>NC_044041.1:119354881-119984409 GCF_901765095.1 Microcaecilia unicolor | reverse complement strand
TTAAAACATCAGAAAATGGGAATAAGGAAAGACAGGAAAGAATAGTCAATCATTCCATCCAGTAGCGTTCCCACCTGGGGCAGATCGCTGTTGCGCACCCCCCTGGCACATCACCCCCCCCCCCCCCAGCACATCACCTCCTGGGGGTGCAGGGAACAATCGCATGGCTGTTGGCTCTGCCAATTCCCTGACCCGGAACAGGAAGTAACATCAGAGGTAGCAGGGAACTGGTGGAGCCGACAGCCATGCAGCTGCTCCCTATACCCCCTTGCAGTGTGCACCTGGGGCGGACCTCCCCCACCTCCCTGTCCTTGGTACACCACTGATTCTGTCATATAATCTTAAGGCTCTTTATATTAATCTGATATCCCTAGTACCTTAAGAAGTTTTAATTAAACAACTCTATAATACTAAGATGCAGACAGAAGTCCAGCAGTGAGAGGGGTGCTATCCAGTCTTTTGCATTGAGTGTCACATGTATGATTATCTCCTAGTTGGTGAAAGGTTATATGTGTGTGCTCAACGCAAAGAGCTTCTAGTTCTCAGAGAATGAGTTTGTTGTCTTGAGGCTAGACTAGTAGACTTAGAGGTGCTGAGGGAGACAGAGAGGTACATAGAGGAAGCCTACAGGGATATTGTACAGAAGTCCCACCTCCAATCTGGCAGCCCCTGTGCTGCCTTGAAGGAGGGAGATCTCCTAAAAGGAGAGCGTCATCCTGGTGAAGTTGGAAGTAATTCTGTAGCCAGGACCAGCCCACCAGGGGACGCAATATCCTCTCACACTGAGGATGTGTCTCCAGGAGCTTCTGCCCAGGAGGGAAGGGTTAGGATGGCTGTTGTAGTTGGTGATTTGATTATTAGGCATGTAGATAGCTGGGTGGCTGGTGGACATGAGGATCTCCTGGTCACTTGCCTGCCTGGTGCAAAGGTGACGGACCTCACACATCATTTAGATAGGATTTTAGATATGCCTATGTGTAGGCTCAAGCAGTATATCAAATGCCAGCACAGGGCAGACATTTCTGTGGTCTGAGCCTGAAAATGGCAAGGATGGATCAAGATCAATTATGCATATTTTTATACCACATTCATATATGCTATGAGTGCGGGTTCTGATTATCTCAGTGGGGGAGGGGAAGACATCATAAAGTGGAACTTAATGGTTCAATAACGATTTGATAATGAACGTGACTGTTGTGCAGACTGGATGGACCTTGCAGGTCTTTATCTGCCGTCATTTACTAAGTTACTATTAACACAGAAGCCAGTTTTAAGAAAAAGTCTTGTAATGGTGCAAGAAGCCTCGATCTGTAAATGTGCCTAGCCTAGTTTTGGCCAGTTGAATGTTGGGAGATGTAGTACCCAAACTGCTTAGAGAAAATCTACACCACAATTCTGTATTTCCTTCCTCCTCTTCCACAGTTTGAGCAGATACCAGAACACATCCTGTGCTTATTTGTCCATGCCAGCTCTAGAGTACAAAAAGCAATCTGTATTCAACTAAGCTGAGTTGGAAGAAATCACCTCGCTCGCTCACTTGGGTGACCCGTCATTTCCAGTTTTATATCCCCAAAACTTTTAAAATAATTGGGGATGCTAAACTGAACCCCAATTACCCTCCCTCGACCCAGTGAAGGAGTTTGCTCATTATGGAGATGCTCAAGTATCCACTGCATCCATGGAACTGACACTATGCCCAGAACTGCCATACCAGCCCCAGCTATGACCCTATACACTAAATTGCTCAGCTCAGATTCCTCCCAGTCTGCTAGTTTGGCAGCTGAACATGGACAGCCAAACTCTTAACTTCTACAGAGTGGTAGAGAAGGGTGGAGGAATGGCCTAATGGTTTGTATAGTGGGCCGAGACCTGGTAAGTCACTTCATTATCCCAGACACAAAACATAGAATGTGAGCCCATTAGGGGCAGAGAAAGTGCCTGTATGTAATATATAGACAGCTTTAGTCATACCACAGAGAGGCAATATATCAAGAATCTAATGAAGATAGCTCTTCTCTGGGCAAAGAGGGGTACTCAGCTCTGTTGTTTACTTATTCCCTCACTCACCCTCTGCTTGGGACTCTTCTAGCAGGAGGGCTGGAACCTAAATCTTTTGGGTCCATGAAAATGATCTTTCCATAACTGAATACATAGTAGTTCCTGAGTTTAGAAAAGCTACAGGTATTCACTGTTCCTTCTTTCAAGTGACTGCATGCAAAGGTGAGAATGAATCTGGGTTTCTCCCCATTGTGCTTTCATACAGAGATCACCATTTTTGCATTATATATATCAGTGGCATAGCCAGGGGTGGGCCCGGGCCCACCCACTTTGGGCTGAGGCCCACCCAGTAGCAGCACATCTATGATGTGTTTGGCAGGGATTGCCAAGCCCCACTAGCTGAAAACTCCCTACAACTGTCCCTCCTGCATACCTTGTAAATAGCAGATCTTCGCCAGCAGCAAGCAGCGACTGATACATACTGCTTGCACCGGCCCAACAGCCTTTCCTCTGATATATTCCCGCCTATGCGGAAACACGAAGTTGCATCAGAGGGAAGGCCATGGGGCCAACATGAGCAGTGTGTATTAATTGCTTCCCGCTGGCAGTGAAAATCTGTTATTTACAAGGTATGTGGGAGAGGGGGGATGTTTGAGAGATCATATGGCATGCAGGCGAGAGGAGAGACCAAATCAACTGTGGGACAGGGTCGGGTTCTTCTGCCTGCCCATCTTGGGCCCAGGCCCATCCAAAACTGGGTGTCTGGCTACGCCCCTGATATATATACTAGTAAAAAAGGCCCGTTTCGTAAACAAATGAAACGGGCGCTAGCAAGGCTATAGAGAGAGTGAGAGTGTGTATATGTATGTGTGTCTGTGTGTGTGTGACACAGAGAAAGTGTGTGTGTGTGTCTCTGTGTGAAAGAGAGTGTGCACAGGTAGGGTGTAAATGAAGAGACAGCAGTGAAATTTTACATAGGACAGCTGAACCATTTGAGGTGTGTTTGTGTGTCTGTGTGAGAGAGTGTGTATATGTGTGTGGGTGGGTGCGTGTGTGTGTGGGTGAGATAGAGATAGTGTAAGTGTGTGTGTCTGTGTGAAAGAGACTGTGAAAGGGTAGGGTCAAAATGAAGAGACAGCATTATAATTGTACATAGCACAGCACAAACATTTGAGGCAGTTATTGCTTTATATCCCCTGCTGCCTCCTCCATACCCAACGATTCGTTCCTTGTCTTCCATCCCCTCTGTGTCCCGTGTGTATGTGTGTGAGTGAGAGATAGTGGCAGGTCAGTTGCTCAGTATAGCCAGTTAAGAGTGAGAGTGTGTGTGTATGTGCTGTTTTTTTTCCTTCCCTCATATGCACTCGGTGTCTGTTGTTTGTGTGGAGAGCAGAGATCTATATGGTCCTTTTAGCGTTGCTGTTGACGTCGCGTAGCAACTGTGTGCTGCTGGTTTTCATTGTTCCGCGATGTGTCTTATGTCACATTCCATCACTTAGTAACGGGTTCGCGATGCGATTGGTTGATTGTCATTGGTCCGCCCTCGACGTCATGACGTTTTACTTGGGGGGGCGGAGCCAACACTCATGGATGAATTCCTGGTTTCACCACCATGCATTTAGAACTTTGGGACTTGTGGAGGCTTCAGAACGTTGGAGGTGTGTTTTATATAGTGAGATATATATATATACAGTGCACTCCATTTAAGTGCACGTCGGATAAGCGCATGCTCTGTTTAACTGCATGCTGTACTTCTTTCCCGTTTTTGGCACCATCAATTTCTATGAGGGCAAATTTCGGTTTAGTGCACCACTGATAAGTGCAAGATTCACTTATATGCATGGTTTAAGACCGCTCCTCTGCAGGAAAGACTCCACATAAGCGCACGCACGGAATATGGAAGCTGATTGGCACGTGACAAAGGGGTGATAAATTTGAAATCTCATTGGTTAACTGCCACAGGCAGAATAAGCGAAAGAAAGTTGTTAGAGTACACTGAAGTCGTCGTCATCATCGCGCAACTGTAAGACTAATACTGGCTGAACAAATACAAGTTCTTTAAAAAATTAGAAAACAAACAATGTCAAGCGTCTATTGCTAAAGAATATGGTGTCAATCCCAGTCAAATTTCACGTATCTTGAAGCAGAAAGATCAGCTTCTGGAAGACTGGCAAAACAATACAAATCCACACAGGAAACGTAAAGAGCGGTGGGCGTCAGAGGCGGGATGGCGGGCCTGTGGGCTGCTGCTTCCGCGGTCTTGTCTTTGCTGGTGGTATTTTTGTTTGGTCTCGCTACATTTTCGGGCGTGCCAGCTTGGGCGGCGTGCTGGTGTACACCGGGGAAGCATGGTGGCGGAGTGGGATTTTGTTGGTGAAATGGTTGATTGTTTTGTAGGTCGTGGTCAGTGTCATTTGGAGGGGCTGGTTGTGGGGGTGCCCTGGCATTGTTGTATTGGTGCAGGGATTTTTTTTCACCTGGGGGGGGGCCTCTGAGGCAGGCATCGGGTGCTCGGCGTTCGGAGTTTCTGTCTATTTGTTTGTGGCATTTGTGTCCCACATTGGGTGCTGGGTTGAAGCCTGTGAGCATTTGGAGTCTTCCCCCCCCCCCCCCCCCCCCGGTGCTTGGATCGGGGAAGGAGGGTGACATGTGGGGACTTGCTCCTTTTGTTTCTTGGATTGTAGTGGTATATTGTTGGGGTGCATTTGGTGTTTTTTTATTGCTACTATTTGGGAGACGGGTGTTGAGTGGGGGCAGGGCTGCTGTGCCTTTGTGCAGGGGTCCAGAGTCGGTCTGGGTGGGCCGGCATTGTCCAGTTCAGTACGCTGTTGGCTGCCGGGTTCGTGCAGGGTTGGTTGTGTTTGATGGGGGGGTGGATCTGTTGGCTCGGGCTGGATGCTGTGTGGGTGTTCCATCACTGTTTTCATTGTTGCTTCCGGGTATTGCATATTGGAGGCATTTGCTTTGGACTTTGTTTTGATTTGTTTGTCCGGTCCTTGCATGCACGTGTTTTGCTTTTTGAACCCAAGGGTGAATCCTAGGTGTGAACTGTGTTGATTCTGGCCGTGCTTGTTTTGGACTGCTTTGGATCCTGCTGGTTTGCATCTGCTGTCTGGAGTTTTGGAGGATGGAGGTGAGAAGGTGGAAATTGAGTTTTGGATGTGCTCTGTGGATGTTGTTGTTTGCTTTTGCAATGTGTGGATGCCTATCTCCGCCGGCTCTGTCCTTTGGTGGTGCCACATGTTCGGGGATCATGGCCATGTGTGTGGACAGTTATTTAAATATATAACGCATACTTATGAACTTTAATGCAATACCACTTTGTATTTCTCACTCCGGAAATGGCAATCGCCATTATGGCATAATGTAAGCCACATTGAGCCTGCAAATAGGTGGGAAAATGTGGGATACAAATGCAACAAGTAAATAAATAAATAAACGGGCGGGAAAAGCTGAGGATGTAGAAGATGCTCTGCTTCCGTGGTTTTCTCAAGTCAGGAGCAGATAGTTTCCTGTCAGTGGTACACTGCTTATGGAGAAAGCTAATCAGCTAGCTGAAAGTCTTGGACTAACTGAATTCAAAGCCACTGTTGGATGGTTGGAAAGATGGAAGGAGAGGAACAACATAAAATTCAAGAAACAGCATGGTGAAAAACAAGACGCTGATGACTTTGGTGCTGAAAATTGGGTTGTTTCAGTTCTTCCTACCATCTTGAATGAGTTTACATCTCGTGACATTTTCAATGCTGACAAAAACGGTCTCTACTGGCAAGTGATTCCTGATGGAACACTTGCATTCAAACAAGTCGAAACTACAGGAAGTAAAACGTTGAAGGACCGACTGACGATCCTTCTTTGCTGCAATATGGATGGGATTGAGAAGGTGGAACCACTCATCATTGGAAAGAGCAAACAGCCACGTTGCTTCAAGAATGTTAAGCGACTTCCTGTCATACGAGGCTAACGCAAATTCATGGATGACTGGGGAAATTTGGAAGCAGTGGCTAAAGAAAGTAGACACTAGAATGCGGGCACAGAAGTGTCAGATTTTGTTGCTTTGTGATAATTGTGCTGCACACAGGGATGATGTCAGGCTGTCTAACGTCAAGGTGGTCTTCCTGCCACCAAACACTACCTCTCTGATCCAACCTATGGATCAGGGCATAATAGCCAATTTCAAAAAACATTATAGGGCTCTGGTGCTACGTCGTCTGATGAGCATTATGGATGACCAGACTGGCAAGGATAAACATGTTGTTGAACTGGCTCATAATCTATCACTGTTGGATTCCCTACATATGCAGAAAGAAGCCTGGAATCATGTTGCACAGGCAACCATTGTGAACTGCTACAAGCGGGCAAGCTTTGTTAAGGATGTGGAGAGGGACGAAATGTCGCGTGCTCGAGGACCTTGGCATACTGTCAGGCTTCTTCCCTGGGAGCACTGGGTTCGTGAGCCCATGGGCCACTACCATGGAGCGGCAGTGGCAGGCAAGATCACCTCCAAGGTAGAGATGAGACAAAACTGGACCAGAACCCCGGACTGGAGTTCTACACCGAATACACGGAACTGGAACGCACCGGACGGGTGCGCACTGGAGTGGAGCCCGCTGGACTGGAACACACTGGAGGGCCCCACAGGACTGGAACATACAGGAGTGAAACCCGCTGGACTGGAACACACTGGACCTAGGCTTCACCTACGCTTGACCACCTTTCCCCGAGGGTTGAGCCCTCAGGTTCTGGCAGCCGGTAGGACTTACAGGAAAATCCGGAACTGGAACTTGCAAGCAGGAACAGCAGGAATGAAGATCCAGGAGTGCCCCCTGGCACCTCGGCGAAGGCAAGGCAGCCAGGCAGGGAATGTCCGGGTTCTGGCAGTCGGCAGGTTAGACACAAGGACTAGTAAAGCTATACACCAGCTAACAACAAAGCTGTGCCCAAGCTAACAAGTCATACACTGGAAACAAACACAGAGAACTAGCAAAGCTATACACAGGCTAACAAGCCACACGGTGCCTAAGCTGGCTAGTCTAACACTAGGAACAAACACAGAGAACTAGCAAAGCTATACACAGGCTAACAAGCCACACGGTGCCTAAGCTGGCCAGTCCAACCCTAGGAACAAACACAGAGAACTAGCAAAGCTATACACAGGCTAACAAGCCACACGGTGCCTAAGCTGGCTAGTCTAACACTAGGAACAAACACAGAGAACTAGCAAAGCTATACACAGGCTAACAAGCCACACGGTGCCTAAGCTATCTAGTCAAACATAGAAACTCACACAGAGCAAACACTGAAACAGTGTACAGAGCACTCTATACACCAGGGCCCTAGATGAAATGCAAAGGCCAGGGCTGTAGTCTCTATGTGATTAATAAAGCCCTTCCACACCAGAGGCACAGCTGCAGCAATCACCTTGCATCCAAACAGAGGCTTGACACACAGAGAAGTCAGCCCAGCGGGAGCCATCTTGGATACTGGCATAGAGGAGTCGGTGGCAGCCATCTTGGAAAAGGCATAGCCCACACAGGTGAGGTTCAGTAGGGCAATCAGCACACAGAGCCAGAGAGAAACTAAGACAGAGACAGACACAGAGACAAGCAGAAGCCAGCACAGCCACTGACTCCCAGAAACAGGGTAAGTCTGAGGGTGGTCACGGCCACAGACGTAACAGTACCCCCTCTTCAAGACCCCCCTCTCGGTCTCCCTGAGGAGTTCAGGTGTCCAGGGGTAACTATGGTGAAACCTCCTGATGGGTCTCAAAAGCCAGACATAGATCACTGGACTGGAAGTCACAAGGAAGTTCAAAACTGGCAGACAAAAGTAGAACCTGTGACCAGGAGGCTCCTTCGAATCACCACGGGGCAACCTCAGGAACATGGATGCATCAAGAGGAACAAAATTCAAAAGTAACCCTTCCCAGAGGGAACCCACAATGTCCTGGACCTCTTGGCAATTCTGTGTAATGGGAAGAGCAAGGCTGAAGCCACTACCCCAGCTGACATCAGAAGCCGGGCTGGGGCCCGAAGTGGCATCCCAGTCTTGACAGGAACTAGAAGTCTGAACAGAAGCAGATCTGGAACTGGAACCTGGGTTGGCATCCAAAACGGAGCCGGGATTTGGACCCGGACTGGAATCAACCCCTTGACTGTAACTGGAACTGGATTCAGGAGCTTGACTGGAACTGGTACTCGATCCAGACTCAGCATCTTGACTGGAACTCCAACTCAATCCAGACTCAGCATCTTGACTGGAACTACAACTCGATCCAGACTCAGCATCTTGACTGGAACTGCAACTCGATCCAGACTCAGCATCTTGACTGGAACTGCAACTCGATCCAGGCTCAGCATCTTGACTGGAACTGCAACTCGATCCAGGCTCAGCATCTTGACTGGAACTGCAACTCGATCCAGACTCAGCATCTTGACTGGAACTGCAACTCGACCCAGACTCAGCATCTTGACTGGAACTGCAACTCGATCCAGACTCAGCATCTTGACTGGAACTCCAACTCGATCCAGACTCAGCATCTTGACTGGAACTGCAACTCCATCCAGACTCAGCATCTTGACTGGAACTCCAACTCGATCCAGACTCAGCATCTTGACTGGAACTGCAACTCGATCCAGACTCAGCATCTTGGCTGCCACTCGCTCCAGACTCAGCATCTCGGCTGGCAAAGCCCTTCAGGCTGGACTCAGAAGTTCGGCGGGCAAAATCAGGAAGCCACCTTCTTTCAGCTTGGGCTTCAGGAGTATCCCGCAGGGCTGGATCCGAGAGAAGCTGGAAGCGATAAAAGAAGAGCTTGGTAGCAGGGTCAATAGCAGAAACTGGGTTCTCTTCGAACCCAAGCCAGGAGACACGCCTTCTCTCTGCTGCAGCTTCAGGAGTATTCTTCAAGGCTGGATCAGACAAAAGTGCAACCCGGTAATCCTGGAGTGTCAGAAACGGATCCAGATCAAAAATGGGGTTGGAACTGGGATCCAAACTGGTACGAGGAGGCTCCGTAGACAGCGCCACTTGAACAGGACGCAGAGACTTGACTAGAAGCGCTGCTTGGACTGGACTCGGAGACTCGGTCAGAAGCATCCCTCGGACTGGACTCAGAGGCTTGAGTGGAAGCGCCACTTGAACTGGCATCGGAGGCTCGGTCAGCAGCGTCCCTCGGACTGGACTCTGAAGCTTGGCTGAACGCGCTGCTCGGACTGGATTCAGAGGCTTGTCTGGGCGCACTGCTTGAACGGGACTGGACCCCTGCTGGGCCCAGAGCGTGGAATTCCCAAGACGTCTTCTCTCAGCGACAGCTTCCGGAGTATCCCACAAAGCTGGATTCAGGACAAGGCTGCGGCGATACTCTGAGAGCGTGATGAAAGGGTCCATATCTGAAACTGGGCTTTCAGTGATTCCAAGCCACCGGACACGTTTTCTCTCAGCTGCCGCTTCAGGGGTCTTCTTCAAAACAGGATGAGACAACAGTTTCCCACGATACTAACGAAGAGTCATAGAAGGATCAAGCACAATGACGGAGCTGGACCCCAGCTGGGTCGGCTGGGTGGGGGTTCTTGCCGGGCTCATGGCCTTTGCATTCTGTCGCGTGCTCGAGGACCTTGGCATACTGTCAGGCTTCTTCCCCGGGAGCACTGGGTTCGTGAGCCCATGGGCCACTACCGTGGAGCGGCAGTGGCAGGCAAGATCACCTCCAAGGTAGAGATGAGACAAAACTGGACCGGAACCCCGGACTGGAGTTCTACACCGAATACACGGAACTGGAACGCACCGGACGGGTGCGCACTGGAGTGGAGCCCGCTGGACTGGAATACACTGGAGGGCCCCACAGGACTGGAACATACAGGAGTGAAACCCGCTGGACTGGAACACACTGGACCTAGGCTTCACCTACGCTTGACCACCTTTCCCCGAGGGTTGAGCCCTCAGGTTCTGGCAGCCGGTAGGACTTACAGGAAAACCCGGAACTGGAACTTGCAAGCAGGAACAGCAGGAATGAAGATCCAGGAGTGCCCCCTGGCACCTCGGCGAAGGCAAGGCAGCCAGGCAGGGAATGTCCGGGTTCTGGCAGTCGGCAGGTTAGACACAAGGACTAGTAAAGCTATACACCAGCTAACAACAAAGCTGTGCCCAAGCTAACAAGTCATACACTGGAAACAAACACAGAGAACTAGCAAAGCTATACACAGGCTAACAAGCCACACGGTGCCTAAGCTGGCTAGTCTAACACTAGGAACAAACACAGAGAACTAGCAAAGCTATACACAGGCTAACAAGCCACACGGTGCCTAAGCTGGCTAATCTAACACTAGGAACAAACACAGAGAACTAGCAAAGCTATACACAGGCTAACAAGCCACACGGTGCCTAAGCTATCTAGTCAAACATAGAAACTCACACAGAGCAAACGCTGAAACAGTGTACAGAGCACTCTATACACCAGGGCCCTAGATGAAATGCAAAGGCCAGGGCTGTAGTCTCTAAGTGATTAATAAAGCCCTTCCACACCAGAGGCACAGCTGCAGCAATCACCTTGCATCCAAACAGAGGCTTGACACACAGAGAAGTCAGCCCAGCGGGAGCCATCTTGGATACTGGCATAGAGGAGTCGGTGGCAGCCATCTTGGAAAAGGCATAGCCCACACAGGTGAGGTTCAGTAGGGCAATCAGCACACAGAGCCAGAGAGAAACTAAGACAGAGACAGACACAGAGACAAGCAGAAGCCAGCACAGCCACTGACTCCCAGAAACAGGGTAAGTCTGAGGGTGGTCACGGCCACAGACGTAACACGAAACAGATGCAGCTGTTGCAAACGCGTCAGATGAACAGGCTATTGACATCTCAGCCGATGTTACTGAAGAGGAGTTTCATCACTATGTAACTGTTGATTACGATCTACAAACAGCTGACGACAGCACTGATGTCGAGATATGCGCCTACAGGCAGGCCAATGGCTGATGATGAAACAGATGATGAAATGAGCAGCGAGGCACATGCTGACGAAATTCAACAACCTCCTGTCACTTTTGCAAGCAAGCTGGAGAGTCTCAACACCGTGCGGGCCTATCTGGAGGCCACTGGATGTCAGTGCTATGACAGTTTTTACCGTCTGGCAGACGTAGTCTATGGAACTCACAGACACAATAGTTTACAGAGGACTATGACTGATTACTTCAAGTAAACTTAACGTCAGTTAATGGAGACTGTATAACGCCAGTTAATGAAGACTGTATTCTGTATGTATAATAACAGTACTGTACATATGTTTATCAGATGTCAAGCTTCATTGGGTCACAACAGTTAAGTGCACGCTCCGGTTAACTGCATGTATTTCTTTGTCCCAGACTGTTGCACTTAAGTTGACAGCAGGAATGGAAGGGAAAGCACAACCTCTCCTGAGCCAGTCTTACTGCATTTGTCAAATGATGTTGGTTCATGGGCTGAGAAGAAAGCAGGTCTCCTTTACCTGTATGCAGGATCACAGCCCAAGCAAGAAGCAGGTCTCCTTCATGCAGGTGTAGAATCACAGCTTTAGCAGAAGGCAGATCTCCCTTACCTGGTACAAAGGATCAGATACCAATCAAGAGACCAGTCTCCTTTACGCAGTCCAAGGGATCAGATCCCAAGCAAGAGGCAGGTCTCCTTTACCCAGCCCAAAGGATCAGATCCCAAGTGAAAGACTGATCTCTTTACGCAGCCCAAGGGATCAGATCCCAAGCGAGAGGAAGGTCTCCTTTACCCAGCCCAAGGGATCAGATCCCAAGCAAAAGGTAGATCACTTTTACCCAGCCCAAAGGATCAGATCTCAAGTGAGAGGCAGGTCTCCTTTACCCAGCCCAAAGGATCAGATCCCAATCAAGAGATCAGATCCCTAGCAAGAGGCAGGTCTCCTTTACCCAGCCCAAAAGATCAGATCCCAAGCAAAAGGTAGATCACCTTTACCCAGCCCAAAGGATCACAATCACAACACACTTACTCCCCTGTTTACTAAGCTGCATTAGTGGCTGCAGGTGCTCCAATGCCGACATAGCCCGTTCACTTTGAATGGGCTGTGCCGGCATTGCCGAGCGGCTTAGTAAACAGGGGGGTTAACTTGGCCAATGCCTCTAGGCTTAGGGCTGCTCTAAGCAAGTAGCCCTAGCACAAGCAGCTGTATTTTTAACCAGTCTCCTATAAAACAACCCACCCCCTAGACATAGCAGATTTATGTAAGAGAGAGCCCCTGGTCTGAGGAGCTTGCAGCCACTAGAACAGTAACAGGAATGAGGAAATGTATTTATTATAGTAAACAAAGTCAAGGAGGGTGTGATCAAACACTAATCTGCCCTGCCCTGCCCCTGGCTTGCAAAACAACAAGCAGTAGAATATAAGCAGTATACAGGCATGGAGAAGCAGCCAAATGGTTAGGGCAACCAGCTCAGAACCAGGAAAAGCTGTTTCAAATCCCACCACTGCTCTTTGTGGCCTTAGGCAAGTCACTTAATCCTCCATTTATTCAGGTACAAATCTAACCTATGGTTTATATTCAACCAACTCCAGTACAGTCCAAAGCAGATTATAACATGGAGGGGCATAATCGAACTGGGTGTCAATCTTTAAGGGTGCCCATCTTTAAGGGCACCCCGGCGAAGGAGTGGGGCATCCCGTATTATCAAAACAAGATAGGCGTCCATCTTTCGTTTCGATAATATGGTCGGGGACGCCCAAATCTCAACATTTAGGTCGACCTTAGAGATGGCTGACCTCGGTTTTCGCCGATAATGGAACCGAGGACAGCCATCTCAAAAACGAACAAATCCAAGCCATTTGGTCGTGGGAGGAGTCAGCATTCGTAGTGCACTGGTCCCCTCTCACATGCCAGGACACCAACCGGGCACCCTAGGGGGCACTGCAGTGGACTTCACAAATTGATCCCAGGTGCATAGCTCCCTTACCTTGGGTGCTGAGCCCCCCCAAAACCCACTACCCACAACTGTACAACACTACCATAGCCCTTAAACGGTAAAGGGGGGCACCTAGATATGGGTACAGTGGATTTCGGGTGGGTTTTGGAGGGCTCCCATTTACCACCACAAGTGAAACAGGTAGGGGAGGGATGGGCCTGGGTCCGCCTGCCTGAAGTGCACTGCAGTACCCACTAAAAACTGCTCCAGGGACCTGCATACTGCTGTGATGGAGCTGGGTATGACATTTGAGGCTGGCATAGAGGCTGGAAATAAAATGTTTTTTAATTTGTTTTTTTGGGTGGGAGGGGGTTGGTGACCACTGGGGGAGTCAGGGGAGGTGATCCCCGATTCCGTTCAGTGGTCATCTGGTCAGTTTGGGCAACTATTCGAGGCTTGGTCCTGAACAAAAAGGGACCAAGTAAAGTCGGCCAAATGCTCATCAGGGGCGCCCTTCTTTTTTCCATTATCGGCCAAGGACGCCCATCTCTTAACCACGCCCCGTCCCACCTTCGGTACACTGCCGACACGTCCCCTTGAAGTTTGGTCGTCCCTGCGACGGAAAGCAGTTGAGGACGCCCAAAATCGGCTTTCGATTATGCCAATTTGGGCGCCCTTAGAAGAAGGACGCCCATCTCCCGATTTGTGTCGGAAGATGGGCACCCTTCTTCGAAAATAAGCTGGATAGTAACATAGTAGATGACAGCAGAGAAAGACCTGTACAGTCCATCCAGTGTGCTATATTTAGGATAGGCATAAAAACAATCCATAATAAACTTAAAAAATGTGCTAAATAAAACGGTCTTTAGGAAGCATGGGAAAGCTACCTAAGGTTTCAAACGTCTTAACTCCCTAAGTAAGGCATCCCAAATTGCCACTGCCTGACAACTAACAGTGGCCCCAATGCTCAAAGCTATTGTGAGTGTAAGCATGCGGTTAACGCTAGGTGTATGCACAAGTTAGTGAGAGCTGAATGCTCAGAGGGCTCGAGGGCAGGTGTTAATATGCGCAGTACAGATGACCATGAATTATATTGAAAATGTATTAAACTGGATGTTAATGAGGTCAGTAAGTATTCCTTCCTAATGTATAGAAGGAAATGATGGCCTATAACGCCAAAAAGGTTTTGCTAGGTCAGGAGCAGAATGAAGATTTTGAGAAGAGAATTTCTTGTCAGTTTTTTACATTGAATTGCTGGTTTTGTCTTAACAAGCGGAAGGGGGCTCCTGCAAGTTTTAAAGACAGATGGGACGTTAACGAACATGCGCATATGTCTGGGCAAAACCGAAAGTAAATGCCCACATCCGTGCCTGTTCTTCTATTAGATTGTAAGCTCTTTGAGCAGGGACTGTCTTTCTTCTATGTTTGTGCAGCGCTGCGTACGCTTTGTAGCGCTATAGAAATGCTAAATAGTAGTAGTAGTTCTTCTGCACCTACAAAAATTCCACATGCTAGAAATATTTGAGAGACTCATATTTAGACACTTAAGAAAAAGTACAGAGTGGAGGAGTGGCCTAGTGGTTAGGGTGGTGGACTTTGGTCCTGAGGAACTGAGTTCGATTCCCACTTCAGGCACAGGCAGCTCCTTGTGACTCTGGGCAAGTCACTTAACCCTCCATTGCCCCATGTAAGCCACATTGAGCCTGCCATGAGTGGGAAAGCACGTGGTACAAATGTAACAAAAAAAGAAAAAGTGCAGATGAGAGCTTACACTTCTGTTTTTGTCTGGATGTGCAAAGAAGAGTCCATTCATTGCAAAACCTTTGTGCGCATGTGTCAAGCATGTTCCTCCTCCTCCCCCCCCCCCCCCCCCCCCCCCCCCCATTAGCTGTAAGTTTTCCATTTAAGAGCTTGATTTAACCATGCATAGATTACCATCTGTCCTCAGATATATCCTCCAGGAGTTTTAATTTTTAGGGAAATGTCCACTTTTTCTTTTATGTGCCTGTGACTAACACACCTACCCACATAATGAGAGAAACCATATCTGGTCTATTAGTCTGTCTGGACACAAGGAGTGGGGGGAGGCTAAAGAGACAGAAAGGCATTGCTGATCTCCCTGTTTCTCTGCTGGTTGAATCTGTCAAAGGAATTTTGTTTGTGCAGCACAACTTTAAACATATGTCATGCAAAGACTTTCACACATATCTTGGAAGCCAGCCAAAGTTGTTGAAGGATATTTGCTCTTCTGATAAGTACGCTTGGGATCAGACTCAATCAAACTCAAATCCAGAGGTTCTTGAAAAGTAGATAGCTGTACTGTAAGTCAGTCAGTCACTGTTTGAAGTGTGCTCATTAACTAAAGAATACAATTAAATAAATCTTTAGCAAAGGAAGCAACCATTTTTATTTTTTCTGTCCTCTTTTTTTTGTCTCCTCAAATATGGTAACACTAACCGTGCATAAAATTTAAATATTATTTGCTTCAAGCATCGCAATGCTATTTTTTTGCATGGTTGCATTGTGGACCCATCCACATGCAGCTTTCAGGTCCACATACCTGACAGTTGGAGGAAAGAGGGCAGGAGCAACGCCTACTCCCTCCAGCTTCTGGGCCCACCCTTCTCAAAATGGCAGCACCCAGCCAAGACCCTGCCCGGTGTATTCTGGGATGCACTGGGATTGGCTAAACACCATATATGGAGTTTTTCCTTATATGGTACTTAGCCCCTCCCAGTGCATTCCAGGATGCACTAGGCAGGGCTAGCTGGGTATACTGCCATTTTGACAAGGGTGGGCACAGAGGCAGAAGGGATTAGGTGTTGCTCCTGCCCTCTTGCCTCCATCTGTCAAGGTATGTGGAGGGGTGGACCACCAGGGAGTAGTGTTTCAAATACATTTCTTTCACAGATGAGAAAAGTAAGATAGGGGCAGATCTAGGGATAAACATTCTGGACCCAAACCCTCCAGTAATTTATAGGTAATGCAAACCCACTTGAATTTTATTTTCGCAGAAACTGCCAATTGATGCTGCCTAATCAAAGTCGCTCCAAGAATCCCCCGCCCCCACGGAATATGGACAGCCCTATCAAATTTATGACAACAAAAAAATCAATTTTGCTGCTACATTCTGCAGGGTTTGTAACTTCAGTGTCAATTGTTTAGTCATACCCGAGTATAAACTATTACAAGAATCAAGGTGAGAAAGAATCAGGGCTTGAATCATAACAAATAATCTTCATAAAACAAAGAGCATATTGAAAATAACTGGCAAAGATTTTTTATAACACACTAGTAAAAAAAGGCCCGTTTCTGACACAAATGAAATGGGCGCTAGCAAGGTTTTCCTCGGAGTGTGTATGTTTGAGAGAGTGTATGTGAGACTGACTGTGTGTGTGTGAGAGAGAGAGAGAGTGAATGTGCGAGTGTGTGTGAGAGAGAGAGTGAGTCTGGGTGCGAGTGTGTGTGTGAGAGAGAGAGTGTGTGTGTGAGAATGAGAGTGTGTGCAAGTGCTTATGTGAGACACAGTGTGAGAGAGAGTGTGTTTCACACAGATACAGTGTGTGCGAGAGAGTGTGTGTGAGAGACACAGACTCTCTGTAAGACTGAGTGTATGAGACCAAGAGAATGTGTGAGTGACTGTGTGACACAGAGAGTGAATGTGATACAGTGTGAGACATAGAGTGTGTGAGAGTGAGAGAGAAAGACATTGACTGTGTGAGAGAGAGAGTGTATGTATGACAAAGATACCTCCCTCCCCCCCTCTCTGGTGTCAGGCCCCCCTCTCTCTCTCTGGTGTCTGAGCGTAACTGTGCAGGACACTGAACTCTGGCTGTGCTTCAAGGAACTGACCAATCCTATTTAATAGAACGCACCTCCAACATTCTGAAGCCGAGAAACCTCATGTGGTTGGTCACTTCTGCTTGCGACGAACCCGGAAGTACATGATGTCAATTCAGGAGATGGATACAGAGAGCAGGAATGCCTCAGCCATGCAGTCAGCTTCAGAATGTTGGAGGTGCATTTTATTATATAGGATAATTTATCCGAGGTTGCATAGTAAGCTGTGAATCAAGTATAAATCCCAGAAATTTAGTAGCTCTATCAATCTGGAAAGTAGTGCCAGTTGGTAGTGACAGAAATCCAGGCTCAAAATCTTCCTCCTGGCACTGGGTAATTTGGCAGTTTGTACCATGGAAGCTCACTCTTAATTTCTCTGAGATTAACATAGAAGCCAACTTTACGAAAAGGTCTTTTAATAGTGCCAGAAGCCTCCGTCTGTCAATGTGCCTAGCCTAGTTTTGCCCCATTGCATGTTGGGAGATGTAGTACTCAACTTGCTTATGGAAAATCTGCTTTAACAATTCCATATTTCTTTCCTCCTCCTCCTCCACAGCCCGAGCTGCCACAACATATCCTGTGCTTATTTGTTAATGTCAGCTGTACAGTACAAAATATGACCATGTGACTACTATTTGCGTGAAGAACACTGTGTGCTGATAAACCACAGGATTTCTTTCAAAATCTCGTCAATTGTACTTCAGGTCCACTACTCAACTACTACTACTACTACCACTAATCATTTCTATAGTGCTACTAGACGTACGCAGCGCTGCACACATTATGAGCAGGTACTTTACTTGTCCCTAGAGGGCTCACAATCTAACTTTTTGTACCTGGGGCAATGGAGGGTTAAGTGACTTGCCCAATACTCTGCCTCTCCCCTGTATCTCTCTCAGCTATTAAATCCGTACCCTGCATCTAGAACCCCGAGATCTTCCCAATTCAACTGTGCTGCAGTTCCATCATTCCTATAAATCTGCTGCTATGTCAGATCAAACATATTTAATGTAGAGGGTCTTTCCACTCACCTGAGAGATTCAAAGCAGGTCTAAAAACATGTCATTTTTTTTTTCAGATGCATTCATCCACTAATCCCTATCCCATATGTTCCAGGGACAGGCTGGGGGATTCTCAAGGTGGCAATTCATGGGTCTGCTGTGCTGTAGTTCTGTCTCTTGTTCTCTCCTATCTACAACGGTAGCTCACTCGCTCGCTCTCTCTGTTTATATTGTTTTGTAATATTAGATACGAATTTTGTAAACCACTCCGAAAGCTACTCTTGGTAGATCAAGAATTTAATAAACTTGAAACTAGTGTTACAGCATCTGGAATAGAATTACAACAATTGCTCAGCCAAAGCACTTTGGTTTTGTCCTTGTTTAAGGTCATGGGAGCTGTTCCAGTTTTCAAAATTCTCAATACCTATATTAACCCTAAAAATGTAAGCATCCAAATCTTCAGTTGCAGGAATCAACAGAAGCATATCACCAGCATAGGAATGAGGATAAATATTTAGTGCATCCAAACCTCCTCAAAAAGAGGACATGTAAACATTAAAACAGAGTGGAGGAGTGGCCTAGTGGTTAGAGCACTGATCTTGCACGCCAGAGGTGGCTGGTTCAAATCCCACTGCTGCTCCTTGTGAGCCTGGGCAAGTCACTTAACCCTCCATTGCCTCAGGTACAAACTTAGATTATGAGCCCTCCTGGGACAGAGAAATATCCAGAGTACCTGAATGTAACTCACCTTGAGATACTACTGAACAAGGTATGAGCAAAATCTAAATAAATAAATATCAATGAAATAGGAGGAATCTGTGGGTATCTACAATGAGGGTTCCAGCTGAGTGAAACTGTATTGGTCAGTCTAGTCTCTAAAAGCGCCCTGAACCTGTTCAAAACAATCCCTGATATCCCCAGCATACTTAGGGGTCCTTTTACCAAGCTGCATTAGGCGCTAACATATGCCTAATGCAGCAAATATGGCCTAATGGGGATGTACTAAAGCATTCCGCATTACTTTTGCCATATGTTCATGCCAATCATTTTCTAAAAGTTTTTTGGGGTGTTTTTGAGGAAGCATGTCAGGAGCGGAGAGTGGGCGTTGTGTGCTAACCAGTTAGTGCATCTACATTACCACACGCTAACTGGTTAGCACACAGTTAACATGTGAGCCTTTACCGCCTACAACATAGGTGACGGTAAGTGCTCACTGAGGGGTCCTTTTACTAAGGTGTGTTGAAAAATGGCGTGCGGTAGTGTAGACGCGTGTTTTGGGCGCACGCAGAATTATTTTTTAGCGCACCTACAAAAAAAATACCCTTTTTAACATTTTTGCCGAAAATGGACAAGTGGCAAAATGAAAATTGCCGCCCGTTCCTTTTTTTGTCTGAGACCTTACCACAAGCCACTGACCTAGTGGTAAGGTCTCACATGGTAACCGGGCAGTAACGGTCTACACGCATAGCTGCTGCACGCCAGAAAAGAAAAAATATTTTTCAGACGCACATCAAAATTGAAATTACAGCAAGGGCCACACGGTAACCAGGTGGTAACTCCAATTTGGCACACATTGGGTGCGCATAGGTGCCTACACGGCTTAGTAAAAGGGCCCCAAAGTAATTTTTGAAAATGCCTGCATGCTAATGATAAATATGAGAATGTTATAATGCCTTTCTGTCGCTCCATGGTGTGACCACACCTCAAATACTGTGTGCAATTCTGGTCACCCATCTGAAAAAGATAATAGCTGAATTAGAAAAGGTACAGAGAACATAGGCGGTCGGTGGCCTAACTGTTTGGGGAGGCTAAATGGGGGCGGGGTTAGGGGTGGTGCCAGGGGTGGGGCTTACATCCATAATTGTCTGACAACACACAGAAAAAAAATAGGTAAAAGTAAAATAGTCACAATTAATACCTTATATTAAATTTAGATATTAGATATGTATAATATGTCAAAGGAAAAAGCGGTTGCTCAAAGCATATATTCATAGGCGTAGTTTGACTGTTTCATTTGGGGGGGGCAAAGGATGGGGCGGAGCATATTAGCATATTCATTTGCATATATACATATGCAAATGAATATGCTAATATGGAGGAAGGAAGGAAGGGAAAAAAAGCTGGCTTTTTTTGGGAATAACCATAATGAATATGTATGAGATATCAAGCCAGCTCTTTCTCCCTTCCTTCCTTCTTTCCTTCTTCCACTCCAGTAGTATTTCCCCACCCCTTTTCCCATACCATGCCAGTGTTGACCTTAGAAATGCATAAGCTCTATATGTAGATCCTTCAAGAGGTAGTGTGTCATGATTTAGGCTCTACACCCTTTCTGATGTTTTGGTGCCACCTCAGTAAAGCCAACACACAATCTCTCCACTGCAACACACTATACACAAACTTGTGCAAAAACACACTCATAACCTTACTAAACCATAACAGCACTAATTCCAAGGACAGGACGAGCTGCAACCTTATGCGTGAAAAGGCAGAACTGTAATTACACCAGGCTCTAAAACACCAATACACTACCTCGTGAAAAACACATGACACAACAGACATGACACAAGGAACTAGAAAGCAAAAAATATGAAGGCAAAATACTGAACTGGAAAGTTAACTCGATGTCAGACTCAGCATGCAGCAATACCAGAAAAATTGAAACTTACATGCAAAATTTCACAGAAAGCTGACATATTCCAATTAATAAATTCTGAATAAATACTTTTTCTACCTTTGTTGTCTGATCATTTAGTTTTTCTATTCGCTTTGGTCCCAGTGTCTTCTGTTTTATGCAGTGTCTTCTTTCCATTTGATATTCCATTTAATAGATTCAAAATAAAATACTTTTTTGTACCTTTGTTGTCTGGACATTTTACTGTTCAATCATGCTGGTTCCAGTTTCCTCTTTTCCTGTCTTTCTGCTAATTCTCCTTCAACTGCTTGCTGTCCATTTGTCTTTTCTCTTCTCTCCTGTCTTATTCCATTCCTTCACTACACCTACCTTTGACACATTATTTCTTTTTTAGCTGTTTCCTCTGTTTTTTTTTTCTTTGCTGCCTCTCTGTTCACTTAAATTTCACCCTCGTCCTCATCCTTCTCCTTTTTAGTTTTCAGCTATCAAATTCCATTTCCTTCTCTCACCCACTAGCTGCCCCATTCCTCTTCTCAGTCCTTCCTCCAACCTTCCATTTCCTTTCATCTTTAATCAACTCTCCATTACCACATTTCTGCCCCCCCCCCCATCACTATCATCCTCTCATTTGTTTCCTTCCCACCTCCCCTTTGGCCTCTCCCAAATAGTTCCACCATTTGCAGCATCTTCCTCCCTCCAACCTTCTAGCCCAGCACGCCTGCTCCCTTTCTCCCCTTGTAGCCTAATATCTCCCTGTCCCTTCCACACACACATCCACACCCCAGTATCTTCCAGCCCCCCCCCCTCCCTGTGGTCCAGCATTTCTTCCTCTCTCTCTCCCCTCCCTTCAATTGTCCAGCATTTCTCCATCACTCCCTTCTGTCCCTGGATCCACAATCTCCCTCTTTTTCTCTTTCCCCTCTAGTGTATATCTATCCCTCCCTCTCATCCATCCCCATGTACAACCTCTCTTCCCTCCGTCTTCTCTCTCACTGCCCACATCACTCTCAGTATCTCCCTTCCTTGCACCCTGGGCCCAACATCTATCTCTTTCGTTCTCTTCCTTCCCCTTTTAGCATCTCTCCCATCCCCATACAGCATCTCTCTCTGTCTCCCTCCCTCCCACTTCCATGTTCCAACATTTCCCCTTTTCTCTTGCTGTCCCTCCCTCCTCCTCCACATCCAGTATTATTTCTCCCTCTCTCTCCCCCATGCATCTCCCCCCACCAACATTCCCCACCTCTCTCGCTCACCTCTACCTAGCATTACCCCATCACCTCAACAGTGCTCCTGTGACTGTCTCTCCCTGCCACCAGCCAGCATGCTGCCTCGCTCTTCCTCGCCGGCGCTGCCTCAGTCCCTGACTCCCTGCAGCATTTTTGTCCGTCGCCGTCAGCGCTGCCATTCATTCTCACAGGCAGCCTCGTTCCCGCTCCCCTTTGCCGCTTCCACTCCTCCGACCAGCTCTCTCTGATGCACTTCCTGTTAAACAGGAAGTGCATCAGAGAGAGCCGGAGGACGCGGCAAAGGGGAGAGGGAACGAGGCTGCCTGTGAGAATGAATGGCAGCGCTGACGGCGATGGACAAAAATGCTGCAGGGAGTCAGAGACCGAGGCAGCGCCGGCGGGGAAGACACAATTAAGCCCCGCCAGTTCGCCGGTGCGACTCGTTTGGGGGGGGGGCAATGCCCCCCCTCGCCCCCCCTCCCCAATCTACGCCCATGCATATATTAACCAATGCAGAAATGTTATCAATTATTAAACACTGCTATTTCCATCCATGGAAAATCCCAAAATGAAATGGTCACTTTGTTAATTGTACAGCGCTGCGCAACCCTGGTAGCGCTTTAGAAATGTTAAATAGTAGTAGTAGTAGTAGTGAAGTAACATCCGGCGGCTAGACTTCACATCATAGGTGTCAATGATCTGCTCAGGGTTAATATCTTCAACAAGATCACTTTCAATGTTCAGTAAACATAAAGCTGTCAGTCTTTCCTGAACCATTGTGGATCTCAACCAGTTTCATACACTGGCAAGATACTGAACTGGAAAGTTACCTCAAGAAGTCAGACTCAGCATGTAGCAGTACTAGAAAAAATAAAACTTAAATGCAAAATATCACAGATACACATTTCCAAAAGCTGGCATATTCTGAATAAAATACTTTTTTTTACCTTTGTTGTCTGAGCATTTAGTTTTCTATTCGCTTTGGTCCCAGTGTCTTCTGTTTTATGCAGTGTCTTCTTTCCATTTGATATTTTTTCTCTCACCATGTCCACCATCCTCCTGTGTCCTTATGCGTCCTGTCTACCATCTGTAGCCCTGTCCCTATCCTTCAGTGTTCCGATCCAGCTTTTAAATTCAGCAGTTTTCCCTCCATCCATATCCAGCATTTCTCCTCACTCCCTTCCCCTCCATCCATGTGCATCTACTTCGTCTTTCCTTCCCTCCATCCCTGTCCGACGTTTCTCCTCTCTTCCCTGCCCTCCACTCCATCTATGTCCAGATTTCTCCTCTCTTCTATCCCCTCCACCATGTGCATCTCCTTCCTGTCTTCCCTCCCCTCCATCCATCCATGTCCAGCACTTTCCCTCTTTCTCTCCTACCCTTCCATCCAGTGTCATCCCTCTTTCTCTCTCTATCCTTCCACCCATTACCCTCTCCCAATCCTTCCGTTCATTGTCTCCCTCTATCTCCCCTTCCTTCTAGACAGTTATCTCTCTCGACCCTTTTCCATTCAGCATGTCCTCTCTCTCCCCCATCCTTCCAGTGTATTTCCTCTTTCCCTCTCTACCCTTCCATCCAGCGTCTTCCCTCTTTCTCCCTCCTTTCATTCAGCATTTCTCCATCTGACAGCTAGGGTCTCCCCCAGTTTCTCCCCTGCTCTTTTCCATGTCCCTGGCTCTCCCCTGCTCTTTTCCATGTCCCTGGCTCTCCCCTGCTCTTTTCCATGGCCCCTCTTTCTCTCCCCATCTCTCTCTCTAGCTCTCCCCTGCTCTTTTCCACTCTCTTCCTCTCTCCTCCACCGTCCTCACTTCCTTATCGTTTCCAGCCATGTTCTCTCCCTCCGGGCCTCTCTACAGCAGCGCTGGCACAAGAACAAAAAGAAGCGCGGGGGGCCGCAGCAGCCTTCAGGCATGCGCTGTCGGCTCTGCCGGTCCTCTGCCCCTGGAACGGGAAATTGACGTCAGCGGGGGCAGAGGACGGCAGAGCCAACAGCACATGCCTGAAGGCTGCTGCGGCCCCCCGCGCTTCTTTTTGTGCTTATGCTGGCTGTGGAGAGAAGTGGCGGCAGCAGTTCAGTCCGATGTTTGTTCCTGCCGCCACTCAACAGAAGCGGCAGCAGAATTCAGCGGGACTCGAGTCGGGGCTACATTTGGAGGAGGAGGCAGGTGGGGAAGGTCACAGCTAAGCCTCCCCAAGCATCTTATACGGGGCGCCTATGACACAGAAGGGCGACAAACATGATAAAGGGGATGGAACGACTTGGGCTGTTCAGCTTGGAGAAGAGATGGCTGAAGGAAGATATGATAAAGATCTATAAAATACTGAGTGGAGTGGAATGGGTAGACTTGAATCGCTTGTTTACTCTTTCCAAAAATACTAGGACTAGGGGGCACGCAATGAACCTACTAAGTAAATTTAAAACAAACTGGAGAAAATATTTCTTCACTCACCATGTAATTAAACTCTGGAACTTGTTGCTAGAGAATGTGGTAAAAGCAGTCAGCTTTGCAGGGTTTAAACAAGGTTTGGATAATTTCCTAAAAGAAAAGTCCATAAGTCATTATTAAGATAGACTTGGGAAAATCCACTGCTTATTTCTAGTATAAGCAGCATAAAATCTGTTTTACTTGTGACCTGGATTAGCCACTGTTGGAAACAGTCTGTCCCAGTATGGTAATCCTTATGATCTTAATATTAGCACATGGCCATTAATGAAAAGAACTAGCCGTTTAGCCCGTTAAAACAGGCTACTATTGGAATGGGGTTTTTCCAATGCCCCCCCCCCCCCCCCCGGAGTCGCCGCCACCCCTCCACCCGACCCGGGCCCTCTGTTCGCTATTAATTCAACTTACATCGCCGCAGCACACAGATCAGCTGAGCTCCCGGCCTGGCCTTCCTTCTCTGCCTGTGTCCCGCCCTCATGTGACGTGAGTGAGTTCGGTCATTCGCCGTTTATATGTTTGATTGAACAAAGGTATTTTTACAGCAGGTAAAAATGGTATTAGCATGCAGGAAAGACCCACGTAAATGCATGCTAAGGCCATTTCTTACTGCAGCTTAGTAAAAGGACCCCTTAATTTGAACAATAATAAATCATGATTGACTTTGTCAAAACTACAGTTACATCAAACTGCAGGAGTAGTATATCAGTACCTTTAGCTAACAAATTCTTGGAATCAGAGACCAGTGCAAGTAATGACTCTGTACTCTGCCATATTCTGAAACCAAATTGCTGAACAATTGCTCTGATCTATCTGTTCTTGCTGTAGTGTGTGTTTTAGGTCCTGGGGAATCAGACTTTTACCGCAATTGGAGTAGGAGACAGACTGAAGTTGGGAATCAGTAGATCTGTTATGGACTGCCCTTCTATAAGAGGAATCACGGTTGCGGAATCCATGTGCCGAAGGAGAGTGCCCAAGTTGCAGGTCATGCTCATAAGTACATAAGTATTGCCATACTGGGACAGACCAAAGGTCCATCAAGCCCAGCATCCTGTTTCCAACAGTGGCCAGTCCAGGTCACAAATACCTGGCAAGATGCCAAAAAAGTACAACATTTTATGCTGCTTATCCCAGAAATAAATAGTGGATTTTTCCCCAAGTCCATTTTAACAATGGTCTATAGACTTTTCCTTTAGGAAGCTGTCAAAATCTTTTTTTGAACCCCGTTAAAGCTAACCACCTTTTTTACTACATTCTCTGGCAATGAATTCCAGAGTTGAATTACACGTTGAGTGAAGAAACATTTTCTCCAATTAGTTTTAAATTTACTACTTTGTAGCTTCATTGCATGCCCCCTATTCCTAGTATTTTTGGAAAGAGTAAACATGCTTCACATCTACCCGTTCCACTCCACTCATTATTTTATAGACCTCTATCATATCTCCCCTCAGCCATCTTTTCTCCAAGCTGAAGAGCCCTAGACGCTTTAGCCTTTCCTCATTGGGGTGAGCGATCTTTTAGGTACTGGACTGCCTGACAGGTGTGCTGGGGCTTGTTGGTTGTTTTAGTAATTTTTTATACTGTAGAAATGGTTAGAGAGGAACTTGAGGAGATTGGTGGGAATGGTTTACAATTGTCTAAGTCATTGCAGTAGGGATGACTGAACGGGGCAATAGAGATCAAGGTATGAAGGTTGATAGGCATCAGCAGTTATACCCATTACATCCAGATTTTGATAAGGATACTATTGGGGGTTTCTTGTGCAGTTTTACTGCTTAATTATAGGTCGATGAAAATGAAAACAGAGATGCCATATATGTTAGCAGAAGATAGTTTACTGGAAGTAGTTGCTTAACGGAAACATGGTTGCATCAGGGAGAGGAGTTTTATTTCATCCAAGGTTTACCTTCACATTTTATAGTGGTTATAAGATGAGATCTATTCATAGAGAAGGAGGTTTAGCTATAGGTAGTGTTTGGCCATTAGCTGAATTGCACAATGAAGGTTTGCCATACTCTGTAGTTTTATTGGTTAAATTAGAGCAACCGAGTCTGGTGTGTATTGCGCTTTTTTCATCCTCCAAATTTGTCAGTCGCAGGATGGGACAGTAGTTATCAAACCATGGCGGAATTGGTTGTGAGTTGCCCAGATATACTTATTCTGGGTGATTTTAATTTACACGTTGATGAGGTTACAGACCCTGGGGTTTTTGAGTTTTATTCTTTTTATCAAAGTCTGGATTTGGTTCAGTGGGTGCGGTGTCCAACCCACACTACTTTAGATTTAGTTTTTACACATTTGTTATCGAATATAGTAGTTACAGAAGTTGCTACAGTTTCTTTATCATGGTCGGACCATAAGGACTTGACATTTACGATGATGGATATATGAAGGATAACTAATTATAAGTGTAGTGGGGAGTTATATGCCAGATTTTTGTCAGGGGTAGATCCTTTTGGGGTTCCCCCTCATTGTACTTTTTCTTTTCTTTTTTCCTTATTTATTTTGAATGCTTACAATCAAGTAAAACTTGTACAGAAGGTTATGTGCTATTAGTTACAAATTATAATTATGAAGAAAAGAAAATTATCCAATAACTATCCTCAAGTCCACAACTTAGGATCCAAGAACACATAAGTGGAATTATTATATATTAGTACTGCTATAGGAATTGTAACCTGAGTGGTCACAAAGTGCCCTTACTTACATTTCTAGAGCACTGTTAACAAGAACATCAAAATAACATTAATATTAATACTAACTTATCCCCACAGATCTCTTGGCTACTAGAAATTCAGTGAGATGAGAAGGTTAAAAAAAAACATATTTAATTGACTGATAACGGACTACACATTTGCATGGGTACCGTAAATAAAAAATAGCACCGATCTGAAGAACCCCTGGTTTAAGTGTTAAGAACTGTCGGCGGCTTTTCTAAGTAGATACATCTGGGAATACACATATTTTAAGTACTATAAAGTCTTTATCTTTGTTCTTAAAAAACATTTTCATCAACCATGTTTTATCTGGAGTTAAAGCGACAGAGGCCAACAGGGTTGAAGCGGTAACCGTTTCTGAGTCTGAGGACTAAAATTGCTGATGTATCTAAAGGAGAATCAGCATGTTCAAGAACCAATTGACTTTCCATCGGTTTACTCAGAAGATAATATACTTGAGAGAAAGAGGGAACAGAGTTCTCTGGAACCCCCAAAATTCCTTTTATACATTTCCTTCACATTTCCCTAGGTGTAATAGACCCAACCTTAGGGAAATTCAAAAATCGTAGATTGTTACTTCTCAAAGTGTTTTCCATAGATTCAATTTTTCTCCGCATATTCATTGTATCTTTTATTATAGTAGATTGTATTTCTTGCACTTTTTCAACATTTCTGTCCTGTAGTTCAATTTTCTCTGACAATTTTTTCATATCCAAATCAAGAGTTTCCAATTTCTCTTTCAAAATTTGAGACTCCAAGACCTGAATCTGGGGACATAAAACTTTCCCCAGATTAACAATTAAGGGCCAGAGATTGTCAAGGGTAACTTCAGACGTTTTTTCTTCTAGGAAAGTAGGAACAAATGGAGTCTGTACCTTCTGAGCTGATAAAGTAAAAGCGCTGACCTCACCACCTGCAGCCAACAAACTTCCCGCAGAAGTAGTTGATACTTGCACAGCTCCCTAGGAGTTCAAACCGCTTGAACTCCCTAAGTTCTTTGTTTGTTGCTCCTAAGCCTCTCGTCGTTCCATCTTGACTGCACCTCCTAGCTGAGGAGAGGAAGATGCCAATAGCGGAGAACTGGCACTCTGTGGCTGCAGGGAAGGCACTTTATGGTTGGGGCTTAGCGTGACCTCTAGCACCGGCATCACTCCGGGGTCTCCACTCACCCTGGGCGTCGCAAGCGTGCCACCATCCGACCTATTCGGCACCGGAGCTCGCACAAAAAAGTCCATAGATCCAGCCATTGGAGCAGGAGGCCAACCAGAGGCTGCCATGGCGGTCGACTTTCCCCTGCACTTCAGCATCGCAAGATTTGAGAGAGGTAAAGGGCAGAGTCTTCACCCACTACAGGTTTAATCGGCCATCTTGGATCCCATGGTTCTCCCTCTAAAAATGCCATTGTAGTAATTTTTCTGCTGAGTTTTTGGGATTGCCATTAGACCAGAAAGCTTAATTGTGGACTAAGACATTGAATGGCATATTTGAGAATTTGATTCCAATGCGTAGAGTTAGGGGTGCAACTAAATAGGTGAAAGTGTTGGTTTCATTCTGGTTTACGTCTCTTGAAGAGGCAGGTGAGACGTATAAAAGATTACGGTGTAAGTATCATACTGCAGATTTTAAAGAGAAGTGTAAATTATCCCAGAGATTTTATAATTTAAAAAGAAAGGTTTAAAAAAGAAAAGAAGGCACATTTGAATTTGCTTATTGATTGGGACGTTTGCCATACATGTAAGTTGTATGGTGTAGTTAATGAATTAACGGGAGGTTGCTCTCTTGTTTGTGCATCTGGATCCTCAGTAGATAGTTTAGTGGCATTTTTTGTCGATATGATTGAGAAGTTGCAGATGCAAACTAATATAGGGGATGATGACTACACTGAGGGGTTAGAGGGTGATGCACAGTTGGCATCACCAGAAGGTGACATGTGGAGGAATTTTCAGTTGATTTCATTGGAGGGACTGGAAAAGTTGGTAAGACAGGTGAGAAGAACTTCTTTGCTTATTGCCGTTAGGTTTGGCTATTATACTTTGTGAATGGAAGACTGCTGTAGTTCATCTGGTATTGAAGAATAAAGGACTGGATCCTCTTAGGGTGGAGCACTATCGCCCTATTTTGAACTTATGTTTTTTTATAAAATTGTTAGAATGAGCGGTGGTGAGACAGTTGGTGGAATTTGTGGAGGTAAATGCTATTTTGCATCCTAGGCAAGCAGCTTTTTGGGCAGGGTATAGTAAGATAAATTTAGATGCCTTGTTTAGTGAAATATAGGATATTTTAGATAAAAGAAAATAGTATTTGTGGCATCTCTGGACTTAGTCTTGGCATTTGATGTAGTGGATCATGTTAAATTGGTGAATCGTCGGAAATCAATTGGAGTAGATGGAGTGGTGTTGAAGTGGTTTCAGAGTTTTTTTGATAGACTGTTCATTTACAGTGGTACAAGAGAGTGGCTGTGGTGTTCCACAAGGGTCAGCTTTATCAACAATACTATTTAATATTTTCATAAGACCCCTGATAGATGTGATAGAATCTCATGGAATCAGTCCTTGTATGTACGCAGATGATTTTGTTTTGTTGGTGATGCAAGTCTCCCCTCAGGTTTGTGATCTAGGTGGGATCCAGAGTTGTTTGGAGAATGAACGGTTAAGGAGAACGCATATGGTGTTAAATTTAGATAAAACAACTGTGTGCTGGATTACTAGGAGGAAAAGAGGCCAGAAATGTCAGTAACACTGTTATGGAAAGTAATGCCAGTGGTAGAGGTATTTAAATACCCGGGTGTATGGACTGATTATCAGTTAACATTTGACCATCAGGTGAATCCCATAGTTAGGTGTGGATACATGACTCTTCATAAAATTCGGGCTGTTTGAGGTTATGTAGATAAAAAGGCATTCTTGGTACTATTACAAGCATTACTTATGACACAACTGGATTATGCTAATGCGGTGCTAGTGGATTTGCCTAAGAAGAGTATAAAATAAATTACAGATATTGCAAAGCATGGCAATTCGACTGTTAGGGGAGTTACATAAGATGGATTCAGTGACACCATTGTATATTCAATACCACTGGTTGCCGGTGGATTATTATCGTATTAAGATTCTTGTATTGGTTCAGAGAGCACTTTACGAACAGGTGCCTTACCCGGTGGCCATTTTAGTAAAGCCTTATGTACCTAATAGGAATTTCTGCTCATTAAACACCTGTACTTTGAAAGTACTGGGTATACAAGAAGCTCATTTGTCAAGAATGAGAAAATGAGTATTTTTTTTTTGGGGGGGGGGGCGGATTTATGGATTCAGCTGCCAGGATATATACGGGAGGAACAAATCTTTGGTTCAGTCCAAACGCCTTTTAAAGGTGTACTTTTTTACCCTAGTAGTTTATAGTGAGTAATGATGTTACCTGTGTTAAGGGACAGCATGCCCGTTGTGTGTGATCTGGTATGATTGTGCTTTCCAACAAGGCCACTGAGAGGGGGGAGCAAGGTAGGCAAGATTCCCCTGGGCCCAGCCTCCAAGGGGGGCCTGGCCATAAGTGTCACTATAGGATGGCATAAAATGGCTTTGCCACCCCAGTTTTACACAAAAGCCGGCATTAAATTCTCTCCCCCCCCCCCCCAACCCGGTTAAATATTACTGTCATCTTTCCCTCCTCCCCTCGACAGTGGTCCTGCAGGCTACTGGCATCATCAAAAAAGAAAGTAATCTGCCTCTCGCTGGCCTCAGAACTGTTCCTTCTGTTTTGTCCCGCCTCCTCTGACACAACTTCCTGTGTTCGCGCAGGTGGGATACAGTAGAGGGAGAACTTTGGAAGCCAGCCAGAGGCAAGTTGCTTCTCTTCTGATGCTGCGGGCAGCCCACAGGAACAGTACCGAGAGAGAAGGGAAAGATGAGAGAGATATTGAATCGGGCGAGGGGGCAGCACCAGTGGCAGGCAGACAGGGTTGTGGTGGCAGCAGCAGTGGGCATGTGGGGAGGGGGGGCTGCATTGTTTGCCCCAGGCTCGGCTTTGTCTCTCAGCAGCCCTGCTTTCCTATTTTATTGTGGTTCTTATTTTCTGTTTTATTTTAATTACTATTGTAAACCGCTTTATTTGATTTATCTAAGGTGGTATAGTAGATATAATAAACTATAAACCACATATGATGCAAGCAATTATTGTCTCAAAGGTAATCTGCTAATTGTTTAGCTACTACTGCTTCTAACAGCTTTTCCCACAAAGGTATACTTGCAAATGGAGTGAAAGCTAGCTGATTCACTTAAATCTAGACCTTCTTTTTTGGGGGGATCGGGGTCAGAATGGTACTACCTAAAATTGCAGGGCAGTGCCCAATATTTAACAACTTATTAATAAGAGAAGTAAGCCATTCAATTACTTGAGGAGGATTGAGGTAAAGATAGGAAGGACAGCTATGTAAAAAGACAAGATGAATTAGACAATTTTGAACCAAAAATGACACAAAGTTGCTCTCAAAAATCTCCTTATCCGGACAAACTGTTTGCTTAATTTTTTCTATTTTGTCTGAGAAATACAGAGCTAAGGACTCTGCTGAAGGCTATAAATATAGGTAACCAGAAGTCAGATGCGAGGCTGAAATCATAGAGGGGCCCTTTTACTAAAGCACGCCGAAAAATGGCCTGCGATAGTGTAGATGCATGTTTTGGGTGCGCGCAGAATCATGTTTCAGTGAACCTGTAAATAATGCTTTTTATAAAATTTTTGCCGAAAATGGGCGTGTGGCAAAATGAAAATTGCCGTGCGTCCATTTTGGGTCTGAGACCTTACCGCCAGCCATTGACTTAGCAGTAAGGTCTCACACGGTAACTGTGCAGTAATCGTTTACGCATGTAGAATAACGATTACCACTCGGTTTTTGCCGTGTGCCAGAAAATAAAAATTATTTTCCGGCACACGTAGCAGACGCGCATCAAAAATGAAATTACCACAAGGGCCAAGCGGTAACCAGGCGGCAACTCAAAATTGATGTGTGTTAGGCGTGCGTAGGCGCCTACACGGCTTAGTAAGAGGGCCCCAGAATTAACTAGACTAAAAAAAAATTTTGATAGATCCAAGAATGCTCCAATAAGGTTGAAAAGCACTGCTCTTTTACCTTGGCTAAAGATACTTTATACTAATTGATCAGGTCTTTGCATTTTACCTGGTAGGCTGGTTGTCCTCAGCAGCACTACAGGTACTCCTGCTTTCAGCAGATTTGTTTTAAAGCGCTTAACTCCTGAACATACCACAGAGTGAGCTTTTTCAAGCTGTTTTCAGGCTCAATGGGGCAAGTGTGTCCAAAGGTCTGACAGGGGGTGCATACGCAACACACGCACCCTGTATAAATACATCACTGGAACAAATTCACTCATAGGCGGTCGGTGGCCCAACTGTTTGGGGAGGCTAAAGGGGGTGGGGTTGGAGGGTGGAGCTTAAATCCATAATTGGCTGATAACACAGAAAAAATAAATAAAAATAAGTCACAATTAATACCTTTTATTAAATTTAGATATTAGACATGTATCATATGCCAAAGAATAAAGTGGTTGCTCAAAGCATATATACTAACCACAATCGCTCAACTGCAAAAGACTATGCACAACTTTTCCTTCTTCCCCCCTTTCCCTTAATTGGTAAATCTCTCTAACCTCCATTCATCTTCTATCTCTTCACCTTGCTACCTATCAATCTCTCCCTCTTTCTGTCTCTTCTTTCCTATCTCTCTCAATCTCTTGTTATATCTTTTTGCACTCTCCAAGTCTCTCCTCTTTCATATCTCCTGCTGTGTTTCATATCTCTCCTCTGTTCAGGACTTGGAGCAGTGAATAGCCCTAGTCCTTCTTTGCCTGTCACATTCTCTGATTAGTGGCACTCTCTGCGTGAGAGGGGACTTGTCTCTCTGCCTTACCTCTGGGTAAACTTGTACCAGATGCTCCCTTGCTGCTGCCTCCTGCCTTCTTCTGCTCTCACAATCCAGCCTACAGCTGCAGGGGGAAGTAGTTAGTGTCAGTGTGGGGTTAAGCTGCAGCCGGATGCTGAGACAGGGAGGTTATGCCGAGAGAAGCCGGCATTGCAAGGAGCAGCAGGCTCCAGCCTTCCCTCGCATGGTTCTGCCCTGCGGAAACAGGAAATACGTCAGAAGAGGGCGGAGCCATGCGAGGGAAGGCTGGAGCCTGCTGCTCCTTGCAATGCCGGCGCTGCCCGCTCCAGGAAAATTACAATATTTTAAGGTAGGGCGTAGGGCGAGGGCAGGAAAGGAACGGGCTATCGGGCAGCTGAGGGGCAGGCACTCAGGGCAGACGTGAGATGATTGACGACGGGGGGAGCGGGGGATCGGGGGATCTGGAAGACGGCAGGAAATGGCAGCTGAGGGCAGACGGGGAAGCCTGCAGCGCGCGGGGTGGGGGCAGCGATTGGGCTGGGGAGGCTTAGCCTCCCCAAGCCTCTTATACCGGGTGCCTATGAATTCACTAGTATCTAAAACAGGAGAAAATCCGAGACCAAAGTTATCCTTTTCTAACTGACTTCTTTTCCATCGTGTGATATTGTTATGCATAAGATGATGTGTCCCAGGAAGATATAAAGTAAAATCGAACATATAGAATTAGATTCTAAGCCCTCAGGGACAGAAAAATGGCTTCTGTCCCTGAATATAATTTGGCTTGAGGAACTGAGAAAGGTGCAAACTAAATCCATATTCAGATCCACTCTCAAACGGAAAAGGCACTGGTGCCCTCTAGTGGCCACTATGTGACATGTACAGACACAAAAACCCACACGCCATACTTTCCCACCTCCCCTCCCCCCCCCCCCCCCCCCCCCCCCCCCCCCCGCCCCCAGCCACTCCCAACACCTACATCTCTTCTCCTTCTGCCCCAGAGACACCTGCACCTCAGCCCTTGCAGACATTAGTACAGGAGTTTCTAACCTGGGGTCCACAGACCACAGATTTCAGGGGGTCCATGAACTTGGATTGGGCAAAATATTATACAGTTTCATTTTCACTAACCTCTAACTGAAATATAGCTTTCTTTGAATAATGAATGTAGGCAATAAACCTTACTATATAAAATTATTATATCCTACAAAGCCAAAACCAGAATACATTTTGTTGTGTGAAGTATCTTTCTCTCTGAAAGCGTGTAATTGATAATGATCACCACACGAGATTAAGCTTAGCTTATTAAAACTGTGTCAAAAACCATGTAAAATAATTAAGCAAAGTGCTTAAAATTACTTAACTTTACGTTAAGAAGGAAGCCCATGCAAGCCCCTAAGCACCTGTAATGAGAAACAAATGTGCGCAAGTCCGAGCAAACCCACAAGTGAAAGCACACACTGGCACCTGTTTCCTGCATTTTAAATATAAGCCTTCCAAGTAAAAAAAATAAATAAATACAATTTTTTTTGAAAAGCTTATTTTTAAAGGCGCAGAAAATAGATGCCTGACTGCAGGCCAAACCGGATATCTCTGGCACCTCAAGTTTGCGGCTTGAGGCTTCATTGGAACGTTGGAGGCGCCTTTTATATATATAGATCTGGAAATTGGTACGATGAATGAGGTTATTAAATTTGCAGATGATACAAAACTATTCAAAGTTGTCAAAACACAGGTGGATTGTGAAAAATTCCAGGAAGACATTAGGAAAATGGAAGACTGGGCATCCAAATGGAAGATAGTAAATGACGGCAGATAAAGACCTGTATGGTCCATCCAGTCTGCCCAAGATGACATTTAGGAGCCCTTTTACATAGCTCAACGCAGCCATCGGCGGTGGTCCTGCCCTGAGCATGCGCCATTTCCAGGGGAAAAAGGAAACCCCTGGAAATGGCTTGTGCAGCGGTAGCCTGGCAGTAATCGGAGAGGGAGGGGTGCACTGGGAGGGGAGACAAGTTAAATTTGGGTTTTGCTTTGGGTAGGGTGGAGGTGGCAGCAGTGGATATGAAATTTTTGGCCCACCCGCTTTGATCTCGAGCCCACCCTAAATCGGCTGTCTGCCTGCACTACTGATTTGCTCCCACCACCATGGCACTGTTCAGTTAGCACTGGGATGGTCCAAAGACAGAGTGAGGACTTAGCAGCAATTTTCAGATTGCTAATTGAGTAGGTACCCAGATAAAGTTAGGAGAAGCAAAAGGACTGTCCCAAAACTGAACACAATACTCTAACGTGCTGGAGAAGGTATTGCAAGCCGAATGATGATGGGTCTGCCCCATTTCCATTAGTATGGTGCTGCATGAAAGCTGTCCTTGAGGAAATACGGATTTCCTATACGTGAATAAGAAACAGAAGGTGGCTGCTATGGAGGACTTGCTAAGGAAAACAATTAAATGGCAGTTCTACAAACTGGTATTACAAATAGATGGAAATTTAGAAATCAGACCTCTGTAGTATTACCAAACACAAATTGATTCCTCTTGAAATGTCTATTTAAACATATAGAATTAATTATCAGAGTATAGTGTTATAATGGAAAATACCTCAGTGTCTCACATAGTTCCAAATTAGGAGACCATGGAAGAACCTCACATTCATTCTACCGTCATTAGTCAAAAACCTTCAATTTTTCTGTATATAACCAAATGTGCATATCAATATGTAGCAGTTTATATCTAACTATCTTTCACCTACACACTATACAAATCCCAAATTCATTTCAGATCTACTTAATATAAAATATCATAACTACAATATGTATTGATATATCACTTATCTTATAGTACTGCTACTCTCAAGCTCTACGGAGCTGTCCGTTTCGCCTGTAACGGCTTCCTCGGGAGCAAAACTGTCCACACTGTATCAGTGGACTGGAGAGCTGAGTTACGGAGCTGTCCGTTTCACCTGTAACGGCTTCCTCGGGAGCAAAACCGTCCACACTGTATCAGTGGCACCAATAAATTACGTGCCACAAATAAATCTGCACTTAGCACCACCAGTTTTAGTGCTTAGGCCATAAAATTACTAACTCAAGAAAATATGACCACACTAAGCCCTTGCTTAAAGATGAACACTGGCTTCTCGCCTCTCATCAAATCACGTTCAAAATTCATACTCTGGTCCACAAAATTAGCCACTCAGCACACAGCTATCTTTTTCGATGCTTAGTTCCCTATATTCCCTCCAGGGCCCTATGCTCGTCTCAATCTAACGTATTACAAGTTCCTTCTGTTCCGCAAATACGTTATGATTTTACTCGCACTAAAGCTTTCAGCATTGTAGGTCCTTCTCTCTGGAATGCCTTACCTGCCCACTTAAGAGCAATGACTTCCTTCACTGATTTCCCTACTGCCCTTAAGGAAAGTGGTGTGGCAGCCATGTCCATCCACTTTTAAACGGTAATAAATAGAAATAGCACAGTCTAATAAAAAAGGTATCTTATTTTCTTTTCTAACTTAATATATTTTTGGATTACCTTTCAAAGGTAGCCCTTTTTCTTCAGATCAGAAATGAGCAAATGTTGACAATTATCAGAATATATAAGTGAAACACAAAAGCACAAAGGCATTTCAATGACAGTCTCATAGGAAGAGGATGGGGTGGGTTAGGTGAGAAACAGGGAGAGCTGGGTTGGTGATAGACAAGGAGAGATAGATAAGAGGGTGATAAAGAAGTATAATTTAATGGGATAGGAAACCTGTGGGTTTTACTTCCATTGCTTTCAATGGAAGCAAAATCCGGACTGGATCAACATGTCCTCCTTTTTATGGAGCCATATGGTAACCCTAGGAAACCAAGATCTTTGTTTAAGTCCTGTCTGGTGGGTGTCAAAATATTTTATAATTTTGACTTCAAAGGTCTTACGTTCCTGGATTGTCTTAAAATGTCCTTTTAGTATTCTCACCATAAGATCATTGATGCAGTGTTCTGGTTTTGTGAAGTGCTGTCCTAAAAAGGTGACATCCTGACTGGCATTATGATGTTTAATATGATGTCTATTTAAATTGAGTCTCGTCTTTAGCATCTGGCTTGTTTCTCCAATATAGCACATTTCTTCACACCTTTTACATTCAATGGTATATACCACATTTGAAGATAAGCATGTGAACAATCCCCTTATGCTAAATGTTTTTCCCATGTGTGTGACGGTGGGATCCTGTGAAGTGTGTTGGCAGTTTCCAGCTTGGTATATTGCACCTAACGCACCCCACCCACTTCCTGTGTGACTGTCATTGGAATGCTTTTGTGTTTCACTTATATATTCTGATATTTGTCAACATTTGCTCATTTCTGATCTGAAGGTTACCTTTGAAAGCAAATTTTTAAAAATGTATTAAAGCCATACTGCCCTCTCTTTTCAAGGGTGTTCACCACCTCTAACTCTCCCTATCCTTCTTAGCTACAGGCATGTAATACACCTTGGACAAGCCAGGGCATGCAATGTGGGACTGAACATATTCAGCAGCTTACCTAAATTTCAACCCTGTCCTTCACTATCCTATACCAAATGGAGTTCTATTTTCCTCCCTTCTCCTTACTATCCTCACTCTTTCTCTCTTGATTTGTGCTTGCGTCTGCTTGCAACTGTCATATACTGTGTACACCGCTCTGAAGGCCCTGCCAAAGAACAGTATATCAAAATCCTAATAAACTTGAAATTTAATCTAAGCTATTATAGAATGCTGCCTCAAGGTGGCAGTAGTGCACCAAAATATAGGCCGAGCTACTTACATCAATGGCAGTCATAAGTGGAACACCTAAATGCACCATGCCATACCCACAATTTATTCTATATGAAATGCATGAAACACCCATGGCGTGGGACTTGGGGGTGATTGCGTCTGATGAGCTTAAGGTAGCAAAACAGATAGAAAAGGCAATGATCAAAACCAGAAGGATGCTTGGGTGCATAAGGAGAGAGATGACCAGTAGGAAAAAAGAAGTGATAGTGCTTTTGTATAAGTCTCTGGTGAGGCCCCATTTAGAGAACTGTGTGTAATTCCGGAGACCGCACATACAGAAAGATATACACGGGATGGAGATGGTCCAGTGGGTGGCTACAAAATTGGTCCATGGTCTCTGTCATAAAACACATAGGGACAGGCTTATGAACCTCAACATGTAAGAGAGGGGATATGATAGAAACATTTAAATACCTCAGTGGCATTAATGTAGAGGAGGTGAGCCTTTTTCAAATGAAGGAAAGCTCCGAAATGAGAGGGCACAGGATGAAGTTAAGAGAAAATAGGCTAAGGAGGAATCTAAGAAAATACTCTTTCACAGACAGGGAGGTAGATGTGTGGAATAGCCTCCTAGTGGAGGTTGTGAAGACGAAGACTGTGTCAGAATTTATGAAAACGTGGGACGGGCACATGGGATCCCTTAGCAAAAGGAGGAGTTATTGGTTACTGTGGATGGGCAGACTGGATGGGCCATTTGGCCTATACCTGCCAACATGTTTCTATGCTTCACCCACGTTAATACTCGCTATGCAGTATCACTTAAGCATATTTTATAGAATAGTCCCTAGCAGTGTCTGTAACTGCTAATTAGTGGCGCCAATCACACGCGTACGTACTAGCATTCTATAAATACGTGCGTGCTATTGGTGCCTAATTTTAGGTGCACCTCATAGAATTGCCCTTCACCCCAGTTAGAGCAAAAATATAAGATTGTTCAATGGGGAGAGAGAGCACATTAAAACTTTACATAAGAACGTAAGTGGTGCCATTCTGACACAAATTGAAGGTCTATCAAGTCCAGTATCCTGTTTCCAACAGAAGCCAATCCAGGTCACAAGTACTTGGCAAGATCTCAGTAAAACAGACCTTATGCTGCTTATCCTAGAAATAAGCAGTGGATTTTCCTAAGTCCATCTTAATAATGGCTTATAGTCTTTTTCTTTTAGGAAATGATTCAAACCTGTTTCAAACCCCACTAAGCTAACTGCTTTTACCATATTCTCCGTCAACGAATTCCAGAGTTTAATTACACATTGAGTGAAGAAATATATTTTCCAGTTTGTATTAAATTTACAATTTAGTAGCTTCATTGTGCTACTCCTAGTCCTAGTAGTTTTGGAAAGAGTAACAAGCGATTCACATCTACCCATTCCACTCCGCTCAATATTTTATAGACCTCTTTTGTATCTCCTCTGAGCCATTTCTTCTCCAAGCTGAAGAGCTGTAGCTGCTTGCTGCCTAATGCTAGATATCGCGCCTTAATTTCCACATGGAAATCAAAGTGTATTCTATAAAAATGCATGTAACCTAATTGGTTAACTAGCTAATCAGTAAAACATGGTGTAAATGGGCATGACTAAATTTGGTCACGTGGAGAGGCGCTTGGCGTATTCTATATACTATGCGGAAATCTAAGCCTATTCTATAAAATTTAGGCGTGGAGAATATTTTTGTTTTCTGCGCTGAATTTTCAGGCGCCATATATAGAATCTAGCCCTTTAGCCTTTCCTCATAGGGAAGTTGTCCCATCCCCTTTACCATTTTCGTTGCTCTTCTCTGTATCTTTTCTAATTCTGCTTTATCTTTTTTCAGATGCGATGACCAGAATTACACATAGCATTCGAGGTGTGGTTGCTCCATGGATCGATACAAAGGCATTATGACATTCTCATTTTTGTTTTCCATTCCTTTCCTTATAATTCCTAACATTCTATTTGCTTTCTTAGCCGCCGATGCACATTGAGTAGAGGGTTTTAACGTATCATCAACAATGGCACCTTGATCCTTTTCCTTTAGAAGTAGAAGAGATGGTATCCAATTTGAATAAAGTGAAACAAGGGGTTTTGAACCAGGAAATAATGTGAACCACTTATTAGCGCTTGAAGACATGCTCCATCCAGAATCAGGTTTTAAAAATGAGGGCTGCACAGGGCTCCATAGCCATCTCTAGTCTATTTTTGCACAGTTTTTTACATGCTTATATGCCCCATGACGTGACTATTTAGGCTGCTGAAATTGATTCGTATCTTGGGGATTTCGGGCTAGCATCAGTTTTAGTGAAGGCCAGAATTTTGGATAGGGATAGAGGTGGGGTACTGACATCAATTAAGGGTCTAAAAGTGAGCAAAGTTCCAGGAATGGATGAATGATCTAGATTCTATAGAAAGTATAAAGACTAGCCAGTGGGCCCTCAGTCTAGGCTTTTTAATTCAGTTTTAGAGGGGAACGCATTATCACCCTCAATCAGAACCTTTTTACCCTGCCTATTTTACTCTTTTACCCTCCACAACTCCCGCTTCCATCCTTCACATACAAAAAGATCAATTATTTACAGCCAAGCCACAAGATACCACCGTATCTGCTCTGACCCAGGGGACAGAGACAGACACCTCGAAACCCTGACTGCATCCTTCGAACAGAAAGGCTACAACCCCAAAATAATCTCCAAGAATATTGCCTCCTCCCTCAAAACACCCAGGGAAAATCTGCTACAGTACAAAGAAAAAAAGCCACAGACAGAATCCCCCTTATAGTGACATACAACCCAAAGCTGGAAAAATTAAGAAAAATCGTAAAAGATCTACAGCCTCTACTCCAGGAGGATGAATTACTGAAAGAGATATTCCCATCCCCACCAGTGCTGGCCTTCCGACAGCCACCCAACTTAAAACCAGTGGCGTACCAAGGGGGGGGGCGGTGGGGGCGGTCCGCCCCGGGTGTCGGCGGGTGGGGGGGTGCTCTGTCGTCTGCTGCCACCACCCTGCGTTTTTTTTTAATCCATGCAGCGACGCAGGTATCTGCTCTGCTGTGTGCTGTGAAAAAAAGAAAATCGCTTCGTTCGCTGGCGTCAGCCCTTCCTTCGCTATGTCCCGCCCTCTTTTGAGGTAACTTCCTATTTCTTCGAGGGCGGGACATAGCGAAGGAAGGGCCGACGCCAGCGAACGAAGCGATTTTCTTTTTTCACAGCACACAGCAGAGCAGATACCTGCATTGCTGCATGGATTAAAAAAAAAAACGCAGGGTGGTGGCAGGAGAAGAGGGCTCTGTCGCTCTCCACGGAGGGGGGGGAGCTGAGAGGGGAGAAGGGAATTGGGGAGGGGTGGGGGGAGCTCAGAGGGGTTCTAAGAGGGGAGAAGGGAATTGGGGAGGGGTGGGGGAGCTGAGAGGGGTGCTCACAGGGGAGAAGGGAATGGGGGAGGGGTGGGGGAGCTGAGAGGGGAGAAGGGAATTGGGGAGGGGTGGGGGAGTTCAGAGGGGTTCTAAGAGGGGAGGGGTTCTAAGAGTGGAGGGGTGGGGGGAGCTGAGAGGGGTGCTCACAGGGGAGAAGGGGATTGGGGTGGGGTGGGGGTGCTCAGAGGGGAGAAGGGGTCTGAAGCTGGAACTGGGGTCTGACAAGGGGGCAGGAGGGAGAATGGGTCCATGCCTGGGGCAGGTGGGAGAATGGGTCTGGGGCTGAAAAGGGGGGATGCAAAGCATGTGGTGGATGAAGGGGGCTAAAAAGGAGGGTATTTGGGATAAGGGGGCTAGAGCTGGAACTGTGGGCTGAAACGGGGCAGGGGCTGAAACTGGAGGCTTTAAAGGGGACAGGGAGAACTGGCTGGGGCTGAGCTCAGGACTGGTGAGAGAAAAGGGCTGGGAGATGTGGGCTGGGGCTGGAAATAGGGGCAGGTGAAACTGGGGGCTGAAAAGAGGGGGCAGAGAGAGAGGGGACAGACCCTGGATGGAAGTGGGGAACGTGAGGCAGGGCAGACCCTGGATGGATGGGACAGGGAGGGTAGACGGATTGAAGGGGCAGAGAGAAAGGGCAGATGGTGGGTGGAAAGGGGAGAGAGAAAGAGGGCAGACTGGGGCAAATGGTGGATGGAAGGGAGAGAGAGGGCAGACAGTGGATGGAAGGGACATTAGAGAGGGCAGACACTGGATGGCAGAGAGAGAGCAAAGACAGATCCTGGATGAAAGGAAGACAGTGAAAAGAAGATGAGGAAAGCAGAAACCAGAGAAAACAAACTGTAAATATATATTTTATTATTTTGCTTTAGGATATAGTATTGTAGCTGTGTTGTTTATAAATAGAACATGTAAATAAGGTAATCTTTTTATTGAACTAATTTTAATACATTTTGACTTAACTTTCAGAGAACAAACCCCCCTTCCTCAGGTCAGGATAGGATACTGTAACAGCACTATACTGTACTGACCTGAGGAAGGAGATTTTGGCCTCTGGAAGCCAAATGTATTAGTCCAATAAAATGGTATTATTTTATTTTCTGTATTTGTTTTATTTCTATTTGTTAATTTGTAAAGTGGTGATTGGTATTTGTTAGTTTTTTCAAATTTACATCTGCTGTCTTTATATTTTGCACAGTACTAGGGGACATTTTCTGTTTCTGTGGTGTTGCATTGTATGCAGAGTCTGGCATCAGGGGTTCAGTTTAATTTTAGTCTAAATAGAAAGTTTATGATTACTTATTCTATAGTGGATTAGGGTGTATCTGTGTTTGTGAAAAAGACATGGCTTTCGGTTGGCATTGACTGTGCAGGATCGATGATCTGTACTAATCTGTCTGGTTTCGTTTTACAATAGGTGAATTGATGTTCTAGTGCTCACTGTAGTGTTTAAGATGCTTTCCTTTTCCTTGTGTGACTCGTAGAAATGACTGCTTATGGTATGGTAGAATTGCTCTAAAGGTCCTGAGTGTTTTGTTTTCTCGGCATGCCTAGTACTGGATTTGGGGGGGGGGGGGGGTTAAAAAATGACCGGCCCCGGGTGTCAACTACCCTAGGTACGCCACTGCTTAAAACACAAGCTAATTAGAAGTAAGCTCCCAACACAGACTCAAAAAGAAAAGAATGGCACACATCCTTGCAATATATCCAGCTGCAAACTATGCCAAAATATCTCACAGGACCCCACGGTCATTCACAAAGGAAAAATATTCAACATTAAGGCATCTTTCACATGCTCATTTTCCAATGTGTAAAAAATGCGATGAAGGCTGCTACATTGGAGGAATAAGTCAGATGCTAAAGAAGAGATTTAATTTACATATGAAAAATGCCAGTACCAACAAAAGATGTCACACCTGTGGGACAGCACTTTACAAAACCAGAACACTGTACCAGTGATTTCATGGTAAGGATCCTGAAAGGGAACTTTAAAACAATACAGGAACGTAAGACCTTTGAAGTCAGAATGATTAAATACTTTGACACCCACCAGACAGGGCTTAACATAGATCTGGGCTTTCTAGCCCATTATAAAGCATAAAAATGTATTGCTTTGTAAATCATATTGCTCTGTCACCTTCCTGTCTCTCTGACTCTCACCTATCCACCCCCGTCCTGTGAGACTGTCACTGAAATGTTTTGATGTTTCACCCATATATACTGTCATCTACCAACATTTGCTTATTTCCAATCTGACGAAGAAGGGCAACCTTCGAAAGCTAATCAAGAAATGTATTAAGTTATGTCCAATAAAAAAAGGTATCATCTTATTTTCTTTTCCATGTTTTATTTCTATTGATTACCTTTAAAAGTGGACTAACACGGCTACCACACCTCTCTACCCTGCCTATAAAAAGCTTCTCAAATCCTGACTCTTCAATCAGGCATTCCCTGTTAACTCTCATGCTATTTGCCTGACTACCTTCTCTTCTCTCTTTTCTTTTTCTTTTTCTTCTTTTTCTAATCTTACTTTTATCTGCCATTCTTTGCTCTTCCATAGAACCACTGGTGGAAAGCATTCAAAGGAACGGGGACTAAGAACTAGATTCTGTATTTTCAAATTTTATATTCCGCACTTTCTTTGGGATTCTAGGAAGGTTAAAACATTACATCCATAATCCACTACATTTAAAACAATACAGACAAATCTTTAAAATACCATGAACTTTCAACTCTACACTGAAAAATTCAAAATATTAATTCATACAAGTTAAGCAATCTAATTAGGCCTGACAAAATAAAAAAAAAAGTCTTAAGAGAAACTTTAAAAATCTTTCAGATCTGTCAAAGAGCAGACATCCAATGATAACTCATTCCACATTTTGGGTCCTGCTACATAAAACATAGATTATTTGTTCTTTTTCAGATATATCACATGAAAAGATGGTACAGCCAATAGGGAAGCAGCTGCTGAATGCAAAGAGATGGCTAATGCAAATGCAAAGTTGACAAAACAACTGGAGGAATTTTGTTAATCAAAACCTTAAACATAGTAACATAGTAGATGATGGCAGAGAAAGACCTGTACGGTCCATCCAATCTGCCCAACAAGATAAACTCATATGTGCTACTTTTGTGTATACCTGACCTTGATTTGTATCTGCCATTTTCAGGGTACAGACCATAGAAGTCTGCCCAGCACTAACCCCGCCTCCCAACCACTAGCCCTGCCTCTCACCACAGGTGCTGCCACCCAATCTCCGCTAAGCTTCTGAGGATCCATTCCTTCTGAACAGAATTCCTCTATGTTTATCCCACACATTTTTTAATTCCGTTACTGTTTTCATCTCCACCACCTCCCACGGGAGGGCATTCCAAGTATCCACCACTCTCTCCGTGAAAAAATACTTCCTGACATTTTTCTTGAGTCTGCCCCCCTTCAATCTCATTTCATGTCCTCTAGTTCTACCGCCTTCCCATCTACTGAAAAGGTTCGTTTGCAGATTAATACCTTTCAAATATTTGAACGTCTGTATCATATCACCCGTTTCTCCTTTCCTCCAGGGTATACATGTTCAGGTCAGCGAGTCTCTCCTCATACGTCTTGTAACGCAAATCCCATACCATTTTTGTAACACACTATTAATGGTAACGGATGCGGTATTCAATTGGCAAACAATGTAATACCTTCAAAATGAGGGTGATATGCTCACATCTAGAACATCCAGAAATTAGTCTTGCAATGGCATTCTGCACAATTTGCAGGGATTTAGGAACAAGTGGAAAAACATTTCCAGATCATAACTGGTTGTGTTTTTTTTTTTTTTTCAGTAAACTGTTGTTTCTGTGATTGGATGTCACTACTTATGTTTAATGGCTGTGTGCTGCACAATCCCATGCAAACATGCTTGTTGTTGCACCCAGTAATGTGGGGCCTTCCCTCCACACCTTCCTGGCTAATAATTGTTTATGGACTTTTCCTCCAGGAACTTGTCCAAACCCTCTTTAAACCCAGCTGCACTCCTTTCACCCCTCCTCTAGCAACAAATTCCACAGCTTGATTGCACATAGAGTGAAAAATATGTTCTGCAATTTGTTTAATTAACAATTAACAGACTGTTACAATAATCAAAAAGGGGACAGATCGCACTTTGCACAACCATTCTAAAATTGTCATCTGTCAAAAAATAGCAGGTAATGCTGGGATCCGCACCCAGAGAATTTACACAAACTGAAACTTGGTGTAAATCCTCACATGAAAGTTAGGCGTGGATCCTCCAAATTCTGTAATAGTGCATTCATCCTGACCCGCCCATGCTCCTCCTATAGATACACTTGTTTTTCAGGTGCATGCATCTTTATTAAATAGCGCTGAGCAAGATGCGCACTGTAACCGCCAAAGCACAGCTCTGGAATACCTCACTTATGAGGTTTAACCTCTTCATGCCACCTCTGCAATGGGGTGAAGCTTACCGAATAATTCTTACACAACCAGTTGTCAATTCAGCAACTTCTCTTTATTTTTCTTTTCTTCAAATGACAGACAAGGTCATAGCAGAAGCAGTGCACAAACCAGGAGCGTAGCCAGACCTCGGCGGGAGGGGGTCGAGAGCCCAAGGTGGGGGGGCACATTTTAGCCCACCTCCGCCAGCCGCTGACCCTCCCCCACCACTCGACCCTCCCCTGCTGCCGCCGCCAGGTACCTTTGCTGGCGGGGGTCCCCAACCCCTGCCAGCCAAAGTCTTCTTCAGCGCCGGTCTCCAGCGCATTTGCTGATCTGTATCTGTGAGTCCTGACTCCTTACGTCCTGCATGCACGCCCTGCATGGGGCTACATACAGGATGTGCATGCAGGACATCAGGAGTCAAGACTCACAGAAACAGATCGGCGCTGAAGACTTCAGCTGGCAGGGGTTGGGGACCCCCATTAGCAAAGGTACCTGGTGGTGGTGGCGGCGGAGAAGGGGCGGCGGTGGCTGAATCAAAAACACAGGGGGCTCACCAGACTCTCCTCCAAGGGCTAAGGCATTCTCATTTTATAGGTTTTTCACCCATATCTCTAACCCTTCCCTCTGATCTGCCTATCTATTCTTTCTACCTTTCATCCCTCCCATATTCCAGAATAATCTTTCCTGCTTTTTATCTTGTTACTTTGTCCTGTCCAGCTACAGTTTTTTCTCTAAATCCCTACCATTCCAAAGTCAGTTAGCTCCTGGTACCTTCCTTTATCTCCTTAAAATATAAGCTGAGGATGCTGTAGCAATATGGAGCTGATGTTAAAGCACATATCTCCATGCAGGCTTCTTTTAAGGCAATTCATATGTGTAAGTCCTTTTCCAGAATATCACCATTTTTGCCATGCTCAAAGTGCACTGAACTCCCATACATTCTCATCAGCACTGCCACACAGTTCACACACACTTGTCGTTAATGTTTTTAAACTATGTGACAGGTTTGCAAAATCCCTCTACTCGGTTCTTCTTTTTACTTGTCTCGGCCATAGGCCTGTTCTGACCTCCCTCCCTGACAGTAACAGCATATAAATCCTAATTGTTCCCATAAGCACCAATAATTGCTAGCACCCAATTAGGCCTGTTGCCCAAATTTGCACACACAATTTTGAGCTAACTCCAGAATCCATTCCTTTTATCTTGCTGCACCATATGCCTGGAATAGACTTTTTTTTTTGTTACATTTGTACCCTGCGCTTTCCCACTCATGGCAGGCTCAATTCGGCTTACATGGGGCAATGGAGGGTTAAGTGACTTGCCCAGAGTCACAAGAGCTGCCTGTGCCTGAAGTGGGAATTAAACTCAGTTCCTCAGTTCCCCAGGACCAAAGTCCACCACCCTAACCACTAGGCCACTCCTCCACTAGAATTCCTGAACCGGTACATTAGGCTCCATCTCTGGCCGTCTTCAAATCTAAGCTAAAAGCCCACCTTTTTGATGCTTTTTTTTTTAACTACTAACCCTTACTCACTTGTTCAGTACCCATGTTTTATCATTCGCACCTTGGTAATTCCTTTATCTCTTATTTATTAGTAGTAGTAGAGTGCCATACATAAAATCCTGGAGGATAGTCAGGGGGGGGGGGGGGGGGGCTCATCAAAATATCACACAGCTCATTTTGTGGATGATATAGTGTTTACAATTACCACTCTGGGCCTTTCCTGGTTAAGTAGCTAAATACAAACTGTAGAGTGGCTTCAAGATGACAATAGCACCAAATACAAACACAGGGGACAGTGGAAACTCTTCAGGACTCCTTCCCTTTTTGAACGGGCTAAAGAGGCTGTCCAGTATCTGGGAGTCAAGATCAACAACCATCCCAGCTGCTTATACTAGTTCAATTATAAGCCAGTCTTAGCCTCAGTTACTAGAGCCCTACAGTCCTGGATGGGAGACAGCATCAAAATGAACATAGCCCCAGGTTATGCTGTCTCTTTCAGACCCTGCTAATTGGTGGGAACTTGCATAAAGCCTTTAAGATGTTACAGCAAAAGATCTTTAACTTCATTTGGCATGTGAGACCTCCAAGGTCAACTAGGACCATACTCTTTCAAACATGGTACGGGGTTCTGAGAGTTCATTGTTATGTCACAGTTCAACTACAATCCTTCCATCGATTGGAGAAAGATGCCAAACTCAGTCTAGTGGAGGAGATACTACTGAGCTTCCTCTGGTGATTGCCTGAATCTCTACACCCCCCTCTGCCTCCCAAGGTAGCACTGACCTACACTTACAATAAATTTCCTGTTGCAGTATGGGACAATTCACAATTATCAGCCTGTGTTGCTTAACCAACAAACCTAATGTCTCTGTTAGGATTAATAAAGAATTCCAGTTGGTGTCCTCCATGGGGCTTTTCAGAGCTGGCAAGAGAGGGCTGGCCACCCTAAGCTAGATAGCTACAGGAGATACCACAGGATCTTTTGATCAGCTTCTGTTGTACACAATATCCCAAACAAGCATTACCTATCCTTAGTGGAAGCACAAATATTATCTGTCCCACAAAAACACTCAACAGGACCCCAGGGAAAACAGCATTTGAAGTTCTGTTTGATAAGTATCAGAAGAAGGCGAGGTTATAGAGATAACATTCTTATTTTAATTCTCCACTTACCTGGACACTGTACATAGAGCATGGGAAAAAGATCTGGCATAAGACTTGGGGGAGGATGCCCAGGAAGTGATGTTAAGAATGGTCTCCAAGATCCCTCTCTCTTTCTCTGCTAACCTAATAGAACATGGTACAAAGTACTGCACTGCTTCTAATTTTCTCCAGCTACTTTACAAAAGGCATTAATTTGCCAATATGAATCATAAATGTAGCAGGCACTGGTAAGAGGGCCCACTGGCTCAGAGACAGAAGTGAGTCAGTGTAAAGTCTCCTAAATGCTTGTTGCTTCACCAGGGTGCGGGAGACATAGATTGTCACACCAGGAAAATTTATTACACCATACAGGGCAGTCACCAGAGGTGAGACAGCTGCTTATTGGACGAAGCCATGCCTACCGGAGTGGTAGCCCTTTGTAAACAAGCTTTGGCATAGCTGTGAAAATGAGCCCATAATAGTACCTAGGCAGCAAAAGCTACACCACTGCAACTGTACATGAGAATCTTTTTTGGCCTGGTCAGAGGCCACATGAAGAAATTATATGGACAAATAAATGCAGAAAACGCAAAGGATTAGGAGGTGTAGCCAGATTGCCCTATACCGTGTGTTAAGATCTGGAGGAAGGGATGAAGGCGTGGTTACAGGTTATCATTTCTTAGTACATTTATTATTCATAGTGGAAAAACATTTCCAGATCATAACTGGTTGTTCTGTTTTTTTCCTCAGTAAACTGTTGCTTCTGTGATTGGATGTCACTGATCATGTTTAATGGCTGTGCACTGCATCATCCCATGAAAACATGCTTGTTGTTGCACCCAGTAATAGGTGGGGGCCTTTCCTCCACACCTTCCTGGCTAATAAATGTTTTCGGACTTTTCCTCCAGGAACCTGTCCAAATGCTCTTTAAACCCAGCTTCACTCCTTTCACCACCTCCTCTAACAACAAATTCCACAGCTTGAGCGCACATAAGAGTGAAAAATATGTTTTGCAATTTAAGATCTGCTACCTGAGAGTTTCATGCAGCATCTCTTTCTCTTAATACTATTTAAAAGCACAAATAAACCCTAGTTGCCTGTTACACCCAGGTCATGGTTTTATAAATTGCCATCATGTCCCCTCTCAGTTCTCGTCTCCAAGCTGAAGAACCCTAACCTCTGTAGTCTTTCTTCCTACAAAAGCTGTTTCATCTCCATTATCACTCTGGTTGCCTTTCTCTGAACTTGTTCTAGTTTTGCTATAACTCTTTCTGAGAGTGGGTGATCAGAACTGTCCATGCAGCAACACCACTAGTCACTACAGAAACATATTCTCCATTCTATTTCGATTTTCTTTTAATCAGCGTACTAAGCTGCAGCTCTATCAACAATGACTACAATCCTTTTCCAGGGTGGCGACTCTTCATCGAGTATCACCTCTTGCACTTGTCCATATTAAAGTTCATCTGTCATTCAGATTCCTATTCCTCAGCCTTGCAAGGTTCTTCTGCAACTTTTGAATAATTTTGCATCATCCACAACTGTACTCACTTGTCATACCCCTTCACAGATCTTTTATAAACGTTAGAAAGCTCCTGTCCTAGTACAGACCCCTTGGGCACTCCACTGTTCACCTCTCTTTACTGACCCTTTGGTATTACTGTAGGTAAATGATATTTAGTAGGCCAAAATAGTTATGTGAAACTAATTATTCAGCTAATGCAATTATGTCATACTCTTGACTGCTTTTTACACAGCCCAACTTGCCTAGATGAAGTTAACACACAGTTTTAAAGATCATATAGTTAACCTTAAGATAAACCCAATACACCTTTCATTCCTCCTCCCCTAACTTTAACTGTATAAAATGGTTTGTCAGACATCAAAAACAACCAGACAAAAGTTGATTGATGAAGCCAGAAATGTAAACCCAATGCTTTTTCCAGAAAACTCCTGCAGTTACCTGGACAAAGGGCTTTAAATACAGATCTGTAATAGACTGATTAAGCAAGAGTTCTCCTCTATAAAATTCATTTTGGCTCTCCCCAACTCATACACTCAGCAATTTTGTTAAAGACTTGTTTTTACCATTTTGTCTTGCACTGATGTTAAGGTCACTGGGCTTAATTTCCTGGACCATTCCTAGAGCCCACTAGCTGCCTTTCAGTCTTAATAGTGGATTGGATTGGTAGCTACAGGTTTCTAGTAACAGATCTGCAATTTCACAGTTGGAGTTGTTTCAGAAACCCCAGGTGACTTTGATCTGGTACTAGTAATTTATTAATGTTTAGTTTGTCAAGCTGCTCTATTATATCTTCCAGGTTGTTATTTCCTCATACCCTCTAATCATCATATTCAGAGAATTTCCTTTGTGGGCCTCTAACATCATCCGTGAAGATTGAAGAATCAATTTTACATAATAACATAACAGATGACAACCGATAAAGATCTGCATGGTGCATCCAATCTGCCCAACAAAATAAACTCCTACACTTGATCTTGAGCTGTCCTTACCATTTTCAGGGCTAAGACTATAGAACTCTACCCGGTCCTGGCTTAAAGTTCAACTACTGAAGTTGCCATCGAAGCCCACTCCAGCCCAACCAGCCTGAGCTAGCCATAACCAGGTCACAGACCAGAGAAGACTGGCTGGAACTAGCCTTACTTCCTAACTACTGGATTTTCCACTTAAGCATGGTTGTTTTGATTCTGTTTTCTTTCCATATACGAATCCCCCCCAGTCTTGAATTCCATTACCATTTTTGGCTCCACCACCTTCCATGGGAGGGCATTCCAGGCATCCACCACCCTCTCTGTGGAAAAGTACTTCCTAACATTACTCCTAAGCTAAGTCAAGCCCCCTGTAACCTCAATTTATGTCCTGTAGCTCTGCCACTTACCCTTCTCTGGAAAAAGCTTTGTTTCACATTAATACCTTTCAAATACTTAAACATTTGTATCCTATCACCCCATCTCTCCTTTCCACCAGAGCAGGTGTTCTCAACCCAATCCTCGGGACACACCTAGCCAGTCAGGTTTTCAGGATATCCACAACAAATATACATGAGAAAATTTGCATGCATTTGGTCAAGTTTCTCTTGGAAAAGTCCATAGTCTGCCATCGACAAAGGCATGAGGAAGCCCTGGAATTGGTTTCTGCCAGGTACTTGTGACCTGGATTGGCCACAGTTAGAATCCTGGGCAGTATAGACCATTGATCTGACCCAGTATGGCTATTCTTATGTTCTTATGAGCACCTCCCCAGACATTAGAAACATTTTCTCCATTTGTGAGCACTAGACCCAGCAACCTTGTGGGTTCCATTACCATTTGTGTGAGCAGAGCATTTCGACGAGCTCTACTTCTTTCCGATTCCACTGATGGAATGTTCCAATCCATATCATGTTTTAGTATTATGGTCTGCTCTTGCCTGAGTGCTCTGACTCCCTCACAAATTTCTCATTTCCAATGTACTTGCTGATGAGGCAAAAACTAATATCTTTTTCAACTCTGTCCTTACATTCGCTCTTGTACTATTTTAATGTTTTATATCTAAACTTACCAGAGCCCAAGCTCTTTCCTATTCTCTGAATCTCCCAATTTTTAAGAAATGTTTTTGTCTGTAAGAGCCTTTCACCTTACCTACAGTCTCCCCCTCCCCATATATCACACAGGGAAAACAAGTACAAGCCTAGGGTACCTTCCAGCATGTCCACTCTGCCCCAGAGACAAGCTCAGAAGCACTGTACTAGGTAGGGGGAGGGGTGTATTTCAGCTCAGATTGAAGCCAGAGGCTGATAGATGCTGATATACATGACAAAAGGAGGAACAAATGTCAACAAAATCTGTATAGTCTCCACTCCTGGGCACTTCCAGGAAGTGCTCAGGGCTATTTACAGACCTAGAGGTCAGTATTTATTTAGATATGGAATAGCTGCCCTATTCTCAGCAAGGCTTGGAGAAAGAAGGTTGTACCTTATGAGCAAACAGACAACTTAAAGCAGGGGTTTTCTTGGGGGGGGGGGGGGAAGTACTATTGAATCTTGTTCTTGTGACCCCACAGGATAGGTTTTCTTTTTCAAACAATCAGCTATGCTCTGTCCTGGTAAGATGGAGGGCAGGGTAGGGTCTAGCTCCATATAGCCAGCTATTAACCCTTTCCAAAGGGAGTAAAAACAGACACGGATACATTAGAAAAAAGGAAGATGGGTTGTTTTGGAGTGTTTTGTAATTTGATATTAAAATATAACCTCTTTCAAAAGGGGCAGAGGAAAAAGGACACTGTTTAACTCTGGAGCAGAGCATTCTTGGAACAGCTAATGGAAAGTTTTTAAGAAGTCAGCTGCTGATTTCATCTGCAAATCTTATGAAGTGACAGGCTGTCCTAGACTTGTAAACCCTGCCCAGGGCTGAAAATACTAGGGAAACTGCATAATGGTGGGTTTAAAGCTTCCCACTTCAGGCACAGGCAGCTCCTTGTGACTCTGGGCAAGTCACTTAACCCTCCATTGCCCCATGTAAGCCGCATTGAGCCTGACATGAGTGGGAAAGCGCGGGGTACAAATGTAACAAAATAAAATAAAGCTACCAAAGTACAGTTTGCATTTTTCTAACCCCACAAAGGAAATGCATTCAAAGAAGCCTCAGCTTGGAGACAAAGGAAATCAGTTCTGGATATTTGGGGGGGGGGGGGGGGGGTTGTTCTCTATTTGAACTTTGGGAGCCCAACTAAATAGATAAAACATTGTTCAAAAATACTTTGCCCCAACAGTAACTGATGGGCTGATGACCAGAAGCAAATGCAGGTGCTAGAGGCTATTAGCGTCATACTAATGCCTGCGTTTGCTACCGCACCACTATCAGAGCCCACGAGCACGTGAAACAACATGCTCGCGGGCTCTGACCACAAACAGGGCTCTTGGCACAAGCAGCATGCAAGTGAATGCTAAACATATTCCTTCCTGATGATCAGTGGGCAGCTAGCCAAACCGTGGCAAACCCTAGGCCAACTCAGAGCTGGTATTAGGGTTTGCAAGCCATTGAGGAGGAATGATGAGCCCTGTCCAGCATGCATTTCCATGCTAGCAGGCCCCCTATTCCCCCCAATACAGCCTCACCCCCCCCCCCCCCCCACACACACACAGGAGGAACCCCAACCCTTCTACCCCAAGTAAGCAACACGGGGGCTGGAGGTGCGGTGGACCTCCAGTCCCCCCAACACCCCGACACAAGTTCACGGGATCTCCAGCCCCCCTAACCTCCCCCCCTCAAAAAAGCCCTGGTGGTCCAGTGGGCCTCTTCCCCACCCCTTCGTACCTTTGTTGGAGGAGGGAGGTGGTACACTCCCTCCTCTTCCAATGCCACCTTAAAAATGCTGGCGCCCACCCCTGCCCATTGCATCCTGGGATGCGCTGGGCGGAGCTTCACACCATATAAGGGAGCTTCTCCCTTATATGGTGTGAAGCCCCACCCAACGCATCCCAGAATGCACTGGACAGAGCTGGGTGCTGCCATTTTCAAGGGGGCACTAGAAGAGGAGGGAGTGTATTACCTCCCTCCTCCAACAAGGGGGTAGGGAAGAGGGCCACTGGGGGGGGGGGAATCGGAGGGATTGCAGGTCCGCCAGACCTTCAGCCTCTATGTTACTGGCTTGGGGTTGGGGTTTGGTGGGGGCACAGCCACCAGGGCCTTGCTGTTTGGGGTCTGGTGGTCCCAAGGACCTCCAGTCCCTGTATTTGACAGGTCAGAGCTTTTGACAGCCCAGACCTGTCAAACAAGTGCAAGAGGATTTCCTCCCATACTTTACCCTATGGTCAGAGATAATAGCATGCATAAATTTACATGTTATATTATCTCCGATCATAGGGGTGGTAAAGCCCCGCACTGTTCCAGCACTACTTTTAGAGCACCATTTGGAACAGCGCAGGGCTTTCGATCATTTGGGCATGAATTTGATCAGTGGTCTAGATATAGCCAAGGCATGTGCGTGTGGGGGAGGTAACCCCAACATTTGCCTACAGTGGATTATAACTTGTTGAGATTTTACTGTATAAGTTACTGTTGTGGACACTATCCAGTGGAGCTGCAAGAGTAAATTTACCAGGCGTAACCTCATCCTGGCGATATCCATGCACAGAGTGGCAGTAGGCGTGACAATACAAACACGGCCCCAGCCCCTCCCTGAGACCCATATTCCATATACATTCAGCCCAGCCTATAGAGCCCCACTCACACTTCCCCCACATCTACACCTAGGGCCCTCAAATGTTTGTACACATATACCCTAGCCTAGATACTTACATTCATACTGACATAATACACCCCCCAACCTCCTGAAGAGACCCCACCCCCAAAGATTTGTCCACTATGCATACAGCTCTATCAAGAGCCATCTATCCATATGTACCCTCTGAATACCTGCCCCACAGAAACATGTCCATCCAGAAAACTAGCCCACCAGTTATACAACAGCACCAGGTATTTTCCCAGCATACTCAACCCCCTCCCCCCAAGACTCACACACTGTGACCCACCACCAAGAGATCCAAATGCTACACCCATCTCCCCCCCTCCCCCGACCCACACAGGATACACCAACTCAGCACACAGAGCTCAGGTGTGGTACTTTATTTTCTTAAATACTGTTCAGGAAATTGTAGCAGCTGAATGAAATGTAAGAGGCAGGGGTTGAAGGACAGGCCAAGGGAGATATACACAGTTTCCTTCAATGAAGTAAAATACCCTCCTTAGTTCCTCCCTCAACACCCAGGTAAAATGCTACAAATTTAGACTATTACTGGCCCCTTTTAACACTCTCTCTGCTCCCCAAAATCTCCAGCCACATAACTTTAGGAAGCAGGGGTCAGGTTTCCTGAAGAATAGGGGCATCGGGGAAAGGTGCTGTTTAAAAGGAGGATTGCCCCCATCAAGTGGGACATAACTTTAGGTGCTAAGTGCAGACTGCATCCCTCCCTCCCTAGTTTGGACTGCACATGAACAATTGGCATCATGGCTCCCCCCTCTCATGGTAACACTTGTACGAGACAAGGACTCCCAGGACCAAAACATGAGAAAGTCTAACGAAAAAGAGACCACAAAAAAAGGATGGGGGAGGAAGGTCTAACCTTTTAGAAGAAATTAGATTGTAACACTCGCTCCCCTTTTCGCAGTGCATTGTCCATCAAACCAAGAAATAAAGGGAGGAGAGAATTTCTAGAAAAGAGCAAATCGGGGGGGAGGGGGGGCTGAAGGGAAAGCAGGCTCTGTCCTAGAGACGGAGAGGTGTAGACAGCCATGCCCTAAGGGGGAGGGGGGTTCAAGTCTGCTGTAGGGGTGTGCTTCCCTTTTATTGCAGGGGTTCACTGGGAGGGGGAATTTTGTGGGTGCTTGGTTCCACACCCCAGATCTCCCGGGCATACTGAGCAATTGTGCGGTCACTGGAGAACTTCCCCGAGCCAGCGATGTTCTTGATCACCTTCTTCGTCCACTCTTTGGTGTTCTGAGGGCACAGAGAAGAGATCAGATATAGTGGGTAGGAAATCTGGACAGTAGGGCTGTGCACCTTCCCCGTTTCCCTCTGCCTCTCCCTTCCACCCTCTTCCCCAATACCATATCTCATCTACCCTCCTCATTCCCTTTCCCCCTTATATCCACTTCCCTAAAAACACCAGTTTTACCTTATAGAGGGCACCGACTTTCTCCTGGCACCTCATATAGTCCTCATAGTCTGCAAATACTTTGAATCTGAAACCAGCAGATGACAGCAATGAGCATGGGAGCTGATCTAGGCACACTTCACTTCCCCTTTGTGCTCTCCTCCCCCTCTTCACAGTCCCTCCCCCCAAAAACAAAATCACCTGTCATGATGCATCAGCAAGTTGACAATGTCCTTGAATAGATCAGGCTGCTTAGGAGAGAAGAAGCCACCATTGAGTTGATCAATCACCTGCCGGAGCTCAGGGATCCGGTCATAGTAATCCTTAGCATTGTAGCTGCTGGACATAAAGAAAGAGAAGCAAGATGAAGCATAAAGCTAGGATAAGGAAGCAAGGAGCTTATGGTGTGGACATGTAGAGACTTAAGAGGTGGAACCATATATATAGACTTGGCCTCTTGTATACTAATGGAGGGAACTTTATTTACCTAACCATGGGTGGACACAGCTGCCCCCCCCCCCCCCCACTTTCCCTCACCCATGTGTACATGCAGTCCCCTTTCTGAAAATACTCACCCCTTCTTGTCCATTTCGTCCACATCTTCCACTCGCATGCCAAAGATGAAAAGGTTCTCTTCACCTGCTTCTTCTGCCATTTCTACATTGGCTCCATCCATAGTGCCAATGGTCAAGGCCCCGTTCAGCATAAACTTCATGTTACCAGTGCCTGAGGCTTCGGTACCAGCTGTGGAAATCTGCTCTGAGAGGTCTGCAGCCGGCACCACTACAAGGAAGAGGTAGGGAAAATGACAGTGTGAACCAAGAAAGGGAGGCAATATATAGCAAACGGAGCAGTGGAGAGAGGTCAAAGCAGGCTCTGGGAAAAGAGTAAAACAGGTAGTGGCAGATGGTTCCCTGATGAAGACTGGATAGAGTTATGGTACAGGGAAGGACATGCATTAGACATTCCAAACAGTAATGAAGGGGGGACAAAAATGGAATTATTTCCTGACAAGTGCCAGACAGCACTGTGGGGTATTGTGAAGTAGCTGTGCATGATGGAACCTCAGCAAGAGCCAAATAGTAAACACAGCTAAAGGCCGACCCTAAGTCTGCTTTGTGTTTATCTGGAGCTGAGGTGGATCCTGACTCACTTACCTTTTTCAGCCAGGGACACACGATAGTTCTCCAGGAAAAGAACCTTCAGCCGGTCGCCCACCACTGGGTCATTGTTCACCACGTCCCCAATAGCCGTCACCAGTCTAATGATCATTTTGGCTGTGTGGTACCCTGGGGCAGCCTGAGGGGGTGAGGGCAGGGGAAACAAGATCAGAGGTTAGAGGTCACATGTTAATGAGGGTCCCCCCCCTCTTCTGGCCCCAGTGCTCCTCCTCTTCACCCTTACCTTTCCTCCAATCATCACCGTACGAGGTACAAAATGTTTGTTGGGGTCGCGCTTGATGCCTTTTTGGGAGGGGGAAGGGGGTAAGATTTAAAAAAAATAAGAGAGAAAGAAAACATCAGATCCTGGGATCACTACCCTCTATGGTATCCCTCCCTGCATACTTAAAGCAAACCAAGAGATGTGGGGGGGGGGGGGGGGGGGGGGGGAAGAAACCACCCCCTCACCCTTCTTTTCAAATACAAAGACAATCTTCCCCCCACAAAACGAATACCTCTAAAAGTTATATGGTTTGGGGAAGGTCTCCACAAAGAACAGAATTACTGAATTCTGGTTTAATGGGACTGAGTCAATATGGATTCAGCCAAGGGAAGTCTTGCCTCACCAATCTGCTACATTTCTTTGAAGGCGTGATTAAACATGTGGACAAAGGTGAGCCAGTTAGTGCAGTGTATCTGTATTTTTAGAAAGTTTTTGAAAAAAGTCCTTCATTACAAACCCCTGAGAAAACCCCTATCTGCTGTTTTCGACACTGTTGACCACACTATACTCCTAGATACGCTGTCCTTGCTTGGATTCCAGGGCCCTGTTCTTTCCTGGTTCTCCTCTTACCTCTCACTTCGTTCTTTCAGTGTTCACTCTGGTGGATCCTCTTCAACTTCCATCCCACTTTCTGTTGGTGTGCCTCAGGGTTCTGTCCTTGGACCCCTCCTTTTCTCCATCTATACCTCTTCCCTTGGTACCCTGATTTCATCCCATGGCTTCCAGTACCATCTTTACGCTGATGACTCTCAGATCTACATCTCCACCCCTAAAATCTCAAAATCGATCCGGGACAAAATCTCAGCCTGCTTGTCCGACATTGCTGCTTGGATGTCCCAACGCCATCTAAAGCTCAACATGACCAAAACTGAACTTCTCATTTTTCCCCCTAAACCCACCTCCCCTCTTCCCCCTTTCTCTATCTCTGTTAATGGCTCTCACATCCTCCCTGTCTCCTTGGCTCGTTAACCTTGGAGTCATCTTTGATTCCTCTCTCTCCTTCTCTGCCCATATTCAACAGATCGCCAAAACCTGTCGCTTCTTTATCTACAATATTAGCAAAATTCACCCCTTCCTTTCTGAATACGCTGCCAGAACCCTTATCCACACCCTTGTCACCTCTCACTTGGACTATTGCAATTTACTTCTCACTGGTCTTCCGCTCAGCCATCTCTCTCCTCTCCAATCTGTCCAAAATTCTGCGGCAAGACTTATTTTCCACCAGAATCGTTATACCCACACTAGCCCACTCCTCAAGTCACTCCACTGGCTCCCTGTCTGCTTCCACATTCAGTTTAAACTTCTCGTACTGACCTTTAAATGCATCCACTCTGCATCCCCCCCCCCCCCCCCCCCCCCCATTACCTCTCCACTCTCATCTCTCCCTACATTCCTCCCCATGAACTCCACTCACTGGACAAATCTCTCTTGTCGTCCCCCTTCTCCTCCACTGCTAACTCCAGGCTTCGCTCCTTTTCTCTCGCGGCACCTTATGCCTGGAATAGACTTCCTGGACCTATACGTCTAGCTCTAGCTGTTTTCAAATCTATGCTGAAAACCCACCTTTTCACTGCTGCTTTTAGCTCCTAGCCACTACTCAATTGCCCTCCCCTTGTCCCTTCCTTCCATCTCACCCATTACTTCCCTCACCCGTAACTGTCTTGTCTGTCTGTATTATTTAGATTGTAAGCTCTTTTGAGCAGGGACTGTCTCTTTGTATCAGGTGTTCAGCGCTGCATGTGTCTGGTAGCACTATACAAATGCTAATAATAATAATAATAAAACTAAAAAGCCACGGGATAGGAAGCAATGTTCTCTTGTGAACTAGGAACTGGTTAATAGATAGAAAACAGAGTAGGGTTATACGGCCAGTTGTCTCAATGAATGAAAATGAATAGTGGAGTGTCACAACGATCTGGGACGAGTGCTTTATAACTTATTTATAAATGATCTAGAAATGGGAATGATGAGTGAGGTTATTTAATTTGCAGATGACACACAATGATCCAAAGTTACTCAATCGCATATGGACTGTGCAAAATTGTAGTAGGACCTTATGAGATTGGAAAACTGGGCATCCAAATAACAGATTTAATGTGGACAAGTGTAAAGTAATAGGCATTGGGAGCAACCCAATTTACGGAAAACATGATGCTAGGTTCCACATTAGGAGTCACCACCCAAGAAACAGAATTAGACATCATTGTGGACAATACAGTGAAATCCATTACTCAAGAGTGCAGCAGTGACCTAAAGAGTCACCAGAATGATATAAACTATTCACAAAGGTATGGACAATAAAATGGAGTCTACTGCTTCATGGTGATTACTGCAGCTTGAATAATGTGTACAGTTCTGATTGTAGTGGAATTAGAAAAGGCATAGAGAAGGGCAACCATAGTCACTTTTACCTATGGGTGGGGGAGAAGTAGCAAGTTGCCCCAGGCCCAACTTAACAGGAGATACGTAAGTAAAGGCAGCCATGAACACAAAGATCACACCAGTCCTGCATCTTCCTTCCATCCCTCCATTCTCCTCCCCTGGTATAGCAGCTACCTTGCCCCCTGCAGCATCCTGGTTTGGGGGGGGGGAGGGTAAATCAACAACAAAAGTGCAGAACCCCTGTCCAGGCCACATTCTGCCAGCCCAACTCTTCAGAATCGGAAGATACATCAGAAAGGCCAGGGCCAGAAAGCCCTCAGCGGCACAGCTTGGACAGGGACTCTGCATCTTTAATACTGGCTTTTATTTCTACAGGGCATGGGGGGGGGGAGAGAATCCACAAAAGCCTGTCCAGAGCCTCATGGGCAGTTAAAGCGGCACTAAAGACTACTAAAATAAGGGGATAAACTCCTCTCATATGAGGAAAGTCTAAAGGAGGTCAACACTTCAACTTAGAGAAAGGATAGCTCAGGGGAGATACACTAGGGGTTTGTAAAATTCTGAGTGGAGTGGAACAGGTAAACATGAATCAGTTCTTCACTCATTCAAAAAAATACAAAAAGATTAAACTGGGAGATTCAAGATGGAGGCCATGTGCTTGATTGCTGCTGTGATATTTCTTACCTGCTTTGACTTTTCTTCCATATGGGGAAGAATAAAGACAGACAGTTAGGGCAGCCCTCCCAGCCTTCAGCCATGACTGTTGTGGAATTCATTGACATCTATGCAACATGTACGGGAGAGCAGCAGGAAAGTCTGATTGTGACCCTACTGGGATCAGGCCTCTGAGAGGTGTGAACTGAGCTTCTGGGCCCAGAAAAGAGGACCCTGCCTTTACAGCGAGTTCACATTCCCCGTGGTTCAGTGCTTAGAGCAGGAGTGGGCCCAGGTGCAGGTTTTTGCTCTGGTAGAAAATGCTGTGGGACGGCTTTCAGGTGCAGAGGGTGTCCAAATGCCTTGTAGAGAGGATTCTACCTAGACATCTCTGAGTGCCACTGGTGGTTTGGCGTGAAGAGCTATTCACAATGTCCCTGTGTCATTACCCACAACTCTTGTGAATAAACCACCAGTGAAGATTTTGGATTCTATCTGAACTCCAATTTCTGATTTGCAAAAACTATGCTCCCTGTGGTTAACTCTTAACTTCTCAAGTTAAGGATCTGGAAAGAAAACTCTCTCTACAAGGAAGTAATATATCAAATTCTTTGGAGCATCTTGAAATGCTCAGTATCTCAGTGTCCAGGAGTTCAAGCAACTATGATTAAAGCTATTTCTGGTGTACAAGCTAAACTGAAAATTGCTGAGAAAACAGTTAGGAGTAACAACTTTCCCCAGATTTAAAAAATTTCTCCTGAGGTAGTTATAAAACATTTCCCCACAATTCTTCAAAATATCAAAGTGTGAGCTGTGGCGTTCAAGAACAGAGGGAGATTTTACACTGGACTCTTCAGACTTCTCAGGTTCTACTGGTTAATTCTGGATTACCCTGTGCAATACCGATAGTGACTTTCGGTAATAATTCTGATAGGAGATTTCTTAAAGTAAAGGGGAGCAACTTATGAATATAAACTGATGGTATTTCCAAGTTGCAAGACACTAAGCAAATTTCTTTTGCTCCTTCCTGGAGTTCTTCAGCTCAGTGCTTCTTCCTATTTCAAATTTCCATCTAAATATGTTTTCTGGGATCCTTCTCACCCAACCACCAAGAGACTTTCTGTGACAGATACCCAGAGGCAGGGAACAGAGTTAAAGTCTCTGCTTAACATGGTTCAAAGTATGGTTTTGGTGCAATTGGACCACTGCAAAGCCCTGTATACTGGTATGTCGTCTGAGTGTCGGGGTTTTGCAAGTGGTCCAGAATGCAGCTGCTCAAGTCACAGTAGGAACGTCAAAGTTTTCTCATGTAACCCCTGTGCTTAAACAACTGCATTGGCTACCTGTGTTGCAAAGAATACAATTTAAGGTACTGATGATTATATACCAAACTATTTGCTGATGCGCCATTCTATTTGAAAAAAGTTTTGACTGTTTATCAACCAAAGATGTGCACGGAGGTCAGAGACTGCTACTACTACTACTATAGTGCTACTACAAGTACACAGCGCTGTACACATTATATATGGGTACTTTCTCTGGCCCTAGGGAGGTCACAATCTAAGTTTTTTGTACCTGGGGCAATGGAGAGTTAAGTGACTTGCCCAAGGTCACAAGGAGCTGCTGCAGTGGGAATTGAATCCAGGTTGCAAGGATCAAAACCCACTGCACTAACCATTAGGCTACTCCTCCACACAACTGTATTGTGGCTTTCCACTGATAGAAGTAGTGAGGTTATACCATACGGATATATGGGCTTTAGCCTTTGTTCCAGCTGGAATTTCCTTATGGAATGCACTACCTGGCCAGCTTTGTCACTGTGATAGTTTTGCACAGTTTAAAAAACTTCTGGAGACACAATTGTTTGTGACAGCATTTGGGGGGGCTTTATTGTTTGGAATAATGATGAGTTAATACTGTTTATTTTTAAATGTGCATTGTGTATATTTTTGATTTGTCTATTATGAATGTTTTTATGGAAACCACCTAGTTATAGGTGCTATATAGATGTTTAAAATAAATAAATAAATAAATAGTACATGGAGGTTTCTGTTTCCTTAATTTTTTTCCCCCTTATTTTTCTCCATGATATTGGATCTCCAAATGCGAGGACTTGAGGAGAAACTGAACAGCTTTTGCTCCCTGATATGTTTTGTTGTACAAAGAGAAATTAGGTCTTACCTGATAATTATCCCACAGGTTCTGGAACAGTGGGAAGGACTAATGGAAAGAAAATTGTGTCCATCAACCAGCAGGTGGAGATAGAGAACTGAAAACCAAGTTTAGCCATCTTTCTTGGCGTCCAGTCCAGCTCATCAGTATTTACGTAGACAAGCAATAAGAAGAAACTCAGAATAAACACAACCTTAACAACTCATTAACCTAACACTAACCAGATGAGCAAATATGACTAGATCTCTCTCATCTCTGAACAACTTGTAGAGAACAAGAGATATGCAAGAAGCACTATGCAAAGTGACTGTCGTTTTTTGACCCATTATTTCACACCGACTAAACATCTCAGAAACCTCAGGTGGGCCTCTGGAATAGTAGGAAAGTCTAATGAAAAGAAATGATTAGGTAAGACCTCATTTCTCCTTCTATTACATAGCTTCCCACTATTCCAGAACCTGTAGGATGTGGAGTGAGTGGGATCCTGGTGCCACCACCACCGCCCTGAGGACCGAAGCCCCAAAACTGGCACCATAATGTCCACCCTGTAGTACTTGGCAAAAGGTATGCAGCATCAAACGTCACCACCTTGCAAATATCTGCCAGAGATAGTAAGGTAGTTTCTGCCCAGGATGTCGCTGTACACATCATAGAATGAGCCCACAAGGCCTGGAGCCTGCTTCTCTGCAAACAAATAAGCAGATGCAATAGTATCCTTAAGCAATCTACCAAAAAGCACGATCTGTCCAATTTGCGAAACTCATTTGTGACTTCCAGATATCTAATGGAGAACTCAACGCACATCGATGAGATTCAAGGAAGAATATGGAACCTCTTCTTCCTCTCTGCAAAAGGACAGAAGCTCCACAGATTGATAGAGGTGAAATGTCGATTTCACTTAATTTCCACTGTTGGAAGAAAAGAAGGAACCGTGCACAGAGAGACCCCTGCCTCTGAAAAGCAAGGAAAGAAATCCCAACAAGAAAACCTGAAGCTCCAAAAACCTACATGCCGATGCAGCAGCCACCAAGAATGCAGTCTTTAGCATAACATCTTTCAAGGAGGCCTCCCAGAATAGCGCAAAATGAGGTGTCTGAAGAACCAGAAAGACTAAATTAAGGTTCCACTCTAGACACAGTGTATGAAAGGGAGGCTGCAAGTAGCCTGCTCCCCACAAGAATCGAATATCTGGGTGAGTTGCACAACACGTCTTCTGTAGTTGGCCCCTGAAACAGGCCAAAGCTGCAACCTGAACTTTTAGAGAACCCAACTCCAATCCTTTCTGAAGATCTGCCCAGAGAAATGCTATGATGTGCGCAATCTGAGAAGAGAGAAAATCCATGCTCAAAACACCAGCCCTCAAACGTCCTCCACTCCCTCACATACACCATGGATGTAGAGCACTTCTGAGCCTGAAGCAAGATAGCATTGACCGAATCAAAATAACCTTTTCGTCTCAACCGAGTCCTTTCAATGGCCAAGCCTTAAGACCCAAGGGGTGCAGATCCTCCATGAGCACCGCACCTTGCTTCAGTAGGCCGTGTACCTGCAGATGACGGAGAGGATCCCCATCCAGCAGTAAAATCAGGTCCACATACCATGGCCTCAGTGGCCAATTTGGGGTTATGAGAATTAATAACCCCGGTCAATGCAATCCTTTCGACATATGGCCTACCACGGGCCAAGGAAGGAAGGCATACAGTAAATGTATCTCCAGCCAGGGCTGCAGTAAAGCATCGATTCCCATCGATCCCAGTTCTTTCCGATGGCTAAAGAACTTGGGTGCTTTGACATTCCTTTTGGTCACCATCAAGTCCAGAAGCAGACAACCCCATCAATCCACTGTCAGCTGAAACCCATGGCTGGATAGTTCCCATTCTCCCAGATCCAAGGAGTGCCTGCTGAGAAAGTCTGCCTCTTTATTCAAGGACCCAGCGATATGAGCTGCCAACAAGCGGAGAAGACCTTTCTCTGCCCAACTCATGAGGGAGCCCACCTCCACAGCCAACAGATGGCTGCGGGTCCCATCTTGCTTGTTGATATAAACCACCACCATCATATTGTTGGAGCAAACTTGGACCAGGGCCCCTGCCAGAAAGAGAGCGAAGTCACATAAGGCATTCCGCACTGCCCTGAGCTCCAAGCGATTTATTGACCACTATGGCACATGGAACTTATAATGAGCTCCCCAACCCAACTTGCTGGCATCTGTTGTCAAAAAGGGAGCTCCGACGGTCAAAGTCCTGGGCAACAACCACCCTGTTTACTCCATCTGGCAACCAGTGACACCGGAGACCAACGACTGAGAAGAGATTCCTGTAATGGCCACATACAAGCCCTTGCCCATGGAACCCCTTCCATTGCCGCTGCCATTGACTCCAGAACCTGGATGTAGTCCCTGGGCCTGCCTTGACTAAGGAGAAGATAAATCTGTTAAACCAGCTTCAAACTCCTGCGCTCTGTGAGGAAGATCCTCTCCTGTGCTGTGTCGACTAGAATGCCCAGATACTCCAGCGTCTATGATTGAGTTAGTCTGCTCTTCTTGAAATTAATCACCCAACCCGATGACTATAGAAGATGGACAATTTTATCTGTTGCCATGTTGTTCGAATAGGGTGCACGAATGAGCCAGTCACTGAAATACAGATAACTCCGATTCTCTGATACCGAAAGAAAGCTGCCATCATAACCATAACCTTGGCAAACGTTCTTGGAGCTGTGGCAAGACAAAAGGCATAACCTTGAACCCGAAGTGAAAGCCCAGCACCAAAAAACACAGAAACATCTGATACGGCTATATGGGTATATGCAAGTATGCCTCCTTGAGACTGAGGGCGGTGAGAAATTTTCCCACTTGAACCAAGGCTATGACTGCTCTTAGTGTCTTCATGAGAAGGCGGAACTTTTGGAGGCAGTGGTTTAAACCTTTAAGATCTAAGACCGGACAAAAAGTGCCTTCCTTCTTTAGGACAATCAAGTAGACAGAGTATCTGCCTTGTCCTTGTTCGGTCTGGGGAACTGAACAAAGGCCTGGAGCGCCAACAAGGAATCTACGATGGCCTAAACCTCGACTGCCTTATTTCCCTTTCGACAAGGAGACTACAAGAAGAGAGGAGCAACCAGGTGGGAGAACTTCAACTTGTAACCTTCTATTCTAATATCCAGAACCCACTGGTCTGACATGATTTTGGCCCAGTCCTCCCGAAATTCCTGAAGACATCCTCCCACCGGAGGAAGAGAAGAGTGGACCAGCCTCACATCATTGCGAAGCTCAGGAGGTACTGGGTGCCGTAAGCTGACTGAGAGGACTTCCTGTCCACATGAAAGGAAGATAGGAGTGCCTGAAAGTGGGACTTCTACCCATATCACTGACGACCAGGCCAGTACCATCTGCTGTCTCAAAATCAAGAGCCCCCTGAAGACGAATGACCAGAGGCTGTTTATCCCTCTGGCAGCCACTGTGGCTTAGTTTCCCCCAATTCTTTCACCAGGTTACTCCAAATAACCACCTGCCCCAAAAGAGCAGTTTAACTAGACATGATTGATGCTGCATCCGCTGCACGATGCCACAACCAGACTTGTCGACATGCCATGATAGTCAAAGACATACTGCTGGTCGTAATATCTTTTAAATAGCATCTGCCAAGTAGGTCAACCCCGTTTCCTACGGGGCGTTATGGCGCCTGTCTTGTATTGCCAACTGCTGACACCATTCAGGCATGATCTTGACACAGACGAGCTGCACACTGATGCTTGAAGGCTCAAAGAGGCCTCTTGAAAGGCTTGATTCAGCGAGCCTTCTGCCTTCCTATCCTGTAGGTCTTTTAGGGCAATGCTCCCCTTCCACTGGCAAGGTGGTTATTAGTCACCACCATGATCCGGGAAGCCCACCACAGGAAGCTGCAATTTATCTCTCTCCTCCACAACTAACAGGTAGAGGAGAGCCATGGCTCTGCTCATTCTCAGCCCCAAGTCCAGTGAGACCCATTCTGCTGTAATCAGGTCCTGAATGTCTGGATGCAATGGGAAGGCCCTAGAAAAACTAAACCCCCTCATGATTGACGAAGATGGAACTCCTGACTGAAGCACAAGGCTCCTCAATGGAAAGCACTGCCAGTGCCTCAGAAATAAAAAGAGTACTGCGCTCCTCTTTATGAAACAACCTCGTACTTTCGGATTCTCTCCCTCCTCTAATGGCTCCTTCAACAATGGCTCCTCTGAATAGACCGAGGCCACATCAGATAAGGAGAGAGAAGCAGACATAGCCTCATCTGCCCAATCCTGGATGTCTAAACGAGATCTCTTAAGAGCCAGAGGGGCAGCGAGGCGAGATACTGAAGCACCATGTGGCAACCACCCTGGTGAAGTAGGAAGTACTCCTGTAGCAAGGACCTGCCCTCCAGGGGATGCAATATCCTCTCGCACCAAGGATATGTCTCCAAGAACTTCTGCCCAGATGGGAAGGGTTAGGACAGCTGTTGTAGTTGGTGATTCGATCAGTAGCTATGGAAATACCTGGGTGGATGGGCATCAGGATCACCTGGTTACTCGCCTGCCTGGTATAAAAGTGGCAGACCAGTCTTGGTATGTGTGGGTACAAATAACAGAGAAAAATGTGGGAGGGAGGTTCTTAGTTAGGAAGTCCAGATCCTCCAGGGTAGCATTTTAAAAAATGCTCCCCGTTCCATGAGCAGGGCCCAAGAGGCAGGCAGAGCTCCAAAGTCTAAATGCGTGGTTCAGACTATGGTGCAGGGATGAGGAATTTAGATTTATTAGGAACTGGGCAACATTCTGGAAAAGAGGGAGCCTATTCTGAAAGGACAGACTCCTACTTAACCGGGATGGAACCAGGCTGCTGGTGCTAAATTTTAAAAAGGAGATAGAGCAGCTTTTAAACTAAAATAGGGGTGGGGAGCCGACAGTCGCCCAGGAGAGCATGGTTTGGTGTGGAGCTGATATCTGGAGTGAAGTCACTAAGGAAATCTACTGTAGCATCACTTAATTTTCGAAAGGGCGACTACAACAAAATGAGGAAAATAGTTACAAAGAAGCTAAAAGGATCGACATGGCATTGTTTAAAAATACCATCTTGGAAGCCCAGACCAGATGCATGCCACACATTTACAATGGTGGAAAGAAGAGAAAATGACAGCTAGCATGGTTAAAAGGTGAAATGAAAGAGGCTTACAGAGCCAAAAGAATAACCATAAAAGAATGGAAAAAGGAACCAAATGAAGAAAATAAGAAGCAACATAAGCACTGGCAAAGTTATATGTAAAGCACTGATAAAGAAGACTAAAAAATAATATGAAGAGTAACTTGATCCAGAGGCAAAAAAAACCCTCAAGTAGCAACTTTTTCAGGAGGAAAAAACCCGTCTTTAATGGGTTGTTTCAAACGAACCCAGGAAGACACACATTAAATCAGCATTGGTGAAGTTTGTAGGTTAACACCAGCTAGTTTCTATTGCCCCTGATGCAGCCTGTACTTCTGGCAAAACATTGCCATGTCGGGCACTCATTTGTAAGCCCTGGGAGCGTTGAAACAACCCATTAACGACTGTTTTTCTCCAATAAGGTCTGCTCTTTTCTTCTGTTCCATGGTGGATATTGTAGACTGGTTGCCTTCTTGTTTTCTTACAAGAACTTTTTCAGGTACATCAGAAACAGAAAGCCTGTGAGGGGATCCGTGGGACTGTTAGATCATGAAGGAGAAAAAAGGGCACTCAGGGAGGACAAGGCCATAGTGGAGAAACTGAATGAATTCTTTGCTTCGGTCTTTACTGAAGATGTAAGAGATCTACCTCTAATGGGAAAAGTTTTCAAGGGTGATGATGCGGAGGAACTGAAAGAAATCTCTGTGAACCTGGAAGACAAACTAAGCCAAATTGACAAATTAAAGAGTAGTAAATCACCTGGACCAGATGTCATGCATCCAAGAGTACTGAAAGAACTCAAACATGAAATTGCTGATCTGCTTTTAGTAATCTGTAACCTGTCATTAAAATTGTCTGTAGTATCTGAAGATTGGAGGGTGGCCGATGTGACGCCGATTTTTAAAAAGAGCTCCGGGGGTGATCAAGGAAATTACAGTCCAATAAGCCTGACATCAGTGCCAGGTAAAATAATGGAAACTATTATAAAGAATAAAATTACGAAACACATAGATAAACATGGTTTAATGGGACAGAGTCAGCATGGTTTCAGCCAAGAGAAGTATTGCCTCACTAATTTGTTTCATTTCTTTGAAGGCATGAATAAACATGTTGATAAAGGTGAGCTGTTTGATGTAGTGTATCTAGATTTTCAGAAAGCTTTTGACAAAATTCCTCTTGAAAGGCTCCTGAGAAAATTAAAAATCATGGGATAGGAGGCAATGTCCTCCTGTGGATTAGGAATTGGTTACTGGACAGAAAACAGAGGGTAAGGTTAAATGGTCACTTCTCTCAATGGAGGAGGGTGAATAGTGGAGAGCTGCGTGTATCTGTACTGGGACTGGTGCTAGTCAACATATTAATAAATGATCTGGAAACTGGAACAAGTGAGGTGATTAAATTTGCAGATGACACAAAACTATTCAAGGTTACACAACTTGATAAAAATGAAACTGGAATGTATACACCCAGTACCTGGAAAATTCATATATTTAATAAAAATAATTTTAAATAATATCACCAATAGAAGAACAAATTTGCAACACTATGAACAAAATCTTGGACAAATCAACGTTTTCCTCAACATTTATACATTTGATACCACAGTCACAACCACCACCATTGCATCCAATCAGTACTGCTGTCCCTTCTGATTAGAAGAAGTATTGATAGGAAGGGTCTCCAATCATTTCACTTAAATTCACGCGCCAAGGCGTTTTTTGCACAGATTTGAAATCTGTGTATTCAACATATTTCCCTTCGGGCTCCATTGATTTCCAATTCATTCAGCAACAGATATTGTATTTTTGACCCGAGGCAGGCGGTTCTCACCACTGAAACACAGCCCTGTGCCGGGACGGTGCTGGGCAGACTTTTACGGCCTGTGTCGCGCAAATGACAAGACAGATAGACTGGAATGGGCTTCAACAGCAATTCCAGTATTGTAGTTCTTTTATTTATTTATTGCATTTGTATCCCACATTTTCCCACCTCTTTGCAGGCTGAATGTGGCTTACAATACATCATGAGTAATAGAAATATAGTAGAAAATAGACATTTAGTGTAACAGAAGGATCTTCAACATTGCTTTTGACTCGTAACCACTTGTAACCACTCGCCTCCACCTACCCTCCTCTCTTCCTTCCCGTTCACATTAATTGATTTGATTTGCTTACTTTATTTATTTTTTGTCTATTAGATTGTAAGCTCTTTGAGCAGGGACTGTCTTTCTTCTATGTTTGTGCAGCGCTGCGTATGCCTTGTAGCGCTATAGAAATGCTAAATAGTAGTAGTAGTAGTAGTAGTCTCTGTTTGGTGCAATAAATGAATTGTCACAGACACTCAATGTGTTGAAGCTTGTGTCACACTCTCTACTTCTTCTTTCTTCTTGGACTTCATGTAGAAAAATTAAACTTAATCCCCAAGAAACCAGACTCTTGTCTACAATACAGTGCCAGAGAAACAATGGGCCAGATATTCAGCTGGTGATAATCAGTGTTTTGCTGACCTCTGCCGCCATTAAACCCAGAAATTCATTGCTGGGCCATGTCCGGGATCCAGCACTGAATTTCTGGATATAGGGAGCCAGCTAAAACATAACTGGTTAAGTGTGATATTCAGCACTTAACCAGTTATGAAGAACCACATAAAGATAGGACTATATTTCATGCAGGCCTATCTTAACCAATTAAGTTCTGAATATCAGCACTTAACTGGCTAAGTGCTGTCTCTGCCCCCAGAACATCCCCAAAATATCCAGTTTCCACTTGAGCACTAACCAGGCAATTTAGCAGCACTATCTGGTTAAGTACTACTGAAAAGGCCTGGCTACCCCAGACAGAAGATTTAATTGGCCAGGAGATTCTCCTGGCTGTCTAAATCATTTTGAATAATGGGCTTAATGTGATACTTTTTCTCCTGTACTGTGGAAAATATACAGACAACAGATGTAAATTTCAAAAACTAAAAAAAACTTTATTCACTACACTAAAAATTAACAAATAAAACAAACAGAAAAAAAGGCAATACCATTCTACTGGATGGTGAGGGAAAGCAGTTTCCTATCCCGACCTGAGGAAGGATGTTTTGACTTATGAAAGCTAGTCAAAAAATTGAGCCGGTTGATATTGTGTATCTGGATTTTCAGAAGGCGTTTGACAAAGTACCACATGAAAGACTCTAGAGGAAATTGGAGAGTCATGGGATAGGAGGTAGTGTTCTATTGTGGATTAAAAACTGGGTAAAAGATAGAAAACAGAGAGTAGGGTTAAATGGTCAGTATTCTCAAAGGAGAAGGGTAGTTAGTGGGGTTCTCCAGGGGTCTGTGCTGGGACTGTTGCTTTTTAACATATTTATAAATGACCTAGAGATGGGAGTAACTAGTGAGGTAATTAAATTTGCTGATGACACAAAGTGTCATCGGGAGGTGGTAGAAATGAAAACGGTAACGGAATTCAAACATGCGTGGGATAAGCATAAAGGAATCCTCCTCAGAAGGAAGGGATCCCCAGAAGCTTAGCCAGCGGTGGGAGGCAGGGCTGGTGGTTGGAAGGTGGGGATAGTGCTAGGCAGACTTATACGGTCTGTGCCCTGAAAAAGACAGGTACAAATCAAGGTAAGGTATACACAAAAAAATGACACATGTGAGTTTATCTTATTGGGCAGACTGGGTGGACCATGCAGGTCTTTTTCTGTCGTCATCTACTATGTTACTATGTTATTCAAAGTCGTTAAATTGCGGGAGGATTGTGAAAAATTACAAGAGGACCTTACGAGACTGGGAGACAGGGCGTCTAAATGGCAGATGACGTTTAATGTGAGCAAGTGCAAAGTGATGCATGTGGGAAAGAGGAACCCAAATTATAGCTACGTCATGCAAGATTTCACATTAGGAGTCACGGACCAAAAAAGGGATCTAGGTATCGTCGTTGATGATACGTTGAAACCGTCTGCTCAGTGTGCTGCTGCAGCTAAGAAAGCAAATAGAACGTTAGGTATTATAAGGAAAGGAATGGAAAACAAAAATGAGGATGTTATAATGCTTTTGTATCGCTCCATGGTGGGACCCGCACCTTGAATATTGTGTTCAATTCTGGTCGCCGCATATCAAAAAAAGATATAGTGGAATTAGAAAAGGTGCAGAGAAGGGTGACGAAAATGATAAAGGGGATGGGACGACTTACCTATGAGGACAGGCTAAAGCGGCTAGGGCTCTTCAGCTTGGAGAAAAGGCGGCTGAGGGGAGATATGATAGAGGTCTATAAAATGATGAGTGGAGTTGAACAGGTAGATATGAAGTGTCTGTTTACATTTTCCAAAAATACTAGGAATAGGGGGCGTGCAATGAAGCTACAATGTAGTAAATTTAAAACGAATTGGAGAAAATTTTTCTTCACTCAACGTGTAATTAAACTCTGGAATTCGTTGCCAGAGAATGTAGCAAAGGCAGCTAGCTTAGCGGAGTTTAAAAAAGGTTTGGACGGCTTCCTAAAGGAAAAATCCATAGACCATTATTAAATGGACTTGGGGAAAATCCACTATTTCTGGATAAGCAGTATAAAATGTTTTGTACTTTTTGGGATCTTGCCAGGTATTTGTGATCTGTATTGGCCACTGTTGGAAACAGGATGCTGGGCTTGATGGACCTTTGGTCTTTCCCAGCATGGCAATACTTATGTACTTATGTACCCCTGCCTGTCTCTCTCACCCTGGCATGCAGCACTACCCCATCTCTCTTCTCCCCGCACCATCCAGCATTGCCCTTATATCTCTCTCCTTCCATCCAACATTACCTGTCTTTATCTCTCCCCACTCCCATGCAGCATTGCCCATTTCTCTCTATATCCCCCATTCAGCACTGCCCCATCTCTATTCTCCTCATCCAGTACTGTCCCTGTTTCTCTTCTCCCCATCCGGTGTTGAGGCTATGCCTGTCTCTCTTCCCCTTCCTATCTCTATCCCCCTGTCCCTCCAATGCATCATTGCCTGCCTGCCTGCCTCTCTCTCTCCCAATTGAATATTGCCTATCTCTGCCCCCCAATACAGCATTGCCTCTGTGTGTGTGTGTGTGTGTGTGTCTCTCTCTGCCATCCAGTATTGCCCTGTGCCCTGTTTCTATCTCTACTATTGCCCCCATCTCTCTTATCCCCTCCATCATCACCCTGCTATATAGTCTCCAGCTCCCCCTCCCCCCATGCTGCTTCTCTAGTCCTCCTCCCCCTCCACACATCCTGCTTCTCTAACCTTCCCCTCCCCCTCCAATGCTGCTGCATTTCCAGCCCTCCTCCCTGCCAGATGTAGCTTCTCTATTTTTTCCCTCCTACCCAATATCGATTCTCCAGCCCTCCCCAGACACGGCTTCCCTAAGTCCTCCTCCTCCCTCCCCCATGTTGCTCCTCCCCTACCTGATACTGCTTCTCCAGTCCTCCCCCGCAAGCCCCCCCATCAAGGGCCCCCCACCCCCACCCAGAGCTACCTGACAGCAGTCCTGGTGATCTAGGGTAGAGCAGGCAGCAGTAATCCCCAATCGCTGCTGCTGAGGCTAGCTCCAGGTTCAAAATGACAGCCATGAACTACTGAGGTTGCAGAGCCGACCCGGGCAACAGCGACTGGGATAGCTGCTGCCCCCCATACCAACACCATCAGAGCTAACCAATACTGCTTCTCAAGTCGTCATCCTCCTCCGCAAGCCCCCCCCCCCCCCCCCCCCCTCTAGAGGACACCCTCCCCCCCAGGGCTACCTTATACCAGTCCTGGTGGTCTAGTGCACAGCAGGCAGAAGTGATCCCCAACTGCTGCTGCTAGCTCCAGATTCAAAATGATAGTCGTGAGACTATCATTAGAGAGGTCACAGAGCCGACCCGGGCAGCAGCAACTGGGGATCGCTGTTGCCCGCCGTACCTACACCATCACAGCTACTGTCGGGAAGGGCAGTGTGGGGGGGAGGGGTCCCCATAGGGAGAGGAATGGAAGCTGCTGGCTAAGCAAGGAGGCAATGTATGGGGCACAACTTTGGCAATCCCGCCTCCAGAGCCTCTGCAACTGAGGGACAATACCAGAAACTTCTTCAGTGTTAATGTAGAAGTGGTGGAAAAATCTCCCAGGTGGTCTAGTGTTGAAGCAGTGCGTGGCAACCACAAGTCAATCAACAGGCAGTTGGACGTTATGAATCATATAACTTCCAGCCACCTGCTGATTCCAAGCCCTAGGAAAAAGGTGCTGGCCGCTAGCTTCAAAGAGGTTATTAAATCTTCTTGGCTAGCTTAAAGAAAACAAGTGGGGGCGGAACCATGAGGGCTGATGTCACTTTGTGGGGGAAAAAGTGCCAGAATGCCGTTCCACCCCATTCCGGCACAAATTAAGCCCTGAATATGGACTAATGCAAAGTGATGCACATTGGAAAGAACAATCCAAATGTTAGGGTCCATCTTGGGAGTCAGCACCCAAGAACAAGATTTAGGTCTCATCTTGGACAATATGCTGAAATCTTCTGCCCAGTGTGCAGGAATTATTAGGAAAGGAATGGTAAATAAGACCAAGAATACTTATAATGCCTCTGTATTGCTCCATGGTGTGACCTCATCTTGAGTATTGCATTCAATTCTGGTCACCATATCTCAAAAAAGATATAGCAGAATTAGAAAATGTTCGAAGAAGAGCAATCAAAAAAGGGGAGGAAATGCTAAAGAGGTTAGGGCTCTTTAGCTTGGAAAAGATTGGGGTAATATTGTTTAGGCTGGTTCCCCAGATTATCAAATAAAACAGAGATATGATTGAGTGGTGTAGATCAAGTAGAGGTAAAATCGACTTTTTCACTCTTTCATACAGTACAAAGACTAGGGGACACTCAATGAAATTACATGGAAATACTTTTAAAACAAATAGGAAAAAATATGTTTTCACTCAAAGAATAGTTAAGCTCTGGAACTCTTTACTGGAAGATTAGTAACAGTGGTTAGTCTGAGTTTAAAAAAGGTTTGGACAAGTTCCTGGATGAAACGTCCATAGTCTGCTATTGAGTCAGACATGTGGGAAGCTACTGCTTTGCCCTGGGATTGGTAGCATGGAATGTTGCCACTATTTGGGTTTCTGCCAGGTACTTGCGACCTGAATTGGCCACTGTTGAAAACAGGATACTGGGCTAGATGGACCAGTGGTGTGGCCCAGTGTGGTTATTCTTATGTTCTTAAGACCTTGCTTCAGCAAATGGGCTTGGTGTAAGAGCAATATAAACTCCGGAGAAAACAAAGATCCTGATGCAGTTCAATGTTCTGTCTGGCCCTGAGGCTGTAAAATGGCAGCTGTGCTCCGCCCGTGATCAGCCAAAGGCTGCTCCTCACTGCCAGTTGGCTCCAATAAAAGGGCGCCTGTTCCCGCACTCTCCTGCCTCAAACTGCGCACCAGCATATTCAGATACTGTGCCAACTCCAGAGATGTGATGCCACTGACCATTTCCACTGCGTCCCACAAGATTCCTAGCTTGCACACACTGCAACGCCCCACCACCAGCCAGTGGGTCCCACACCAGGAACACCACTTAACTGCCTCCGCAGGAGTTGCCATTCAGCCCAATTGTCTCCAGCGCAGCACAATGTGTCCCAAGCGGCGAGTAAGGATCCCTCCTCTGCACAGAGAACTTGCAACCTTCCAAGCGGTTCTGAAGTCAAACTTTAGTTGGACTTACCATTGCCAGCTGCTTCCCCCAAGCTCACAGTCTCCACAAGTCTTACCCCAGATGAGACAGAATCATGACCAATACTCTGTCCCACACTCTCCAGTAAACCTCTTTCCTTCTTTTATTTTTTTTAAAGTGGTTGTGTTGAAAAAGGAGAGCTCCACAAGAAACAGGGGAGAAGTGAAGGGAGGTAAGAAGTAAATTTGCAGGGCACCAGAGGAGACAGGGATCTGAAGACCTCCAGGTATGACTCTTCAGACTCAAGCCACCCACAAAGCTCAACTGGAGACCAGTTGGCCAACTGGACCAGAACCAAATCACTTGGAACCAGAGCCTGAAAAGTGTGTTCATCCACCTGCTGGAGACAGAAAATACAGAGGAGATGGACTGGATGCCAAGAGAGATATGCCTCAGCTCAGCTTTCAGTTCTCTATCTCCACCTGCTGGTTGATGGATACAATTATCCCACAGGTTCTGGAATAGTGGGAAGCTATGTAATGGAAGTTTTGTTTGCTTGATTTGTAATAATGAAAATCTATAAGTAAAAAATAAAAAGACTGAAGAACATGCCATGAAGTTACTAAGCAATACATCTAAAACAAATTAGAGAAAATATCTTCATTGTACATATAGTCCATTTCAAGAGCTTTTAAGAAGTACAGGTTGATATTTGATGAGCATGTTATAGTTACTGCATCTTGTTGTTTTTGCTTTGTATTATGTTTTAATTTTGAATGTGATTTTTATGATTATATACATGAATTTTTGGTATCCACCTAGGTAATTAGGAAGAATATAAACCAATAAACTAAACATACAAGTTAGCTCTAGAATTCATTGCCTGAAGATGTGGTAAAAGCAGTCAGCATAGCAGGGTTTATAAAAGGTTTGAAAGTTCCTGGAGGAAAGGTCCACAAATTATTAAGAAGCATTTTCTCCCAATGGTATCTTATCCCTGGGGGAGGGTAGCATGGAATCTTACCAGGTATTTATGACCAGGATCAGCCACTGGGCTTGATGGATCTTTGGTCTAACCCAGTATGGCAATTTATGCTCTGGACACATAACGGACAAAGGAAGAGATTCCTTCTTCTCCTTTGACATTTACGTATATAGAGTGTTGGAGAGGGAGGGGAGGAAGAGAGGGGATCTCCACAACCATTTCTCTCCCTTTCAATTAGGTTATGGAGTGATAATGTGAAAAAGCAGCCCTCCTCTTCTTCATAATCCCTCTCCTCCCCCCCCCCCCAAAAAAAAAAATAATCACTCACGGTTGTACAGTGTGATCACGTGCAAGCAGTTCAGCAGCTGCCTCTTGTATTCATGAATCCTCTTCACCTGTACGTCAAACATCGAGTTGGGATTGATCTTTACCTTGTATTCGTTCTCCAGATACACAGCAAACTTTAACTTGTTCTCCTGTGGTGGGGGGGGTGGGGAGAGAAAAAAATAACCTCAGATAAATGGACATCAAAGCCCCCACCATCTTATCAGATACAAATCCTCAGGTCATCCCACCCCACAACCTATCCCAAAAACCTGATTCCCACCTGTTTGACTTTGGCAACATCCCGGATAAAGGCTTCGTCATCTACAAAGGCCAAAAGTTTCTTCAGATGGTCCATGTTGATAATATAATCCTCTCCAATTCTCTAGTGTACAGGTAAAAAAAGGAATTAATAAAATATATCATAATAACAAACCCCCTCCAGCCCCTTCCTCATTCCTCTCCATGAGCTGCACCTTCCTGCGGCAGTACCCCCAACACACCCAAAGCATGACCCAACAGCGGGAAGAAATATTGGGGAGAAAAAGCCACCAAAGTCTCATGAAGAGTCACAAAGAGACTGGTGTTTGCCTACCTCAGCAATGACCTCAGCCAGTCCAGGGTTGCAAAGCAGCAGCCAGCGCCGGGGGGTGATTCCATTTGTCTTATTCTGGAACTTGTGGGGTTCCAGCTCATAGAAATCTTTGAACCTACAGGGAGAAGATGATTACATAAAAGAGAGAGAGAAGAGCAATATCAGTGCCAAAACGGAGCACGGGTAGGGAAGAGACAGTATAGGTAGGGAGGGGCAGAGTGCTACCTGCAGCAGGACGAGAGAAGTGCATGACACACACTGAAGAGAAAAGGGGAAAGACAAGGATCACTCACACGCTCTTCTTGAGGATCTCAGAGTGAATCCAGGCAACACCGTTGACAGCATGTGAACCCACGATACAAAGGTGAGCCATGTTAATACGTTTCATGTCTCCCTCTTCCACTATTGACATCCGACGCATGCGGTCAAAATCCCCTGGATACATGGCAGCCACTCTCTGAGAGGAAAGGGCATGCAGCAAGGTAAGCAGACTGTGGTGGTCCTCTCTCTCCACTAGTGTGCTAACCCTCAAGGCCTATCTCCAGTCCATTACTAACTTATCATTCACTTTCATACATCAATCCAATTCCTGGCTCTATTCATCTCTGCCTAACCTTCATGTCAAGCTCTTCCCCTTCCTGACCCAACCCCAGCACTCCTACACTTGACCACAACTCCCTCCACCAACAAAACACGAGTACCCCCAGCTCTCTCCAGACTGTCATCTGCCTTATCCCCAACCCTGGCCTTCTCACCTCTTTTCCACTATCTCTGGTACAATTTGCCCCGTCTTCACCATGTAAGCCCTAGCTCCCCCTCCCAACCCCACTCACATCCATGTGGCGCTGATTGATCTCATAGATAATCTGCAGGTGTCGGGGGAGCAGGTTCTCCAGCAAGTGAACAGGCCAGCGCTCCAATGCCTCGGGCAGTACTGTGTGATTGGTGTAGGCACATGTCTTAACTGTGACATCCCAAGCCTGTGGAGACAGCAGAACAAGAACATTAAACCTAAATCCCAAATCCATGAGATTTATCAACACTCCTCTTCCTCTCCCCAGCATGGATTCAGATCCAGTGCTAGTATCTGGAAGGGAAGACATGAGGGCCTGTAGAATCTTCATCAAAGCAAACAGGGTCAGACTCAAACATCTGAAATGTTATGGAAGGTATAATAAAAGACATTTAAATACCTTCGTGGTGTAAGTACACAGAAGGTGGGCCTCTTCAATCCAGAAGCTCTAGAATGAGGAGCCATAGGATGAAAGAGAAATGGGGCTAGATTCGGGAATGATCTAAGGAAATATATCTTTATGGAAAGGGTGGTGGTTGCGTGGCATAGCTTCCCAGGGGAGGTGGTGCAGTCAAGGACTGTATCTGAATTAGAAGCCAACTAAATTTTGATTTCAGCACCAAAACCTGCCCAACATCCAGGTCTGGTCACCCTTCAGCTGAAACCGAACTCCCCCCCCCCCCCCCCCCCAAGCCCCATCAGAGTGGGTCCCAATGGGTTGAGCCAGCCACAACACCACCTCTACCCTCTCACCACCTGAAGGCCCTTCCTAGGCCTACCTTTAAATGCCCTTGTGGTCTAGTGGACTCTTTCGGGCAGGAACAATTCCCAGTCACTCCTGCCCCCCACTGGCTCCTCAGTCAAAATGGCTGCCAAGACTGCTGCGGAGGTCCCAGTAGCCATTTTAAGATTGGAACCAACATGAACAGGAGTAACCCTCAGCTGGGGACGTGTTCTCTCTGCCAGGGGTGGGGCCCAGGAGGACCTGCTCTTTCTGCTAGGGTGGAGTGGCCTTTTTCGGTTTCTGCCGAAACCATGGCAAATTTCGGCTGCTGATTCGGTTTCAGTCATTTGGTCACCCTTTAATATGAATTTAAGAGAATATGCGACAGGCACAGAGGATCCCTAAGGCATAGGAAAGGCTGGATGGTCTTTGTCTTTTGTCATGTTGTATGATACCCCTGGGAGGGACACGTCTGCAAGGTTGCCATCACCAAGTAGGAACAATCTCAAGTTCACCACAAAAGTACAAAGACACTTGAAGTTAAGATGACACCACCCCCCTGCCCCCACCCCCCCCAACCTCCTATTACAATTTTGGCTACAAATTCTCAGTGGAACCCCCCCCCCCCCCAACACACACACACACCTTCCCAGAGAAACAAACATCCAGCTTGGGGAAGCTGTCTCCCTCTTTTACCTTGTTCCAGTCCAGTCTCTCAATGTCCACAAGGATCCGCATAAGCTCTGGGATGGCCAGAGAAGGATGGGTGTCATTCAGCTGGATTGCCACCTGCCAAGGGGGAGAGAGAACAGATAGTAGAAGGTCTATGGATTAGTGGCAGCCCCAGGGGAGGCCCCCCACCCCCATCCTGTCCACAAAAGTTTACCTTTTCTGGGAAGGCATCGAATGAGGTGCGCACAGGGTCCCGGCAGCCAAATTTGGAGGACTTGAAACGCCGAATAATATCCTGAAGTGTGGCAGCCACCACAAAGTACTCCTGCTTCAGACGTAGTTCTTTTCCCTCAAAGAACTGAAAAATGCAGTCGGGGGGGGGGGGGGGGGGGGGGGGAGAAAACTGAGTAAACCACTTTCTATTTCTCTCATCCCCAGTTCCTACCCCATTTCCCACTCGCCCTGCACTGCCATTCCATTTTAGCCTTCCATACATCTACCCCTTCCCCCAAACACACACAGCATAAGAACAAAGTGAGGCCGAAGGATTAATTATAAAAAGAGGATTATTGCAAACCTCCCCTCCCATCCAAGCATTCCATGCTGACAAGATGTTATCCCTCCTCCACCTCTCCACTCCCCTGTAAAAGAGCGACAATGTCAGTTTCAACGCAGAGGGGCAAGGGTCTGACACTACTGACTTTTGCCCTCCAGCCTAACCTGTGTTGCGGTACTTACATTGTCATTGGGATACAGGACACGGGAAATATTCTCAGCCAGATTTCTGTCCAACACAGCCTGTATGTAACCGCCGACATTAACTGTCAGTAGAGAGAAACAACTGTTAGAAACTGCCACCATTTAGCTTCCCCACCCCAATCTGGTCCCATATAATCCTGTTTTCTGTCTAGCTCTGCACAAAGATCGATCACCGTCTCCTCCGATTGTGCCTAGTCCTACCCCTCCACCCATCCACTTTCAATCTCATGCAGCACACTAGCTTTCTCAGCAGCTCCCACCATTCCCCCTTCAATGAAGAACCAACAACATTTCTATCTTCTTCACTCACAGTCCTTCAGATTGAACTCATTGGGGGCTTTGGCAGACCACAGCCTCATGGTGTTCACAGTGTTATTCCTGTAGCCGGGCACTGGAGTGTCATATGGCAGAGCAAGGACTACCTATGGGAAGAAGAAAGGAGATTGCAGATGGGCAGATAGCAAAACAACAAGGAGGGTGTCCACATTACCTTATGCTGTGCAAGGCCCTAAGTCTGAGGCTTCAGGGCCTACTCTGTATCAACCTAAGGGTCTCTGGAAAGCAGCTCTGACATCGCCCCCCCCCCCCCCCCCCCCCCAGTCTGATCCCTGGGAAAGAAAGGATGTCTCGTAACACCACCAAGCAATAAAACATCAGAATCTGCACAGGAAAACAACAGAAATAAAACCACTGTCTCCATAAACTGCGCTAGTTCACAGGAATTCATACTAGGAGTAGCCTAGTGTTTAGTACAGCGACTTTGATCCTGGGGAACTGGGTTCGATTCCCACTGCAGCTCCTTGTGACTCTGGGCAAGTCACTTAACCCTCCATTGCCCCAGGTACAAATAAGTACCTGTACGTATTATGTAAACCGCTTTGAATGTAGTTCAAAAACCACAGTACTACGCCTGGAATAAACTTCCTGAGCCCCTACGTCTTGCCCCATCCTTGGCCACCTTTAAATCTAGACTGAAAGCCCACCTCTTTAACATTGCTTTTGACTCGTAACCACTTGTAACCACTCGCCTCCACCTACCCTCCTCTCTTCCTTCCCGTTCACATTAATTGACTTGATTTGCTTAATTTATTTATTTTTTGTCTATTAGATTGTAAGCTTTTTGAGCAGGGACTGTCTTTCTTCTATGTTTGTGCAGCGCTGCGTATGCCTTGTAGCGCTATAGAAATGCTAAATAGTAGTAGTAGTAGTAGTAGTAGTAGTAGTAGAAAGGCAGTATATCAAGTCATATTCCCCTTTCCTTTCCCCTTAGTGAATCAGGAGACATACAGTGGGGGAAATAAGTATTTGATCCCTTGCTGATTTTGTAAGTTTGCCCACTGACAAAGACATGAGCAGCCCATAATTGAAGGGTAGGTTATTGGTAACAGTGAGAGATAGCACATCACAAATTAAATCCGGAAAATCACATTGTGGAAAGTATATGAATTTATTTGCATTCTGCAGAGGGAAATAAGTATTTGATCCCTCTGGCAAACAAGACCTAATACTTGGTGGCAAAACCCTTGTTGGCAAGCACAGCGGTCAGACGTCTTCTGTAGTTGATGATGAGGTTTGCACACATGTCAGGAGGAATTTTGGTCCACTCCTCTTTGCAGATCATCTCTAAATCATTAAGAGTTCTGGGCTGTCGCTTGGCAACTCGCAGCTTCAGCTCCCTCCATAAGTTTTCAATGGGATTAAGGTCTGGTGACTGGCTAGGCCACTCCATGACCCTAATGTGCTTCTTCCTGAGCCACTCCTTTGTTGCCTTGGCTGTATGTTTTGGGTCATTGTCGTGCTGGAAGACCCAGCCACGACCCATTTTTAAGGCCCTGGTGGAGGGAAGGAGGTTGTCACTCAGAATTGTACGGTACATGGCCCATCCATTCTCCCATTGATGCGGTGAAGTAGTCCTGTGCCCTTAGCAGAGAAACACCCCCAAAACATAACATTTCCACCTCCATGCTTGACAGTGGGGACGGTGTTCTTTGGGTCATAGGCAGCATTTCTCTTCCTCCAAACACGGCGAGTTGAGTTCATGCCAAAGAGCTCAATTTTTGTCTCATCTGACCACAGCACCTTCTCCCAATCACTCTCGGCATCATCCAGGTGTTCACTGGCAAACTTCAGACGGGCCGTCACATGTGCCTTCCGGAGCAGGGGGACCTTGCGGGCACTGCAGGATTGCAATCCGTTATGTCGTAATGTGTTACCAATGGTTTTCGTGGTGACAGTGGTCCCAGCTGCCTTGAGATCATTGACAAGTTCCCCCCTTGTAGTTGTAGGCTGATTTCTAACCTTCCTCATGATCAAGGATACCCCACGAGGTGAGATTTTGCGTGGAGCCCCAGATCTTTGTCGATTGACAGTCATTTTGTACTTCTTCCATTTTCTTACTATGGCACCAACAGTTGTCTCCTTCTCGCCCAGCGTCTTACTGATGGTTTTGTAGCCCATTCCAGCCTTGTGCAGGTGTATGATCTTGTCCCTGACATCCTTAGACAGCTCCTTGCTCTTGGCCATTTTGTAGAGGTTAGAGTCTGACTGATTCACTGAGTCTGTGGACAGGTGTCTTTCATACAGGTGACCATTGCCGACAGCTGTCTGTCATGCAGGTAACGAGTTGATTTGGAGCATCTACCTGGTCTGTAGGGGCCAGATCTCTTACTGGTTGGTGGGGGATCAAATACTTATTTCCCTCTGCAGAATGCAAATAAATTCATATACTTTCCACAATGTGATTTTCCGGATTTAATTTGTGATGTGCTATCTCTCACTGTTACCAATAACCTACCCTTCAATTATGGGCTGCTCATGTCTTTGTCAGTGGGCAAACTTACAAATTCAGCAAGGGATCAAATACTTATTTCCCCCACTGTAGGATCAAAGCAAACCAAATCATAGGCCAGTGTGTGGGAAAAGAATTCAGTATTTAAACCCCCAGAGAGGGTCAAAGAGACAGCAGCATACATTCTCACACACACATCCACACACCCCCTCCCACCTGCATCCATTCCATGCACACAGCCCCCTGCTCAGAACAGATATTCATTCAGTCAGCTGTGCCGAAGCAGTGCTGTATTACCTTTCTGCCCTAAGCCTATTTATAGATAAAATATATTTTGCCAATCCACCTTTGTGTGTTGTATTATTGTGCTACAAACCCTCCTGTCCCTAAGAAGTGAATTTGGGACCAAAAGGAAGGCACCCAGAGAACCAGACCAAGCTGATATCTGACCTCTGGGGGACATCTTACTTCTAAGAGAGGGATATTCCTGTTCTAGCAGCACGATCTAGAGGCTACGGTGACCACGAGGAGGAGGAGCAGTAGTTGCGCAGACTCAATCCTCATCTCACCTCCTTACCTGTGTGTCAACCCACTTGGCTCCCTCGCTAGTTTGTTGCACATGGCCATAGAAATGAACAGGCAGCATGTACTCAGGCCGGGCCTTTTCCCAGGGGTTGCCATATCGGAGCCAGTCATCTGCTTCCTCCACCTGTGTGAGAGAATGAAAAAGAAGGAGGCATTGGTGGTGGTGGTGGTGGGGGACGACCACAAAAAGGAATCCTGGTCTTGAAGAAAGCAGTATGTTCTCTAGCCCCCCCCCCCCCCCCCCCGAATTATAAATCTTCCCATGACCCAAGTCTGGAGGTCATTAACAGAATACTCTATCAGAGTGCTTCAGGGGTCAACAAACCCCCACCCCCCACCCCAATTCAGGCACTTTACTAAAAATGCCTCCATCACTTATCTCACAGAATGGGAGCAAGATATCACCCCCATCCTCCTGGCCAGCACTACACCGAAAAAAGTTACCTGCTCTTCCCTTACAGCTCCCAGTAAGATCTGCCCTTATTACTCTCCCTTCCCTGCCCACAGCAACACTACATTCTGCCACCTGACAGAAGTGCATGCCAAGAGACCATGACGAAACACCCACCCACAAGAAACTCACCTGCCAGCCATTGCAGATCTTCTGGTTAAAGATGCCAAACTCATAACGAATGCCATAGCCATAGGCAGCTAGGCCGAGGGTGGCCATGGAGTCCAGGAAGCAGGCTGAGAAGAGGAAAGCAGATTACAGGATACCAGGGAAGGGAAAGGTGAAGGAAGCAGAAAAATGCCACAAGGGGTTACGAAGCCATGCATGTGTCAGACAGGGAGAAAAGGGACACTCCCTCACCCCAGTGACTTGGTTGACATCTGTGAGTTGCAACCCATCCCTGATCCCAACACCGTGACCATGCCCGGCCTCCATAACTCTTACCTGCAGTGTCTCTCTCTCCCTCTCTTGAGTCTCCCACCCCCATGTTGTCTGCGAGTGCAGCCTGACCAACGCAAAGCAACAAAGCCCAGCTACATGAACAGCACCTTGCACACATCAATCATGCGACGACCCTGTTAGAAAGAGCAGCAGGAGGGGGAGGGGTGGAGGTTAACCCCCATACTGCATTAGAAGAGGAGCACATCCCCCCTCCCCCCAAAAAAACAAAACAAAACTGGGGAACCAGCTCTTGTATCTCAGCATGAAAACATTACCATCTTTATCTTAGAACTTAAAGAAAAAGAAAAAACCATGAGGGAAACCCTAGCTTGTAAGAACCTTCACACATAGTAACATAGTAACATCCTTGTACACGTTTTCCTGTCGAAAATACAGACAATTCAATACACAGACTTCTACAAATTAGACTTTTTTGATTTCTTGTTCTTGAATACTTCTATAATTTGTTCTTTCACTCTGCCGTGTGGAATATGTTGTACATTTTTCATATTAGGAATTTGGTTAATGGATTTATACCAGGGGCGTAGCCAGACTTCGGTGGGAGGGGGGTCCAGAGCCCGAGGTGAGGGGGCAAATTTTAGCCCACCGACCCCCCCCCCCTGCCATTGCCGACCCCCCCCATTGCCAACCCGCCGCCACTTTTCACAACCTCCTGCCCTCTCGATCCCCCATCCCGCGAACCCTCCCCCGCCTACCTTCGGTTTTGCTGGCGGGGGACCCCAATCCCCGCCAGCTGACGTCCTTTTCGTCCTGCAGTCAAAAAAGTCTTCGTTCTGTTGCATGCTGACGTCCTGCACGTTCTGTTCTCTGAGTCTGATGTCCTATCAGCATGCAACAGAACGAAGACTTTTTTGACTGCAGGACGAAGAGGACTACTACTTACTACTACTTAACATTTCTAGAGCGCTACTAGGGTTACGCAGCGCTGTACAATTTAACAAAGAGAGACAGTCCCTGCTCAAAGAGCTTACAATCTAAACGTCACCTGGCGGGGATTGAGGTCCCCCGCCAACAAAACCGAAGGTAGGCGACGGCCGGGGAGGGTTCGCGGGGGGTGGGGGGTCGAGAGGGTCGTCGGGAGGGGGGTCCAGGAGGAAATCTACAGGGGCCCAGGCCCCCTCAGGCCCCACGTAGCTACGCCACTAATTTATACAAGGGTAGAGAATGACACAGGGACGGGGACCAGCAGTAACCGCGGGGATGGGGACAGGGACAGAACTTGCAGGGAAGGGGACAATCTTTGTCCCCGTGCCATTTTCTACTTCGAAGCCTGTTATTTATGTTTGAGTGATGCAGACAACGATATTTTGATTTTTTAGAAATCATGCTGACCACAACTGGCAAAATTTGCATAGGGGATCCTCCTGTACATCCTGCTACCAGCACATCTTCTAAGAAGACATCTTCTATTGCAGGAAGGACTGTGGAACACAGGAGAGCTAGACTGAATCCTGAGATTGTTTATGACTTCTTATTCATCCACAGATTAAAAAATCATAACAGTGCTTCATAGGGCATATTTCTTCCCTCTAGGGCATACAGAATGAGTTGCATTTTGTACCCCTGGACATTTTAACAGGGTGGATTAGGATTGCTTGGGGTAGTAGAAATCAACTATTGTTGGGGATGGAAGGGTAGAGGGTGGTGATGGTGGGAGGGCTTATTATAGCTGCTCATTGTTATTGTTTTTTATTTGTAATTTATACACAACAGTTGCACAGTATATTGTTCCTTTTTATACTTTAATAAAAAGATTTAAATATAAAACATAATTGTTTGAGGCTTCTACAGATGAGGACAGAGAACACAGGAATGGGGAAGGGATGGGGACAGAACCTGTGGGGGCGGGGTGGGGACGGAGACAGAACCCGCGGGGACGGGGCGGGGATGGGGACAAACTTTGTCCCTGTATCATTCTCTATAAGGGTGTGAAGACTTCTACAAAGCACTGTAAGAGCTACTCTTGCCCAGGCTTCCCTTCATGGTTAGTAGGAGCAGCAGCTTTAGAAGAGATGAAGGAATCTCACAACAAAAGCACAGATACAGAGTAACAAGCAGCTGTTAAAAAAAGCATTCTACATCTCTGCAGTGATCTCTAGCATGGCACCATAAGGCCCTGTCACACTCCAGATGGCCATGTTGTCAGAGGCCCTTGCATGCGGTCCTCAAAGCCACCAAACCAGTCCAACTTGCAGGACTTCAGCAACGAATGTGTTTCAGGTACATTTCTGCACAACAGAGGCAGTGTGTGAAGATATCTCTCATGCACATTAGTTACGGAAATTCTGAAAATCCGACTGTTTTTGGGAATCCATGTTCTCTAATGTCAGAGACAGGTTCAGCTGGGCTCAGTTTTACAGTCTCCCTCCCCCTGACAAACTGGAAGTTAGGACCAGTCAAGGGACTATAAATAGCATGCTGCTTTGAGATACAAGTTTAAAATGTCTTCCCCCCCCCCCCCTCGGAACTTGGCAGCTTTGCAGGAGTGCAACAAACCCAAACCCTGTCCAAATAACAGGAAATAGGAAAGACAGCACAGGTGGTTCTTCCTCTCTCACCTGCCAGGCGCCCCAAGCCCCCGTTCCCCAGTCCAGCATCTTCCTCAATCTCCTCAAGATCTTCCATGTCCAGGCCAAGCTGTTTTGGGGGAGGGGGTGGAGAGAGATAAGAGGTTTAAAGCACACAAACAAAAAAAAACTGTGAGGAGCCATGAGGCAAGGATGGAAGGAGAAGACAAATGGCCAGGGAAATCCACAAAGCCTCATCTCCCCTACCCAGGGGTAAAGGATGGTAGCACCATGCTACCTCCAACATAACAAAAAACAAGCGACCTCCTCCCAAACATGATGCTTAAAATACCAAACTCAACTTGTAAATTAATGCACTTTAAGCACTGCTCCAACCGTGCTTTTGTTTTCATAAGGAAAGTGGTGGAGTGGAAGGCAGAAAGAAATCTGGCCCACCCACCCCATTCCCCACCCCAGGTCCTTCACCTGAATCTCCCAGCAGAGCAAGCTTTCCAGATAAAACGTGGGTTTTTAACTTACTCCCCCACCCCCAATGGGATTACCACACACAATATATAGGTCTCAACAGGAGGTGATCACCCTCTTAATAAAATATGAAACTATATCCAAACAGTAAGGGGATCTACAATGAAAAGCATGAAAATATCTAGATTGTTAAGAGGAAAAGGCCTCGAGAAGCCCCCAGCAAAAACACAGCTGTTAGGGGCTGGACTTCTTCATCATTGGCCCAAAACCTCTACATCTACTTTAAATGTTATTCTTTCTTTTTTCTTTTTTGTTTTTTTATTTCATCTCACTTGAAAATTGAAAACACCGGATTGTACTTATCTTTATCCGGTGTTGTATCGTGCGGATTCTTCTAACACGTCGGCCACAACCAACGATGGCCGCCGTTTCGTGGACCTGCTTCAGGGTCTGTGGTCCGCGTGTTACCTCCGCTTCGAATGAGTATCGAAGCGGAGGTAACACGCAGACCACAGACTCTGAAGCAGGTCCAAGAAACGGTGGCCATCGTTGGTTGTGGCCGACGTTTTAGAATCTGCATGATACAACACCGGATAAAGATAAGTACAATCCGGTGTTTTCAATTTTCAAGTGAGATGAAATAAAAAAACAAAAAAGAAAGAATAACATTTAAAGTAGATGTAGAGGTTTTGGGCCAATGATGAATAAGTCCAGCCCCTAACAGCTGTGTTTTTGCTGGGGGCTTCTCGAGGCCTTTTCCTCTTAACAATCTAGATATTTTCATGCTTTTCATTGTAGATCCCCTTACTGTTTGGATATAATTACCACACACAATTACATCCTTTTGGCACCTTGTGCTGTTGTCTCTGCCCGCTCATACCTGGTATGTAGCCTCATCACATGCGTTCTCCAGAGCCAAGTTCACCATGGTGTTCTGCAGGGTGCGCCCCATGTAAAACTCCAGGGACAGATAATATATACGCTGCAAAGAAAAAGACAAGGTAAGGCCTGCTGTGGTGATGACCCTGCTTCCCTTCCTATAACCAGTTTCCTTGCTCTCTCCCACCCTTTCTGGTCCAAATCCAATTCTTCCACCAAGGTCAGAGAAGATGGCTACAAGCTGATTTTATTATTTGTATATCACATAACACATGTACATAGCACTAAACAGGCATGGGGAGGGGGGTAATTTTATAACATGCCATCTATGTGAGAATTCAAAAATGCACCCAGATCTAACCCCAAGAGCATATAAACGCCCACACATACATTTACACATGCTCCAAAGTGTACACATGCATCTGTGTATTTTTATAAAATATGCCTGCCTATACATTGCAACTCCACCTCTGATCAAGCTACAACCCCAGCAATTCCTGCACACAGTAAAAGCAGGCACAATCTTTCCATGAGCTTGGGTAGCTATCAATTTTATGAAACCCCTTCCAGAGATATAAATGTAACTTATGGAGATATTAGGTCTTATCTGCTAATTTTCCTTCCTTTAATCTCACCACACAAGTCCAGAACCTGTGGGTTCCAGCAGTGTTAGATGCTCAGTATTTTGAATGACAAGCAAGGGACCAAACGTTTCCCATTTTGCTTCAGTTGTACAAATACTCATAATATATTACCAATAAAAAAAAAATTTGAGGGTTAAACTGCTAAAGAAATCTGAATGTTGAGCCTAAAGAGAAAATTTCTTGATAAAAGGGTGAAAAAAAGCTATATTAAAAGTATACTAAAATTGTTCAACAACTGGAAATCTATTAGGGAGGGCCTCTGGACCGTCTGGTAGGACTACAAAAACAATTAGCAGGTATGACCTAATTTCTCCTTCTTTAGTGTCCTCACCAGACCAGTCTAGAACCTGTGGGATATATCAAAGCAGTTTCTAAGATAGGTGGAACTCCAGAAATCTCTGCCTGAATAATTTCAGTCCGAAATGCAGTATACTATCATGCTCTTACCTGGAGCCGACAATGTTTTGCGACTGTACAAGAAATTTACTATATCACCAGTATGCAGCTGCGAATAGGAAGTACCACAAACTATTCCAACCATAAGGTCGAAACACCTCTGGTAGAAAGTTTTCAAACCTTAGGTCACTTCCTCTTGAAATCAAAATATATATGCTAACAAACATTACCTCAGCTACCAAGTAATGACAATTTTTGAAGTTGGCTCGCTTTATCTGAAAACTGAAAAGAAACATCAATCTGTCCAACCTTAGAAATTGGTTGGTCACTTCACTGTACTTCTAAAGTATATAATGGACATTGAGCAAAAAGTAAAGATCTTATCTATCTGAAATGAGGACACCACCTTTGCAGCAATCATTCAATAATTCTATTGTACAGTCTTGTTTCTGCAAACTGGAGAAAAGATCTACGCATGTTAAAAATTATAGCTCAAAATTCTCTTAGGAGATACAAACCAGAATAGCTATTGTAGTAGTCAGGAGGGAGAGGGGGAATCTCAGAGGACAAAGCATTTCCTGGGGAAAAGACACTCCTGGTTGTCTCAGGATCAGACTGGAACCCAGGAGAATAAGCAAGATCTGGCCTGGCCCTAGGAGGAGAATGTTTGCAGCACACAGCAATTCCCCCCAAAACAAGCACCAGTCTGCAGGCAAGGGGAGGAGCACAGAGAAGGTTCAGTTTCCCTGGATTACCAAGCAGTATGCATTAGAGCCAAAGAAAGGATGTAAGGGAGTAGAAAAAAAGCCTTCAGGGAGGAAGAAAGACAGGCTAGCTGAACTACTCCTGAGCAGCTGGAGGAAAGCATGGAAGTAGTTGAGGAATGGGAGCTATACCCTGAGGAGTCGATGGAGGGAGGTCACAACAGAGTGAGTTTCAACTTAACTGAAATTCAAACAATCTAGCAGGGCTACCAGGTACCAGAATGAAAATCCTGACAAGTGAGTGGTGGGCTGCTGGCACAACTATATAGTTGTGACTCAGAGCTTTGTTAAGCAAGGACCTGTTTTCTTTGATTTGCCACCTCAAGGAAGATTTGTGAAACACTTAAGGGGCGGGGAAAAGGATAAAATGGCTGAGTTTTACCCCTCTTCAGAGGCTATATTCCTGGTCCTAGGACTGTGGAACTTTATTACACTTTCTACTCAGATTTGGAGGAATCTTTATTTTTTTTTGATTGTATGAGTTTTGCGAGCTGTTTGAAAGCTGAAAACCTGGACCAGATTGGGAGTTGGATTTGTGCTTTTGCTGTTGTTGGAGTGGTGAAACACCCTTGCACAACACCACACTATATAATGGGTAAGATTCTTCCAAGACGCTCCTTAAAGGGAGTTAAAGAAAGGGAAAGGGGGGAAGGGAATGGGACTTATATACCGCCTTTTCTGTGGTTTTTCCAACTACATTCAAAGTGGTTTCCATATTATATACAGGTACTTATTTGTACCTGGGACAATGGAAGGTTAAGTGACTTGCCCAGAGTGACAAGGAGCTGCAGTGGGAATCGAACCCAGTTCCCCAGGATCAGAGTCCGCTGCACTAACCACTAGGCTACTCCTCCATTGCCTTATGCAGTGAAATCACTCAGGACAGGACAAACACAGGATGTATAGCATCCCACCTTACAGAAGGCACACTACATATAGATGGCATGCTCTAGAACCTTGCAGGCAGCCTTGAAAGCATGACAAAGTTGCAACTTGAAGACTCCCAAGCTATATCTACTTGGATTCTGACCTGAAAAAAGGAGAAATTATGTCTTATCTGACTTTTCTTTCTTTCCTTTAGTCCTATCAGACTAGTCCAAAACCTATGGGTTGTGCCCATCAACCAACAGATGGAGACAGACCAGTGAGCTATGCCCTATAAGGGCACATGCAGCCATAGGTCTTCAGCATTTCAGATGATAAAGCAATGGAGACAAGGTGTTTTTTTCCTTCATCTGTCTTGTACAAATAACAAAACATATCTTTATCTATAAAACTTGACAAATTGATGTAACATAGTAACATAGTAGATGACGGCAGAAAAAGACCTGCACGGTCCATCCAGTCTGCCCAACAAGATAACTCATATTTGCTGCTTTTTGTGTATACCCTACTTTGATTTGTACCTGTGCTCTTCAGGGCACAGACCGTATATGTCTGCCCAGCACTATCCCCGCCTCCCAGCCACCTGCCCCTCCTCCCAACCACCGGCTCTGGCACAGACCGTATAAGTCTGCCCAGCACTATCCTCACCTCCCAACCACCAGCCCTGCCTCCCAACCACCAGCTCTGGCACAGACCATACAAGTCTGCCCAGCACTATCCCCGCCTCCCAACCACCGGCTCTGGCACAGACCGTATAAGTCTGCCCAGCACTATCCCCGCCTCCCAACCACCAGCCCTGCCTCCCGATCTTGACTAAGCTCCTGAGGATCCATTCCTTCGGCACAGGACTCCTTTATGCTTATCCCATGCATGTTTGAATTCCGTTACCGTTTTCATTTCCACCACCTCCCGCGGGAGCGCATTCCAAGCATCCACCACTCTCTCCGTGAAAAAATATTTCCTGACATTTTTCTTGAGTCTGCCCCCTTCAATCTCATTTCATGTCCTCTCGTTCTACCACCTTCCCATCTCCGGAAAAGGTTCGTTTGCGGATTAATACCTTTCAAATATTTGAACGTCTGTATCATATCACCCCTGTTTCTCCTTTCCTCCAGAGTATACATGTTTAGTTCAACAAGTCTCTCCTCATACGTCTTGTAACGCAAATCCCATACCATTCTCGTAGCTTTTCTTTGCACCGCTTCAATTCTTTTTACATCCTTAACAAGAGCAGAATCGCTGGGTGGCTGGAGGGCGGACCAGGGGAATAGCTGGGTGGCTGGAGGGGGGGCAGGGGAGATGAGAATCGCTGGGTGGCTGGAGGGGGGCAGGGGAGAGAGGACAATCACACACACACTCTCTCTCTCACACACACACTCGCACCCAGTCTCAATCTCTGTCACACACACACACTCCCACGGTGCTGCCAACCACGTAGAGGGGGGGAGAGGCAGAGAGTCCTGAGACCACAGGGGGGTGAGGGGGTCCTGAGACCACAGAGGGAGGGGGAGGTATCTCTGGCACACACACACTCTCTCACAGTCAGTGTCTTTCTCTCTCTCACACAGTCTACAAGGAAGGACAGAGACTTGATTCACCTGGAAATAAGATACTATCTTATGAAAGAGAGAAAAAAAGAGAGAACCATACTGACTGGCATTCCTACTTCTGTGAAATGAAAGAAATGATATCTGCAAGGTAAAGCCTGCAATTCAGATGTTCTGTGAGCAGAAGAAAAAGCTAGCAAGAAAACCACTTTTAAGGTTGAGGTCTTTCCAGGCAACTCTCAGGGGCTCAAAATGCAGGAGCCCTAAGGTACTAAGTACCAAAGTCAAACTCCACTCTGAACAGGAACAGGCACCAGGGGACAAATTTGCAACAAACCCTGAGGGGCCAAACAACATCCAGATGCTCCGCACATCCTCAAAGACAAAATACTGCTACCTGGAATTTTAAGGAACCCAGCAACCTGGATGAAGGCTTCCATAACGAAAGGCTAAAAATGTAAGGTCTGAAAACAGGAAAGGGAGTATCACACTCAGAATGCCATGATACGAATAGCTGTCAGACCCTCAAATATGCTATGGAAGTGGAATGGAATGAGATTTGATATACTGCCTTTCTGTGGTACAATCAAAGCAGTTTACAGTTATTGTGTGCAGGCACCTTCTTTTGCTCTATGGCTTGGAGTAAGGTGGCAATCACCTCCTCCGAATATCCCTTGCATCTTAAAACTGGCCTCTCAAGAGTCAAGCCAAAGACAGACAGGAGTCAGATCTTCCATAATCACCAGCCTTTGATGTAGAAAGACCCTCTTCTGGAGAAGGAGTAGCAGTTGATCTATCCTGAGATTTATGAGGTCTGCAAACCAAGGCCTTCTGGGCCAATCCGGAGCTACTAGGATGCAGCCATACACTGTTTCTGATTCTAATGTTGAGTTGAGCTCTTCAGACAGAGGAGCTGATTCAGCAGCCAGGCTATAAAGTGGGCTCAGCATTAGCTTTCGATGCTATGAGATCCAGTAGCAGGATGCTCCACCAGCTTTTGTCATAAGAGTAAGTGCCTCGGGAGATAGAACCCACTGTCCTGAACCGAGAGAGTGCCTACTGAGAATACCCACATAGAGTCTGGTACTCTGTCTATATGAAATGCTGAAAGATTCCGGTCGTGTTCTACCCATACCATTAAAAAGCTTGCTTTCCTGGGTACGGCCACAATTTTGATACAGACTACCACTGTTGCATTGTCTGAGAACACTCTCACTGCCTTGCCTCACACTTTTTGGTAAAAGGACTGGCGTGCCATCCGAACTCCATGTGGTTGTTATATCAACATGCCTCCACCTGAAACCACGGGCCCTGTGCCACTTGGTTATCACAATGGGCTCCCATGACTATTAGCCAGTTGCAGGCTTGCAGATTCACACCAGAGAATAGATTGTGTGCTTTAAAATGTTTATTTAGGGAGTCACGTGATGCTGTAGAGGGAGTGAGACGTGTTCTCAGGCTCTCTTAGGCCCCAACACCTCCTAATTCATCGTTAACACCTCAAATCAAGCGAAAACAGGACGGGAGACAAAAGAACACGCAGCGAAGGCAGCGCATAGCAGATGGACAAATTTATAGAAACATCGGGAAAAGTAATGGCGAGCAGAGGACAAAAAAAAGGATAAGGAGAAGGCCAAAAGCGCGGAAAGCGCAGCAGAAACAAAACAAGCGCCGGAAAACCCCGTGTTCTCATTGGAGCAACTATCGCAACTTACAGCGGCGGTGGAGAAGGCACTGGAGCCGAGATGGGAGCGGCTGGAGGGGCGGCTAGCAAACATGGAGACGCTGCTGGGAGAGACGGTGCAAAGAGCGACGGAGCTGGAAAGCAGGGTCTCGGCGCTAGAGGATGCAGGGGCACCGGCAACTCAAAAACTGGAGCGAGCGCTGGAAAAGATTGACAAAATGGCGTCGGCCTTAGACGACCTAGAGAATAGGTCAAGGAGAGCAAACCTCAGAATCATCGGCGTCCCCGAATCAGTGGGAGACGGTGTACTGTGCACTAAAATAGAAAAATGGCTAAAAGAAGAATTTGCGCTCTCGGATCACGCGGGCCCGCTTTGTCTAGAGCGGATCCATCGCGTGGGCAGGAAACAAGAAGGGAGACAGGCTCCGAGAGCAGTCATCTTAAAAGTACATAATTACTTGCACAAAGTGGAAATCTTGCAGGGATACCGGATGAAAAGGGATTCTACTCAATACGAAGGACACACAATCAGAATATTTCAGGACTATTCGGCACAGTTGCAGGGAAGGAGGAGAAACTTTACCCCGTTGTGCAAGAAACTACATGAGGCCCGCATTCAATTCATGCTGATTTACCCAGCTATCCTCAAGATCAAGCACGAGGGCCGATGGAGGTCTTTTGAGGACGTGGCAGGGGCCTCAGCGTTTATAAATGAGATAGAGAATACTGCAAATCATGTTCAAGCTAGTAACAACGCTAAATGAAGTTCCTGTGCATAGGTATGATAAAGAAAATGTAAAAATGTTATTTTTTCAGCACACTGAGGGTTGAAATACCTTGTACCAGTAAGGGGTGAAATCTGGGCACCTTGGAAAAGTTATAGAGGTGGGGGGGCCACTGGCATTGAAGTGACTCTAGGTCTGTAGAAATATGGACCCAGAACTACAGTTGAACAGGGAGGGGCAGGGAGGGGAGGGGGGAGGGGGGGAAAGGGGGAGTAGATGGGAAGAAATAGGGAGCAGAATCTCAAAACAACGTGGCACCTTATATGAAGTGAACACAAGGCAGGGAAGTCAAAGTCAGAACGTAGGGGGGGAACTAGGTGAGCTGGATAGCTGGGCACAGCAAAGCACTGGGGGGGAGGCTGGGCGCCCCTGGGGCAACATAATGAGAGAACTGGCAGAGAAACAAAGTATAACTCCTGGTTAAGAAGCAGAGAGGAGAGGTAAGGGTGGTCTCCTGGAATGTTTGCGGGATTACGTCCCCAATAAAGAGAACTAAGATTTTAGATGCCCTGAAACGACAGGGGGCCCAAATAGCTTGTGTTCAGGAGACCAGGCTCTCACAAGAGGAAAGTGAAAAACTGAAAAGGCAATGGGTAGGAGAGGTACACTGTTCCCCAGCAAAAGGTAGAAAGGGAGGGGTGGCTATTTTAATCCATAAAGCCCTAGCTTGCCAAGTAACACCGTTGTTTAAAGATACAGAAGGGGAATATGTGGGGGTTAAACTCAAGTTACAAGGTAAGGACCGGCTCTTGATAGCTGTCTATGCACCAACAGGACCCAATAAGGCTTTTTACTCGCAGTTGCTGGCCAAATGTCAGCAGTACCCAGAACTGCCCATAATAGTAGCAGGAGACATGAATCAGGTCTTTGATCTGGAAATGGATCGCTCTGGGTCTAGCCACAAAGGGACTTCTTCGGGCCCCTCATTGCTGGAATCTTTCTGTAGGTTAGCGGGGCTGGTAGATGCGTGGCGGCTGATGAATCTGGAAGAGAGGGACTACACACACACCTCAAGGGCCCATAGGACCCACTCTAGATTAGATTATATTCTCCTCTCGCAGGAACTCTTTAGTCAAGTGCAAGGGGCAAAAATAGGGTCGGAGGGTCCCTCAGACCATGCAATGATTTGGGTGGATTTTGAAGCGCAGCCATACTATAGAGCCCAGGGGAACTGGAGGTTCCCAGCTTATCTCTATCATTCGGCAGACTTTAAGAAGTATTTGCTTGCAAAGTGGGAGGACTACTGTACATTCAATGCGCAGCACACAGAGGACCCAGTGCTCTTCTGGGCAGCGGCAAAGGCAGTCATACGGGGCCACATAATTGCATATGTCAGTCAGCGTAATCGCCGCATTGCAAAAGGCATCATAGACAGAGAACGTCAGCTTAGAGAAGCAAAGCGGCGACATGTAAAGTCACCCACTACAGGGAACTATGAAACGCTGTTGGTGGCACGAGCAGCTCTGAAAGAGTTGTTGCATGAACGAACGACTCGCTCCCTAATATACAGAAAATACAAGATGTATAAATATGGAGACATAGCAGGGGGGCGCTTGGCAAGGATGGTGAAAGGGGCTCGAGGATCCCACTTTATTGTGGCAATTAAAAATAACATGGGGCAGGTGAAGACTAGAACTGAAGAAATAGCTGAAACATTCTGGAGTCATTTCGCAGCACTATACCAAAGGGGGGAGGGGAATTCAGAGGCAATAAGAACCTATTTGAGAAACTCGGGGATACCACAACTCACTGCGGAAGAGACAGCAGGGCTCAACGAACCGATAACTGCTAAGGAAATCCAGAAGGCTATCAAGGCATTAAAACTATACTCGGCGCCTGGGCCAGATGGCTATTCGGGTGAATTTTATAAATTATTGGGGAATCAGTTGATAGGACTGTTATGGGGATATTACACCGAAGTGATAGAACAAGAGACCCTACCCCCACAGGCGAACACAACTTTAATCAGTCTGATACCGAAGGGAGGGAGAGATTTGATGAACCCTGGGTCGTACAGGCCGATATCACTGATTAATGTAGACCTAAAAATCTTGTCACGATTATTAGCAGACAGATTGGCTCCCTTGCTGCCCAGGCTGATCCATGATAGTCAGGTGGGCTTTGTCAGAGGGCGGCAGTCAGTGCTTAATGTGCGTAAACTACTAGCGACCGTGATTCATGCAACGGTAGAAGGGGAGGGTGGTCTTATAGCCAGCCTGGACGCAGAGCGCGCCTTTGATAGGGTGCTCTGGCCCTTCATGTTCGAAACTTTGCAGTGGGTAGGAATAACGGGGTGGTTTTTGCAGGCCATAAGAACGTTATATTCATCACCAAAGGCAATGCTCATAATTAATGGGGTTAGGACTCGTGAGATAGACATAAAGTGTGGGACTCGGCAGGGCTGCCCTCTGTCCCCTCTCCTGTTTGTGCTCTCATTGGAACCATTGGAACCCTTTCTTTCCGAGCACTCTACCAAAACCCTCATCCACACCCTTGTCACCTCTCGTTTAGACTACTGCAATCTGCTTCTTGCTGGCCTCCCACTTAGTCACCTCTCCCCTCTCCAGTCGGTTCAAAACTCTGCTGCCCGTCTCATCTTCCGCCAGGGTCGCTTTACTCATACTACCCCTCTCCTCAAGACCCTTCACTGGCTCCCTATCCGTTTTCGCATCCTGTTCAAACTTCTTCTACTAACCTATAAATGTACTCACTCTGCTGCTCCCCAGTATCTCTCCACACTCGTCCTTCCCTACACCCCTTCCCGTGCACTCCGCTCCATGGATAAATCCTTCTTATCTGTTCCCTTCTCCAGTACTGCCAACTCCAGACTTCGCGCCTTCTGTCTCGCTGCACCCTACGCCTGGAATAAACTTCCTGAGCCCCTACGTCTTGCCCCATCCTTGGCCACCTTTAAATCTAGACTGAAAACCCACCTCTTTAACATTGCTTTTGACTCGTAACCACTTGTAACCACTCGCCTCCACCTACCCTCCTCTCTTCCTTCCCGTTCACATTAATTGATTTGATTTGCTTACTTTATTTATTTTTTGTCTATTAGATTGTAAGCTCTTTGAGCAGGGACTGTCTTTCTTCTATGTTTGTACAGCGCTGCGTATGCCTTGTAGCGCTATAGAAATGCTAAATAGTAGTAGTAGTAGTAGTAGGGAATAAAAATCCAAGGGACAGTAACAAAAATTCTTGCCTATGCAGACGATCTATTGCTGCTGTTGGATGAAGGCCACTCATCACTGAATTGTTTATTAGAGGTGCTGCAGACATATGGGAACCTGTCAGGCTTTAAACTTAACCTCACAAAATCGCAGGGGCTGCCATTGGGGAAAAGAATAAGGGACAGTTGGAAAGGGGGATTTCCACTGGAATGGGCAGAAGGAAATATTAAATATCTAGGAGTCCGGGTGTCAGGGGACCTGGCTACACTGTACAAGCTAAATGTAATTCCAATGCTGATGGAAACCCGACGGCTTCTGCAACTCTGGGGCGCCTGCCCCATTTCGTTAATGGGTCGAATAGCGTTGGTTAACATGTTGATAGCGCCTAAGTGGCTTTATCTATTTCAAATGTTGCCACTGTTCATGCGGAGGAGGGAGGAGAGGAAGCTCAATAAACAGATCCAGGAATTCCTGTGGAGGGGAAGGCGTCCCAGATTGCCAATATCGGTGCTGCAGAAGCCCAGGGCCCATGGGGGAATGGGGTTGTTGAATGTAAGGTACTTAGGAGTGTCCTGCATACTAAGACACATCAGGGACTGGCTGGCTGGCACGCAACACTTCACGCCAACTGCAATAGAGACATTACTGTCTCCCAGGGAACACCTGGGATGGCTGCTGCACACCACGGGGAGGAGGCCGCAGCTGGAGATCAGGAAAAATCCATTCGTCAACTCAGCGCGGGAAGCATGGAGATGGCTGTGTAGGCGACACAGATTCTCGCCGGCAGCGACGCCCTTCCTGCCACTAAAACATAATCCGGATTTCCCGGTGGGAACCTCTTCTAGAACATTTGAGGAATGGCACTCGCGAGGGATTTTATATCTTTATCAGATACTGGATGAGGAAGGACAACTTAAGAGTCTGGCAGAACTGCGGCGAGAGTTTGGGCTACAGAGAATCGACCCCCTTGCATATATGCAAGTGAGACATTATATACACTCATTGGGCTGGATGAACCTATGCGAGGACGTGCAGGAGGTTATCAGCTCGGCACTGACTTTGGGAGCGCAGAATGTGGTGCCATTGAGATTCTTTCACAGAAACCTCCTGGACTCAACAGAGGACATAGACTACAGAGGCTATGCAAAAAAGTGGACGACAGACCTTAAAGAGGAAGTGACAGAGACGCTGTTTACAGGATTCTTGAATAGTATACGGAAAAGTGCCACGTTCCCCCGTGATTGGGAGTTGCAGTACAGGTTTGCACTGAGACTTTATGTGGCGCCTGACCGAGCATACAAGGCAAAGTTCGGAGCCTCAGGGGCATGTTTGAAATGTGGCCAAGATCCAGCTACATTGAGCCATATGTTTTGGACATGTCCGCAGGTGCAGAGCTTCTGGAGAGCGGTGATAGGAGCTACTGAGAAGTATTGGAATTGTGCAGTGCCTGTACAACCCTTGCTCTTATTCGAGGACTTTAAAAACGTGGGCCGCCGAGTTGCGGGCTTGAAGGGATTTTTACAAAGAATGATGTTGCAGGGGAAAAGAGTACTACTGACAAACTGGAGAGAGAGTGCAAGACCAACTTTGGCCCAATGGAGGGTACAGATGATAGAGATGTTGAAACTAGAAAGGCGTGGAGTACAAGACTTTGACACAGAAGCGGGTAAACACCTGACAAGTATTTGGAGTAACTTTTGGGACACTCTGCAGCCAGCAGCCAGGAGGAGACTACTTAATTGCTAATTAGATATGTGAGACTTTGGGTAGACCCTGCAATGCCTAGGAAGCCACTAAACTGAGGAGTAGAGGAGGGAGGGTGGGAGGGAGGGGTGAGAAGAGAAGGGATAGCAGGGAGGGGGGAGGGACAGGGATTGCTGGGGTAATAAAAGTTGTTAAAAGTTGTTAAAAGAAATAATCAGACAATACGTTGACAGTAGTAGTTATCAGAAGTTAACATGCGGTAATACCTTGAGTTGTAATATGACTACAGTACATGAATGTATTTTGTTTAATAAAAAGATTTAAACATAAAATGTTTATTTATGCATGTATTTTTGTACCCCATCTAGAACTGCAAATAGCATGTTTTAAATAAATAAAATAAGTCAGTCACCACTTCATGCTGTTTCTTGCTTGACACCCAAGGCAAGCAAAGGTCATAACCCTGGAAATGAAGGGAGCAAGCTCAAAGCACTGAACCCAGATCTAAAGTGACCACCCTTGACCCCAGGACTTCCATGTAGTCCCATGTTCAAGCAGCATTTTGACTCAGAAGCAAGTTGATCTGAGACTGAAGCTTCCAAAACCTGAGCTTCAGAGGAAGATCATTCCCAACTTGGCATTGAACCTTGTTCTCGAATACTCTAGATCCTGACAGAGAACAACATTGCTCTTGCTGAGTTTGATTATACAGTCTAGGAGCTGTAAAAGTCACAGCACTTTGACTGTCACTTCTTCACTTTCCTCCTGTGTGCTGAGAAGAATGAGCCAGTAATCCAAACAAGGATGAACTCTGGATTCCCTGTTGCCAAAAAAAAAAAAAAAACCTGCAACAACAAAAAAAACAAGCTGCCACTACAACCATCGCCTTGGAAAGTCCTAGGCGCTATCACAGGCCAAATGGCAACATTCAAAACTGAAAATAGTTTCCAAAAATTGCAAACATTAAACATCTCTGATGCGGCCAAACTGGAATAAGATAAGCATATAAGCCTCCTTGAGATCTAAGAAGCTAAGAACTCTCCCAGTCAAATGGCCATAATCACAGATTTTAAGGTTTCCATTCTGAAGTGCATGGCCCTTGAGGCGCAATTGACCCCTCTGAGATCCAATATTGGAAGAAATGCCCTTCTTTCTTCAGGATGATAAAGTAGATGAATAACTTCTGCTCCCTTCTTCATATTCTTACTGCAGGACTAGTGCCACTGCCCGAAGGTCGTTGAGATTCTGAAGAGTGGCCTGTACAACAGCTACTTTGTCTAGAACGCGAAAGGCCCAAAAATAGAATAGAATATGCAAAGGGACAGGAAAGCTCCAGCTTGTAACCTCACTTTATCACATCCAGAATCTACCGGTCTGATGCGATTTAGGCCCAATCCTCTCAAAACAGTGACAACCATCCACTTATTTGCTCATTTGAGGAATGAGCTCACAGACCATCACCCCAGTCTGGGAGGCTCATGAGACACAAGGTCCTTGATTAGCTCTTTTGTCCCCTCAAAATGGAGGCTTATGTTGCTGAAATCTAGAACAGAGAAAAGATCCTGACCTCCCAGGTCTGTAAGCATCAGGAAACCCTGACCTTGAAGAAGCCTGCCTGGAAGATGACTTGGGTTTGTCTTTGGGCAATCTTTGGTGTTTAGGGTCTCCCAAACCCTTGACAAGCTTATCTAGATCTTCACCAAAAAAAAATAGCTTGCCTCTGAAGGAAGTCTGCGTCCTGGAAGCAATGACTTCTATGGCTTCATAGTTGGTCTGCTGACATCTAGAACAGGCTGCTACAGTCAAACTTCTTGCTGAAGTCCTGACTGGGTTGTAGAGGACATCTGACATAAGCTAAACTGTTTTCCAGCTGGGCAGTGTCTGCACACTCCTCCACATTATCTCCCTGAGCCATACCTTACTGCCCAGAGATTCACAACTGAGTTTAAGCAAGACTTCCATATCTTAGAGAGTCAAACCATTGGAATAGTAGTATTCTTGGTAACTGCTGTTACCAAGGTATCCACCTTAGACTGATTTAGCTTTTCCTAAGGAAGCAATGGATACAGTTTGGCCATGGCTTTGCTCACTCTTAGACACAACTAAGGAGTATCCCCACTCTGCTTTTATAATCTGAAGGGCTAGAGTCTGAAAGGCTTGGTGAACTGGAAATGCTTTGGAGAATGTTCTAGTTCCCACCAGGATGGGATCTCCTGACTCTGGGATATTCTGAGCTTGTGGAAACTCATCCTTTCTGAAAAGAAACAACCATCGGGTCATCTCCCTCCACTGCAGGGTGCTCCCCTTCTTCCGTCTGTTCTGGCAAGGATGGTGTCCTAATTCCAAAAGACCCACGATTGTCTGAAATAGCAATCAAAAACTCCAGACTGAGCCTTCAAATCTTCTACTGTCTGCAGATATCTTCGTTTTGAAGTGGAAGGTCTTTCGGATTCCAAAGGTGAAAGAAGCATTTCCTCACTGTAAGCCCTCTAAGACTGCTTCAAAAGAAAGAGTCTGACTCTCATCAAAACCAGGAAAATATCTACCTTCAAACATTAATGTTCTTTAAAGAGCACCCTCAGATAATCCCACTGTAAACTAACTCACAGTATATCTCTGTGGCTCAAAAGAAAGAGTAGCATAATAAATTCCGGAAAAAATGAAGTCCCTGCTCCCAGGAAAACTGTCAAATCATTAGAGGCTGCCAATATTTTCAGTTGACATCACTGAATCTCCAACATTTCTTCAGCCTGAGCACTGGTACTCTCACCTGGAGACACTCTGCCCACAATCGTGTCTAATGAGCCCTGAAAATATATGGTAAAGGTCTCCTCACTAAGTCAAAATACCTTGTTTGCCTCCTGCTGGACCCTCCTAGCAATCTGAAGAGCTGCTCCGGCAAGAGTGTACAGCGCTATAGAAATGATAAATAGTAGTAGTAGTAGTAGAATCACTCTACCAGCTCCTACGACAGAAGCAATGCTTAGCTCTCAAAGGAATAACTGCCCTTCTCTTCAGACATTCCATCTATTGGCAAAATTTAGCCCAGTGCTGTTCCCTGTGGGACAGAAGCAGCTGCCTGCTCAAGCTCCCTTGACTGCAACTGCTGAGCTACTAACAACCACCCCCAAGTTCTGTGTTTTCAAAAAATGAAAAATATTTGGGAAAGGCAAATACCTCTAAGGAGCAGTGGGGTGGGGGGGGGGGGAGACTCAAGATTCCTCAGAATTATTCCCTTGACTTCTGCCAAATTTCTCTACCCCTGGAATACTGGTTCTCCAACTGACATGGGAGCTGTCCTCCAAATAACCCAGAACAGCATGGTCTGCCCATCACTATCTTCTAGACAAATACTGAAGACCTATGGCTGCATGGTACCCTTATAGGGCGGATTTCACAAGTCCTTGGTCTCTGTCTCCTTCTGTTGAGAACCCACAGGTTCTTGGATGGTCAACTCAGGATGCAAACAGAAGAAAGGTGGGGGAAAACTACCTTCTCTGCATACCACTTGTCAATATTCATCAAACTCAAGTACGCTGAACAGCCAAGCCATAACAGAAAAATGGAGAGATTTCTTGTGGCAGAATCTCTGACTGGAAAATCTGAGATGTAGAAATGTCTTAAGACGGATAAGTCGACTTTGGTGCCATAAACTGTGGCAGAGAGATATGTGAACCTCTGAAGCACTCAACCTTACACTGGAGGTGACCCGAATACAGAATACACACTACAGTTTTCCATGTGGCCAGGGTTGCAGAAATGTTTCCTGACTTTCAGAACTAGTCTATTTCCAAAGCAGAAAAGTGCAGAACCTTGCTGTTGGCCTTTGTTACCATGGGTCTAAAATGGACAGTCTCAACCTACTGTTATGAGTTCAAAGACTGCAAAAGACAGGAGACACTCCTTGGATCAAGAATGTGTGTGCTGAAACATTCTGTTGGAATATTTTGTAATCTGGCAATAAGCACTGCAGATGAAAGAAAATGATTTTTACCTCCTTAACTGTTGATTTAAACACTGCAGTAAGCTCTTGGGAAGAAAATGCCCTCAGTGCTCTTTCTTGAAGAGGAAGGTCAAAGGCCTGCAGCAGTAGTCAAACTGTGGAAGGCTCCAGATAGTTGAAGGACCAGGATACTATAGACCGAAATCAAGCTCCTTGTGCTACCTGAGCCTGATATAGAGCATCCCAGTAAACAGGCTAGTATTTAATAAATATCCAAATGGGAGATTCAAGGAGGACATCTCAAACATAATACTGAGCCAAAACTACTAGAGTACAGGTATTAACCGAAAGAAGTTGTACTCTCCCTAACAGTAAGACTAGTGAAGGAACCAATCCTTATGAACACTGGGTGAACACACTCCTCAGGGAGGGATCTAACTCCAGGTACTAGAGACTGTGCAGACTGCAAATCTTGACCAAAAAAAACATTCAGTGGTGCTCAAAACCTCTGCTTGCTATGCCACTGGGTAATCTAGAGTTAAATAGTAACATAGTAGATGACGGCAGAAAAAGACCTGCACGGTCCATCTAGTCTGCCCAACAAGATAAACTCATATGTGCTACTTCTTGTGTATACCTTACCTTGATTTGTATCTGCCATTTTCAGGACACAGACCGTAGAAGTCTTGCCCAGAACTAGCCCCACCACCCAAACACCAGCGGCTAAGCTTCTGAGGATCCATTCCTTCTGCACAGGACTCCTTTGTGTTTATCCCACGCATGCTTGAATTCCGCTACCGTTTTCATCTCCAACACCTCCCGCGGGAGGGCATTCCAAGTATCCACCACTCTCTCCGTGAAAAAATACTTCCTGACATTTTTCTTGAGTCTGCCCCCCTTCACTCTCATATCATGTCCTCTCGTTCTACCGCCCTCCCATCTCCAGAAAAGGTTCATTTGCGGATTAATACCTTTCAAATATTTGAACGTCTGTATCATATCACCCCTGTTTCTCTTTTCCTCCAGGGTATACATGTTCAGGTCCGCAAGTCTCTCCTCATACGTCTTGTAACGCAAATCCCATACCATTCTCGTAGCTTTTCTTTGCACCGCTTCCATTTTTTTTACATCCTTAGCAAGGTACGGCCTCCAGAACTGAATATAATACTCCAGGTGGGGCCTCACCAACAACTTATATTGGGTAATCTAGAGTTGAAAGTGGAAAGGGAACACTATTATTCTGAGCTCCTTCAGAGCACTAAAAGACTTGAAAAAGTCCTCACAAACTCGGCAGAAAATAAAATCCCTGCTCCCAAGGTGCTGGTGGGTAAGACCTCACCTGCAACCGCACACTGAAAAATACAGATTTGCTCAAGGCTCTTGGCTTGGGCTGGCTTTAGATTTAAATAGTAGAAACTCCAGCTGAAAAAAAAAAAAGAAACCAGAATGAGGGGGAGGAGTGGGGGTGGGAAACATGACTCAGACTCCTCTGAGTTACCCCCTTCTCCAGAGGCCTGCATCTTGAAGCATGCCCTAAAAATTACCTCACACACGTTGGTCAAACCAGTAGGTGAAACTGGTGCTTCAGCCTAGTGCTCTGAAAGAAGCTCAGCCTCTAACCCAAGCTCTCTCAGGGCTAGCTGAAGAAAGCATCCCTTCCTCTCTCCTTGTGGTATAGGAGCATCCTGTTTTCACTAACTACTAGTGTAGCCTGCAATAAACACTGCAGAGTTCTTCTGATGTCTTGAGGTGAGGAAGCAACTTCCCTTTCAATTACTTAAACCTCTTTCAAGGGTAGAAAGGAAACAATGAGGAACAAGGGAGGAGAAGAAGAACCCCGACTCCTCCAAGTGTCATTCCTTCTCCAGATCAAATTTAATTTGTTATATGTTCTCTTTTTTCTGTTTTTTGTTTTGTTTTGGAGCTTGAAACATCAGTGAGATACCCCTCTGCTCAACTGATGCCCAGTTCTCCAACTGGGTCAGCAGCTGCTTCAGAAACTAGTCCAGGAGCTGCACAATCCACCCGTCACTACCCACCAGGGACAGAAAAATACGGAGCACTTAAGGCTCTGGATATGGCATGTCCTATTCTTAAAGGATATACTGGTTTTGTTTATTGCTCTGTTTTAATGGGAACTAAATGCTTCTCCAACGTTGGCTGCTTCCTGACTCTCCTTTATTATCTCACTGGCGGGTTTTAATGATAACACAAGCTGCATTGGAACACTGTGAGGTTATTGACATGGATTCTCCAGCTGGGTGTAGGCTCATCAATGTTTGGATGCCATTCTGGACTTCTTTGACACCAATAGCATGCAGTTGTATCCTTAATGCTTAACATCCTTGCTCTCTGAATCATAGTGACTGGTTGACTGTGTTTGTGCTTTCATTATTTATTTTATTTTATTTATTTGCACATTTATACCCCACGTTTATCCCACAGTTTAGCAGGCTCAAAGTGGCTTACAATGCACTGATAGGCTATTGCCAAATCAGAAGTGACACAGTTACAATTAATTTTGAGAGAATAAAAGAAACAGGTCAAAATAAAACAAGGAAAGCATGCTCACCCACAATGGCTTGTCCATTTTAAACATTTATAATTATGTCTTTCGGGGGGGGGGGGGATGGGGGGTGCTAGGTTTGGCGTATTCTCATTTGTAAAATTTATTTGATTCCCTGTGTAATTTGTCGCCACTTTCGAATAGAGAACAGCTGGACTCTGTAAGGACCAATTTTGGCTACTTGTCATATATTTTCTTCTTGTTATGGTTAAATGCAATAAAAATTATTTTAAAATATGCACATATAACACGTATATCCTGGTTTTCTAGTTATTTATGTGCATCTTTCTATCTACATAGGGAGGGTAATTCTTTCAATAATGTGCTAATGACCAGCCTCTAGTTTCTGGAGTATACAATCTATTCAAGGCAGACCAATCAGGACACGGAGAAAACCAAGAGAGGCAGCTTTGAGTTAAGACAACAAGACCATCAGTCTGAAGATATAATTCATAAAAACAGAGGTGCTGATATTCACCCAGTGGCACTCAACATTCTTCCCAGATAGTCAATGTCAGGCACTGTCCAGGTTTCGGCACCAAATATCCGATTTTGAAGAGCCGGCTAACGCAAGTCTGATATTCAGCATTTAACCAGCTATGGGTTACTACATAAAGACAGGACCGCCTTTTATGCGGTCCCATTTATGCAATTGATCTGGTGGTTAAGTGCTAATATCGGCACTTAACCGGCCAAGTGCCGACTCCACCTTTTGAAGCCTGATCTGTTTCCCACTCCTTTTGTTTTTCTGCTATTTTGTTGTGGGATCTCAGCATTCCCCTGCCTCGGTGGACCTTCACTGAACCATTTCTCTAACTACATGTGCAACTTTCTTTAAATTAGTCCCCTTATTTTCTAACTCCTCTTGCCTATCTATATGTTCCTTCTTTGTTTATATCCTACACTGTCTATTAAAATGTTCTATTATGTACTGTGATGACATTGTAAGTAGTATATTATGCCATACTTTGTATTGTTATTTGAATATTTTTACTGCTGTAATTGTCTATTGCTCATGTTTGATTTACTCTTACTGTATACCGCCTTGAGTGAATTCCTTCAGAAAGGCGGTAAATAAATCCTAATAAATAAAAAAAATAAATACAATCCATTCCTCTCCCTCAGAGAGCCTCTTAACCAGTGACAACATTTTGGATGCACATAAAAAGCAAACTGATCCAAAGTGGTGCTTGCTTGGGCTGGGCAATCGAAGAGGTCGGAAATGGCAGCATAGGCTTAAACGCCTTTGTTTTGCCGCAGCAGTCTGTAATAGCCGTCCACTGGAAGAAGGATAATGGCCCTACACTATTTAGTTGGAGCTTGAAGTTAAAGTTGATGGGAGAATTAGAGAAATTAATGGATCGTCGAGTGGGTCGGTTCAATCCCTTGGCAGATGAATGGTCTCACCTAGATCAATTACTGCAAGATTTTTGAAGGGAGGGGAGGGGGGGAATGGGTGAGGGTGGGGAGGGATACTATGTTAAAATGTGTTGTATGCTAGGTCCATTGACTATTTCTTTGGTGTTTTGTTGTCTTGCATTGAAAATGGACAAATTTATTTTGATTGCTCTTTTTCTTATTCACCAATAAAAATTTACTGTAAAAAAAAAAAAAAAAAGCAAACTGATGGGGCAGTACGCATTTCCTCCAGCCCCCTCCTCTCCAGCTCAACTTAAAATAAATATCCTTCCAGCTGAAGACATCAAGAAAAACCCAAAATTCCCTTCAAGTCTCAACCAATTTTGGCATTCAACAGCAGCACTCCCGAGTCACCAATGCTGGCACCCTGAAAAATGAGCTTGCGGAGCTACTGTTAGTGATATGTAATTTATCCTTAAAATCGAGCGTGGTACCGAAAGATTGGAGGGTGGCCAATGTAACACCGATTTTTAAAAAAGGTTCCAGGGGAGATCCGGGAAATTATAGACCGGTGAGTCTGACATCAGTGCCGGGGTAAATGGTAGAGACTATTATCAAAAACAAAATTACAGAGCACATCCAAGGACATGGGTTACTGAGACCAAGTCAGAACGGCTTTTGTGTGGGGAAATCTTGCCTGACCAATTTACTTCAGTTCTTTGAAGGCGTAAACAAACATGTGGACAAAGGGGAGCCGGTTGATATTGTGTATCTGGATTTTCAAAAGGCGTTTGACAAGGTACCTCATGAAAGGCTACAGAGGAAATTGGAGGGTCATGGGATAGGAGGAAAATGTCAAATTGTGGATTAAAAACTGGTTGAAGGATAGGAAAGAGAGAGTGGGGTTAAATGGGCAGTATTCACAATGGAGAAGGGTAGTTAACTGGGTTCCTCAGGGGTCTGTGCTAGGACCGCTGCTTTTTAACATATTTATAAATGATTTAGAGATGGGAGTAACTAGCAAGGTAATTAAATTTGCTGATGACAAAAAGTTATTCAAAGTCGTTAACTTGCGACAGGATTGTGAAAAATTACAAGAGGACCTTACGAGACTGGGAGACTGGGCGGCTAAATGGCAGATGACGTTTAATGTGAGCAAGTGCAAGGTGATGCATGTGGGAAAAAAGAACCCGAATTATAGCTACGTCATGCAAGGTTCCACGTTAAGTGTTACAGACCAAGAAAGGGATCTGGGTGTCGTCGTCGATAATACACTGAAACCTTCTGCTCAGTGTGCTGCTGCGGCTAGGAAAGCGAATAGAATGTTGGGTATCATTAGGAAAGGTATGGAAAACAGGTGTGAGGATGTTATAATGCCGTTGTATCACTCCATGGTGCGACCGCACCTTGAGTATTGTGTTCAATTCTGGTCGACGCATCTCAGGAAAGATATAGTAGAATTGGAAAAGGTGCAGCGAAGGGTGACTAAAATGATAGCAGGGATGGGACGACTTCCCTATGAAGAAAGACTAAGGAGGCTAGGGCTTGTCAGCTTGGAAAAGAGAAGGCTGAAGGGAGACATGATAGAGGTATATAAAATAATGAGTGGAGTGGAACAGGTGGATGTGAAGCATCTGTTCACGCTTTCCAAAAATACTAGGACTAGGGGGCATGCAATGAAACTACAGTGTAGTAAATTTAAAACAAATCGGAGAAAATGTTTCTTCACCCAACGCATAATTAAACTCTGGAATTCATTGCCAGAGAACGTGGTGAAGGCGGTTCACTTAGCAGAGTTTAAAAAGGGGTTGGACGGTTTCCTAAAGGACAAGTCCATAAGCCACTACTAAATGGGTTTGGGAAAAATCCACAATTCCAGGAATAACATGTATAGAATGTTTGTACGTTTGGGAAGCTTGCCAGATGCCCTTGGCCTGGATTGGCCGCTGTCGTGGACAGGATGCTGGGCTCGATGGACCTTTGGTCTTTTCCCAGTGTGGCATTACTTATGTACTCGTTATTTGCACATAAGCAAAGCATGCACAGGGCCAACTCAGAACACTACCAAGTTTGACTGAGGGGAGTTTTTGGGGCCTTGGGAATTCTTGTTGTCATGACTTGGAGATCAACACCAGGTACAGTGAAAGTTCACAGCTGCTGGTGGGCCTGAACCCAAAGTGCATGGGCCCACCTATGGCTGTGCCCCTGTGTTTGTTACCAGGGCTGCCGAGAGAAATAGCCAGGCCCGGGGCAGAACCAGACCGCTGCAAGCCCCCCCCCAACTTGAACTGCCCCAATTCGAAGCATTGCTCCCGCCCACCTCCTTACCTTTCTGAGGGGGCTCCCACAGTCTGTCCTCTCCTGCTCCTATCCATGCCGGAGTCAGGACCCAGATGATTGCATTAACACGATACCGAGCTAATGCAATGCTTGCTGGCGCCAGGCCCGGAGAATTTTGCCCCCCCCCCCCCCCCCCCCCCCCCCCCCCCTTGGCGGCCCTGTTTGTTACATGCTTTCATGAATTCAGATATTCTGCTGGGAGGGCATTTCAACATCCACCACCCTTTCTGAAAATAAATATTTCCTTAGATTACTCCCCTCTTCACCTTTATCCTATGAACCCTCAGAGGTCTCCAAGCCTATGCACATTCATTGTGGAAATTCTGAAAACCTGAAGGATTGCAGCCCTCAAGGACCGGGTTTGGAGACCACTGGGCTAAGCAGTCGGTGTGCCACAAACTGGCTCCAGGTCAGCTGCAAGAGGCTAACCCAGTCCTGGTTTTGCTCCTTCTTTCCTCCAGGAAAAGCAGTCTAAATTACATCATTGTGCACAGCACGGGATAAATCCAGGACTGGGTCAGCCTGTCCCAAGTCATCACCGAAGACCAGCAGCTACAGAGAGATCCCCCAGCACCCCTTATCTGCCATGTGTGGCTCATTTTTGCATTCCCTGTGCCCCCCCCCCCCCCCACACACACACACAAGACCTTCCCATACACTTGCAAATGCCAAAGATATTGACATCCCTGCCTGACCACATCAACAGGCACTGGAGTGTCTAACCTTTTAGGGTACAGTTAGTGCCATACAAAATAGAACGGAATTTCTCATCCATATGAGGAGGCCAGATGGTGCCCTACAGATAGCCTGCTACCTAGCTTATAGCCATGACTGCTGCTCCCTTGCCCCTGAGAGCTTATAACCAAGGGTAAAAGCAGCTTTTTCACAGTTAGAAATCCAACCAAAAATTATTCTCTTGCCCTTGGCCCTTTTGCTTGGAATGCCCTCTGGTCATCCAGTTGACCTTTCTAAGGCTTGGCAGTGCTATTTCCAGCATCCTTCTCTGTCTTGGCCAGGCAGCTGCAGACGTATTCGGTATCGCAGAAGGACCCTCTCCTGCCCCCACCGAGCAAGCCACCCAAAGTAAAATGGCAGAGGTCATCAAAAATGTCACCAGAGCTAAATTTACACAACTCCTGTGTTGCTGTGGGTGGTGCGGAAGAGCTGGCCTGAGCAAAAAACCTGTGAAAGCTGGACCTGTCATAGCCCAGCAGAATAATCCAGTTTATAACCACAGCTGTACCACACAGCGTGGAAGAAAATGGTCTTTATTCCCTACAACACAAGTTATTGAGACAGAGGGTTAGAAATGCCTGAGGATAGTCTTTATTTCCTGTAGTGTGTGACAGAAGGAATCAGAAGATATAGTAACATCTGCTTAGGTAATTTCTGGATGTCATGCTATAGCTTTATAGCTTCTTCTTTACACAGTTAATATATACTGTGCATCTACACACCCTTACCCCCCCCCCCCCCCCCCCATGCACACACACAAACACACAAATATTATGCCTCCCTTTTGTTTTCCAGCCCTGCCTCAGCAAGAAGTTTCATCATTCACCTCCTAGGTTTGAGCAGGATGGTTTCTCCCTGCAGCGCCATCAGTCTCCCAGCATTCCATGTTCAGAAGCCATGTGCTATTTATAACCCAGCTCCAAACAGGAGCAGGGCCAACAAGAGGGAGCTGCCTGACGCAACCCTGCATGGCTGATCTGCCATCTACTGGCACAAGAATGAGATGGATAAATTCAGGAATCTGTTCTCTCATCTCAACAGTCGGATCAGATGTCAGTATCTTCAGAAAGCAAGATCTGCAATAACTGCAAAGCATTAAACGGGGCTATATTAGAGACTATCCTGCTCTGCAACATCCGTTGCTCTTCCAGGATTGATAGCCCCCTTCTCCCAAAAACACACACCTCTGCTGATGCACCTCACTCCTGTCCTGCAGCACCGCTACATAACCTACCACCACCACTATGTCAATGCACTGCATGCCTGTCTTGAGATCCCCCTTCCTTGGATTTCTATCACAGTATCTGAAGCTGCCAGGTGATGTCATGCAATGCGGACAACAGGCAGGGCAGCTTCCCACAGAAAACAGTCAGTGCACTCCAGTCCCTGTGGGTCATACAGCCGTTCAGGTTTTCAACGTACCCAAAATACATATACAAGCCTTTCTTAACCATGCATCAAGCTCAGTGTGCAGACCTCTAGGGCCCATAATTTTCTCACACACAGCACAGTCTGAAGATGCAGGAAATTGATTCCTCTAACAAAAAAAGACTGATAGTTTCAAAAATCATGTAAGCAAGTGGACTCCCAGGCTGAAAAATTAACCCTGGAGGGTCGGCTCCCCCTAGCCTTCCGTCAGTACTATTAACAGTACTACATCTTTCTTCCACCTCCAACGAGAACCTGAGCAGCTCGACACACTGCTACTCTCTCTATCTACACCCACTCCTTTTCTTTCACTTGAGGCCCCTTGTCACATTCTGTGCTCATCTTTCCCTCACCAATGCTAATTACCTCCACCCCCCCCCCCCCCCCAGTTTCTCCTGCACGTTCTGATTCTCGTTTGTAGCCTTATTATGTAAACACGACAGCAGCACATGCAAAATATATATATTTTTTTTCTCACCTTTTGATAGGAGGAAAGGCGAGAAAACAATCAAAATAAAAATGGGGATGTTTCAGCGAGTGACACTGGCGCTGTGATGTTATGTACTCCTAGGCCTTGCTGGTGGGCAACTCGAGAAATCTGCTTATATCATTCGGATTGTATTGTGGGGAGTGTGGGACCCTCACACAGTGCTGTCTTACCAGAGTTTAGTAAAATGGAATGCGGGACGCTCACATAGGGCTTTAAGTACTGGGGATCACTGCAGGGAGTGTAGAATCCTCAAAGAATACTGGGGAACATATGTACTAGCTCTGTGGGTGCTGAGCACCCCCAGTATAAAGCAACCTCCTTCATGTTGTTCGGGGACAGACAATTGTGCTGTGTTTAATATACAAATCACCTATGCTGTGTTTAATATACAAATCACCTATGCTGGAGAGTGCTGCAAGGAGTATGGGAGCCAACTTCCCTTCCCATCAATATCGCTTTCTTTTCAGAATCCTCGACCTGTCATTTCTCTCAGGTTGTTTATCTCCCGGGTCCCTCCCCCCTCGCTCCCCAGAATCGTACCTTCCAGATCTCGAGCTCCTTTTCATAGCATCGCTGCTAGATGCAGACCTGCAGATGCCCCCCACCCAAAATCCCCGCCCCCCACTGACCTTGGGGTCCTTCTCGTAGTAGTGCTGCTGGGTACGGATCCATCTGCCCACCAGGTGGTCGCGGACAGTGTGCGCTAGAGCGAAGTAGTAATCACGGGGAGTGGCCACATTACGGTCCTTGACCAGAGTGAAGTGCAGGTGGCGGTTGAAGTTCTTCTTTAGGTCGGTGACATTCTCCACACCGGCCAGGCCGCGCACACTGATCTGCTTCCGCTTCTCCTGGTCCGTCAGCGGTCGAGACATGCTGTTGGCGGTAGCGGTGCTGGGGCCGGGAGGAGGGGGAGACTCAAGAGGCCAAGCACACAGCAACTAGGGCGGCAGCACTGGCAGTTCTCTAGGGGGGACGCGGGAGAATCCAGCGTGGGATACACGCCCCTGCCACCTCCGCTGGCCAATCACTGGGAGGTATTGGACACGCCCACGCACTGCAGACCAATCGCCCGACAGCCGGAGGCGCTCCCCAACATTCCCCTAAAACAGCTGGACACGCCCACGCATCCTTTGCCAATCAGCGGCCGGCTGAGTCCGGTAGCCGCCCCTTTCTCTTGGTACTTCAACACCAGCACGACGGACGTCCGATAGGGCAGGCCAGGCCTCACGGCGCCCACACCAATGGCAGCCCACTATTCAAATAAATTGGCAGGACATTTCACACTGATTGGAACATTCCTGATAATCTAGCGACCCTCTCCTGCCATGAACCCCTCTGATTTAAAAAAAAAAAAAAAAAAAATCTTATGACCTCCCACCCACTTAAAAAAAAAAACCTCCCTGGTGTCTAGCGGCAATCCAGCCCCACCCCACCCCTGACATTAACCACTACCCTCCACCGACTTAAAAGCCCTGGTTGTCTAGCAGCACCCCCCCACACACACACCCCCACACACACACCCCCCCTCCCCCGACATGACTCCTCCTGGCATCAAACTTTAAAAAAGAAAATCCCTGGGGTCTCAGCATCCCTTTCCCTTCGACTTAAGCTCCCTGGTGTCCAGAGGCACCCCACTCCCACCTTCCAACTCCTCCTCCTTTACTGACTTAAAAAAAAAATCTTTGAAATCTATTGGCATCCCTGGATTTCCCAAAGTCCCCACTCCCCTCCCCCAGCAGCCCCCTCCTGCATACATTGAAAAGCCAAGAGGAGGAGTGCCTACTCACTCCTTCATCAGAACCACCAACTTGGAAAATAATAATTCCAGTCCTGACCCTGCACAGTCCATTCTGGGACACACTGTGTGGGATCAGCTAATCAAGACTATCAAATAAGGGGAAAATTCCCTGATTTAGCAGACTGAGCCCACTGGATGCATCTCAGGAGGATGCGCTATGCAGGGACGTAGCCAGACACCCAATTTTGGGTGGGCCTGTACCCAAGATGGGTGGGCAGAAGAACTCCGCCCTGTTCCACAAGTGATTTGGTCTCTCCCTCTCTTGCCTGCATGCCATATGATCTCGCAAACTTCCCCCTCCCCTGCATACCTTTTAAATAGCAGATTTTTACCGGCAGCGAACAGTAACTAATACACACTGAATATTGGCCCCACAGCCTTCCCTCTGATACAACTTCCTGTTTCTGTATAGACAGGAATACATCACAGAGAAGGCTTTGGGGCCGGTGCGAGCAGTATGTATCAGTCTCTGCTCTCTGCAAGCGAAGATCTGTTATTTACAAGGTATGCAGGAGGGACTGGGACACTTGTTGGGAGTTTTCAGCTGGTGGGGCTCGGGGATCCCTGCCAGCCACATCATAGGTGTGCTGCTACTGGGTGGGCCTAAGTCCGAAGTGGGTGGGCCTGGACCCACCCTTGGCTACACCACTGGTGCTATGTAGGATCAGGGACCACCATTTTCCAAGATGGCAGCACAGAGGCAGGAGTATCATTTTTGCTTGTTCAAGGTATGGTAGAGAGGGAAGGGGAAGGGGTCTGGTGGCCCCGGGATCCTCATAGACATGACAGCTGAGAATTTTTTTGAAATCTGTGGGAGAGGGGTAATGTCGGGGTGGGGGGAACCTAGTAGACAGCTTGGGATATTTTTAAGTTTGTGTAAAAGAGGATGCTACTAGACATAAGGGATTTTTTTCTAAATTGGTGAAAGGGAGAGTCTTGGGGGGGAGAAAAGAGGGAGGGGAAGGAGGCTGCTAGATTACCAGGGATGTTGAGGCCAATCCAGAAAGCTATGTCAGGGCAGGGGGTTCATGTTGGAGAGCTCTCTGACCTGGCATACATTTCTGATAGACATCAGCACACATATTTTAAAACTTCTCTGCATTGCTATGGATTATATAATAGCCTCCTTACCCTACATTTTACTATGCTGTGCACTGATGTTTTCCATGTGAATTAACTTCAGCACTGAACCCTTTTTGGCATTATGCAGCCAATAACAACCGCCTAGACCACTCATTAACTGTGCTTCTATCCACGGTAGCTTTCTGTATCGAACCTTCTGTTCAGTTAAAGTCAGTTCATCTGTCCTGCCCTCATGAATTATTTACCATCCTTCTGTGGCAGATTAGATAGCAGCACCTCTTCTGGCTTCCTTGGAGGTCCAAAGTGGTCATCTTTTCCTGATTCCACCTGCATCTCTTTCTTGTAAGTCAACCCTGAAGAGCTTCTTGGGGAGTCATTCATTGTTTATACAATATGTCTCCATCATTCCTTGTAATACTTTGAAATTCTCATTCATGGAAGTAGCTGTGTCTAACTGTATCTTATTCTTCTCAGTTTACATCCTGTATTGTGCAACAAAATCAATAAATAGGGTGGAAAAGCTGCCTTATGAGGTAAGGTTGAACAGATTAGAGCTCTCCAGACTGCACAGATAAATTCTCCATTCATATTTCTTGTATGTAAATGAGCATTCTTATTCATCTTTTTATTGGTGTATTAATGGATGTAAGCCACTTTGAACTCGAGCTTGCTTGGGATAATATAGGATATAAATGTCAGTGAATTAAATTAAATGATAAATGTCTAAACAATCATGGTTTTAAAACTTGGTTCTACCTATCTCTGTCAATTTTGTTACACCAGACTAACAGGTCTACCCCTTTTCAAGTTTTTTATAAAATCATGAATAGCATGAAACATATTAATAGGGAATAGTTGTTTACTCTTTCAAGCTGTATGTCCAACAAGAAGATGCTCCATTTCACAGGTCACAGGTCCAAGAAATATAAGGCTCTAAGAAGATATTCTTCATTGTACTCCCCAGATCTGAGAACTATCAAATATAAGACAATTTTTTCTGGTCTATTTTCTTATCAATCTGCTTATTGATAGAATTCTTTACTAACCAGTCTTAGAAAAATATCAAATCAAAAGCTGTTCAGAAGATTGTTAAAAACTTATCTGTTCAGGAAATTTGTCAATAATACATGAATTAGAAAATGTATGTGTGATAGTTTGTAAATTCCTGGGTATATTAGCTTCTTTACCTGTTAACTGCACAGAACTCTTACTGAGAGAACTGGGATATAAATGTCCATTATATTGCATTGTTTTGTATTGTATTCAACACACAATTGAGTGGAGGAGTAGCCTAGTGCTTAGCTGAGTAAGCCTGAGAACCAGGAAAGCCAGAGTTCACATCCTGCTTCTCCTACTGATGCTGCTTGAGATCTTGGGCAAGGCATCCCTCATTGGGATGGGCCATGGCCAAACCAGCTTCCTTAACATCCTTACCAGATCAGTCCAGAACCCGCAGATGGAGACAGAGAAGTGGTGAAAGCTCTACCATGTAGGGTAGCTCCTCAGTATTTCTCTGTCTCCAGCAGATGATAGGGAAATGGGACTTGATATACCGCCTTTCTGAGGTTTTTGCAACTACATTCAAAGCAGTTTACATATATTCAGGTACTTATTTTGTACCAGGGGCAATGGAGGGTTAAGTGACTTGCCCAGAGTCACAAGGAGCTGCAGTGGGAATCAAACTCAGTTCCCCAGGATCAAAGTCCACTGCACTAACCACTAGGCTACTCCTCCACTCCTAAATGCAGCTTTTTAACTGGTTGGTAATGGATGTTCCTGAGTTAATTGGAGAGCTTATCCCAGTTGAGCAGGGGTGCCTTACCAGGTGTTCAGTTAAAAAAAGAAAAGAAGCACAAGAGTTTTGCTCAAGTCCTCTTGTTGCCTACAAAATGAGGAGCAGGCATGCCGATTAGCAAGATGATATTCTAGGACTTTGTCCATAAGTTTAGTAAGTTTAGTCCTGGGACCTCAGTTTACTTGAAACCATGTTGATTCTCCTGCATAACTTTTCATCTTTCTTTCTTCTCTTGATTCCATCCCTCTAGAGCTCTGGATCTAAATTATTTCAGTCCAGAAGGTCTTGGATGTCTTATAGATCACTTACAGTTTTCATGTTCTTGTCCTTTCACACAGGCATTTATAATCTCTTTATGCCAGTTTTCCTCCAAAGATGCTATGTTGCATGCCATGCTTCAGAACTTTGAATTCTGTGAGCTGTAAATCCAGTGCCAGAAACCAAGAGTATTTCAGGAGTCGCTCCAGCATGTCTGCCAATACATTGACCTCTGGCTCGGAGATGGGTTCCTAGAATTCTGCTCATATTCAACAAATCGCCAAAACCTGTCGCTTTTTTATCTTCAGCATTAGCAAAATTTGCCCCTTCCTTTCTGAACACGCCACCAAAACCCTTATTCACACCCTTGTTACTTCTCGCCTAGACTATTGCAATTTACTTCTCACTGGTCTTCCACTCAATCATCTTTCTCCTCTCCAATCTGTTCAGAATTCTGCAGCTCGACTTATTTTCTGCCAGAATCGTCATGCCCACACTAGCCCACTTCTCAAGTCACTTAATTGGCTCCCTGTCCACTTCCGTATACAGTTCAAACTCCTCTTGCTGACCTTTAAATGCATCCACTCTATGACCCCTCATTTCCTCTCCTCTCTCATCTCTCCTTACATTCCTCCCCGTGAACTCTGCTCTCTGAACAAATCTCTCTTGTTGTCCCCCTTCTCCTCCACCGCTAACTCCAGACTTCGTTCCTTTTGTCTTGCGGCACCTTATGCCTGGAACTGTCTTCCAGAACCCATACGTCTAGCTCCTTCTTTACCTGTTTTTAAATCTATGCTGAAAGCTCACCTTTTCACTACTGCCTTTGGCTCCTAACCGCTACTCATTTGCTCTCCTCCTCCCTGTTCCTCTCTACCCTGTAATTCCCTTGCCTGTAATGTCTTGTCTGTCTGTTTTACCTAGATTGTAAGCTCTTTGAGCAGGGACTGTCTCTCTATGTCAAGTGTTCAGCGCTGCGTGCATCTGGTAGCGCTATATAAATGCTATTAGTAGTAGTAGTAATTCTTATATTTCACCTTGTTACCTCCTGGGGGCTAGAAGTACTCATGGTTATGTTCAGCTAACGCTGGTTTTCTTTTGGATGAAGTTAAGGGTGACCCAGTTAGTGCTCGGTGCCTCTGGATGTTGTTCCAATACCATTCATAACATATTTTCCTTCCTCCTTCCACTTGGCTGTTCAATGGAGTTCAGTGGGTTCTATCAAGGAGAAGATGCAGCAGCACTAGAGTTCACCTGCTATTGTCAAGATGTTTCTTGATCTGCAGAAGGACAAGAGATCATTAGATCTTGAAATGATGTAACCTAGAACTCAAGGTTGCCGAAGAGGCTAGGTTCTGAACTGTGCATTCCAGCATCACAAACAATGGAATACTTCCACTTTATGTGGCTAGGGATGCCACCACTCATTCTGGCCTTCTAGCCTTTTCTCCAAGGAAGAATAACAAATGGAGGTCCAGGCATTGATTTGGATGCCTCAAATATCAGAAACAGCTGTCCTGAAAACATACTGCCTGGTCTAGGCCTAAAGGAGAAAGCTGTCATTCATCATAAACGAGGTATGGCAGAGGAATAAACCAATGGAATCATGGTCTCAAAAACAAATAAACAAAAAACAAACGCATGCTTTCAAGGAACTAACACCAGTCAAGGTACAACAGGAAGCTGTACCCCGTCTATGTTCCACAGGAATGTCGGCTGCAGTAGATATCTCAAGCAAGAGCCAAAATGTGCTGGTGGCTCCAGATATGCAATTGGCTGCAAGGATTCCTTTAGGCCTTTATCTGGCTGATGGTAACCATGAATGTGGGTCTGCAGAGCTGGGGAGCCCACTGTCTCAAGTAAACCACTGTCTCTTTCTATCTAATCTTTTTCCAGTTGCTAAAGTACCTTAATCGTTTATGGCCCCTATTCACATTCTCTTCCTAGCTCTGTCCCTTCCTAATCTTTTCCCTCACCCCCTTCCTCTCTCCGCTACAGGAACTCACTTCCCATCCATTGACTTCATCACCTCACCTTCTCTCCTACCCTCTTCCTCCCTCTTGGCTTTTAATCTCCGTCTCTTTCTTCCCTCCATTTTGCCTTCCCCATTCCACCTAAATACCTCTCGCCTTCGACGCCTTCGTGGCCACACCTCTCCTACTCTCCTCCGCTCTCTTTTACTCCTTCTCTTACTCTCAGCTGGTGACATCAATCCCAATCCTGGCCCTCCTCACCAACTATTATCCAAACTCTACAGATCTCACCGTGACCTCTCTAACCTCATCTCTATTCCTCTACTCCCCTCCTCTTCTCTGCCCTTCTCTTGCGCCCTATGGAATGCCCGCTCTATCTGTAACAAACTCCCCTATATCCAGGACCTCTTTATCTCGCGTCACCTCCATCTGCTCGCCATAACAGAAACCTGGCTCTGCCCTGATGACTCTGCTTCAGTCGCAGCCCTGTGCCATGGCGGTTATCTATTTTCACATACTCCTCGCCCTGCTGGCCGTGGGGGCGGTGTTGGACTACTTCTCTCTCCCTCCTCCAGATTTCAACCCCTTCTTCCACCTCAATCTCACTGTTTTTCCTCCTTTGAAGTCCACTCTATCCGCCTTTTCTCTCCTCTGCCTCTTTGAATAGCGGTCATTTATCGTCCCCCTGATAAGTCCCTTTCATCCTTTCTCAGTGACTTTGACGCCTGGCTTGCCTTCTTCCATGATCCTTCCTCTCCCTCTCTCATCCTTGGTGACTTTAATATTCCTGCTAATGATCCTTCCAACTCTTATATTTCCAAGTTACTCGCTTTAACGTCGTCCTTTAATCTCCAACTATGCTCCACCTCCCCCACTCATCAAAATGGTCACTGTCTTGATCTCATTTTCTCCTCCAACTGTTCACCTTCTAGTTTCCTTGCCTCTGATCATCCCTCCTCTGATCACCATCTTATAACTTTCACACTTAAATCTCCTCCCTCCCAGTCCCGTCCTATCCTATCTAATTTATCTAGGAATCTTCACGATATTGACCCTTCATCTCTATCCTCCCATGTTTCAAACCTCCTCTCTACTGTGGCACCATCCACGTCTGTCAACGAGGCTGTTTCTTCTTACAACAATACTCTATCCTCTGCCTTAGACACTCTTGCACCTTTGATGACCTGCCCTGTAAGGCGTACAAAACCCCAACCTTGGCTGACTTCTAATATCCGCTACCTACGTTCCTGTACCCGCTCCGCCGAACGCCACTGGCGGAAATCTCGGGCCCTTGCTGATTTCTTACACTTTAAGTTCATGCTGACCTCCTTCCAATCTGCTCTTTTACGTGCCAAACAGGATTATTATATCCAACTGACCAACTCCCTTGGCTCTAATCCTCGACTTCTCTTCACCACATTGAACTCTCTCCTCAAGGTGCCCCCTCCCCCAACTCCCCCTTCATTATCTCTTCAGACCCTTGCTGAATTCTTTCACAAAAAGGTTCAAAAGATAAACCTTGCTTTCTCTACCTCACCACCTCTCCCTCCACTAGTCCGTTCCCCTCTCTCTTCTTCCCCTCATTCCCTTTCCTCCTTTCCTGAAGTTACTATTGAGGAAACTACACTTCTCCTTTCTTCCTCAAAATGTACCACCTGTTCCTCTGATCCCATTCCCACCCACCTTCTTAATGCCATCTCTCCTACTCTTATTCCTTTTATCTGTCACATTCTCAACCTCTCACTTTCCACTGCGACTGTCCCTGCTGCCTTTAAACATGCTGTGGTCACACCTCTCCTTAAGAAGCCTTCACTTGACCCTACTTGTCCCTCTAATTACCGACCCATCTCCCTCCTTCCTTTTCTCTCCAAATTACTTGAGCGTGCTGTTCACCGCCGCTGCCTTGATTTTCTCTCCTCACATGCTATTCTTGACCCACTACAATCTGGTTTTCGCCCTCTCCACTCAACCGAAACTGCGCTTACTAAAGTCTCCAATGACCTATTACTGGCTAAATCCAGAGGTCAATATTCCATCCTCATTCTTCTTGATCTTTCCGCTGCTTTTGACACTGTCGATCACAGCATACTTCTCGATACCCTGTCCTCACTTGGATTCCAGGGCTCTGTCCTTTCCTGGTTCTCTTCCTACCTCTCCCTCCGCACCTTTAGTGTTCACTCTGGTGGATCCTCTTCTACGTCTATCCCTCTGCCTGTCGGCGTACCTCAGGGTTCTGTTCTTGGTCCCCTCCTCTTTTCTATCTACACTTCTTCCCTTGGTTCATTAATCTCATCCCACGGCTTTTCCTACCATCTGTATGCTGATGACTCCCAAATCTACCTTTCTACCCCTGATATCTCACCTTGCATCCAAACCAAAGTTTCAGCGTGCTTGTCTGACATTGCTGCCTGGATGTCTCAACGCCACCTGAAATTAAATATGACCAAAACCGAGCTTCTCATTTTCCCCCCCAAACCCACCTCCCCGCTTCCCCCGTTTTCTATTTCTGTTGATGGCTCTCTCATTCTCCCTGTCTCCTCAGCTCGAAACCTTGGGGTCATCTTTGACTCTTCTCTCTCCTTCTCTGCTCATATCCAGCAGACCGCCAAAACCTGTCATTTCTTTCTTTACAACATCCGTAAAATCCGCCCCTTTCTTTCCGAGCACTGTACCAAAACCCTCATCCACACCCTTGTCACCTCTCGTTTAGACTACTGCAATCTGCTTCTTGCTGGCCTCCCACTTAGTCACCTCTCCACTCTCCAGTCGGTTCAAAACTCTGCTGCCCGTCTCATCTTCCGCCAGGGTCGCTTTACTCATACTACCCCTCTCCTCAAGACCCTTCACTGGCTCCCTATCCGTTTTCGCATCCTGTTCAAACTTCTTCTACTAACCTATAAATGTATTCACTCTGGTGCTCCCCAGTATCTCTCCACACTCGTCCTTCCCTACACCCCTTCCCGTGCACTCCGCTCCATGGATAAATCCTTCTTATCTGTTCCCTTCTCCACTACTGCCAACTCCAGACTTCGCACCTTCTGTCTCGCTGCACCCTACGCCTGGAATAAACTTCCTGAGCCCCTACGTCTTGCCCCATCCTTGGCCACCTTTAAATCTAGACTGAAAGCCCACCTCTTTAACATTGCTTTTGACTCGTAACCACTTGTAACCACTCGCCTCCACCTACCCTCCTCTCTTCCTTCCCGTTCACATTAATTGATTTGATTTGCCTACTTTATTTATTTTTTGTCTATTAGATTGTAAGCTCTTTGAGCAGGGACTGTCTTTCTTCTATGTTTGTGCAGCGCTGCGTATGCCTTGTAGCGCTATAGAAATGCTAAATAGTAGTAGTAAACAGCATAGAGAGCCTGGACACGACAGCATACCTCTGGGGCAATCAACTGTTTGGAGCTGAAGGCTGTTCTACTGGCTCTGCATCATCTCCCCTAGACTGCAAGAATTCCCAGATTCCTTTAGTTCTTAATGGTCTTGAGAGAGGACTTGAGGGTCATTTAAGTTTGGAGTTCTTCCTGTTCCAGTCCCTTCCTAATTATAATTAATGGCATCTAGAGACATCTTATTGACATCTCATTATGTTTATGATTATTTCAGGATTTGATATACTGCTTTAGCTAATAAAATATCAAAGCGATGTACAATATTAACAATTCTGAGTAAAATAAAGTAAAATATGGATAGAAAAGAACTCCAGATTTGACAGAAAAGAGCTGTCACATGCATCCAACAACATACATAATTATATAATTAAATGGATCAAATAAAATTAAAATTAAAAACAGAAAATGATTTGGCTACTCCTCTAAAAAACTGACCAAACAGCATTTTGTGGTAATTAATTAACAGGCAGGTTAAATGCCAGCTGAAAATAATAAGTTTTGAATGAAGTCTTACATTTTGGTAAAGACAGCTCAGATCTAATATTAGGGGGGGGGGAGGTCACTGCATAAACTTGGTGCCAAATAAAAGAATGCTGAATGCTCATGAATCAGCTGAGAGGGCTGAACTTGGGATCCAAAGTGGTGAACTGGATTGGAAACTGGTTGACTGATAGGCGGCAGAGGGTGGTGGTAAATGGAATCTGCTCAGAGGAAAGGAAGGTGAGCAGTGGAGTGCCTCAAGGTTGGTGCTGGGGGCGATTGTATTTAATATATTTGTGAGAGACATGCTGAAGGATTACAAGGAAACGTTTGCCTTTTTGCTGATGACACAAAGATAGCCAACAGAGTGGATACACCAGAGGGAAACCATGAAAAGAGATCTCCAAAAATTAGAAGAATGGTCAAAGGTCTGGCAGTTAAAATTTAATCTGAATGAAAATACAAGGAACCCTCAACAAGTGTACCACTCCAAATTCACCAAATCACATATAATGCTAAACCAAATTAAATCTCACACTAACACACTCATACCACACATTAAATATGAAGTAATTGTGAAAAGTGCACAGTTCACTCATGCAGTCACCATTAAAATGAGACAGACTGAGGGAGAATCATCATCGCACTTATCAAGTTCTCCCATGTATATGCACTTAGCACAGAGCAAAGACAATAACCACCCTAATAAAACATATGTCAACTAATAACTCTAATATTTCTCTGCCCTAATGCATCTGTTAACCCTATAAAGATACTGTATATGAAATAACTTTAGGATCCTAGAAAAAAAACTTTACTTATCTCAATGTCCAGTAGTGCGAATTATGCAGGTAGATAACTCTGTGAAGATCTTGAACCAACATTGTGAGTCCAACTTCAAAGCTGCAAAGAACCCCACAGTTCAGTCCCAAAGATCCAAATGCATCCATATGTAATAACAAATCAAAAGAATGCCAAGCTGTTTTACTCCTTCATTTCCTCAGCTCAGTCCTGAGTTTCATATGTGCTTCTTTAGGTGGAAATAAATATATCCTACAAAATACACAATAAAGATAAATACTATTCACAATCACCCAAACTCTACACACATACTCACATCTCATACAATGTACATCAATATTAACTATAAATAATAGAAACAGCTGCTCACCATTGAGTACTTTAATCATCCACGCGTCACCAGAGGCTGAAAAAACGACAAACATCACCAAGCATGCTACACTGGATGCACAGGATGAATAAGGTATCACACATACCATTGAGTTGTCCGCCGTTTGCCTTTGCGGATTCAATAACCAATTCCGGTGTGTGTACAGTGCTCTTTTATATACCTTTATGACAATAGCCGCTGGATAGCCCCACTGAATGAACCTATTGTATATATGCACTGCTTGAGATTTAAACTGAGAAGTAGAAGTGCACAATCGCTTCATGTGCAAAAATTGTTCCACATGAATCTTATTTCTCCAAGTTCTTGGATGAAAACCAGAATAGTGTAACAAAGTATTTCTCTCTGTATGGTTATTTCATGTATCTTTATGGGGTTAATAGTAGTATATGTCCATAGCATTTGTCAAATTTGACAGCTGCCATGCCCACTTCCGGTTTCCAGCCAATCAGAAGTGAGGACATGCCCAAGCCGTGCCAACTCCCCACCCCCAGGGATGATGTCACCGGATATGACGTCTTAACCCAGCTCAAACCATGCCCTTTTTGCATAACCATGCTCCTTACCCCACCTTATTTGCATAGCCTCTTCCCATACCCCACCTCTTACTGCATAGTCCCACCCCAAACTCCACCCCTTTTGGTGATATTACAGGAAGTGATGTCATAGCTATGCCCTTTTTTCAAGATGGCGACCACTACCATTTGCATCATGTCACTTCCTGTTTACACTACTAGCCGCCACCTTGGATGGAGGGTCATGTGACAGGAAGTGATATCAAATAAACCCTGACACTGCCTCTTACCACCTCAGCGGAATTTACTCGCACATGCGCTCCTTAACCTTTTTTTCTCACAGGAAAGAAAATAGACATTTTTCTTTTTCTTATAATTTTTTATTTCAAAAGATTTAAAAGCTGTTTCTTCAGTTTTTTCTCACAGGAAAGAAAGTAGGCATTTGTTTAAAAAAAAAAAAAAGATACCTTTTTAAGCTGGGTCATCTATTTTTCAGTCTGCTGTACAAGGCCACCCTGCTTTTTCAAGAGAAACTACAATGGATGTTTTTTTCTGAAAACTGCTGCTGCAAAAAAAAAAAAGGTCTGTCTACTTTTAAGGACAGGCTTTTCTTTTTGCTTTAATAACAAAAGTCAAACCTGTTTGTTTTGACATTCTCTGTGTAAGATCATTCTGTAGCCTCCACTCCATGACCCCTCCCCTTAAACTGGATTGTCTGCTTTTTATTTTAAGAATTGCAGAGCAACCCCCCCCCCCCCCCTCCCCTGTTCCTCCCCTTCCCTCCCCTCCCTAGCTAGCAACAAACTTGCAGGGAAAATCAAAGCTCAGGCTTAAGACAGATGAACTTAAAAAGTTACACACAAACAAAGGTAGAATGGCAGAATAAAAGCTTTTCTATTTTGCCCCTTTTTCTGCAGTTTGAAAGGAAAAATATCTCACTCTTTCACTTTCAGCATCCCCCATAGACCCACACCTTTTTCTCTGTCTGTAGTTTCCTCCCCATTTCCCCTAGCAAACCCGTTTATCATGCAGTCACATGAATCTCAGCTCTGCACCTTCCAAAAGCAGGCTCCCTGGTTTATCACAGCTTTTTTTCAGCAAAAGCAAACTAAATACACATGGAATCCCAGCTTTGAGCTCTGGGCTTGTTTCTCTCAGCTTTTTAGCAATCCATTCACACACAGGCAGAAGTCCCTGAGCTGTGCTCACTGCTTTTTTCAAGAGATGGTAACAGAGCTGTTTTATGCTTTTATTAAGACCACAATACCCAGAACTAGTGTGAAGGCTGCAGTGCTTTTCAGAGCTAGAGAATCAATAGAAATCAAACAAAATAAAACATGGAAAAGAAAATAAGATGATACCTTTTTTTATTGGACATAAATTAAGTTATGTCCAATAAAAAAGGTATCATCTTATTTTCTTTTCCATGTTTTATTTTGTTTAATTTCTATTGATAACCTTAAGAGTGGACTAACACAGCTACCACACTCCTCTACAGAGCTAGAGAAAAAATTAACAGATAAGTGAAACTTTTCCCCCTCCCCGCTCCCGTTATTTGGCTCCCCACCCACCCTATAGTGTTAGTGTTGAAATGAGCACTTCGCTATGAAGTCAGTACAAAAAAATCCTAAGCAGAATTTACTACCATCCTGAGGTGGTCAGGAATTTGCATTCTCACTATCCTGCTTATTTTCGAAAGGAGAAAAACGCCCATGTTCAGGAGATGGGCGTCCGTTTCCCCTGGGCGGCCAAATCGGTATAATCGAAAGCTGATTTTGGTCATCTTCAACTGCACTCCGTCACGGGAACGAATAAAGTTGACGGGGGCGTGTCGGAGGCGTGGTGAAGGCGGGACTGGGGTGTGGTTATCGGCTGAGCCGAGATGGGCACGCTCGGACGATAATGGAAAAAAGAAAGGCGTTTTTAGCGAGAATTTAGGACACTTTTTTTTTACCCTTTTTTCTCACGAACAGGTCCCAAAAAAGTGCCCTAAATGACCAGATGACCACCAGAGGGAATCGGAAATCACCTCCCCTGACTCCCCCAGTGATCACTAACCCCCTCCCACCAAAAAGAACCCACTTGCAAAAACCTTATTTCCCAGCCTCTATGCCACCCTCAAATTCTGTACCCACCTCCATGACAGCAGAATGTGTTCGATCCTCTCACAGCCTTTCCCTGGGTCAGATGTGGCTCTCGGGTGCACTGCAGGGTCACATCAGCATTGCATTGTGGTGGGTGTAGGGTATTGGGCTCCGTGATTTCACTAGCTTGTGTTACAGTCTCACGATGTTGGTAGTTGGTAGGCTGTTCTCCCATGGTGCTATTCCCTCTGCTTACTGGGACAGAGTGTGCCCTGTTTTGTTTCCGGTAGTCCACGAGGTAGTGGCCATTTTTGTAAGTCCGTTTTAGATCCCTTTTGTGTGTTAGCCATGTTACAGAACTTAGTTCTTACCTTGAATGATGCTGAAAGAAGGCCAGCTCTGAGCTACTGCTAATCTTAGTACCAGGGAGACTCGTTGCCAGTGGGGCACAACCTCTGATCTGCAGTTAACTGTGAGTAAACGCGGTTATTGAAATAAAGGCCGTTTTCAGCGAGATTAGTCTTACGGTGTGAACTGCTGTGCCAAGGTTATACAGCAGCAACAAGTCCTGTCCCTGGAGCAGTTTTAGTGGGTAATGCAGTGCACTTCAGGCAGGTGGACCCAGGCCCATCCCCCCCTACCTGTACCACTTGTGGTGGTAAATAGGAGCCCTCTAACCCCCCCCCAAAAAAAAAACCCCACTGTACCCACATGTAGGTGCCCCCCTTCACCATTAGGTGGTATGGTAATGGTGTTGATGTTGGATTATTTGTAGTAAATAATTAGCAGATTTTAGTACACACAGCTTCAGCTTTAGAAATGTTAATTTCTTTCTTCATCTCTCTCTCATTCACCCCAGAATAATTCACTGCTGAGTCACTTTAAAGTTGAAGTAACAAAACATCTGTTTACTCACAGTTTGTAGTTAGATTATAATCAGACAGGCTTATATTTACATATTACTATACATTTGTCTTATCAGCTCCTTCCATGTGCTTAGATGGTAATGGATGCTCACACCACCATAGATCCTCTCAGGTTAGGAGAGATCATGAGCTCCATGTGCTCCATGTGCTGCATGTGCTGTGTCTGAACCCACAGGAAGTTGCATAGCTGTGTGACCTCTCTAAGTAATTCACATCAGAGGTCACAGAGTAATCACAGAGAAATAATAGGTGACAGGCAATGCATGTAAAATACAATTACATTCCAACAAACCCCTTCTCATGCATAACTGTCATGCAATTATTTATTCATACAAAGTCCAAGCTTTATACGCAGATTTACAAAACGTTCTCTGGGTAACGGTTTGGTCATGATGTCAGCTGTCATCTCACTGGTGTGACAATAGTGTAGACTGATGACCCCTTCTTTCGCCAACTCTCGCACGTTGTGGTATTTCGTTGCGATGTGCTTGGTGCGTGACTGAACCTTGTCATTCTGTGACAGTCGGATGCAGCTCTGATTATCTTCCATTATCTGGATTGGTCTCTTTTCAGCTATACCAAAATCCAGCAAAAGTTTTTCAATCCACATCAGTTCTCTGCACGCTTCCGATACGGCCACATATTCAGCTTCTGTAGAAGACAAACTCACAATACTTTGTTTATGACTGGCCCATGAAATTTGTACATTTCCATACATAAACACATATCCACTTGTGGATTTATAATCAGAATGATCCCCTGCCCAATCTGAATCACAGTAACATATTAGTTTTGGATTACTATTGGCTGAAATCTTTAATTTACAATCAATGGTACCCTTTAAATACCTTACCATCCTTTTAACTGCAGTCCAATCTGATTTGGTAGGTGAGCTGACCCTTCTGCTCAAAATTCCTACTGCATTTGCTATATCAGCCCTGTATGTGGTAGCTAGATATAAAAGCTTACCTATGGCTGATCTATATTGGATGTTATCTGGTAAAGGTTCTCTTACTGTTTCATCCTTCAGAAAATCAGTGATCATGGGAGTGCTTACAACTTGGGCATCTTGCATACCTAAACTTTCAATAAGCTCATTTATTTTCTGCTTCTGGCTTAGAAGATAAGAACCATCATTTTGTTTCTCAATTTCTATACCAAGATAGTATGACACATTACCAAGTTCTTTTATCTCAACATTCTGGTTTAAACACTTTACAATGCCCTTGTACTCTTGCTCACTTTCGCTTGCAATGAGCAGATCATCAACAAAAGCTAAAATGTATGCATATTGTCCATTTGTGCACCTAGTGTACAAGCATTTATCTGCTTCACCTTGCTTAAATCCTAAATTTGTCAATATTTCATGCAATTTATCATTCCAACATTTTGCACTTTGCCTTAATCCATAAAGACCTTTGTTTAATTTACACACTAGCTGTCTTTGTTTTGTATTTATGAAACCTGTTGGCTGTTCCATGTACAAGTCTTCAGTTATATCTCCGTGAAGAAACGCTGTTTTCACATCAATGTGGTTGACTTGCATGCCTTTTGAGACTGCAATGCTCAGAAGTGTTCTGATTGTCGTGTGTTTCACTACAGGTGCAAACACTTCATCAAAATCTTCTCCATATTTTTGAAGATATCCCTTTGCGACTAATCTGGCTTTATACCTTTCCACTTTTCCTTGTGCATTCCTTTTTAACTTGAATACCCATTTGCATCCTATAGCTTTCTTGCCAGGAGGTAATTTTGTAAGAATCCAAGTATTATTTTTATCCAATGCATCAATTTCTTCCTGTGCAGCTTTATGCCATTCAGCAGCTTCTTCTGCTGGCATTTTCTCAATCTCATCCCATGTTAAGGGCTCTTGAGCTTCTGCTGACTTTGTTAGGTAAGACAGTCTTGGGGGTGGAACACCTTTGTTTTCCCTGGATGAGCGTCTGACAACAGGTTGGTCTGACCTTTCCGCATCCTCTAAATCTGAGAGTCCTTCTCCAATTGATTCCCCTTCTCCAACTGTACTGTCTTCTTCAATGATCCTTTCTGTGTCTGCTTCCTCTGCCTGTTCCTCGTTAGATACAGATGAGTTGCTTTCAGACATCTGCCTTGGTATGGCATTTATATACACTGGCATGTCTATTATGGTTCTAGTTTCATATTCTGGATGATAAGGCTCATCTGGGATAATCCAGCCTTTATCAACCCTTTTGTTTTCATCAAAATATGTAACATGTCTTATGCCAACAATGCCAGTTTTCAGATTCAAAATTCTATATCCTTTGTGTCCTGGAGCATAGCCAACTAAAATGCCCCTTTCTGTTGTGGAATCCAGCTTATGCCTTCTTTGCTTTGGTTCATGAGCATATGCTGTACTTCCAAATGTTCTTATGTGTGACAGGTTTGGCTTCCTACCATGCCATGTCTCATGTGGTGTGCGCTCAGCGCCTTTAGTTGGCATTCTGTTTTGTAGGTACACTGCTGTGAGAATGGCTTCCCCCCATAGTCTTTTAGGGAGATTGCTATCTGACAGCATACATCTGGTCATTTCCACAAGTCACCTAAATTTCTCTCTGCAACAGAATTTTGCTCTGGTGTATAAGCTACTGTTGTGATATGCTGAATGCCTTCTTGTTCTAGAAATGTGCGCATGCTTTGTGAAGTGAACTCACCACCATTGTCGGTCTGAAGAACCTTTGGTTTTCTTTCAAATTTATTGCTCACCATGGCTACGTATTTCTTCAGCATGTCTGTGACTTGACTTTTCTCTTTCAGCAAATAGGCCACACAATATCTAGAGAAATCATCCAAGAATATTAGCACAAATCTGTTATTTCCCAATGATGGGATATTAAACGGTCCACATAAGTCACTGTGTATTAAGTCCAGCACTTTATTACTCCTATTTCCTGTGTATGCAGGAAATGAGGGTCTCACACCTTTTTGAGTAACACAGTCTATGCATTTCTCAATTTTACCAGTATCTGCACTTATCTGAATGCCGGTGGCCAGTTGCTTACTGTAAAGATCCTGGATCACCTTAAAATCACGATGTCCCAGGCGGCGGTGCCAGATTTCCAGACTACATTTACCATCATTCTTCCTTACTTGCACCATATGTGAGGCTTCACCTGAAATGCTCAGTTTATAAACATCATTATGCATAAAAGCTTCAGCATACACTTCATCATTTTTAGAGATTGTGCACTTACTGTTTTCAAAATGAATCACAAAACCCTTCTTATCTAATGTAGATACACTAAGCATATTGCAAACTGCTTGGGGAATATACAAGACATCATTTACAGGAATTTCTTTAACTTCATTAGACACTTTGCATTTTAAGAATCCAATACCTTTTGCTTGGATCTTAGCAGTCCCTGCGTTTGCAGTTTTAAGAATACCTTCCTCTGGACACATTTCCTGAAAGAAATCCTTACAATTGGTTAAATGGCATGTGCTCCCCGAATCCAAAATCCAAGTACTTTCATTTGAATTATTATTTACCATAGTCAAAGATTTTTCTGCCATTAGAAAGCCCTTGTGTTTATCTTTGTCCTTCATACATTTCCTGGTTTGAAAATTCTTTAGTTCCATTGGCTTAGGTGAGCTAGAGGGAGTGTTTTGTGTTTCCTTACACCATTTAGATACATGTCCCTCCTTTCCACATGAGTAGCAAATCAGCTTGCCCTTGGGTGGAGTTTTCCCATAGCTCCGCCTTCCTCTGTTCTTTGCCAAGAAATTTGTTTCATTTCTCTCTGACTGACTTTGAGAACACATCTCCTCAGAATCATTTATTATGCATTCCTGCCTTAGTTTTGATGTTGCCTGTTCAAAAGATTGCCCTTCAATGGCCTCATTTACAGACCTAAAAACATCAAACTTCTTTGATAGTGAGGTAAAAAGAAATGCTCTTTTCAATGCATCACACATGGGAATTCCAGAAAGTTCTAGCTTTTGAAATGAAGACATAAGATGCATAATGTGATCATTACATTTACTTTTATCCCTTAATTTAGTTTCATTCAACTCTGCCAGCCAAATTGGTTGCTGCTTTGCATATGTAGTTGCATACATAGTTCTCAGTTTATATAAAATGTCCTTTGGTGTATCTTTTCCCTCCACTAATATGGCTTGTTTCTCTGAGAGAGCTTCCAAAAGCATGCACTTCACATAATAGTTTGCATTGTCCCATTCAGCCATATTTTCAGCTGTTCTGTCTTGGTCTAAGCATATATCTAATCTTTTTGCTCGAAGGAGACATATGAATCTTAGTTCCCACTGCCGATAATTAAATTCAGTTAATTTAGGCACCTTGAGAGAATAGAACAATGGTGAATTTCTTCCCTCAGCCATTTTCTTAGCCTTCTGTCTGCTGTGTGGGGGGAGAGAGAGACAGACTGAATCTTTCAAAACTTAAGAGAAAAATGTGGCCTTTTTTTCTGCCTGGTAATATTTCTCTTCTTTTTCAATTCCTGAGCCCTGGGCCCATAACCCTTTTGTTGGATTATTTGTAGTAAATAATTAGCAGATTTTAGTACACACAGCTTCAGCTTTAGAAATGTTAATTTCTTTCTTCATCTCTCTCTCATTCACCCCAGAATAATTCACTGCTGAGTCACTTTAAAGTTGAAGTAACAAAACATCTGTTTACTCACAGTTTGTAGTTAGATTATAATCAGACAGGCTTATATTTACATATTACTATACATTTGTCTTATCAGCTCCTTCCATGTGCTTAGATGGTAATGGATGCTCACACCACCATAGATCCTCTCAGGTTAGGAGAGATCATGAGCTCCATGTGCTCCATGTGCTGCATGTGCTGTGTCTGAACCCACAGGAAGTTGCATAGCTGTGTGACCTCTCTAAGTAATTCACATCAGAGGTCACAGAGTAATCACAGAGAAATAATAGGTGACAGGCAATGCATGTAAAATACAATTACATTCCAACAGTTGAGTTGTGGGGAGTGGGTTTTGGGGGGGGGATTTGGGGGTCTCAGCATCCAAGGTAAAGGAGCTATGCACCTGGGAGATAATTTGTTTTTTCCTATTTTTTAAAAGTGCCCCCTAGGGTGCCCGGTTGGTGTCCTGGCTTGTGAGGGGGACCAGTGCACTACGAATCCTGGCCCCTCCCATGACCTAAAGCCTTGGATTTGGTCATTTCTGAGCTGGGACGCTTCGGTTTCGATGATCGCTGAAAAAACGAAAACGCCCAGCTCAAACAAACGCCCACATCTCAAAAACGCCCACATCCAATGCATTTGCCTGGCACAAACCGTATGTTCGAAACTAAAGATAAACGTCCATCTTTTTTGAAAATACGATTTGGCCCACCCCTTCACGGACCTGTTCTCGGAGATGGACGTTCTTACACATGGGCGTTTGCGTTCGATTATGCCCCTCCACAGCTACTGAAGAGTTTGACGCTTACTTGCACTATCCATTCTCGTGCATCATAGGGGGGCCCTCCAATAGTGGTAAAAGTTTCTTTCTTAAAAAATTGTTAGAATACGCCGATCATACGTTCAGTGTGAAACCAAATCAAATTGTATGGTGATACACCTGTTGACGACCTATATATGAAGAACTGTCAAACCAGTATCCATTTATACATTTTATGGATTCACTGCTGGTGATGTTTAATGATGACCTATTGTTTCCGCCCCATAAAGTAAATCTGGTCATCGTTGATGGTTTTATGGAGACCGGTTGTAAAAATGATGAGATTGAAAAAGCCTTTACCAAATATACACACCACAGAAATTGAAGTATTATATATGTTATCCAAAACATTTTTTGTCAAGGCAGAACATCACCCTAAATACAAAATATATGGTGTTGTTTAAGAATCCAAGAGATGTTTCCTGTTGAAATTTCCTTGTGTATGTAGAATTGTATTTCAGTCTAAACAGTTCCAATTCTTTGACCCCAAACAACTGGAGGAATTTTTAGTAAGTAGGGAGGAGGTAAATGTAAAGGTATAGTCCCATATGTTCACTGTTTATCGAACTAGGAGGAAACACCCGGGACGGGTGCATCGTTAAAAAAATTTATTTGTTTAAATATTTCCTTTAGATTATTAGTATGTAATCTTACATCTTGGATTAATTTCCTCAACTTGTGGTCGATATCTCAGTTGTAACTTGATTTATAAAATCTACTTTTACTGCAATAATTTCTGATTTGTGTATTATCATGCATAATTGTGATTTATGTTTGTTAAAAAAGCTTAATAAAATAAAAAAAAAAAAAAGAATCCGAGAGATAAACAAATGTATCCGGGCAAGATGTGTTTCTTCCTTGAAGCCTTCGAAGATGCTACCAGAAAACCATACAGCTGTCTCTTTGTGGATTTGAACACATTGACGCACAAGGCTTACAGATTGAGGACGGACACCTTTCCCCCAGCATTGATGGTAGTATTCGGTGAGAAAACAGTGGGCACCTAGAAAAAGAAGTGACAAGCCGCTTCTTTTTCCACACCTTGTAATTGCGCTCTCACAGACAACAACATGTCTAGCTGTCTGAAGAGGAACCTGGAGCTTTTAACATTTTTAGTTTAGGCTTTGCCCTGCCAGAGAAAGGTCATCCTCGGTATCACTTCGGATGACTTAATAGCGGCTATAGCGGAGATAGCCCTAAACACTCAGAAAGGTAACATACCATTATCACAGCACCAGATTAGCATCCTGAAAAGACATAGGCATGCAATAAAGAGTCTCAGGGACAAAAGGATACCTCTTAAAACAAAGAAGAAGAAGAAACTGGCGACACAGTCTGGGGGTTTTATCCTCTTACCACTGATCACAAGCCTTATCGGTAATGCAGTACACTGAAAAGATGTACTTGGTTCCTAGTCAGCAACGTGATCAATAAGAGGTCCACCAGCACCCCATGAAAATATTAAAACAGATGCCGTTCAAAGGCTCGATGAAGAAACGAGTGATAGTCTTCAAAGTTCCAGACTAACCGACTATGAAAAGGCCAAATGTTATTCAGCCATATTACAGTGCTACCTGTCATTTGTCAGACAGGGCAAAAGGGAAAGAGAAAACATAAACCTGTATCTCCCCAAACATAGTCCTAAACAGACGGAGGCGTCACAAGATAACAATGGACCTCCTGACCCTGTACTTCAGGAAGTGTTAAAAGGAATTGGTGAGCATTATAGAAAAAATGCCAAAGTGCTGCTTGATAAGCTACCCAAGAACAAGGATGTGGTGACCTGGGGTTCTAATGGGACCTTTGTATACAAGGGGTACCCCATCAGTGGTTCTAAATTGCTTGACCTAGTTTGCAGGGCTTTGCAGACACACCCTCTTTTCCAACAAAGGAAACCCAGAGGTTGGGAGGAGTTCATGAGTTCCATGGCTGAACTCAATATACCCTTAAGGGTAGTTAGCAATGTGAACAAGAGGCATTTTCTTGAACTTCTCAAAGAAACCCCTCTGAGGTTTCTGTGAAATTCACCACCCCTGTGAAACACCAAGAAGCGCCCTCCCTTAAAAAAAAAAAAAAAAATTTGAAATACGTTAGTCTCTCCTAAAAGAAACCATTCGCATTGAACAGATGACAGTGGTTAAATATGTAATATGTGCAGTTGTAATAAAGAATACTTCATGCACAGACACATGACATGAGAAACGTGATTTCTTCTTACTGAGTTTTATTTAGAAGCCGTATGGCACTCTTTGTAGGAAACACATCTCTGTAGGTTACAAAATAGACTTTGAAAAGATCTACACACACAGTGCTTTCTTTGCTTGTTCTTTTTCACAAACTGTAACACCATTTCATAATTTTTTAGAGGGTCCTCAGAATATAATTATAAAACATCTTCAAAAGACAAGTCTTTACAATGGTGGTGTAAGAAGACCACACAGCGGTGACCACAGGTAATCGATAGTGGGTGTTGTAACTGTCTGTTGTGGTACACAATAGTTTCACAGTGTTTCTGTACAAAGTCCATATTACTGCTAGGAAACAATAAACTATCAGGGAGGTGTTCGTAAGAATAAAAAAACTCACCAACGCCGTTCTGAGACAGGTAGATGGCTAACCAGTACTCTCCAGGCAGGTCATGTGGGTGGGTATTTACCACAAACGCTGCTCAAGTAACCAATCACTGGGTACTACTACTACTACTACTAGTACTACTTAACATTTCTAGAGCGCTACTAGGGTTACGAAGCTGTACAAATTAATAACTAAGGACGGTCCCTGCTCAGAAGAGCTTACAATCTAAAGGACGAAATGTCAAGTTGGGTTAGTCTAGTTTTCCTGAATAGAGGTGTTGTGATTAGGTGCCAAAAGCGACATTGAAGAGGTGGGCTTTGAGCAATGATTTGAAGATTGGTAGGGAGGGGGCCTGGCGTATGGGCTCAGGGAGTTTGTTCCAAGCATGGGGTGAGGCGAGGCAGAGAGGGCGGAGCCTAGAGTTGGCGGTGGTGGAGAAGGGTACTGAAAGGAGGGATTTGTCTTTAGAGCGGAGGTTACGGGTAGGGACGTAAGGGGAGATGAGGGTAGAGAGGTAAGGAGGGGCTGCAGATCGAGTGCATTTGTAGTCAATATTTAGTCAAACAGGGCGTTTCTTCACTGGTTAACTTCTATTACATTGTCAAACACCCTGTAGATGATCGTGTTTACGGTACGGGGCAGAGCATTCACAAAACGGATTTCTGCGCACAGATTACCAGTTTTGGTCAGGTGACAGATCAAATGCCAGCAAAGTATAACGTCTGTAAAACTCTGTACAGTCGATCATTAAAGCGCTATCTTTCATATGCTTACCAGTTGCTTGTATCAGCCACATGTATTCTCTCTTGCAATGACCGTGTTCAAAGTCTGGTTGAAGAGGGTTTCCTGGCACTTGTTTGCTGTCCACATATAGAGCGGCAAAGTTGATATTGTATTGTTGAAAATTAAAAGGATTTTCACCGTAGGACCCGCTGTAGGCATCATCCACAAACCCCAGGACAATGAGTTTAGGCAGCTGGCCCAGAAAGAGGTTTTCCTGGTTGGTAACGCGCACTCTGGTGGGTATGCTAAATACCTTCAGCCCCACGCGATCAACAGCATACTTGACATTGGACTTCAGCAGCGCTTCAGCGTGACCCAATCTTATTCCCGGTGACACTTTTACTCTCTATATGAACAACGATGCGGACAAGATATGTACTTTGTAGTGTTCATCGGCATCCCCGCTCATTAAACAGAAGGCACCTTTACTTCTTGTCAGTTTTATCTTAACATCTACCCTGTTGACCAGATGTTTTTCTTGGAAAAACAGATTTCAGTGTAAATGGCCCAGTAATTCTACCTTCTGGCTACCAGCTGTAAAGTAAGCCTTTTTGTTGAAACCAGCATTGTGACTGCCGGGGTCTGTCAACTCATGGCTCCTGGCTTTATAAAACAGACTGCTTGTAAACTGCATTTTGAGGGGTCCTTCGCCATAATTGAGAAGCAGTTCTATGATGAGCCTGTCTCCGATCGTGATGTCCAGCTGGCTGAAGAGGGAGGCTATCGGATAATTTACTAGTGCCACTTTGGCCGCCCCTGTGATATCCATTCCATCTTCTTTCACGATCTTACAAGTCAGATACAACAACGTATTGTTCAAATTCAAATAATCTTCACCTTGACCGGCTATGTAAAAGTCAAGCAGTGCAGTTTCCAACAAGGCTGATAAAGGCAATATTTCCATGTAAGTGCTTTTTTCAGTGCTGGTTTGTGTGGGTGATATGACGTTTGAGAGCCTTGGCCTAGAGGTGGCTGCTTGAGAATCACCGAACCACCTCTGGGTAATCTGAGTCCCCCTCAGAACTAAGAGTAGTCCCAAGAACTGGACTGGACCACAAGTTGAGATGAACTGAAGCAGCTTTATTAGTAGCAAAAACTCAAGGCAAAAAGGGTAGCCAAACGGCACAGAAAGGAAAGCAGGCAGCCTTGCTATACAGTGTAACCTAGCTGAAGCGAGGCTAACATAACATAGAACAAGGTAAAGTAGAACAGCCTAGCTGTATAGGGAAATCAAACATAAGCAGCCTAGCTGCTCATCTCACTACTAGCGGAAACAATGCAAAGCATAAAGTATACAGTAAAGGTAAAGTAGAACAGCCTAGCTGTATAGGTAAATCAAACAATCAGTCTAGCTGCATATCTCAATACTAGCAAAGCAATGCAAACATATGGCATACAGTAGAACACAATAGATTAGGCAAAGGGCCCGCCCTAGCGGGACAAAGACAAACAGGCAATACCTGGCTGAAAGAGGTAATATCGCTAGTGGTTAAGGAAAGGGTTCAGTCTGTCAGTACACTCAGATGAGCCGCTGAACAACAGTGACAAGCTCCCTAAAAACCAGAGTGGAGCAGAAGCAAAACAAAAGGAAAAGAAAGAGTCTCTTGAGGACCTGCACCGCAGGTAGAGGCCAGAGCGGGTCACTGAGGTGCCTGAGTGGAATGCTTCCAAGGCAGGCAATAAAAAGCAACAAAGCCTGAGCTGACACTCCCAAGGCAAGCAAGGTGAAGAAGCCAAACCTGAGCCGATGCTCCCAAGGCAGAAGACTCAATGGCCCTGCACAGCACCCAAGGGCCAGCAACAGCCCATGCTGACCGCTCTGCGCTCCAAGCACCGCTCCCTCATCCAGAGATGCCTAGAGACATGGCCTTAGCCGCTGCACCTGCAGTACTGCCCGTCATCCAGCCCACACAGTCCCAAGCATAGCATACAGCGACCAAGGACTCACAGTGGGTGACTGGAATCTCAGCTGAGGCACGGGAGGCTCTGGACTCACAGGCTTGGCAGCAGGCTTCACTGGACCCAAGCAAAGGTGAAAGCTGTAGGCAGAGCTTTTACTCCTCTGGACTACCAAGCTTGAAAGCAGGCTTCACAGGAACACAGCATTAGATGAAAGCTGTAGGCAGAGCTTTTACTCCTCAGGACTACCCGGCTTGAAAACAGGCTTCACTGGAACACAGCATAAGGAGAAAGCTGTAGGCAAAGCTACAGGCCACGGCCTCGCAAAGAAATAGAAGTTGGAACTAGCAGGGCCCCAGGTAGGCCTGGGCTAATCAAAGATAATTACCAGAACACTGAGCTCTCTCAGAAGCCAGCTTAAGAAATGCTCAGTGATGATGACATCACCAGCTTGACCTCCACCACTTTAAAGTGATGCCACAGGTCACTGACTGGGACTGCAGGTAATTTTAGAAGGTTTAGAAGGAGGAACAGGGCACAGACGAGCAAGGCACGGACATCAACGATGACGACCGTGACAGGTGACAATTGAAAGAGGTCCAGTTCTAATTTAACGCATTCTTCCGAACCATCGTGTACAACAGCCATGATTTTTTTCTCAAAATATATCTTCTGGCTCTTTAGCATCGACTCTTTTCTTAGCCTTGTGCTTAGGCTTCTTTCCTTTAAGGGGCTTGGGTGGTCCTTCTAAAAGCGTCTGCCCTCCTCTCTTTCTTTTAAGGGCTTTTCGCATGACCACTAGTCTTGATCTGGTCTGCTTGGTGTTGTTGTTCATGTTATTCAGAACGGCCCTGATAATGTGACCCATCACATCTTTGGCTATGTTTTTAGCAGCATTTTTCATGTGCGGTTTATCAATCTCAAAGCCCCTTCTCAGTAATGGTAGCGCTTTTCTAAAAAGACTATGAAACACTTACGATCACCACGCCATACATAATGGGTGATCCATAAAAGCCTGGGAGCCCATGTCTGGCCTGGGCTACATAATAATCTCTGTACACTGCCGGGTCACCGTAAGTTTTAATTGCTACCATATTAAAAAACATTTGCTTTCCGAGGTCGCAAGCAAAGCTTAAGGATCACTTTCCCATAGCAAAATAAGATGTGCCTGTTCTGATCCATCTTTATTTCAAAGGCAATAGTATCGATGTGATTCTTGTTCACAGGGACATAATGTGATTTATTATATGTGAAGGTGACAAACTTGTTACTTTTCCCTTTAACTGGTACGCAACAGTGGTACAAAATGATTCACAACTTACTGATTCTCCACGATATCTATATAGAGGTACAAGGTGTTAAAACCAGCTGTGATATCAGCGGGCAAGCTCGCACTGCTAGTAAAACCATTAGGTTCTAACCCTAAAATGATTACTATTTCTTTGTCTGGTTGGATGAGCGCCAGTGCTCTTGTATTTCTCCTGATGGTTAACAGGGGTTGCTTATCGTAGCAAACTGCGATGTCATTGTTTATACTCTCCGTTAAATTTTCCACGCTCAGGTAATAACCTCATCATACTACAAATGTTTCATCCGGTAAGCCATACACCATCAAGACGTAAAATTGGTCTTTTGCAACGTTGTCCCACATGTGTAGGTATTGTATTTCTACCAAACCCACTTCCCAAGGGCCTTGTAGATTCAGAGGTCTTGCTAAGCATACTGTACAATTAGAACCGGTGTTTTGCAGGAATGTGGTTGCAGAGGCATTGCTAGGGACTGTAATGTAGAACCCTTTGTTGTCCATGTTGGTTCTCGTGCGCACCCCTTAGATGTCTTGTACCTCGCTGGCCAACATGTAACTTTTCTCAGGCCACCCTCTCCATTTCACTAGACATTTTTTGTTCCGACCCCTTCCTTTTACATCTAAAACTTTTTCAATATGGTAGACCCTGTCAGCTTTAGGGCTGATTTTTAATAGTTCTTCGAGGTAAAAAGAACCTTTTACGGTTTCTCCGTCATAATCCTTTATTTTATAAACAGGCTTTTGCCCTCTGATTAACACAGCCGTAACTATAAATACCTCATCGGTCTATGTCTGTTCATACCCCTCTTGAAAATTCCTTTTGTTTTTGACAGTCTTACGTGATCACCTTTTGCAAAATGTTTCACGGTCGTTTCTAGTTTCTCATTCCCTCTAAAGATCGTTTTCCAGACCCACAGAGAATTTAGAGGCCTCACGTTGATAGGTCTACCCCTTATGGTTCTGTGAAAACTCCGATTATAGCTACTTAGCATGGCCTAAAATACATAGCAAAAAGTGTTGCGTGAGGTGAAGAACTACCACATTTTAGACTTTAGTATACGGTTATACCTCTCTTCCATGGCTGCTTTTACATCGTTGTTAGTCACAAAATGACAGATTCCTTTTCTTTTCAGTAACGTTTGTAAAGGTTTATTTAAAAACTATTTACCCTTATCTGTTTGTATTTTTTTAGGCATGTGGCCTAAACTAAATATTTTTTTAAAGGCTTCAGCCACTTCATGACAGATTTTTGTTTTTAGACACACAGTTTCAATAAGATGTCAAGAATCGTTAGTATGTATGTAATCGTTAGCTGTGGTTAAAAGAAGACAGAGCTGACAGATCCACCAGGACTGCTTGTCACTGAGCATCCACCTCTGAAACTATGGTTTTGTTTCTTTGAAAATGAATGCAAGCAGGTCGGTGTAAAGTATAAGCATCTTGCTCCTTGAACCATTCATCAACCTGTATTCTATTGAGAGATTTATTATGTTTTCTAGAGGCTCTGAGAAGAGGCGTAATGCCCCCTAAATGTCCGAACTCCTCAGGATCGTAGTAAACTCTGCTTAGGAGTTTTTAGTACATGACTTCATAGGGTGGCGCTCGTTTCAACACTAGCGCTATAGGGTGGGTGGGGAGACGTATAAGGGGAGTAGGGAGGGGGCACTAGGGGAAAGGGCATAAGTTTTGCTTATCTGTAACTTTTTTCTCTAGCTCTGAAAAGCAGCCTTCACACTAGTTCTGGGGATTGTGGTCTTATAAAAAAAAGAAGCATAAAACAGCTCTGTTACCATTTCTTGAAAAAAGCAGTGAGCACAGCTCAGGGGTTTCTGTCTGTGTGTGAATGGATTGCTAAAAAGCTAAGAGAAACCAGACCCACAGCTCAGAGCTGGGATTCCATGTGTATTTAGTTTGCTTTTGCTGAAAAAAAAAAACTGTGAGAAACCAGAGGGACAGAGCCTGCTTTTTGGAAGGTGCAGAGCTGAGATTCATGTGACTGTATAATAAACGGGTTTGCTAGGGGAAATGGGGAGGAGACTACAGACAGAGAAAAAGATGGGGGTCTATGGAGGATGCAGAGAGTGAGATTGTTTCCTTTCAAACTGGCAAGAAAGGGGCAAAACAGAAAAGCATTTATTCTGCCATTTCACCTTTGCTTGTGTGTAACTTTTTAAGTTCATCTGTCTTAAGCCTGAGCTGTGATTCTCCCTGTAAGTTTTGTTGCTAGCTAGGGGGAAGAGGAGGGGGGGTCACTCTGCCATTCTTAAACTAAAAAACAGATGACTCAGCTTAAGGGGAGGGGTCGTGGGATGGAAGCTATAGAATGATCTCACACAGAGAATGGCAAAACAAACAGCTTTGCATTTTGTCTTTAAAGCAAAGAGGAAAGCCTGTCCTTCTTAAAAGCAGACAGACTTTTTTTTTTTTTTGCAGCATTCAGAAAAAACGTCCATTGCAAGGCGATAGGGGGCAGTGTCAGGGTTTATTTGACATCACTTCCTGTCATGTGACCCCATCCAAAATGGCGGCTAGTAGTAGGAAGTGACATGATGCACACGGTGGTGGCCGCCATCTTGAAAAGGGGCTGGCTATGACATCACTTCCTGTGACATCACCAAAAGGGGTGGGATTTGGGCGTGGGACTATTTGAGAAGGGATTTGGGGGTGGGACAATTTGAGGAGGAGTGGTGTTTGGGGAGGGGCTGTGCAAATAAGGTGGGGCAAGGGCATGGTTATACAAAAGTGTCAGGATTTGGGTGGAGTCAAAACATATCCGGAGACATCATTCTGCCGGGTAGGGAGTAGGCGTGGTTTGGGCAGTGATGTCATCAAAGGGGCAGGAGCAGGGGCGAAGCCAGACACCCAATTTTGGGTGGGCCTTAGTCTAATATGGGTGGGCAGAAGAACTCTGCCTTGTCCACAAGTGATTTGGTCTCTCCCTCTCTCGCCTGCATGCCATATGGTCTATCAAACATCCCCCCCCCCCCCCCTCTCCTGCATACCTTTTAAATAGCAGATTTTCACCGGCAGCGAGCAGCAACTAATACACATTGCTCATGTTGACCCCAAAGCCTTCCCTCTGATGCATCTTCCTGTTTCCGCATAGATGGGAATACATCAGAGGGAAGGCTGTGGGGCCAGAGTAAGCAGTATGTATCAGTTGCATCTCACTGCAGGTGAGTTTTCAGCTGGTGGGGCTTGGGATCCCTGCCAGTCACATCATAGGTGTGCTGCTACTGGGTGGGCCTGAGCCCAAAGTGGGGCTCTGGGCAGGAGTAGACACAGCTTGGGTGTATCATTGCTTCTGATTGGCTGGAAAAAGGAAGTGGATGTGGCACATGTTAAATTTGACGAATGTTATAGACATATACTACTGTTAATAGATGCATTAGGGCAGAGAATTATTAGAGTTAGTTATTAGTTGACGTGTTTATTAGGGTGGTTATTGTCATTGCTCATTGCTAAGTGCATATACATGGGAGAACTTACAATGATGGTTCTTCTTCAGTCAGTCTAATTTCAGTCAGTCTCATACTTCTTCTCAAATTGACTGGCGTTAGGTGAGAAACCTACCTGATATTGTCTAAAATTTTTAAGGCTTGTTGCTTAATCAATTTAATTAGCACTGGGAAACCTCTCTTTCTGTCTTTCTTTCTGTTCCTGCCAAACTCTGATAGAGGGGAGGGGCATTTTTACATAGCTGACACTGCTATAATTATTGGCAATATCTAGATTTATTTAAAAGGAAAGTTATTAATATCTAGGGCAGTTTTTAAAAAGTATAATAAATTGTAAAGTGCTGGATCAGACACTACCATTTTGGTCCATTCAACTAGAGAATTCCCTTGATAGCAGCACTTAAGCACTTAAGCTGACCCATTGGGACTTATGTGAGAAATGATATCGCAGCAACTGAAATGACAGGGAAGTGGGGAAAGGAAGAAGCGATATGGATCACCTTAACAAGAGAGGATAAAACCTTGGTCCACGTGGGTGTTGTCTACAGACCCCCGGCACAATTGGAGGAACTGGATAAAGATCTGATCGCTGATATTCAAAAGTTGGGGAAGAAAAGAGAGGTGCTGTTGTTGGGAGATTTTAATCTGCCGGATGTAGATTGGAAGGTTCCGTCTGCAAAATCGGAAAGAAGTAGAGAGATTGTGGATGCTTTCCAAAGTGCTCTGCTCAGACAAATGGTGAACGAACCCACGAGGGAGGGAGCCACGTTGCATCTGGTGCTCACAAATGGGGATAGTGTGTCAAATGTCCGAGTGGCTGCACACCTAGGAAACAGTGACCATCAAACGGTTTGTTTTGATGTAACGGCTCATGTGGATGGTGGCCACTCTAAACTCAAAGTCCTGGATTTCAAGCGAGCTGACTTTAACAAAATGGAAGAATACCTGAGGAAGGAGCTGATGGGCTGGGAGGACATACGAGAAGTGGAAGGACAGTGGTCCAGGCTAAAAGAAGTAATAAACAGGGCCACAGACCTTTATGTAAGGAGAGTAAATAAAATAAAAGCAAGAGAAAAAGGAAACCGATATGGTTCTCAAAGCAAGTGGCTGAGAAAATAAAGATTAAAGAGTTAGCGTTCCAGAAATATAGAAAATCTCAAGAGGAGGAACACGGGGAGGACTACCGGATGAAACTGAAAGAAGCCAAGAGAGAGGTACGTCTGGCAAAGGCGCAAGCGGAAGAACAAATGGCTAGAAATGTAAGGAGGGGAGACAAAAACTTCTTCAGGTATATTAGTGAAAGGAGAAAGACTATAAAGGGAATTGTGAGACTAAAAGATACAACAAAACGCTATGTAGAAAATGATGAAGAAAAAGCCAATTTGCTAAATAGATACTTTTGTTCTGTTTTCACTGAAGAAAACCCTGGGGAAGGACCGAGAGGGACTGGCAAAAGTACACCTGAGAATGAGGTGGATAGAGCGCCATTCACAGAAGAGAGTGTGTATCAACAACTTGGAAAGCTAAAGGTGGACAAAGCCATGGGGCCGGACGGGATCCACCCCAGAATACTGAGGGAGCTCAGAGAGGTCTGGCAGGTCCTCTTAAAGACTTGTTTAATAAATCCTTGGAGACGGGAGAGGTTCCGAGGGATTGGAGAACGGCGGAAGTGGTCCCTTTTCACAAAAGTGGGGATAGGGAAGAAGCTGGAAACTACAGGCCGGTAAGCCTCACTTCGGTTATTGGAAAAGTAATGGAAGCCATGCTGAAGGAAAGGATAGTGAATTTCCTGGAAGCCAATAAGTTGCAAGATCCGAGACAACATGGTTTCACCAAAGGGAAATCGTGCCAAACGAATCTCATTGAATTCTTTGACTGGGTGACAGGAGAATTAAATCAAGGACGTGCTATGGACGTCATCTACTTAGATTTCAGCAAGGCTTTTGACACGGTTCCCCACAGGAGGCTCTTAAATAAACTAGACAGCCTGTGGTGAACTGGATTAGGAACTGGTTGACGGACAGACGCCAGAGGGTGGTGGTAAATGGAGTTCGCTCGGAGGAGGGAAAGGTGAGTAGTGGTGTGCCTCAGGGATCGGTGCTGGGGCCGATTCTGTTCAATATATTTGTGAGTGACATAGCCGAAGGGTTACAAAGTAAAGTTTGCCTTTTTGCGGATGACACCAAGATTTCCAACAGAGTGGACACCCCGGAGGGAGTGGAAAACATGAAAAAAGATCTGAAGAAGCTAGAAGAATGGTCTAACGTTTGGCAATTAAAATTCAATGCGAAGAAATGCAAAGTGATGCACTTAGGAAGTAGAAATCCAAGGGAGACGTATGTGTTAGGCGGGGAGAGTCTGATAGGCACGGACGGGGAGAGGGATCTTGGGGTGATAGTATCTGAGGACCTGAAGGCGACGAAACAGTGCGACAAGGCGGTGGCCTTAGCTAGAAGATTGCTAGGCTGTATAGAGAGAGGAGTGACCAGCAGAAGAAAGGAGGTTTTAATGCCCCTGTATAAGACATTGGTGAGGCCCCACCTGGAGTATTGTGTTCAGTTTTGGAGGCCGTATCTTGCGAAGGATGTTAAAAAAATGGAAGCGGTGCAAAGAAAAGCTACGAGGATGGTATGGGATTTACGTTCCAAGACATATGAAGAGAGGCTTGCTGACCTGAACATGTACACCCTGGAGGAAAGGAGGAACAGGGGTGATATGATACAGACGTTCAAATATTTGAAAGGTATTAATCCGCAAATGAATCTTTTCCGGAGATGGGAAGGCGGTAGAACGAGAGGACATGAAATGAGATTGAAGGAGGGCAGACTCAGGAAAGATGTCAGGAAGTATTTTTTCACGGAGAGGGTGGTGAACGCTTGGAATGCACTCCAGCGGGAGGTGGTGGAGATGAAAACGGTAACGGAGTTCAAACATGCATGGGATATGCATAGAGGAATCCTCTGCAGAAGGAATGGATCCTCAGAAACTTAGCTGAAATTGGGTGGCGGAGCAGGTGGGGGGAAGAGGGGGTGGTGGTTGGGAAGCGAGGATAGGGGAGGGCAGACTTATACGGTCCGTACCAGAGCCGGTGATGGGAGGCGGGACTGGTGGTTGGGAGGCGGGAAATACTGCTGGGCAGACTTATATGGTCTGTGCCCTGAAAAGGACAGGTACAAATTCAATTCAAGGTAAGGTATACATATATGAGTTTGTCTTGGGCAGACTGGATGGACCATGCAGGTCTTTTTCTGCCGTCATCTACTATGTTACTATGTTACTATTTTAATGGTGACTGTGTAAGTGAACTGAGCACTTTTCACAATTTCTTCATATTTAATGTCTATGTGGTATGAGTGTATTAGTGTGAGGTTTAATTTGGTTTAGCATTGTAATTCTGTATTTGTGATTTGGTGAATTTGGAATGGTACAGTTGTTCTGTTGAGGGTTTTCTTTGTATTTTGATTGTTTGAAACATTTGGGAAGTTATGTCTGCTACTCAAAGTTCAGTTTGTCCGAATAAAGGATTTCTTCATCAATGTCCAGCATTAGACTTTTTGATGGTTCTCTGGCACAAATGGTCTCCTGGATTGGCCTGAAATGCAAAAATAAGGCGTTGATACATTCTGAATTGCAATCTGCAGCACTTGTAGAATACTGTCATGTACAACGTGTTCCCAGGGGTCTCCTACTCTTTAAAAGCCGCAATTCTTGAGTATCACTGATTATGTGGAAAAATGGAATAGAGTTATATCTCAGTGTTCCCTTGATTTGATGCGCCATACCATAGTTGACCTCCAGACCATTATACAGGAACAAAGTCAAGAATTAAAGGAGAAAAGGTTGGTTCTTAAATCTAGCGAAGAGGCATCTAAACTTTGATAAGTTGTAGGCTAACCACATTAAATCAATGGACCAATATGGAAGGGAACAATTCAGTTTAAAGAGATCTAAGTTTCATCACGATGAAATGGATTTTACAAGAGGGTATGTGTATACTTGGATGGACAAGACCTGCAGAGCGCGTAAAAGTCATAATGGTTCACAAGTGAATAAGAAAGTACAATTCAAATTGTCCTTTAGTGATTCGTTTGGGGATGATGTAACAATGGGAGGTGATCAAGTAGATTTAAATAAAGATAACGATAAGGTAACATCTGAATATCAAACCATATCTGAGTCTTTTTTTGCGTCTCCATCAATTAACAGCGGCATCGCATGGAGTATGGGTCAAGTGTCCACCAAGGGGACAAAGCCCAAGAGACAATTGAAGGGTCAGTCAGCAATTTAATTAATATTTCATCTAGACTGTTATCTTCTATGGAGCAGTCTGTATTAAGTTATAGTATGTCTTCTGTTCCATCTATTAAATATGTTGCCTATTAGACTCGTTGAAATTTGTTCCGATTATTTAGAATGCTTAAATTGAAAGTATTTTTTTCTGAATCCCCATCATTGATGGGGGATCATCCCCCATCAATGATGGGGAACTTTCTACTCTGGGTAGGGGTCCCTTGATGTTTCAGTGGCAACATTTGAACAGTTGGTTCAGCGGTACCTCTCTCGTATGGAGCAACAGGGAACTAGAGCTCAGTATAATCTATCTAAGGAACAATATTTGGTTCTTCAGCATCTGGTTTTTGACTCCTCCCTTGTAATAAAAACAGCTGACAAGGGCGGGGCCATAGTTGTAATGGATCACCAACAATATTTGGAAGAAGCATATAATCAGCTTAATGATGTTCAATTTTATTAATGTTTGACAATTGATCCTATAGTAGCTCTCCAACACATGGTTGACGATTTGTTATCTTGGGCCAATTTTGAGGGGACCATTTCATATAAAGAATATACATTTTTGAATAACTGCCATCCCATCCCCAGACCCCTTACAAGATACATAAATCTATAACAAGACCCCTGGGACGTCCTATTGTGTCAGGCCGGGGTTCAGTTTTGTAACATTGTCACAGAATATTGATTTTTATTTAAAACATTTGGTGCCTCTTATGCACAGGACTCCTCTCACTTTATTCAAATTTTGCAAGGTATATGTATTCGCCAGTCAGTTCATATCATTTTGGTTACTCTTAATGTTCAAGCATTATATACAAACATTCCTCAGGCTTTGATAATGGTTAATCATTTTTTTGTCACAGGCTCATATTTCTGGTGAAAAATTAAAATTATTGAACGCAATAGCAGAGTTGGTTGTTATGTAATACCTAACTCATCCTGTGCATCCAGTGTGCGTTCCATCATACAAAAATATTGGCATGTTCTTATTGTCCATCCACAGTTGTGTGAACTCCCTAAATTTGTATATGCAAGAAGTAGGAATATGAGGAAGATGCTGGCGAATAAGTCACCACATATGGATGCGATGGGAGGGCACCATAAATGTGGTTGCTGCAGTTATTGCCAATATGCCTTGAAATACTCTTATGTCACACATCCAAATCTAAATAGATTTCATCTGAAGAGTAAGACTGATTGCAATAGTAAGTGTGTTATCTATTGCATTCTGCGTCCATGTGGATTATATTACATTGGGTAGACACGCCGCAGTGTTAAACAACACATTGGAGAACATTTAAGTAATATTCGTACATGTAAACAGGAAGCTCCTCTCATTGCTCATTGGATGAATTATAGTCATGGGTTTGAAGATTTGCAGTTTGTTGTACTTTTACAAATGTTACATAGAGGGGCTTAATCGAACGTCACTGGCCAAATAGATCGCCGGCGATCTATGTTGGCGGCAGTGCTACAGCTGGCCGGAACCGTATTATCGAAAAAGATGGCCGGCCATCTTTTTTTCAATAATACGGTTTAGCTCGGCCAAATGCCGTGGAGTTCACCGGGTTTGAGATGGCCAGGTTTGTTTTTCAGCGATAATGGAAAGTTATGTCGGCCATCTCAAACCCCAGCCAAATTCAAAGCATTTGGCCGTGGGAGGAGCCAGCATTTTTAGTGCACTGGCCCCCCTGACATGCCAGGACACCAACCAGCCCTACCCTAGGGGTCACTGCGGTGGACTTCAGAAAAGCTCCCACCACGTGCATAGCTCCCTTACTTTGGGAGCTGAGCCCCCCAAACCCACTACCCACAAATGTACTGCACCCACTAAAATTGCTCCAGGGACCTGCATACAGCCTCTAGGACTTATTGCTGCCTTATAACCTTGGCACACCAGTTCACACCTGAAGACTAATCTCTCTGGAAAAGTCCTTTCTTGAAATAACCACGTTTACTCACAGTTAACTGCAGATCAGAGGTTGTGCCCCACTGGCAAAGAGTCCCCTGGTACTAAGATTAGCAGTAGGTCAGAGCTGGCACAATGGTGTACAATGCCCTCTTTCAGCACCATTCAAGGTAAGAACTACGTTCTCTAACGTGGGTAACACAGGAAAGGGAACTAAAACTGGCTTACAAAAATGGCCACTACTGCATGGACTACAACAGGAAACAAAACAGGGCACACTCTGACCCAGTTAGCAGGGGGGAAAAGCACCATGGGAGTAGAGCCCAGTACCCTACACCCACCACAATGCATTGCTAATGTGACTCTCTGCAGGGCACCTAACAGAAAAGGTGTCACACTCACCCCAGAGCCACATCGCAACCAGAGAAAGGCTGTCGGAGGATACAACACATTTTGCTGTCATGGAGGTGGGTACGGCATTTGAGGCTGGCATACAGGCTGGAAAAAAGGTTTTTAGTTTTATTTTTTTAGTTTGGAAGGGGATTGGTGACCACTGGGGGAGTATGGGGAGGTCATCCCCCATTCCCTCCAGTGGTCATCTGGTCAGTTGGGGCAACTTTTTGAGGCTTGGTCGTGAAAATAAAAGGACCAAGTAAAGCCGGAAAAATACTGCTTAATGACGTTTTTTTTCCATTATCGGTGAAAGCCGGCCATCTGGTAGCCACGCCCATGCCCGCCCATGTCCTGCCTTCACTAATCTACCGACACGCCCCCTTGAACTTTCGCCGGCGAAGCGACGGGAAAGCGGTGATGCTGTCAAAAATGCCGCTTTCGATTATACCGATTTCGCCGCTTTTAAGAAATCGCCAGCCATCTCCCAATTTATGTCGGAAGATGGCCGGCGATCACTTTCGATTATAAGCTGGATAGTAACATAGTAAATGACGGTAGATAAAGACCTGAACAGTCGGTCCATTCAGTCTGCCCAACAAGATGTTTCTTGAGTATGGGAGCAACATTTCACAGATACTGATTCGTTAAGAACAGCAATTTATTTTTAGGTGGGATACAGTATTTCCTAGGGATATGAACCAGGAGGTTGAATAGGACCTATAGGAGTAAGTAGGAAGCTGTGGGTTGGCTTGTATGGGTAGTTTAGATTGTTAGATGGTTTTAATTGGTTGGTCGTGATGATGTCAGTCGCTCTGGATGGGAGTACAAACGTTTGGCGGTGTTTGTCGTATTTTTGAGCCTCTGTTGATGCATGGATGATTGAAGTACCCAATGGTGAGCAGCTGTTTCTGTTATTTGTAGTTAATATTGATGTACATTGTGTGAGATTTGAGCATGTGTGTATGATTTGAGTGACTGTGAACAGTATTTATCTTTATTGTGTATTTTGTAGGATGTATTTATTTCCTCCTGAAGATGTTCATGTGAAACTCAGGACTAAGTTGAGGAAATGAAGAAGTAAAATGATTTGGCATTCTTTTGATTTGTTATTACACATGGATGCATTCGGATCTTTGGGACTGAACTGTGGGGTTCTTTACAGCTTTGAAGTTGGACTCACATCGTTGGTTCAAAATCTTCATAGAGTCATCTATATGCATCATTCAGACTACTGGACATTGAGATACGTAAAGTGTTTTCTAGGGTCCCATGGTTATTTTATGTATCTTTATAGGGTTAATAGATGCATTAGGGCAGAGAATGCTTAGAGTTATTAGTTGACATATGTTTATTAAGGTGGTCATTGTTATTGCTCTTTGCTAAGTATATATACATGGGAGAACTTGATTAGTGTGTTGATGGTTCTCTTTCAGTCAGTCTCATTTTAATGGTGACTGCATGAGTGAACTGTGTACTTTTCACAATTACGTCATATTTAATGCATATGTGGTATGAGTGTGTTAGTGTGAGATTTAATTTGGTTTAGCATTATAATTCTGTACTTGTGATTTGGTGAGTTAAAATTTAATGCCAAGAAGGGCAGAGTGATGCACTTGGGGTGCAGAAATCCAAAAGAGATGTACCAGATAGGAGGGAAGAGATTGGTAAGCTCAGCTCAGGAGAGGAACCCTGGGGTGAGGGTGTCTGAGGATCTCAAGGTGAGAAAATAATGTGACAAGGCAGTGGCTACGTCCAGAAGGATGCTAGGCTGCATAGAGAAGGGGTATAAGTAACAGAAGAAAGGATGTGTTGATGCCCCTGTACAAGTCATTGGTGAGGCCCAACTTGGAGTATTGTGTTCAGTTTTGGAGGCCATATCTGGCTAAGGATGTAAAGAGACTGGAAGCAGTTCAAAGAAAAATGACGAAAATGATATTGTGTTTGCGTAGCAAGACGTACGAGGAGAGACTTGATTACCTGAGCATGTATACCCTGAAGGAAAGGAGAAACAGGGGTAATATGATACAGACATTCAAATATTTGAAAGGTATTAATCTGCAAACAAACCTTTTCCAGAGACAGGAAGGTCATAGAACTAGAGTTCATGAACTGAGGTTGAAGGGGGGGCCAACTCAGGAATAATGTCATGAAGTATTTTTTCACTGAGAGGGTGGTAGATACCTGCAATGCACTCCTGCGGGAGGTGATGGAGATGAAAATGGTAATGGAATTAAAAAATGCGTGGGAGAAACACAAAGGAATCCTGTTTAGAAGGAACTTAGCTGAGATTAGGTGGCAACACCGGTAATTAGGAAGCAAAGCCAGTGCTGGGCAGACTTCTACGGTCTGTGCCCTGATCGTAGCTGAATAGATTTGGATAGGTTAGAGCAGGGGCATAGCCAGATCGCGGTGGGAGGGGGCCAGTGCCCGAGGTGGGGGGGCACATTTTAGTCTGCCACCCCACTGCCCTGCCGCACCCCACAGCAGCAAATACCTTTGCTGGCAGGGGTCCCCCAACCCCCATCACCTGAAGCCTTGTCCAGCACCGCCACATTCCCTGCCCTGCTCTCTCTTTCTCACGTCCTGCACTCTCCTTTAAGTGAAACTGAACATGTTCAGTTTCACTTAGAGAGGCGTGCAGGACGTGAAGAGGAAGAGAGAGCAGGGCAAGGAATGCAGCAGCGGCAGAGACCGGCGCTGAACAAGGCTTCATCTGGCAGGGGTTGGGGACCCCCACCAGCAAAAACAGGGGCCTGGATGAAATTTGGGGGGACCCAGACCCCCGTACCCCCACGCAGCTATGCCACTGGGTTGGAGTGGAGCTTTTCAGGGGCTTCGATGAAAACTGCTGAAGTTTTAGAACAAGTACCATGCCGGGCAGACTTCTACGGTCTGTGCCCTGAAAATGGCAAGGACAAATCAAGATCAGGTATACATTTGAAGGTCAAATCTAGAAGGAAAGGGGAAGTTGGAAAGAGAATGGGGGCATAAAAAAAGAAATAAATATTTTGGTCCTGTAAAAGATTTGCCAGTGGACTTATGAAAATGTTAAATAATGAAGGAGATAGCATCCAGCTTTGAGGAACACCACATTGAAGTGCAAAATCCCTAGAAGTATTACTGGATGAAATGACATAAAATTTTCTACCTGTTAGAAAAGAGCCAAGCCAAAGTGTTTCTGATCAAAACAATACCCTGCAAGTGGAACAGAAGAGGGTGATCCACCAAGTCAAATGCTGCTGAAAGGTCAAGTAAAACCAAAAGTGAAATGTTCCCTTTATCAAGAATTGAAGATCGCTGTTTAGTGAAGTGACTGAACCCTGTTTGATGAGGATGTTATACTGATAGTCTGTCGACGTACAATAGAAGTTGTTCAAATACTACTTCTTCTACAACTTTAGATATGATACTGAGGTTAGATATAGGCCAATATTGTGCTACTAATGAAGAATCAAGTCAGGAGTTCTTTAGAATTAGTGTCTTCATAATTTAGAACTTGAGGAGTTGGGTTTCTCATTAGTTGTTGCTGTTACGAATACCCCTTGCAGAAGTTTTCCTTATATTTGCTCACATTCTAGCTACTTTTTTTCTCATCACAGGCCTGTTTGGACAGGGTCCTTTCCTTCGCTGTTTAAAGGCAGTTTTCCTGTTCCACAGGCACAATATTCCTTCAATAAATTTCTCACTTATCTTCTGCCTCAGAGAAAAGAATAGTGAATGATGACACCTGTCTTTTTGCTTGTTCAATTAGGTCCCATTTAAGCTCCTAGAAGTATGCTTTGAATCTCATATGTGGGGCCCTTTTTGGAATCCAGATGAATTGTGGCAGCTTCTATAAGAATTGTTTTCATTGCTTATTTCATGTCATTATACAGTTTCTTGGAGTGTTGGGATTGCATTCTCCAAACACTGCAGTTTCTTTGTAGGTTTGACCTTACACAAGGTCTCTAGAATGGTCTTTGCAGAACATTATCAGTCACATATTGTATACAAACACCAGGGGAGAAAGCATTCAAGGCCACAGCTTATTTCTGAGTTAGTTGTCAAGTTCCTACCCTTCTTAGGGACTGCTTGGCTACATCCCACAAGTTCTGGACTAGTCTGGTATGGATACTAAGGAAGTATAAATTATATCTTACAGGATAATTTTTTCCCTTTAGTCCTACCAGACTAGTCCAGAGACCCAACCTAATTGGATATTAATGGTCTTCCTTTAATTTATGAAATACTGTCCTAGTTCTTATCACTTGTACAGTTCAAGAAGCTTTCATTTGACAATACCTCTAACCTGTCTGATGATTCTTAAGGCAGCTCCTAACCCAGTTGGAGAACTGGGTGTCAGTAGAGCTGGGCAGTACCTTCCTTGGTAAAGGTAATGGATGAATATTACAGTTGGGTGGAACTAAGAACAGGAATGTCAATGAAAATACTGACGATCTAAGGCTGTACGGTGCCTTTATAGGGCAGAGCTTTCAGTACTTCTTCTCTGTCTCCATCTGCTGGTGGGCGGGTTTAACCCACAGGTTCTGGACTGATCTGGTAGAACTAAAGGAAAGAAAAATTATTAGGTAAGACATAATTTCTCCTTCTCCCCCATACAGCATCAGCAAACGCAGAGACAGGAGCAGATATTAACTTGTTGGCCTCCCCTGCCTCCCCCAAACAAAAATGTGTTCTGCAGCCTCTTCCTTTGGTTAGCTCAGGAAGAACTTAGACTGCAAGCCCTCATGGGAAGGGTCTTACCAAATGTGCTTAAATTATAACTTGCTTTGAGCTCAGATTTGGAAAGGAGTGTAATGAAATCCCAAACTCAATCAAGCTGTGGAATTTGCTGCTGGAAGATGTGATCAAGACATCTATCACTGCTGAGTTTAAAAGGGGTTGGGAAATTTCATATGAAATTATAAGTCAGGTAGACTTGAGAAAGCCAGAACTCATTCCTGGGAGTAACAAGGGATGTATCTATTCTTTGGGATCTGTCAGTCATGTCCTAGTAATCTAGATTGGCTTCTGTCAGAGACAGGGTGCTGGGTTCAATGGACCTTTGGTCTGAACCAGTATAGCACTACATTATGTTCTTAACTTTTAACCTGCACCCTTGCCCTAATATGAATCATTCAGTTTGCCTTCCTCCTGCACATCCTCCTCAGTCCCTTGGCTTTGGGATTATAAAGGATTGAATTCCTTCCATACTGTCACAGCCCCTAGTTTCCTGCAGCAGCATGGACAGGAGCAGTTTTAGACATGGTGGGGCCCAGGGCACAAATTAAGGAGGGAGCTCCTGATTCCTGATCCCCTCCCCCCCCCATCTCCCCACCTGCATTGCTACTACACGGTCTGGGAATCTCTTCCCCTTCTCCCCACCACAGTCCGTCTCCCTCCCTTCCCCTCACCTTGTGGTCTTCTTTAAAATTTTTATTTTCCTTCTCAGAGGGGCCCCAGTGCGGCAGCCATCCTCACAAGCTGCCTCCAGCTATCCCAAGGCTATCCCTTTCTGCTACAATCTGCCCAAGTGGAAACAGGAAATTGCATCAAAGGGAGGTGGATTTTGGTTGTCAGTGAACGCTTCGGGGCAGCAGCAGGCAGCTTGTGAGAATGGCTGCTGCGCCAGGGCCCCTCTGAGAAGGGAAATACATTTTTAAAGAAGACTGGGAAGGGAGGAGGAGATGGACTGTGGTGGGGAGAAGGGGAAGAGGTGCCTGGACCATGGGGCCCCCTGAAGATGCGGGGCCCAGGACAGCTGCCCTGTTTGCCCCTCCCTAACACCGGCCCTGAGCATGGGAGTAAATTCTGCAATCTGAGCAGGAAACTTTTACAGCAAATCTGAGAAGGAGAATTTTTTTGATTGAAAATCTGTCATTTTAAAAAGGTTCCTTTATTCTATTCTATTTGGTTGTTTCTATTCCACTAGTGCAAGGTGGATTATAGTATTAAGAGACTTCCAATTAGAAGGAATTTACAAAGATTATCCATACAATACAGCAATAAACTGTAATAAAACCTCAAAACCAGCAGATCTAAATCATTGATTTAAAAATAGATGAGTTTTCAATGCCTTACAGGAGGAAAGATAAGGTATAATAACACATTTTTCAACCAGAATCTTATTCCAAACTCTAGCCCCTTGGAATCCAAACGAGCATTCCCAATATACTTTGGAGTTCAATGAAGCTACAAAGTAGTAAATTTAAAACAAATCAGAGAAAATGTTTCTTCACTCGATGTATAATTAAACTCTGGAATTCATTGCCAGAGAATATGGTAACAGCAGTTAGCTTTGTGGGGTTTAAAAAAGGTTTGGCTATCTTCCTAAAAAAAAAGTCCATAAGCCATTATTAAGATTGACTTGGGAAAATCCACTACTTTTCTCTAGGATAAGCAGTGTAAAATGTACTGTTTTGGGATCTTGCCAGGTACTTGTGACCTGGATTGACCTCTGTTGGAAACAGGATACTGGGCTTGATGAACCTTCGGTCTGCCCCAGTATAGCGACGCTTATGTTCTTATGATTCTGAATTCAGACCATAAAAACGTCTATATACTAAACAAATCTTTATTAATCAAATTACACTGGCTTCCCATCAAAGCGAGAATCACCTTCAAATTATGTACCTTTATCTTTTAAATACTAAATGGCACAGTTCCAGACTATATGGTACCATTAATAAACTTACCTCAAAGAAACACTAAATATGAGGCAAGAAACTATTTCAGACTACACCTCCCAAATTGCAAAAAAGTAATCTACAAAACTGTTCACTCTGCAGACTTCACTTACCTTGGAACCAAATGGTGGAACTCCTTACCACCCAAAATAAGAAATATACAGGAATATACCAGATTCCGCAAAATCCTCAAATAGTACCTATTCAAACAAACCCTCACAAAGAATGACCATGTCTCAAACAATTAAATATTACCTGAATTGGTTATTACTCTATTTACCATTAACTTTTTCTTTGCTTCATGTACAATTTCTCATTCATAATAGATTTTCTAAATGTTAAACATCCATAGTTATCCCGGTATGTTTATGATATTGTATTGTAAAATTGGATTCTTACAACAAATTACTTTCTTATGCATTATTCTTTGTTATGTATCCTATACTGTTTATTGTAAGCCACATTGAACTCAAACTTGTTTGGGATAATGTGGGATATAAATGTCACAAATAAATAAATGTCACAAATAAAACAGGGCTGCCGAGAGGGGGGGGCAGGGAGGACAAAATTCCCCGTGCCAGGGTCAGGCCGCCGGCGCTACAGTCCCTGGTGTCACCTACCTGCCCTCGGCTCCGTCCCCCTGCATTAAAATCGGCAGCGCCTCAGCTCCGTTTGGAAAGGCAGATTGCCTCCCTTCGTGCCCTCCCTGTGTCCCGCCCTCGCGGAAACCGGAAGTTACATCAGACAAGGGCGGGACACAGTGAGGGAAGGCCCGAAGGGAGGCGATCTGCCTTACCAAACGGAGCTGAGGCTCTGCCGATTTTAATGTAGGGGGCCTGGTGGCAGACAGAGCCGAAGGCAGGTAGGTGAGACTGGGGACTGCAGCAGCGACAGGGGGGTGAGGGCATCGGCGGGGGGAGGCCATCAGTGGGGGGGGGGGGGGCGTCAGAGGGGCGGCCTTGCTCCAGGCCCTGAAATAAAATTCTCCAATTGGTGGTATCAGTGATTTGTTTTCTTCACAAAAGAAAGTTTTAACCTTTTAATAGTGTGTGTGGGTGTGTGAATTGACAATCCATTCTCCACATCTTCTCTCATGCCACTAACTATGGGAAAAATACGTGGATGATGTGAGAACACACAAAGAACTGTAGGTAAAAGCAGAATGATCCAGGGATAAATTAACCAGCACTGAGGAGGGGTAAGGACTTGGTGAGAACATGGAATAACAGTTTCAAAGCAGTGGGTTAGTTCCATGGACAGTACAAACAGATAAGACACTCTAGAAATTATTAACCAATATCATACAGGTGACATAGGTAGAAAATATCCAGCTCTGGGATCCTTTAGAACATTGGTCTTCATTGAAGCTTTCACTTCATTTTTGAGGGCTGCCAATGGGTCAGCTTTCAGGATATCCCTAATGAATATGCATCCCACTCTATTATGACCTAAACAGCATTTATCAAAATTAATACTTAATATTAAAACAACTTACTTTATTCAAATCAAACATAAACATTAATAAATTTATAACACAATAACAATACACAAGTTGTGTTCTGTATTAATACTTATGATACTCAATGTAGTTCTTCAAACTTTCAAAAAGTCAGATGATTTATTTTCATTCCAAACGACGAAATGTATACTTTTCCATCTTATAGTTCACAAATGAGTATCAGTCACTTGTCCATCAATAAACAGAGAACAAAATCCAAAAAAAGGGGGAAGTGAAGAAATTCACGGTATCCTCAGATACTTACCCCTTTTTTTGGATGTTGTTCTCTGTTTATTGATGGACAAGTGACTGATACTCATTTGTGAACTATAAGATGGAAAAGTATACATTTCGTCGTTTGGAATGAAAATAAATCATCTGACTTTTTGAAAGTTTGAAGAACTACATTGAGTATCATAAGTATTAATACAGAACACAACTTGTGTATTGTTATTGTGTTATAAATTTATTAATGTTTATGTTTGATTTGAATAAAGTAAGTTGTTTTAATATTAAGTATTAATTTTGATAAATGCTGTTTAGGTCATAATAGAGTGGGAGGTAATTGGAATTGACCGATAATTAAGAAATTTAACTCGTAATAGTTGAGTAATAATGAATATGCATGAGAGCCTTGCATGCCTTCTGCTTCCATTGTATGCAAATTTATCATACATATTCATTAATACAAAACATGGGTAAATCAATTTCAATATAGTTTTATATGTATTTTACACAATTTACTACCACAACTTTGACTTATTGCAGAATCTGTATTACAAACTACACAATATATATTAACATTTTATAAAAATATAAAATCTTATGCATATAGTGCTGTTGCCCACACCTCATAAACTTATATTGCTACTAGACATATAATATCAAAATACCCTTTACAATAAACCAATAACAGAGTGTTGAGCGGAAGGGTTGCGGGCTATTATTGGTTTATTGTAAAGGGTATTTTGATATTATATGTCTAGTAGCAATATAAGTTTATGAGGTGTGGGCAACAGCACTATATGCATAAGATTTTATATTTTTATAAGATTTTAATATATATCGTGTAGTTTGTAATAAAGATTCTGCAATGTCATACACATTCATTAGGGATATCCTGAAAACCTGCTCCGTTGGGGCTTTTGAGGCCTAGAAGAGAAGACCACTGCTTTAGAAGGAGAAATTTAGTGGATATGGAAAATTACTTAAATATACTTAAAGCTTTAAATATACTTAAAACTTTTTCTGTGATCTCACTTCACAGGGATTTGGGTTTTAGTGCTTTAGAAATGGCACATTACATCTCTGCTCTGATGGAGTGAGCATTTGCCACACCTACAGACATTGTGAAGATGGAAGAGAACTACTCTTCCCAGCATGCACTACAGTGTCACAGGAGTAGGAAAGGGGGAGTTGAACAGGCACATGCCTTACTTGATAGGGAGCCTTGTGGTAAACATGCTGAAGAGCAGATTTCAGCAGGACTGGTGACAGTAATTTGACCTCTCTCTGAAGGTCATACTATTAAAGGAAACAGTAGGCTTTGATGGACAGTCACAGGAGGCTGCCCTGCTGAAGATGGGGAAAGTGGTTTTAGAGCTGAGAACCTGAGGAAAGATGGGATGTGGATTTTTAAGATAAGGTGTTACATCATAGTGAATCTGGTTTATGTCAAACACTCCTTTCCCTCTTAATGACACCCACATTATAAGGTGTTCACTCAGGGCTGGAACCCTTTGCGGATCAGTTTGTTCCCCTCTCCCCCCACCTGCCTGGGACTTAAAATTTCAAATGAAATGTAAGGGTTGGCTAGCAGTGCAATGGGAGGTGTATAGTGTCAGTGCAGAGGAGCAGGATTACCAAGAGAGAGGGGGAGAGAGAAAGAGATGGAAAATTAACTTTTGGTCAGCCACCAGTTGCAAAGCTGACTCAGTTAAGCATGGTGCTGTTAACAGCTGTGTGGCTACCCCTTCTTAAGACCATCCCTGTATTCAACTTCACCCTACTTACACCCAGATCCCTCACCTAGAGACATTGAATGTGACAGCAGATAGGCTGTGTAAGGCCCGTCGTCTCATCTATCCCTTTAACTTCAGGTTCAGAAACTGCAATGGCCTGACAATTTAGGATCTGTAAGGGAGTGAAAGGGAGAGTAGATGGTATTGATAGGCCATATATGATATTTATCTACCTTCATTTATGTTTCTAAATTCTGCATATGCCACCAAATACATAGAAATCAGCCAAAAGCCTTTCACCTATGTCAATCAGCTGTCTGAAAATTGCCCATTCTCTACATGGATAAAACTTTGCCCACTGGATTTTTAGTTGCATGAGACCAGGCATTCCTGGGAGTGCTTACGTCAAAGAAAAGAAGTGTTGCTAGATACCAGGGAACATTTTTAAGTAGAGGGGTTATGTCAGGGGGTGCTGCAACACACCAGGGATTTTTTAAAGTCAGTCTGAGGGGGTTGATATCAGGGATGGGGGAGCCACTAGACACCAGGGAGTTAAGTAAATGAGAAAGGGGTCATGTTTGGGGGTAGGAGGGATGGTGGGTCACAAGGCACCAGGGATTGTTTCTAAGTTGGTAGTGATGGTGGTATGGATGGGGGGGGTTGTGTTGCATGGTGCTGCTAGTCACCAGGTAACATTTTTAAGTTGGGGGGGGGGGGTTATAACAAGAACAAAGAAGTGAGGCAAAGAAAACGAGGATGTCCAATGCTTGATGTATAGGTCCTTTAATATAGTCGCAAAATAAACACATCAAGGACCCAACTTGGCCGTCTTTTGCATGTAAGCCTGCTTCAGAGGTCAACAAACCTGTAGCATATGTTGGTGAAATATGGTCCTATATTTATTTGATTGAAGTGCCTTTTAGTGTACTGTACTAGACAGAGACACTTGTATTGCACTGAAGCAGGGGCGTAGCCACGGGCGGGCCTGGATGGGCCCAGGCCCAGCCACTTTCCCTCCAGGCCCGCCCAACCAACGTCCGCCCCGCCCCACTGGCGTCGCAGTCCCCACCTGCCTACCAGCTCCGTCGACGGGGAGAGATGACCCTCTTCAGCCACCCGACACCCAGCCTTAAAAAAGAAAACGGAAGAAGCGCCTCGCATCTGACCTGCTCTGCGCTGCTAAGGCAAACAAATCGCCTCGTCACGTCGGCCCTTCAATCACTGTGTCCCACCCTCACGGAAATAGGAAGTTACATCAGAGGGCGGGACACAGTGATTGAAGGGCCGATGCGACAAGGCAATTTGTTTGCCTTAGCAGCGCAGAGCAGGTCAGACGCGAGGCGCTTCTTCCGTTTTCTTTTTTAAGGCTGGGTGTCGGTGGCAGAAAAGGGTCATCTCTCCCCGTCGATGGAGCTGGTAGGCAGGTGGGGACTGAGTCGGGGAGGGAAGAAGGGGTCAGGGTGGGGTGGGGAGAGGAGAGGAGGGGCTCAGATGGTTGAAAGGGACGGGAATGGGGTCTAGGAGGGGAGGGGAGGGGACAGACTCAGATGGGAGAAGGGGACGGGGTCTGGGAGGGGAGGGGAGAGACTCAGATGGGAGAAGGGGTCTGGGGTCTGAGAAGGGGGCAGGAGGGAGAATGGGGCCATGCCTGGGGCAGGTGGGATTAAGGCTACTGGGAGAAGTGGGGGGATAGGGAAGGGTAGGGCAGATTCCTGATTGGGCGGAGGGTATAAAAGGAAGGTAGGACTGATGCTGGGCTACAGGGAGAGATGGGGGGTATAAAGGGAAGGGTAGGGCTGATGCTGGGCTACAGGGAGAGATGGGAGGGTAGGAAGGGAAGAGTATGGCTGATAGGGCTATAAGGATGGATGGGGGGTAGGGCCAATGGTGGGCTACAAGGATGAAGTGATGGGGAAGGGAAGGGAAGGGTATGGCTGATGCTGGGCTACAGGACAAATTCAAATTTTTGGTCCTTTATTCTGCAATTAATGATGGTTGATCTGTGTTCTGTATGTGACCAAGGTAAGAGATTCTGCTGGCATGTGGTGTTTGTGGGGATCTATATCAGTCTGGCTTTTCCAATGGGACACGTATTGCTATTGCCTTTTAAAGGTGATGTTATTGGTATTTGAGAACTGGTGGTTTTAAGGTTTGCAACATAGGTTCCGAATATGTATGTGGTTTATGTTGCTGTAGGACAGCTGTTGGGCAGACTGTTTATTAAAAATTATTTGGGATCCCCCCCAAAACTACTCACACCTTTATATACATAGTGCCCACCCATATTAGCTCTGGGCCCACCCAAAATGTCAGGTCTGGCTACGCCACTGCACTGAAGCGTTGTAGCTCCAGGAAAACTTGGGGGGGGGGGAGGGGTTATGTCAGGGAGTGCTATTAAGTCATGGGAAGTAGGGTCATGTCAGGGGGGTCATGCAAAGTGATGAGGACTGCCACTAAACACTAGAGGTTTCTTGAAGTCAGTGGGAGGGGGTCATGTCAGGGTTGGCGTGGGGTGTGCCACTAGTCATTATGGAATTTTTTTTTAAGTTATTGGGAGGGGATCATGTCAGGGAGTGGGGTATGTCACTAGACACCAGAGAACCTTTTTTAAGTTGTGGGGAGGGGGGTCTTGTCAGGGATTGGGGGTTTCCAATACCAGGGAATGTTTCTTTTATGTCACTGAGGGGGGAGTCATGTCAGGGGAGGGGGTGTGCCACCAGATACCAAGGGGTTTTTTAAAGTCATGTCAGGGGGTGCCACTAGACATCAGGGATTTTTTTTTAATTGGTGGGGGGGGGGGGGGGGCAGGTTGGGGGATGTTGCCAGACTCAAGTCAGTGTGAGGGGGGTTATGTCAGGGGGGATGAGGATAATGCCACCATATACAAGGGAATTATTTAAGTCAGTGGGAGGTGGGGTCATATAGGGGAATGGTGCATGTCAGTAGAACCCAGGGATATTTTGTTTAATTTGGTGGGAGGGAGGGTCATATCGGAGGGTAAGGGGGTGCCACGACACCAGGGAATTTTTTTTGTCATGGGAAAGGGGGTCATGTTGGGGGAAATGCCACCCTGCATTGTCTGCAGCTCTAACACACAGCGGAAGGGGGGGGGTTAATATCAGGGGGGGTGGTAGATGCTAGACATTAATGAAGATTTTTAAGTTGATGGGAGGGGAGTGCCGCTAGACACTAGGAATTTTGTTTTAGGTTAGTAGAAAGGAGGGGTCATGTTGGAGGGGTGGGGGCTGCCTTTACTTACCAGGGAATTTTGTTTTTAACTCAGTGGGAATTGAAGTTACATTGGGGGAGTACCGCTAGACATCAGAGATTTTTTTAAAAGTTGGTAGGAGGAATTCATGTTGAGGGGAGTGGAGGTGCCAATAGACACTAGGAATTATATATTTGATGGTGGGATGAGGGTCACTAGACAACAGGGAATTTTTTTAAGGCAGTAGAAGAGGGTTATAAATGACCTTGAGATGGGAGTAACTAGTGAGTTAATTAAATTCGCAGATGACAAAGTTATCCAGGGTCGTCTCGTCGCGGGAGGAGTGTGAAAGATTACAAGAGGACCTCTTGAGACTGGGGGATTCGGCATCCAAATGGCAGATGAAGTTCAGCGTTGACAAGTGCAAAGTGATGCACGTGGGAAGGAGGAACCCGAATTACGGCTATGTCATGTAAGGTTCCGCTTTAGGAGTTACGGACCGAGAAAGGGATCTGGGAGTCATCGTGGATAGAACGTTGAAATCTTCCGCTCAATGTGCTGCGGCGGCTAAGAAGGCGAACAGAATGTTGAGTATTATTAGAAAAGGGATGGAAAACAAGCATGAGGATGTTATAATGCCGTTATATCACTCCATGGTGTGACCGCACCTGGAGTATTGTGTTTAGTTCTGGTCGCCTCATCTCAAAAAAGATATAAAGGAATTGGAGAAGGTGCAGAGAAGGGCGACAAAAATGATAAAAGGGATGGGACGACTACCTTATGAGGAGAGGTTAAGACGGCTAGGACTCTTTAGCCTGGAGAAAAGGCGGCTGAGGGGTGATATGATAGAGGTCTACAAAATAATGAGTGGGGTAGAGCGCACTGATGTGAAGCGTTTGTTTACGCTTTCTAACAATAATAGAACTAGGGGACACAAGATGAAATTAGAATGTGGTAGGTTTAAAACAAATTGGAGAATGTTTTTCTTTACTCAGCGTGTGGTTAGACTCTGGAACTCATTGCCGGAGAAGGTAGTGACGGCAGCTGGCCTTGCTGAGTTTAAAGGGGGTCTGGACAGATTCCTGAAGGAAAAGTCCATTGATCGTTATTAAATTTTGGGTTTTTGCCAGGTTCCTGGGGCCTGGATTGGCCGCTGTCAGAGACAGAGTGCTGGGCTTGATGGACCTTTGGTCTTTTCCCAGTGTGGCAGTGCTTATGTACTTATGTTATGTTCAGGGGTGGTGCTAAATACTAGAGATGTTTTAGGTCACTGGTTTGAGGGAGGTAATTTCAGGGTTGGAGGGTACTGCTAGACACCAGGCAAGTTTTTTAAGTCAATGAGAGGGGCTCATGTAGGGGGTGGGGGGGGGGTGCTGCTAGACACCAGCCGGCTGATATTCAGAGCAATTTAAGTGGATAGGAGAGGCTCTGGCCTGCTTAAATCACTTTGGGCTGCCCAACCGCCGATATTCAGTGGCACTAAACTGGGCAGTGCCACTGAATATAATTTTTGACCACCCATGTTGAATTTGGGCAGGTCAGGGGCAGTACAAGGGGGTGATACTGGGGAGGAGCTAGCAGTTATTGAGAGCCAGATCTGCATAACTAACCCAGCCAAATTAGAACATCTCAAAAGCTGTCCTAACCTGGCTGGGTTAGCTATACGGGCCCTGGCACTGAATATTGTTGGCACCTGCATAATTATTTTTTGTTTTTTTAACCCCCCCCCCCCCCTTCCCTGATCCCCTGATGCAGCTCCCCCTCCTTCCCATCCCTCTCCCCCCCCCCCCCAGGTTGCGAGTCACAATCCCCCTTCACCTCAGAATATACCTCCCCACCGGACCCCCCTGATATCTCTGGTGGTCCAAGTGAGGGTGATGGGAGCAAGAGCAAAGCCTACTTCTGCCTTCAGAAAATGGTTGCCATGACCTCTTACGGCAGCTCGTGGTACTTGTGTAGTACCATAAAAGTCAACCACTGAGGTGGCGGAACAGGATCCACTATGAACGTACCAGGTCAAACAAAAGAGTAGCGTGATCAACAAGACTTTTCCAATGATACCAGGGACATAGAGAGTAGCAAATATGCTTTATGCCATAAATTATGTTTAAAAAATGATGACTCAACATGGCACTATGTTTTGGCTAAGTGTCTGCCTCAGGAGTCTACAAAATACAAATGAATAAATATATACTACTACTACTACTAATCATTTCTATAGTGCTACTAGATATATGCACTGCTATACACATTATATGCAGGTACTTTCTCTGTCCCTAGAGGGCTCACAATCTTAGTTTTTGTACCTGGGGCAATGGAGGGTTAAGTGACGTGCCCAAGGTCACAAGGAGCTGCAGCATGAATTGAACCCAGGTTTCTGAGATCAAAGCCCACTGCACTAACCATTAGGCTACTCCTCCACGTCAACGTACAAAGAAAAATAAAAACTTAAAATAAATGATACAATGTAAATACTAATAAAACATATTAAATGAAAATAAAACTTTAAAAACCAATACTGATGATATAAGTATGAAACATAACCTTTGAGACCAAAAGTCTATATAAACATAAAAACACGTGTATTGTAAAAAACTAGCACAGTGATAAGAAACATAAATATAAGATCAATATAATATATAAAAAAGTATACATGTAGATAATACAATTTAAAAGAAACAGGATGACCAAGATATAGGATTTTCAATGGGTTTCTCCAAAAAAAGACTAACCTTTGTGTGTACGATAGAGTCCAAAAGTAGCAAATAACATTTCACAGAATAGCAACAAAATGATGCAGTCTATAAACAACAAGGAATCAATTTATTTAGAAAAAAGTCCTATATAATAATTCTCACCTCCAACGTTCTGTCTTGCCTGGGTCCGTGGCTCCCTCAGAGGTGGTCTGCTAGGCTCCGTAGATCAGACTGAGACGTCACTGGCCGCATTATGACGTGATCCCGACACCAGCCAATCAGGCCCCTTGACTTCTCCCATGCTTTCCTGGGCTTCTCTCTCTGCTCTGGCTCCGCCCCCAAACAGCTGACGCCAAACCCTGCAGCGATGGCCCCAGGACAAATGCCGACAACCGCCAACATCGGACCCTCCGCTCCGGATCGCCCTCTCTCTCCCAAAACGGCTACTCTAAACCCGCCAAAGCTGTGGACGCCTCCACGCTCCCCTCCCACAACACACCGCCTTCGTCTCACCCCAACAACAGAGGGCGCGGTGCCCCGACAACGCTGCTCTGTCTTGCCCCAACAACGCTGGAGACCCATGCATCCCTGCTCCACTCCTCCCCACACTACTGCGAAATCAATGCCTGCCCAACTGCCGCTAGAACAGTTTTTCTTTCCCAGCCCAAACACTTTGTGCAAAAGTTAAAGGGGAGGAGGCGGTGGCAATCTCTACAGCTATTCACCACCTCATCGCTCCGTACACGTTCCTGCTACTGCCCCAGTGTCCGTGGCCCTGCCTTCCAGTCCTGTTCCGTGGCCGAGGAGCAATGATGCTCCCCCCTCCCACAGTGGTGGGGCTAGGGAAAAGTGGGGACCCCCCCCACAAACATGCATGCACGTTCGCATGGTACTATGCTTACAGTCACCCACCAACCAGACATGCAATGCAACAGGTATTCATACTGGCACACACTCCCCCTAGGGAAAGCATTTCATGCCCATGGGTCTCCTTTAGGAAAGCCAGATAGTGGCAGCTGGCAGGCATTAGAGGACAACCTTGCTAGCGCCCTTTTCATTTCTTTCAGAAACGGGCCTTTTTTACTAGTATAATATAATACAATACAATACAATAGTTGATGAAAAGGAGAATACATAAGAAGTAAAATTTAAGCATGAATGTATGTTTGTGACAAAAGATATAGAGAGTAGAGAAAGTGTATATAATTCCAGCGTGAACAGTATATGATCCCCCTGTCAATACGTGAGAGGTCACAGCAGCCATTTTCTGAAGGCAGCTGTAAGAGGCAGGAGTGAGTGGACTTCGCTGCTGCTTCCATCACCCCCACTTGGACCACCACGGATATCAGGTAGGCCCAAGGGGGTTGGGGGGGTGTTCTGGGGAGGAGGGTGCTTGTGACTCACAGCCTGGGAGAGGGAAGGGGGGAACTGCATCAGGGGATTGGGGGGGGGGGGGCTTAAAAAATCATGCGGGTCCCGGCTGAATGTCAGCCAGGACCCACATAACTGTCTTATGTGGTCTCCAGCTGAATATTGGCTGGGACCCACATAAGCTCCGGTGGCCAGGGCCCCCTATCAGTTAGCCCTGGATATTCAGTGCTGGTGTCTGGATATGGCCTGGCACTGAATATCAGGGGCTAATCTAGCTGGCGATGGTCAGCCAACCCTCACTAGACCCTCAAATTCCAGCCCATTACCAGCCAGTATCAAACTTATGCTTCCTTTCCAAAGTATTAGAAAAAGTAGTTTATACTCAGATGTCCTCTTTTATTGAAAAATTGCGTGCTTTTCACCCCAATCAATCAGGTTTTAGAGCCCATTTTAGTACTGAAACAGTTCTTGCAGCATTACTCAGTGAGATTTATTTCCATCTTGACAAACATAACATTGTTCTTGCTGTTTCACTCGATCTTTCTGCAGCCTTTAATCTGGTTAATCACTCGTTATTATTATCTCTTGTCACTCGGGCCTAACTGACCGTTCTTGCCTGGTTTTCCTCCTTTCTCTCAAACCGCTCTTATAAAGTCATTACCACTTTATCCACTGCCACCCCCCTCGCCCCTTGGCCTGTGGGGTCCCACAGGGATCGGTTCTGTCTCCATTTCTTTTCAACTTATTCAGTCATCTGGTATCTCATTAATTTCTATGCAGATGATATCCTACTACTTTTTCCCACTAATACATTCACTCCATCCATTGTTACTCTTCAAGACTGTTTAGACTTTGTCTCAGATTGACTCTCTGAGCAGAAATTAGTTTTGAACAAACAAAAAACAGTGGCCTGCTGTTTTACTGGAGGTCTCTCTACACCAACTACTACTTTAATCTTTTTAGAACTTCTATTCTTCCTGTTGATTCCTTTAGCTATGTAGGAATTGTTCTTGACTCACAATTCACTTTCTCTCCACAGATATCTAATTTATGCAAGACTGGTTTCCATATCATCATGCTGATCAATCCATAGACTGGTGGGTTGTGTCCATCTACCAGCAGGTGGAGATAGAGAGCAAACTTTGCCTCCCTGTATGTGGTCATGTGCTGCCGGAAACTCCTCAGTATGTTCTCTATCTCAGCAGGTGGTGGTCACACACAGCAGCAGCTCTGGCTAGGTCTCTAAGCCTAATTTTTAGGTTTTGTTGAGTACCTGGGGTTGAGGGCTCTTCTTGAGCAAGTGCAAACCTGGTGGTGCCAGGTCCCTCCTTTTCTCCCCCCTCCCGCTGGCTCCGTTTAAAAAAAAAAAATTTTGACGTCCATTAAGGGCGTTTATTTCAACGTTTATATCAGCGTTTATTGCAGCTGCTCACTGGGACACCAGTTCGTTATAGCGAGGAGCAGGTAATTTTCACCTTTTGTAGCGGGCAGGGGATTCCCCGATCGGTCTCCACGTCGCTTATGGCGTTGGAGGGCAAGGGCGCGAAGAATCGCTCCCCGGACCGCATGTGCGCGTCTAGCGGGGATGTGGGGGTTTCAAAGCCTGAATCACCTTTTTTGGGCGTTAGTTTGGAGTCCTGTCAGTTTCCTGGTTCTTCCTCTGGTGCGGCGGTTTTTCCCGCCATAGGCGCCCATCCCCCGCTGCTCGCCCCCCCCCCCCCCCCCCCCCCCCCCCCCCCCCCATTTTGGCTGGCCACTCTGCTCAGACGGCTTCTTCTTGGGCCGCCCTCGAGGTGGGAGACGTTAATGCTATGGTCGCCCTTGATTCGGGCGATGGCAAGAAAGCGGCAAAAGTTAAGCGCCGTTCTTCCTGCGCGGCTCCTTCTCGGAGTTTCGCGCCGGACGCCATTTTGGATGCGCAGCATGTTTCTCCCCCGCTCTTGCGAGCGCCGGTTGAGGGTGCGTCTAGGGCCGTGGCCCAGGCTGCAGAAGTGCACAGTCTGGGGGGTTTCTCCCCTGAGTTCATTTTGCTACTGCATCAGGCTTTTCTTATGCAAAACGCTGCCCCTGCTCCCCTGTCTGATAAAGGGGTTGAGGCCTCCGGAAGCAAACGCCCTTGGGTGGATTTCCAGGCCCTAGAGGACTCTGTCTCCTCTGATGTAGATGAGGGCAGCATATCTGAGTTCTCCGAACGGTCCTTTGGGGATTCCTTGGAGGAGACGGATTCCCGCTCGGATGGAGCGGATGACCCCTCTGCAGCTCGGATCTTTTGCTCAGAGGATTTGCCCAACCTGTTAGTGCAGGCCATGAGCATTTTGAAGTTTTCCTCTCCGGAGGACGTCTCTCCCTCAGCCTCTGCTGGCTCTGCCATTATGCTGGGGACGAAACACCCGCCTAGAACCTTCCACGTGCATGAAGCCATGCACACCTTGATTTCGGCTCAATGGGATTTCCCAGAAGCGAGCCTTAAAGTGGCTAGGGCTATGTCCCGCCTCTATCCTCTGCCTGAAGGCGAACGAGAGGCCTTTCTTTGGCCTACCGTGGATTCCTTAATCACTGCGGTGACTAAGAAAACGGCGTTGACGGTGGAAGGTGGCACGGCCCTAAAGGACGCCCAAGACAGAAGATTGGAGGCGGCTTTAAAGTCGTCCTTCGAGGCGGCTGCTTTAAGTTTGCAGGCCTCAGTTTGCCGCTCCTATGTGGCCAGGGCGTGCCTGACTATTGTGCAGCGGGCTTCCCCCTCGGATCCTTCCTTGAGGGCTGATTGGCCAGCCCTGGAATCGGGCTTGGCCTACTTGGCAGACTTGCTGTATGATGTCTTGAGAGCCTCGGCTAAGGGTATGGCTCAGACAGTCTCTGCTCGGCACTGGCTTTGGCTGAAGCATTGGTCTGCTGACCACGCCTCCAAGTCTCGCCTGGCTAAGTTGCCTTTTAAAGGCAAGCTGCTCTTTGGGGTCGAGCTGGACAAGATTGTGACCGATCTTGGCACGAACAAGGGCAAGAGGTTATCGGAGGTCAGGGCTCGGGCCAGTGGTGCCCGCCCCGGTTCCTCCAAAGGATGGTTTCAGGAAGCCCGTCGGTATCGCCCGGGCAAGTCGGGCTCCTCTGCCCCCTCTTCCTTCAAGAGGAACTTCTCCGCCAAGCAGCATTCCTTTCGCAGAGACCGCCGTCCCGGAGGTGCCTCCTCCGGTCCTCCCCCAGGGTCTCGTACCCAATGACGGGGCCCTGGTCCATGGCCCAGAGCAGATTGGAGGATGCCTATCGTCGTTTCTGGGTGAGTGGACCAGGGTAACTTCAGACACTTGGGTGCTGGAAATCATCAGAGACGGCTACAAGCTAGAGTTCTGCCGACCCTTAAGAGACGGGTTTGTGCACTCTCCCTGCAAGTCTCCGGTCAAAGCTGTGGCAGTGCAGCAGACTTTGGACAATCTGATCCGCCTGGGTGCGGTCGTTCCGGTGCCAGAAGATCAGCTTGGCAAGGGACGTTACTCCATTTACTTTGTGGTACCAAAGAAAGGAGGTTCTGTGCGGCCTATCCTCGACCTCAAAGGGGTCAATCGGGCCTTGAAAGTTCGACACTTCCAAATGGAGACGCTCCGCTCTGTTATAGCGGCAGTGAAGGCAGGGGAGTTCCTGGCATCCTTGGACATCAAGGAAGCTTACTTGCATATTCCCATCTGGCCTCCTCATCAACGCTTTCTGCGTTTTGCAGTCCTGGGCCGACACTTCCAGTTCAGAGCCCTCCCGTTCGGGCGGACCTTCTCCAAAGTAATGGTGGTCATCGCGGCCTTCCTACGAAAGGAAGGAGTACAAGTCCATCCTTATCTGGACGACTGGTTGATCCGAGCCCCCTCTTATGCAGAGTGCGGCAGAGCTTTAGACCGGGTGATTGCTCTTTTGAGCTCCCTGGGGTGGATCATCAACTGGGAGAAAAGCCAGCTGCGCCCGACTCAGTCCCTGGAGTATCTGGGAGTTCGTTTCGACACCCAAGTGGGCAGAGTGTTCCTGCCAGACAATCGGATTGTCAAGCTTCAGGCTCAGGTGGACCAGTTCCTAGTAGCCTCTCCTCTTCGGGCTTGGGACTACTGTATGTGCAGCTGTTGGGCTCTATGATGGCCACGATGGAAGTAGTGCCCTGGGCCAGGGCCCATATGAGACCACTACAGCACTCTCTGCTGCAGCGATGGACTCCAGTGTCGGAGGATTACGCTGTGCGCCTTCCCTTGGATCCAGCGGTGCGCAAGGCGCTGAGCTGGTGGCTGAGGCCAGACAAGCTGTCCACAGGAATGCCTCTTTTGACCCCAGAGTGGGTTGTCGTCATGACGGACGCCTCTTTGATGGGCTTGGGAGCCCACTGCTTGGGAAGGACAGGGCAGGGCCTCTGGTCTCCTGCAGAGGCAAAGTGGTCTATCAATCTTCTGGAACTCAGAGCCATTCGGTTGGCGCTTTTGGAGTTTCTCCTGGTACTGGCGGTGAAGCCATTACGGGTCCTGTCGGACAATGCCACAGCTGTGGCCTATGTCAATCGCCAGGGAGGTACCAAGAGCGCCCCTCTAGCCAAGGAGGCCATGAAACTATGCCAGTGGGCGGAAGCGAACCTGGAACAGCTGTTGGCGGCCCATATTGCGGGAGTCATGAATGTTAAGGCGGACTTTCTCAGTCGTCATACCTTGGATCCCGGAGAGTGGCAGCTATTGGCTCAGGCGTTCTTGGACATCACGAAGCGCTGGGGCCAGCCGAGCATAGATCTGATAGCGTCATCGGCCAATTGCCAAGTGCCGCGCTTTTTCAGCAGAGGACGGGACCCTCGATCTCTGGGAGTAGATGCTCTTCTCCAACGGTGGCTGACACGGGAACTTCTCTATGTGTTCCCGCCCTGGCCCATGTTGGGCAGGGTGCTAGACCGGGTGGCAAAGCATCCGGGTCGGATAATCCTGGTGGGACCGGACTGGCCCAGACGTCCCTGGTATGCGGACTTGATCAGGCTCTCGGTGGACGGCCCTCTGCGGCTGCCAGTGGTGCGGGGCCTGTTGCATCAGGGTCCCCTGGTGATGGAGGATCCCTCCCTCTTTGGTCTTACGGCCTGGCTATTGAGCGGCAGCGTCTGAGAAAGAAGGGCTTCTCAGACAAGGTCATCGCCACTATGCTAAGAGCGAGGAAGTGCTCTACTTCTACTGCTTACGCCAGGGTTTGGCATACCTTTGCATCGTGGTGTGAGGCAGGCTCCCTTTCTCCCTTCAGTGCTCCAATTTCTTCAGTGTTGGCGTTCCTGCAAGAAGGTCTGGAGAAGGGCCTGTCGCTCAGTTCCCTTAAAGTCCAGGTAGCGGCTCTGGCTTGCTTTAGGGGTCGCCTGAAGGGTGCTTCCTTGGCCTCGCAGCCAGATGTGGTGCGCTTTCTCAAGGGAGTTAATCACCTACACCCTCCTCTGCACTCGGTGGTGCCTGCGTGGAATCTCAATCTAGTGCTAAGAGCCTTGCAGAAGCCGCCTTTTGAACCCTTGTCGAGGGCATCTCTGAAAGACCTGACGTTGGTGGCTCTCTCTTCAGCCAGACAAGTTTCCGAGCTCCAGGTGCTATCATGTCGGGAACCCTTCCTGCAGTTCACTGAGGCAGGAGTGTCTTTTCGCACAGTGCCTTCCTTCCTGCCCAAGATTGTTTCTCGTTTCCATGTGAATCAGCAGCTCTGCCTACCCTCCTTTCGCAGGGAGAACTACCCAGAGGAGTACTCTGCTCTCAAATATCTAGATGTGAGACGAGTCATCATCAGATACTTGGAAGTGACCAATGATTTCCGGAAGTCGGATCATCTGTTTGTGCTGTTCGCAGGTCCTCGTAAGGGTCTGCAGGCATCCAAGCCTACAGTGGCACGATGGGTCAAGGAAACCATTGCAGCGGCTTATGTGGCCGCGGGGAAGATGCCGCCTATCCAGCTGAAGGCTCACAACACTAGAGCACAGGCGGCCTCGATGGCAGAGGCCGGGTCCGTCTCCTTGGAAGAGATTTGTAAGGCGGCAACTTGGGCATCAGCTCATACCTTCTCCCGTCATTACCGCTTGACTGTGGCTGCTCGGGGGGAGGCCCGGTTTGGAGCTTCAGTGTTGCGGTCAGGGATTTCTATGTCCCGCCCTGGGTGAGTACTGCTTCGGTACATCCCACCAGTCTATGGATTGATCAGCATGATGATATGGAAGGTAAAATTATGTATCATACCTGATAATTTTCTTTCCATTAATCATAGCTGATCAATCCATAGCCCCTCCCAGATATCTGTACTGTTTATATTCTGGTTGCATTTCAGGTTCAAGTTTAGTCTTCAGTTCCTGTTCAGGAGGATCTTCGTGTTCAAGTTTTTTCGATTGAATTCTTCTGGAGTTGAGACGATTTTGTGTTACAGTGAGCTGCTGCATTCCTCTCCCCTCCATTTTACGGGGCTGGATTGCGACCTAAATTCTGCCGGCGCTCCCTCCCGCTTCGTGCGGCAGTAGGGTAGCCTTATATCCCTCCCACTTCTGCGGTGTTAGGGTCAGCCAGCTCCTCCTGCGGTTGCGGTCGCAGGATAAGCCAGATCCCCCCGCATCGGCAGGTGTGGTGTCCCTCCCCCACTGAGCTGGACGGATTCCCCTCCCCCACTTGTGTGGGGATGAGCTGGGTTGATTCCCCTCCCCCGTTTCGGCGGTGGTGAGCTGGGCAGAGTGTCCCTTTGTGGGTGTAATTCTCTAAGTGCTGAGTCCTGCGGATGGAGCTTTGATATCGACATACTGAGGAGTTTCCGGCAGCACATGACCACATATAGGGAGGCAAAAGGATTGCTCTCTATCTCCACCTGCTGGTAGATGGACACAACCCCACCAGTCTATGGATTGATCAGCTATGATTAATGGAAAGAAAATTATCAGGTATGATACATAATTTTACCTTCTTCATTCTCCAGCAATTGCATTCAGTGCGACAATATTTTGACTATGATGCATTTCATTCTTTTATTCTCTCCCTCTTAGTCAACTGCAATATCATATATCTAGGTTGCTCTCCTGCTAATTTAAAAAAACTCCAAACAAAATACAGCATTAGATTATTATGTCTTGCTCAGAAATGTGATTATGTTTCCCCATTACTCTATAATCATAACTGGTTCCTTATTGAGCAGCAAATAATATTCAAACTATTGACACTTTTTTTCAAGGCCTTCAGGATTGGTCTCCCCCATTACCTAAAACTAATACTATCCTGTATTCTCCTACCTGTGTTTGCTCCATAAATGATCGTCGGCTGGTCCTTCCCAGTCCCAAATCTATTCAGCTTGAATTTACCAGACAACACGCCTTCTACTTCGCGGCTCCTTTCTTTTGGAACTCTCTCCCCTTGAATGTCTTTGCCAAATTATTTTTCTAAAATTTCAAGTCCACCATAAAAACCTGGCTTTTTCATCAAGCTTTTAATTGTGCATAAGATCCCATATACTGGAGTGGAGGAGTGGCCTAGTGGTTAGAGCACCGGTCTTGCAATCCAGAGGTGGCCAGTTCAAATCCCACTGCTGCTCCTTGTGATCTTGGGCAAGTCACTTAACCCTCCATTGCCTCAGGTACAAACTTAGATTGTGAGCCCTCCTGGGACAGAAAAATATCCAGGGTACCTGAATGTAACTCACCTTGAGCTACTACTGAAAAAGGTGTGAGCAAAATCTAAATAAATATAAGATCACTGCTACCCTATTACCTTTCTCGACTGTATGTCCCCTCTATTTTTTCCTTATGATGATCTTTGAGTTTGACTGCTTTTAGGATGAGTGTGGTGTTCTTTCCTGTCCTGAACGAAGATGATGAAGGGCAAAAAAAGAAGAACAAATAACAGAATCTATCTGGGGTTTGAATGTGAGGAGTGAGTCGAAAGTGACACCTACAGGGGCATTTTCGAAAGAGAAGGGCGCCCGTCTTCCGACACAAATCGGGAGATGGGCGTCCTTCTCTCAGGGTTGCCCAAATCGGCATAATCAAAAGCCGATTTTGGGCGCCCTCAACTGCAGTCCATCACGGGGACAACCAAAGTTCACAGGGGCATGTCGGAGGCATAGCGAAATTAGGACTGGGGCATGCTTAAGAGATGGGCGTCCTCGGCCGATAATGGAAAAAAGAAGGTCGTCCCTGACAAGCATTTGGTCGACTTTACTTGGTCCATTTTTTTTTCACGACCAAGCCTCAAAAAGGTGCCCAAATTGACCAGATGACCACCGGAGGGAATTGGGGATGACCTCCCCTTACTCCCCCAGTGGTCACCAACCCCCTCCCACCCTAAAAAAAACACTCAACTGGAACTCATCCTCCATTGGGATCCACCATCTCTGCTCCTTGAACCAAAAGCCTGCCCTCAGCGCCTTCCACTTCTGGAGACCTCTGCTGGAATGTGAGTCCTACCGGGAGAGGCAGCGGGTTGAGAACCGGGAGAGAAAGAGTGACATCCAGCCCCAAGTCTCTACTACTACTACTACTATTTAGCATTTCTATAGCGCTACAAGGCATACGCAGCGCTGCACAAACATAGAAGAAAGACAGTCCCTGCTCAAAGAGATTACAATCTAATAGACAAAAAAAAAAAAGTAAGCAAATCAATTAATGTGTACAGGAAGGAGGAGAGGAGGAGAGGAGGGTAGGTGGAGGCGAGTGGTTACAAGTGGTTACGAGTCAAAAGCAATGTTAAATAGGTGGGCTTTCAGTCTAGATTTAAAGGTGGCAAAGGATGGAGCAAGACGTAGGGGCTCAGGAAGTTTATTCCAGGCATAGGGTGCAGCGAGACAGAAGGCGCGAAGTCTGGAGTTGGCAGTAGTGGAGAAGGGAACAGATAAGAAGGATTTATCCATGGAGCAGAGTGCACGGGAAGGGGTGTTGGGAAGGACGTGTGTGGAGAGATACTGGGGAGCAACAGAGTGAGTACATTTATAAGGTTAGTAGAAGAAGTTTGAACAGGATGCGAAAATGGATAGGGAGCCAGTGAAGCGACTTGAGGAGAGGGGTAGTATGAGTAAAGCGACCCTGGCGGAAGACGAGACGGGCAGCAGAGTTTTGAACCGATTGGAGAGGAGAGAGGTGACTAAGTGGGAGGCCAGCAAGAAGCAGATTGCAGTAGTTTAAACGAGAGGTGACAAGGGTGTAGAGGAGGGTTTTGGTAGAGTGCTCAGAAAGAAAGGGGCGGATTTTACGGATGTTGTAAAGAAAGAAACGACATCCAGACAGCAATGTCAGACAAGCACGCTGAAACTTTGGTTTGGATGCAAGGTGAGATATCAGGGGTAGAAAGGTAGATTTGGGAGTCATCACCATAGAGATGATAGGAAAAGCCATGGGATGAGATTAATGAACCAAGTGAAGAAGTGTAGATAGAAAAGAGGAGGGGACCAAGAACAGAACCCTGAGATACGCCGACAGGCGGAGGGATAGAAGTAGAAGAGGATCCACCAGAGTGAAGTCTCCTGGGTCTCCTCCTCCCAGAGCAATTTCAGGGCTCCTCCTGGTAATTTGAACACGGGTTCTGGCAGCAAACCTCTCAGTGGATTGCTGCTGTGGCAAGGAGGTTCTGGCCATTGAGAAAGTAGCCATTACCGACCCCTTACATTTGGTGTGCGACATATCGAGGTAGGAAAAAGAAGCACAGAGCAACCAAATAGTAGAGCTCTCAGCCACGATCAGAAGCGTGCTGCCATCTTGACACGCCCCTCAACACTCCTGACTCCCTAGTATCTTAATGGAATCTTTGTAGCACATAGTAAATGATGGCAGATAAAGACCTCCAGGGGCTATCCAGTGGAATAAAATACGTATACTTGATCCTGCTGTCTTTGCCATTTTACTACTACTACTACTTAACATTTCTAAAGCGCTACTAGGGTTACGCAGCGCTGTACAATTTAACATAGAGGGACGGTCCCTGCTCCAAGAGCTTACAATCTAAGACACAAGTGAACGGTCAGTCCGATAGGGGCAGTCAAATTGGGGCAGTCTGGATTTACTGAACGGTAAGAGTTAGGTGCCGAATGCAGCATTGAAGAGGTGGGTTTTAAGCAAAGACTTGAAGATGGGCAGGGAGGGGGCTTGGCGTAAGGGCTCAGGAAGGTTGTTCCAAGGATAGGGTGAGGCGAGGCAGAATGAGCGAAGCCTGGAGTTGACGGTGGTGGAGAAGGGTACAGAGAGGAGGGATTTGTCCTGTGAACGGAGGTTACGGGCGGGAACGTAAGGGGAGATGAGGGTAGAAAGGTAGTGAAGGGCCGCAGACTGAGTGCATTTGTAGGTAAGAAGTAGAAGCTTGAATTGAATGCGGTATCTGATTGGAACCCAGTGAAGTGACCTGAGGAGAGGGGTGATATGAGTATATCGGTTCTGGCGGAATATGAGACGTGCAGCAGAGTTCTGAACAGATTGAAGGGGGGATAGATAGCTAAGTGGGAGGCCGGTGAGGAGTAAGTTGTAGTAGTCAAGGCGAGAGGTAATGAGAGCGTGGATGAGAGTTCGGGTGGTGTGTTCAGAGAGGAAAGGGCGAATTTTGCTGATGTTAAAGAGGAAGAAGCACACTTCACAAATCCAAAGATGAGAACTGTATGTCTGCAAACAGCCTACCTATGGGATGTTTATAACTTTGGCTATTACAAAACCCAAACACCCTATATTAAGTTGAAATGCATATATATATATATGGGTTTGGGAACCCTCAGAAGATACCACTTAAAGGCAACATCATAAATTCTTGCCTAGTGGCATAGCATCTCTTCATTGGGTCATCCCTTGATTAACTATTTTATGGTGCTGTTGCGAACACACTCAAAAAGTGCTCAAAAATATATACGTGCTCTTAAATGAAAAACTAATGAAAAACTTATCTTGAGTTCCAATCCGTGTCTCTCACTGTTGGAGTCCACTTAGGCTTCCCCTAAATTGCGCCCAATTTGTAGTTTGGAGATCTTAAGTGGTTTCAAAGAGGAAGAAGCGGCAGGTCTTGGCTATCTGCTGGATATGCGCAGAGAAGGAGAGGGAGGAGTCAAAGATGACTCCGAGGTTGCGGGCAGATGAGATGGGGAGGATGAGGGTGTTATCAACTGAGATAGAAAGTGGAGGAAGAGGAGAAGTGGGTTTTGGTGGAAAGACGATGAGCTCAGTCTTGGACATGTTCAGTTTCAGGTGGCGGTTGGACATCCAGGCAGCAATGTCGGATAAGCAGGCTGATACCTTTGCCTGGGTCTCTGCGGTGATGTCTGGTGTGGAGAGATACAGCTGGGTGTCATCAGCATAGAGATGATACTGGAAACCATGAGATGAGATCAGGGAGCCCAGGGAAGAGGTGTAGATTGAGAAGAGAAGGGGTCCAAGGACAGATCCCTGGGGAACACCAACAGCTAGGGGGATGGGGGTGGAGGAAGATCCATGAGAGTGAACTCTGAAGGTGCGGTGGGAGAGATAGGAAGAGAACCAGGAGAGGACAGAGCCCTGGAACCCAAATGAGGACAGTGTGGCAAGAAGTAAGTCATGATTGACAGTGTCAAAAGCGGCGGATAGATTAAGGAGGATGAGGATGGAGTAGTGGCCTCTGGATTTGGCAAGGAACAGGTCATTACAGACTTTAGAGTGCTGTTTCTGTCGAGTGAAGAGGGCGAAAACCGGATTGAAGTGGATCGAGGATGGCATGAGAGGAGAGAAAATCAAGGCAGCGGCTGTGAACGGCACGCTCAAGTATTTTTGAGAAGAAGGGTAGGAGGGAGATGGGGCAGTAGTTGGAGGGACAGGTAGGGTCAAGTGATGTTTTTTTGAGGAGAGGTGTGACTACGGCGTGCTTGAAGGTGTCAGGAACAGTTGCAGTGGAGAGAGAGAGGTTGAGGATATGACAGATGGAGGGGGTGACAGTATGAGAGATGATGTTAAGTAAGTTGGTGGGGATGGGATCAGAAGAGCAGGTGGTGCATTTCGAGGAGGAAAGAAGGCGAGCAGTTTTCTCCTCGGTGATGACAGGAAAGGAGGAGAAAAAGGCCTGGGTTGGTTGGTTGAGGGAGAGGGTTGAAGGGTGAAGAAGAGATGGCTTGGTAGTGAACTCAAGGTTGATCTTTTGCACCTTGTCGCGAAAGTAATCAGCCAGTGATTGAGGAGAGAGTGAGGGGGGGGGAGCGGAGGGCACTTTGAGGAGGGAGTTAAAGGTGGAGAAGAGACGACGGGGGTTGGAGCTGAGAGAATTGGTCAATTGGGTGTAATAGTCCTGTTTGGCAAGGAATAGGAAGGAGTGGAAGGAGGATAGCATGAATTTGTAGTGAAGGAAGTCTGAAAGGGTGCGTAATTTCCTCCAGAGGCGTTCAGCAGATCGGGTGCAGGAGCGAAGGTAACGGATGCAAGGGGTCAGCCAGGGCTGGGGATTAGTACGCTTTGTGGGACAGGAGATGAATGGTGCGAGGGTGTCCAGAGCAGAGGAGAGAGTGGCATTGTAAGCGGAGACAGCCTTGTCTACAGACTCGGAGGACATGATGGAGGGGAGGAGATTAGAAATACTAGAGGATAGGGTGGGAGGGTTAATAGCCTGGAGATTTCTGGAGGTAGTGGTTAAAGTTGGACGGGGCTGAGGGGGGGGGGTGAAGAAGTGTGAAGGTAATGATGATCGGAGAGAGGAAGAGCTGAAACATGGAAATTGAAGGGAGAGCCGGAAGAGGAGAGGACGAGGTCAAGACAATGGTCGTCTCGGTGAGTAGGGGTGGTGGAGCAAAGCTGGAGGTTGAAGGAGTCTGTTAGAGGGAGGAACTGAGAAGCGTGAGGGTCGGACTGGTCATCAACGTGTATGTTAAAGTCTCCGAGAATGAGGGACGGAGATGAGGGTTCAAGAAAGATGGAAAGCCAGGCATCGAAGTCGGTGAGGAAGGAAGAGAGGGATTTATAAGGGGGGGCAGTAAATGACTGCCATTCTGAGTGGCAATGGGTAGAATAGCCGGATGGAGTGAGCTTCAAAGGATGAGAAGCAGTGAGACTGCGGTAGGAGGAGGAGTAGAAGTCTGCTTGGCACCAGTCTTCCCAACTAAAGGCACTACTGTCACAGCCCACTCCAGCCCATTCTGATCTGTCTTTGCCATTTTTGGGACACTGACTATAGAAGTCTGCCCAGTACTGTGCTGGACCCCATCTTTGGAACTCTTTACCTGATCAACTTCACAAAGTTTCTTCTTACCTTTCCGAAAATGTTTTAGAACTTGGTTATTCCAACAGTATTTTAACTGATGTGTTGGAGATTTTATTTTAGTGGAATTGAATGTCTATAATAATATTGTGTGTTGAAATTGTAACTGTATCTTTGATCCTATACAATTAGAATCCTTTTGTACTGAATAAACCTGTGAAGGAGAAAGTAGAGAATGTGGGGACTAATTCCTAATGTTCTGTAGCTGGTGGGTTTATTGATTTGATTAACATCAGTTCTAAAAAAAATATATTGATGCTTCCGTTTGATTGTTACTTCTACTAATCTGTAGTTTCTTCCCCGTAATTTTATGTTTGATATTATGTGATTGTACTTTCTTTTCTTATTCGTCATTTTATTTGTCAATTTATGATAAAATCTTTATTATTATTATTAATAAAATTGTAATTGTAAACCACTGTGGCACTAAGGAGTCCTTTTACTAAGTGGCAATAAGCACTACCACATGTTTCCAATGCACCAAAATGCACTACCGTGGGCTGCGCTCAGGTGCCCCTGTGGTAGTTCAGGCATCTGTGCACGCTTTCCTGGCACTAAAAAAATTGCAGGGAATGGCCATCAGTAGAGAGTGGCAGGAGAGAGATGTTAGAAGAATAAGAATAGTGAATAGCTTCATATTTTGCAGTTTAGAAAAAGAAGATTAGACTGAGGTCAAGAGGAGACATGTGAGAGGTAAGAGCAGTGGAGTCAGAGAAGTGACACAAGATTTGGAAATTATGAGCGTAGCAGAAATGGGTACAAGAGTAGTTTTGAATGATGGTGAGAAGCAGTGAAAGTAAAATGGTGAAGAGAATTGGGCCAAGGATAGAACCCTGTGGGACATCTGAATTTAGGAGAAGGGGAGAAGTCGAAGTTCAATTGAAAGTAAGTTGGTAGGTATGATTGGAAAGATAGCTTGAAACCTGAAATATGAAGGGATTGAAGGTGTGGAAGAAGAAGGGAGTGGTCAATGAGATCAAAGGGTGAAGAGAGATCAAGAGAAATAAAAACAATGGCGGAATGATTGTCTAGGGAAATAATCATGAAGAGCGAGCAGGAGAGTTTCGGTGCAATGACTGTGACAAAAGCCAGATTGATAAGGATGCAAAACATTGGCCTGTTCATTTCAATATGTTTGATAAGTTGAGTGAGGACAAGTTTTTTTAAGGATCTTAGAGGAAAAAAAGGAGATTGAAAATAGAGAAAAAACTGGAAGGGAGGGAGGGGTCAAGGCAAGGCTACTTCAACAGAGGACAGACTAAGGCATGTTTCTAAGGAAAGGAAACAACTCCTTCTGTAAGACTAGATGAAAGGAGAGGAAGACGATGAGAAATAACGTGCTCTGCAAGACGCTTAACAAGGAAAGTGGATAACTGATCAGAAGATGAGGAAGTGGGGATGAGAGAGAAAATGACAAAAGAGAGAGAGAGTGACCAAGGGGAGGTTAAAAGTGGACCAGGAGGAGGAAAGACAGGGAGATGGGAGAAAGGGGTGGAATTGTAACAGGGGAAGGTGGGACAGAAGAAGAAAGGATGGATGAAGAGATGGGAGGGAAAGTAGGAAAGGCGGGAAAAAGGGGTAGATAGGAGGAGGGAGGAGAGGATGAGATGGAGGGAACATAATCAGGGGAAATGGTAGAAGAGGGAGCAATAGAGTCAAGGTCCTGAAAAAGGTCTTGTCTTGGGGACAGTTGAGGGAGCGAACAATCTTATTTGAAAAGAATGAGCTCTTTGCAAGATGAAGTTCTTTATGCTATTCTTTATAGTATGTACGAAACAGCATGTGATCAGAGCCCAGGACTGTTTTCCACCATTAGCATTCAGCAGAACACAGAAACATGGAGGGCTGAGGAAAACCAGGGGTGGAGTCAGGATGGCCAGAGGATGAAGAGGTGCGAGGGACATGTAGTTCCAAAATGTTGGATAAACAGTTGTTAAGCTCGAGGACGTGTTGAGTAAGAGGTAGGTGATTGTGGGGCAAGGTGATGGACAGCTTGGTAGATCTTGGTGTCCGAGCTGTCATTGAGCTTGTAGGAGGGGAGGGGAGGGGAATGGGATGAGAAGGAACGAGAGGATGAACAGCGGGAAGAATGAAGCAAAGCAAAAGATGATCAGACCATGGTAAGCGGAAGGTGTGGAGGGGAAACTGTGAGTTGGGGAGAGGTAAAGATAAAGTCAAGAATGTTTCCTAAGATATGGATTGGGCACGAGGCATGCTGCATAAGGCCTAAACTTGATGTGGAAGAAAAAAAACCAGGAAAACATATCAGAAGGGGGAGATTAAAATCACCCTGGAGAAGGAGAGAGTAATAGAGGGTTACACATTCTGAGGAAAAAGCCGAGAGCTCATCCACAGAGAGTTAGGAAGGGGGAGGTGGGGGATAGAGTACAGCTACGAAGAAATGAGAGGAGGAGAGCGAGAAATAAAGAAGACAGGCTTCAGGTATGGAGAGAAGCATAAAGGAACAGGAAGTCTGTAGGAGGCTGGGTCATTTCGAGGGCGGGGGGGGGGGGGGGGGTGCCACTAGACACCACAGAATTTGTTTTTATATTGAGGGAAGGGAGGTTGGATTAGGGGGAGAGGAGGAGGCTGCTAGACTACCAGGGATTGGTATTGGATGGGATGTAGACCCAGTGTTTGTTTTTTTTTTTAACATGTCCCCCTTCCTGTCAGTGTGTGAGCCAGTCACCACTCATGCGCTGACAGGAACGGGTACATTTTTACAGTAAGCTATGGATTACTGCGGTGATTTTAATGTGCCAATCATTTAATGCTCATTGATTACTGCGTTCCAGTGGTAATTGTTTTGTGGAAAGCTTGTTTTAGAAGCTGTGATACCTGTGGCTCTAACACACAGCTTTATGCATCAACAGGGTCAATACATTGCATCAGTTCCATGGACAGAAGAAACAAATAAGACAGCCTCTTAGAAATGGCCAAAGTCATACAGGTGTAATAAGCGGAATATTTCTTGTTTTGGGATCCTTTAGAATGTTGCTCTACACTGTCTTCAAGGGACACCAATGGGTCAGCTTTCAGGATATCCCTAATGAATGTGCCTGAGAGATTTACATATATGCTTGCTGCTTCCTTTGTATGCAAATCTTTCATGCATATTCATTAGGCATATCCTGAAAACCTGCCTGTTGGGGCCTTCAAGGACTGGAAGGGAAGGCCACTGCTTTAGAAGGAGGAATTTAGTGGACAGGGAAAATTAGATATACTTAATAAAGCTTTTTCTGTGATCTCGCTTTACAGGGATTTGGGTTTTGGAGCTTTGAAATGTCACATGAAATTTCTGCTCTGATTTGTTCCTGGAGCAGGGAGTGAGCATTTGCCATACCGAAAGACTTTGGGAAGATGGATGAGGACTACACTTCCCAGCATGCACTACAATGTCACAGGTGCAGGGAGGGGGGTGCCACATGCCTTGCTTGACAGGGAGCCTTGTGGTAAACATGCTGAAGAGCAGATTTCAGCAGCACTGGACTGATGACAGTAATCTGACCTCTCTCTGAAGGTCATGCTATTAAAGGAAACAGTAGGCTTTGATGGACAGTCACAGGAGGCTGCCCTGCTGAAGATGGTTTCACAGTTGAGAACTTGAGGGAAGATGGGATGTGGGTTTTTAATGTTTCAAAAGATTTAAGAAAGGGTGTTACATCATAGTGGATCCATCTTATATCAAATACTTTACCCTCTTAATGACGCCCATATTGTAAGGCATTCAACTTCACCCTACTTGCACCCAGATCCCTAATCTATAGAGACATCGAATGTGACAGCATATAAACATTGTAAGACCTATCTTGTCTATCCCTTTAACTTCAGATTTAGAAATTGTGATGGCCTGAGCTTTGATCCTGGCAACCTGGGTTGGATTCCCACTGCAGCTTCTTGTGACCTTGGGCAAATCACTTAACCCTTCATTGTCCCAGATACAAAAACTTAGATTGTGAGCCCTCTAGGGACAGAGAAAGTACCTGCATATAATGTGTACAGCGCTGTACAGGTCTAGTAATGCTATAGAAATGATTTGAGTGGCCTAACAATTTTTGCATGTGCCATCAAATATATACAGATCAGTTTTCACAGGTAAAGAACCTTTCACCTGTGTTAATTAGCTATCTGAAAAGTGTGCATTCTCTATGTGGCTAAAAATTTGCCCACTGGATTTTTAGTCAAAAAAACAGCAAGGGAGGCAGTCCGCCAAATCCAATATGGAAGATAAAACAACAAGGCAGACCTTGTAAGAAACACAGTCTCTATTAATAGATTAAAAGCCCCCAGAATTTCAATATAAAATGCCTGACATGACCATGTTTAGGCCAGTACAAATGGCTGTGTCCGGGGCAGTAGGTCACTGTAAATGAAAATAAAATCATTCAGTATCTAGTAAAGAAAATCCTTATATAAAATAATAAATACATAAACTTTATGCACAAGAGGAACTTTCAAAAGAACCTTTCCTTTAACAATAGCACCATACTAAAACCTAGTGTCTGGGTGCTAAAACAATGTTCAAGGGTAAAACAGTAAAAACAACCAGAGAGGAGAGGCTTGCCCAGCTGATGTAAAATTCCAAAATCAGCCTGGCTGGTGTAACTGTTAAAACATAGCAAGCACTAAAAAAAAAGGTAGCAGAAACACCACAGATGATAAAAACAGCCTCACCAGGCTAACAAGAATGTAAATCCATTAAAAATGCTCAATATACTAACAGATTCTGGGATCAGTCTCTCATGAAAACGCTGTGAATGCAATGAAAACAACTTACCGTGTCATCCTAACTTATATGTATGCTGAGGTCATGTATATATAATTAGTGTAAGGAATATTTGGTTCAAAACCAGTAAAAACGTGTGTCTGAAATGCAGAACAACTAAAAACAGCTTGAATGTCCTTAAAGCAGTATATACATCTGTGCAAAATCATTAAAATTCAAAATGTAAAATGAACATCCTGAGATGTTCTAGGATCCATAACAACTAAAATCACTGCAAAAAAATCTTAAAACAGAAAAAAATATTTAAAAAATGTGGTGGAATGCATGGATAGGTTAATAATGCATTCCAATGATATCAATGCATTTCAAAGATGTCATCAATGCATTCCGACCATGGAAGAAATCTGAGTATCAGAGAGTCCTTAAAACACATGAAGAGCATCTTAAAAGCTTCTACAAAGGTCAGAAAACAACTAAAAATGAAATAAAACAGCTAAATATGGATCCTACCAGCCCATAAGATCAAAATTAAAACATTAAAAAATTGCAATTAAAAATCTGGGTAAGCCATCTTCTACAAACATATTAGAAACAGCAGTAAGTCTAAAATGCATAGTATGTGATAAAAAATTAATGATGAAACCAACAGAGAGTCAGTCCAAACAGCCATAAACAGGAAAAACTATGATACAGTGTGAGCAGTGCCAGACAGAGACTGCATGAAGAAGCCATCAAATATCACAGAAAAACAGCAAAATCAAGCTCTTGGTTCAAACCATGTGGTGTTAACTGTATTAAACTTATATGTAAATCTTTATTCCATCTGTAATAAAAGCTTGTCCAAATCACCCCCTGTTTTCTAAACAATGCTCCGCTAGTGGTTTCTCCAGCACTTTCCTATTCATTGCTCTTTTATGTTCAGCAATCCATTTATTCAAGTGTCTTATAGATTTCCCTATATAAAGTAATCCACATGGACATTATGCAATGTAGATGACACCTGAACTTTTACAGTTGGTAAAACTTCTTAACTCAAAAATCTCACCAGTCTCTGGATGAACAAAAGTCATAATAGTAATGTGTACATTGCACACTGAGCATGATCCACACCCGTCCCAAAGGTCTCTGGCTTCCTAAATTTGTGTGCTGTGGGATTGTTGAATGAACTAAGCTGTCTTTCAAGTTTTCTTTCCTTTTTTTGTGAGCAATCATAATGTTTCTATTTTGAAAATGATCTATCCCTTGGATGATATGCTAATGTTTCCGTAGAATGTTAATGATGCTTCTCGAGAGATATGTGAATGGTAATGCAAATACCGCTCTGCTGTTTGGTTCTCTTTTTCTAGGTTGCGGTAGTGAGTCTCTGTCAGCGGCTGCAGCTCTATTATATCCTTTTGCAATGGCTTCAATAGCATATCCTTTCAACTGAAATCTTCTTGTCATCTCATTAGCCTGTTCTTTAAAGGAGTCCTTAGAACATAGCTGTTTACATCTCAGGAACTGGCTGTGTGGAAGATTCATCTTATAAGTATGATTATGACAGCTGTTAAAATCCAAGTACTCATTTATAATCTGTTGGTTTCCTGTATAGGTCACTATGGAATGTTCCATTTATTTATTTATTAGGATTTATTTACCACCTTTTTCAAGGAATTCACTCAAGGCAGTGTACAGTTAGAATAAATCAAACATGAGCAATAGACAATTACAGCAGTAAAAATATTCAAGTAACAATACAAAGTATGGCATAGTATTCATATATAATATTAATATCAAGGAATGAATTGAATGCATTTTTTGTTAAAAGACATCTAAAATTTAAAATTACTATTAAAATTATTCAATGTTGCTTAAAAAGTTTGGAGTTCCTCTTCTGTTCCTTTCCAGATCATGATGATGTCATCAATGTAGCGTTGCCATAATAAAATGTGCTTACTTCATTGTGGTTGTTTGAAAATTTTTTCTTCAAAAGCTGCCACATAAAGGTTTGCCACTGATGGGGCCATGGTTGCTCCCATTGTGGTGCCTTTTGTTGGTAAAAGGTACCGTCAAAACAAAAGAAATTCCTTTTCAAAGCTATGGCTGCCAGTTCAACTATGATTTCTACTGGAATGCATTGACAGAAGCACTCTTTGGTCAGTACATTCTGTGATTATGGCAATGGCTTCATCCTGTGGTATGTTTGTAAGTAGTGATTCTATTTCAAGTGTTACCAATAGTATATCACCAACCACCTGTATTTCTTTAAGTGTGTTCACAATGTCTCTGGAGTCTCTGATATAGGAGGCAATCTGTGGAATCTTGGGTCTTGAAAATTTATCAACAAAGATGGACAAGTGTTCTGCCTGGAGGATTGGTCAAGGATTTATGTATTTTAGGGAGTATGAATATTGTAGGTGTCACAAGATTGTTCACTTGCAAAAATTCATTCTCAAGGTTGGTCAGAAATCCACCTTCTTCAGCTATCTTGATAAGGGAACCAGTCTTTGCTTTGATCTCCTTAATGGGATCTCTTCTTAATTTGGAATAGAAAGTGTTATCTTCAAGTCTGAAAATTTCTTCTTTGTAGTGTGTAATATTCATAACCACCACAGCTCATCTTTATCTGCTTGTTTGATGACAGTGGAATGATCTTCTTGTGCAAGCTTCATTCTGTGACTTGGTGGTATTGAAAAACATCTTCATTTTCTTGTTTTCTAACGATGCAATATCCTTCAGGACTAACTTCTCATAGGAATATATGAGTGGAATTGTAGTCCCTGGTGGGTTTCACTTGCTGGAATTCCTGAAATGGGAGGCAGCCATGCTCGAACGGTGTACTATTACTTCGACCTGTTGACCCTGACACAGCAATCGAAACACTGGCCATCGTTGGTCCTGGTCTTTGTTTCCACCTTTTTGGAGAAAGAGACACGAGTGCAGCTAAGTAATGTTTTTGTAGTATTAAGAGATTGATATTATGTTACAGTACGATGACATTTAAGAAATCAACATGTTCGTTTTAAGGAGGTTTTTTTTGCCTATAATGAAGCAAGACAGCTCTTGAGGCTTTTAAGTCGTGAGCTTCTTTAAGCCTGGTGGCTTCTTGAGGCATTTTCCTCCTTTATATATGCATACATATAAAGTTTTCATTGATTGTTCAATTTTTGAGAACTCGCATTTTATTTTGTTGTTTACATTTTTGGTTCTCTTCCTGGTTTTTTGATTAAGAGGACTACAAACTGAACAGTTATTCCCAATATCAGAAGGGGAATGAACATCTATGTCATAACAGATCGGAAACGGCCCGGCATTGAATATCCGGGTTCAACTCTGGCAGCGGGTAGTGAACATGCTACCCAGTGCCGGCTGAATATCAGGCACATAAATGTAATATTAGACAGATATATGATAAACATAAACCTTATGGTGCCAGCAAATATAATTTATGTGCTCATCTTTACCTGTTGATATTTTAGAAGTTTATTTGTCTAAAATGGATGTTCATGCCACACATAAACTGCCATTTCTCTATATATTTTAGAACAGACTCTATGTCAGCAGATTCTGTTCTAAAATACTAGTGGAGCTTGAGACATCCTGACCTGGACGTCTCAGTTCTGCTTTTAACATCTTTTCTAAAATGCAGCTCAATATATAATCGACAACCTATCAAGGCGTGCTTGGAAATTGCTTTTAATGGAGCCTGTGGCTTTCTGCCACATTTTCTTGGTCTCTGATTGCATTTCTTGAAATTTGAAACTTAGGGCAGTGGATTATGAATGACATAAATAAAGAACTTAAAAATATAACAAAGATGTCCAAATCAGAATATCAGATATAAATAATACACTTAAAAGAGGCCATCACAACAGAATCTGACAAATAAAAATGCTGGAAAATTATATTAAAAATTCTGAGTTTAAAGAGCCAGTAACAAATAAAATTTAGGGGTCCTTTTACTAAGCTGTGGTAAAAGGGCCCTTCACTAGGCATGGGGGCCATTTTTGCTATACACTATGGCTCTTTTTACCACAGCGGGTTAAAAAACCCCACTGAAAATAGCCATGGCCACGCATGCAGTAAGATTGCTCTTACTGTGTGGCCATGTGATGGGGAACACTTACTGCCACTATCTGAAGTGGCGGTAAGGGCTCCCGAGCTAACCTGGCAGTCTGCAGTGCTACCCAATTACCGCCAGGTTAGCGCCACACTAAAAATACAGGCCGATTTTCCATAGCACAGGAAATGACATGCGTCAAGGCTGGAACTATCACTGGCACCCGAGTTGGGCCGGTAGTAGCTCCAGATTAGCGTACGGCAAACCCGCATTGGGCTTACCACCACTTTGTAAAAGGGCCCCTTAAAGAACTAGCAAATCTACACATCAGGATTGCCAAGTCTGTAGTTTCCTGGATCACCCCTGGAATCCTTTTTTCATTGGACATCTTCAGTCTTTAGATACCATAGATGATTTTTAGTTTCAACAATTTTTTATTGATGATACGACAAGATAAACAACCAACAAGCTCCATGTACTGAGCAGTGGAACCAGAACATTCACAAAAGAGCATAGTAACATTCACTTCATCAATATTTTACATTTCTTCTTCCCCCAACCCAATCCCCACCCCTAAGATCCACCGTTTATTATTTGGATACCAGCTACATGTAACCCATTTGAACAACTTAGGTATTGATGAACACAGATCAAAAAAAAAAAAAAGGACCAACAGTGTCTAACCATCCCCTTCCCTCATTGTATTCCCCGGTAATCGATTCAGAACTTGGCTGCGAGCTCTACTGGATATGCTGTTAAGGTAAGGTTGCCATATTCCCAAGAATTTCCTCTGTCATTTTGGTGACAATCTCGCCCCTCTAGCCTCCCAAAGCATAAGCTGGTGTAGCATATTCCTCCAGCCCCAATAAGAGGGAGGTATGTCTGATACCCATCCATTGAGTATACATTTTTTCCCCACTATACAGGCTTTATTTGTCAGCAGCTGGGCTTCCTTGTTTCCCCCTCCCTCTTGTCCCTCTACATTAAACATCATGCGTTCAAATGTGACCCGTGTCCTATGCCCCAGGACACCATAGATGATTTTAATGGCAGGTTACAGATTACTAATAGTAGATCTGCAATTTCATTTTTTAGTTTTTTTCTATACTCTGGGGTATATACTATCTGGTCCAGGTGATTTGCTAGTCTTTGGAATGTCAGTTTGGCTTATTACATCATCCAGCTTCAACAAGATTTGTTTCAGTTTCTTCAAATCATCACCTTTAAAATACAATTCCAGGCATGTGTAGCTTTCTACAGAGACAAAAAAAAAAACCCCAATAAAAAAATGGGTTAGACCAACTCAGTTCTAACACAAGGGTACCTGTTTATTTACATGCAGTTAAAAAAAAAACTTGCAATAGACTCAATGCAGTCCTGTATTTAAGTGGACACCAGCCTCAGGAGTTAAAGCAATTCTTGGAACTGTTTTCCTCAAGTTTCTGGCCCTCATCCATCTGCATAAGAAAGGACTGTGCAAAAACTGCAGAAACATACAAATACTGCCTTGTGATAGGAGGATGGTCAATGTAATGCCAATTTTTACAAAAGGCTGCAGGGGTGATCTGGGAAATTACAGACCGGTAAGCCTGATGTCTGTGCAAGGTAAAATAGTGGAAACTTTATAGAGAATACAATTACCGAACAAATAGATAAAACATGCTTTAATGGGACAGAGTCAGCATGGTTTCAGCCAATGGAAGTCTTGCCTCACCAATTTGTTTTATTTCTTTGAAGGCATGAATAACAGAGGTGGAGTTGTTACTTTTTAAAAGTACTTAAGTAAAAAGCAAAAGTACTGGCTTTAAAAGTAGTGAAGTAAAATTAAAAAAAATCTTATCCCAAAAAAAAAAAAAACTCAAGTTACAAAGTACAGCTCTTTAAACTACTTTTTTTTATTACAAAGTAAAAAGTATTCTTAAATTGGACCACAGAATCTAGTATGTTTACAAGCAATACTGTACTGTGACTCACGTATCTATCAACTTGTAATCTATCTAGATCTGTATGGGTACAATGGAACAGAAACTTAAATGAAATTACAAATTGAAATTAAAATTTTTTTTTTTAAATCTTGTTCAATTTATTTGTGAGAGGGTGGAGGAGGGAAAGAGTTTTGTGTTTTACATTTTCAAATGATTGCCACTATAAAAGTTTTAGCAGCTATATGCATAGCATTTTAAAATGTAGATTAATTTTACATTTATAAACGTTTTGTCTTTTAATCACTTCCATGATAGGCTTCCGTGTGAGAAACTAGCAACAAAGGTTGGAAATGAGAATGGGAAAGGGAAACCCTATTCCAGAGAACAAGGTGACAAGCCACCAATGCCCATTGCTTCCCCCTCCCCCACCTCCTCTGCAACCCTAAAAAGGTCAGACAAGCCAGAGAATGGTATCTGCAAATATTCGGTCAGCTTTCTCTTGGCTGATTGCTTAGCTTACTGTAGCAAAAAATAATACACCTGACCCAGTACTGCTGCAGAGTGCAGAGCAGACACAGTAAAGACTCAGAGACTGAGAGCTAGGTGACTACTCAGCGATGTACCTAACTTATAAGGCACCCGAGGTGGGGTGGAGCACACACACCCCGGGACAGCGCATACACCTCTCTTCCAAGTAAGGGGGTATGCGGAGCAGGCATGCGCTGTCGGCTTTGCCTTGTCAACGTCCTGTTTTGGGGCAGGGGACCGGCAGAGCCGACAGCTCGTGCCTGCTCCACACACCTCCTCGCTGCCGGCACCTGAGCGCACTGCCCCCACCGCCCCACCCTAGGTACGCTAGAGTGACTACTAGTTAGTAGCAGTGACTAATGCTACTGTCGCAGGCAGTGGGTGAGTTGTAGTACTACCATCCTGGCTACTCATGGAAGTCTCTGGAAAATTCGCTGAGCTGCTTGTGGAAGTCCCTACACGCATAAGCCAGTACTCAGGTGACCTCTGATGCTGCTGCCCCATGTGGTTGTCAGCAAGGCCACCGAGAGACTGAGCCAGGCTTGGGGCAGGGCCGCCACTCCCCCACCCCCAGAATCGGCACTACTGCCCTCCCCCCAGGAACCGAGCATGTGCAACCTGAGGGGAAAAGCAGACGCTTGGCAGGCAATGCGGCAGAGTGAAGAACAGCACTGGAGGAAGACTTCTTCTGCTGGCGGGGCCTGGGGACCCCCACCAGCCAAACCAGAGGCCCCGGTGCCGGAGGTTTCTCTCTTCTGCTCCTATCGGGATGCAATCATCCGGATCCCACCAGGAGCAGGAGAGAGAGAGAGAGATCCTGGTGACAGGCACCCCTTGGAGGCTGGGTCCAGGGCAATTTCCCCCCCCCCCCCCCCCAATCTCGGCAGCCTTGTGTGTCAGTATGAGCCTACATCAGCCTGGGGAGAAAGGGCTTAGTTCAGGGGAGGATTTCTCTACAGACTTGATTGCAGACTTGCAGAGCACTGCCAGCTCATCTCTGCCAAGGAACTGCACCAGGTCCTGCAGCCCTGGCAGCTAGAGATATGAGCAGCACTAATGGAGGGGTTATGGGCAACTTTGTCAGGCTGCAGTAGCAGGACTTCACTGAACACAACATGCACATGAGACAACTTCGGTGCATAAGTACCGTTTCCTCCAAGTCCTCCTCACAACAATCAGTGCAGCCGCACTAGTCTGTTGTTAAATTCGGAGAAGGAGGAGGCAGAGGCAGGAGCGGGGACTATCTTGGAGGACTCTTGGTAGGTAAGAGGTAGAGAATGACATGGGGACAGGGAGCTGTGGTAAACCGCAGTAATCTGCGGTAAAAGAAAAAAGTTGGTCTGTTTACTACCAGTATGGGAGCAAAACTTTTTACTGCCCCACGGGAACAGCAAAAAGCTTTGCTCCTGTGGTAAAAAAAAAAAAAAGTTGTGGTTACCGCTTCCGCAGGTCTGGCGTCTCCATGCCTGCTTTCTTCCCTCCTTCCCGCAGTGGCTCTATCTTATGCAGCGCTGCCTGATCCGACAACGATCCCCACAGGCTTACACCAGGACCTTCTCTCTGTCAGGTCCTGCCTTTCGATGCAACTACTTGTTTAGTGAAAACAGGAAGTTGCATTAGAAGGCGGAGGGTTCCAGCAGAGAGAAGGCCCTGGAGCAGGTGTGTGGAGATCGCTGTTGGCTCAGGCAGTGCTGCATAAGGTAGAGTTGCTATTAGCAACTTGGTAATACAAACAAATCTCCTGCCTCCCCTATTATACCGATCCAACATAAATGCCTGATCTCTGCAACACAACAAAACTAAAGAACGTAATGGACATAACACAACTCTTCCATTGTACGATTTCCTAGTGTGGCTGTGCCACATGAACTTTATCTTACCACAACATCACTTTGTATTTGTTTACACCGGAGTCTGTAATGCCTCTCCGGTACTATGTAAGCCACATTGAGCCTACAAATAGGTGGTGAAATGTGGGATATAAATGTAACAAATAAAATAAATAAATACATAAATAAACAGGGAGGCAAGGAAGGACATCTTGTTGAACAAATACTATGCTCTGGGACCAGACAAATAAAATACCACATACACACAAGCAACCAACAAAAAGTTAAGGTACCAGATCACCAACAGAAATGCTGCAGTGATTCACAGTTGCTGTTTTACCCAGTTGCATAGTATTAGTAATTATATTCCAGGAGACAGAGCCGAGAGGATGCCTTAACAAGCTTAACTAGGCTACAGTAGAGTCTTGGGTTGTTTACTTCTGTTTTATTTTTTGGACTGTTTTGAAGGAGCTAAAGGTCTGTGCAATTGTTATTGGGCAATGTAGGCGGCTTTCTGACCTTCTGTCCCTGCAGTCACTTAATTTACACTTGGCTGCCTCGCTCACGTTTCTAGGCTCTCTACAGAAAAGACGGGCAGTTCTTTAACTTTCGGGGAAAAAAATGACCCCAACCTTTGTTTTTGACGTACGTGGATAAATAAAATAATTTTGTGTGGGATGTTTCCTGATGAATGCAGTATCTAAAGTAATAATGAACAGCGGCAATTACACTGCTTCAAGGAAATATTTTTGTGGCAAGGGTATGTTAGCTAACAAAAGGGACGGGCTCTCATGTTAAATCCAGGAGCTGAGTAATGGGAGCAGAGACATTGCCATAGGAACACTTGAAACTTAACAAATAGAAAATACTTCAGGGCTTTTCTCTCTCTCTTGTGAATTGCTGAATGGCCTTATTTTGTCCTCCCTTCTCTTTTTTTTTTCTCTTCATCTCCTTTTTTATTCCCCTGTGTAGTATTATTTTTGTGGATGTAATTATTTAAATTGGAGATCAATAGCAGCTTTATGCTAATATCCTAAACAAAGAGAAGGGGATCTGGAGAGGGGGTAAGGTGGGACCCTAGGGCTTTCTCGGGCCAGGGGACAGCTATCCTAGTTGCACTTCCATAACACCAATCTCTGGCATGTGTGATCTGTATATTTTGCACGGTACAGGAGGAAATGCATATCTTTCTATTCCTATGGTGTGGCTTCTTGTGGTTTTAGGTTAATATATGTTTATAGCTTTCGGTCAGCTATTATGTATTTGGTACTTGTGTTCTGTGTATGTGTGACTGAGGTATTCTGTTAGCATGAATATTCTATGTAGCATTCTATAGTAATTTAGCGTGTTCAGTCTTCCTGATAGTGGAGGGGATATTTATGAGGGGAGACAGGGATTTTGTTGATCCTTGTTCTGTATTGTTTGTGATTTATAAAACGTTAGTTGTACAAAATATGGTTTCTTTTTATAATTTAATAAAATTATATATAAAATCAGAACTGTTTGAGGCTTGGGTGGATGGGATCCGACAGAGCTCACAGGGATCAATCTCTAGTGAGAGGCTGATGGTACACTGCCTTGGCCAATCATACTCGGTGGGGTGGGGGGGGGGGGGGGGGGGGGGGGGGGGGGGGGGGGGGCAGTGATGTCAGACACTGGCTTGCATTTGATTGGGCCAGGACTTCCAATCCCAGGGCTCAGCAGGCTCACCTGTTTCTGGGACCGGACGTTCAGGCCCAATCAGCTTCAAGCTGGGTCTGATATTGCCTGTAGAGGGGGAGAAGCAGAGGTATGGAAAATGCTTTAAAAATAGTAAAAAAGTACAAATTTAGAAAGTAAGTAACGTGCAGGGCCGTGCCGATGCGGTAAGCGGGGTAAGCGCTGCAGGGGGGCGCCCACCTCTGGAGGGCGCCACCACGGTGCTTACCCTCGCCCCGCGCCGCCGAGGACTTTAAATCTTTTACCTCAGTCGCAGCAGCGTCGGTGAAAGCGCTGCCGACGTCTCCCTTCCCTTGCACTCATTGGTTCCCTCAGTGTCCCGCCTTCTTCTGACGTCAGAAGAAGGCGGACACTGAGGGAACCAAGAGCACGGTGGGGGCGGTCCGCCCCGGGTGTCAGCGGGTGGGGGGTGCTCCGCTCCCGCTGCTCCCACCCTACCTTCTTTAAAAAAAAGAAATCAGTAAAGCGGCGTGGCAGGCAGCGCAGCTTCGCGTCTGCCCTGCTTGTAAAACAAGTAGATCTCCTCGTCGGGCCTTCGCTCACTGGGTCCCGCCCTCGAGGAAATAGGAAGTTACCGCAGAGGAGGGCGGGACCCAGTGAGCGAAGGCCCGACGAGGAGATCTACTTGTTTTACAAGCAGGGCAGACGCGAAGCTGCGCTGCCTGCCACGCCGCTTTACTGATTTATTTTTTAAAAGAAGGTAGGGTGGGAGCAGCGGGAGCGGAGCACCCCCCCCCCCCCCACACCCGCTGTCATCTCGACGGAGCTGGTAGTCGGGTCGGATCAGGGGAGCCCAGATGGCAGAAGGGGTTGGGGAGGGGGGCCCAGATGACAGAAGGGGATGGGGTGGGGTGCCCAGATGGCAGAAGGGGATGGGGTAGGGTGCCCAGATGACAGAAGGGGATGGGGTGGGGAGCCCAGATGGGAGAAGGGGATGGGGTGCCCAGATGGGAGAAGGGGATGGGGAGGGGTGCCCAGATGGGAGAAGGGGATGGGATGGGGTGCCCAGATGACAGAAGGGGATGGGGAGGGGAGCCCAGATGGCAGATGGGGAGGGGAGCCCAGATGGCAGAAGGGGATGGGGTGGGGTGCCCAGATGACAGAAGGGGATGGGGAGGGGAGCCCAGATGGCAGAAGGGGATGGGGTGGGGTGCCCAGATGACAGAAGGGGATGGGGAGGGGAGCCCAGATGGCAGAAGGGGATGGGGTGGCCAGATGGGAGAAGGGGTTGGGGTGCCCAGATGGGAGAAGGGGTTGGGGTGCCCAGATGGGAGAAGGGGATGGGGAAGGGAGCCCAGATGGGGTCTGGGGCTGAAAGGGGAGGCCCTAATGCAAGGCATGTGGATGAAGGGAGCTGGAACTGGGGGCTGAAAAGGAGGGTAGGTGGGATAAGGGGGCTAGTACTGGGACTGGGGGCTGAAAAGGGACAAGAGCTGAAACTGTGGGGACTGGGGGCTGAAAGAAGACAGGGAGAAGTGGCTGGGGCTGAAGCTCGGGACTAGTGAGAGAAAAGGGCTGGGTTTGAAACTGGGGGCTGAAAAGGGGACAGGGAGAAGTGGCTGGGGGCCAAAGCTCAAGACTGGTGGGAGAAAAGGGCTAGGGCTGAAACTGGGGACTGGTGGGATAGTGGGGCTGGAACTGGGGGCTGAAAAAAAGGGGCAGAGAGAGGGGACAGATCCTAGATGGAAGGGGGAGTGAGAGGGAGGGCAGACCCTAGATGGATGGGAGAGGGAGGGCAAATGGTGGATTGAGCGGACAGAGAGAAAGGGCAGACAGTGGATGGAAGCGATAGAAAGGGCAGATAGTGAATGGAAGGGGGAGAGAGAGAGGGCAGACAGGGGCAGATGGTGGATGGAAGGGGCAGAGATAGAGGGCAGATGTAGATGGAAGGAGCAGGGAGAGAGGGCAGACATTGGATGAAGGGGACAGCAGAGAGGGCAGACACTGGATGGCAGAGAGAGAACAAAGGCAGATGCTGGATGGAAGGAAGGAAGACAGTGAAAAGAAGATGAGGAAAGCAGAAACCAGAGACAACGAACTGTAAATAAAATATTTACTTTTATTTTTTTGCTTTAGGATATAGTAGTATTGTAGCTGTGTTAATAAATGTTTATAATAGGTAATCTTTTTATTGGACTAATTTTAATACATTTTGACTAACTTTCGGAGAACAAAACCCCCTTCCTCAGGTCAGGATAGGATACTGTAACAGCACTATACTGTATTGACCTGAGGAAGGATGTTTTGGCCTCTGAAAGCTAAATGTATTAGTCCAATAAAATGGTATTATTTTATTTTCTATATTTGTTTTATTTCTATTTGTTAATTTGTAAAGTGGTGATTGGTTCTTGTTAGTTTTTTTCAAATTTACATCTGCAGTCTTTATATTTTGCACAGTACTAGGGGACATTTTCTGTTTCTTTGGTGTTGCATTGTATGCAGAGTCTGGCATCTTGGGGGTTCAGTTTAATTTTTGTCTAAATAGCGTTTGGAATATGTCCACTTTCAGAATTTACATCTGCTATCTTATTTTGCAATGTATAGCAATTTGTTTCTAAGAATATTGCTGACAATTCCTGTCAGTGTGGCAAGTGGTGAGCGATCATTTTCACCGGGGGGGGGGGGGGGGGGGGCCTGATCATTTTCACGGGGGGGTAGGGGCGCCAACTGATAGTCTGCAGGGGGGCGCCAGAGACCCTAGGCACGGCCCTGGTAACGTGGTAACATAGTAAATGATGGCAGATAAAGACCTGTACGGTCCATCCAGTCTGCCCAACAAGATAAAAGTACACCTTACAAGTAACTCATTACAAGTAAAATGTATTGCAAAAAAATGTAACTAGTTACAGTACTGCCAATTGTACTTAAGTACTGTAGCAAAATACAAGTACTTTGTTACTACCCATCACTGGTGAATAAACATGTCGATAAAGATGAGCCGGTTGATGTAGTATATCTTGATTTTCAGAAAGCTTATGACAAAGTTCCTCATGAGAGACTCCTAAGAAAATTAAAGAGTCATGGAATAGGAGGTAATGCTCTGTTATGGATTAGGAATTGGTTATTGAACAGAAACTCAGGGTAGGGTTAAATGGCCATTTCTTTCAATGGAGGGTGAATAGTGGAGTGCACACAGGGATCTGTACTGAGACCTGTGCTATTTAACATATTAAGCGAGGTGATTAAATTTGCAGATGACACAAAACTAGTCAAAGCTGTCAAAACACATGCAGACTGTGAGAAATTGCAGAAAGACCTTAGAAAACTTGTAATAACTGTAATCCCAGTAGCAAACCTTCAGGGGGTGGTAGGCTCCCTTCAGCAGTCCACAAACAAAGTCCTTCCAGACAACACAGCTTTTAGTTCCAAGCAGTTTATTTCCCCTCCGCCACAAATCTCAGTTCAAGGGGGTTAAGATCCCATTTAGTTTCAAAACAAAGGAACAAGAAAAAAAACTTTCCCTTTAAATCCAGGTTGTCCCAGTTCAACCGCCTGGGTTTCAGTTTTAAAAGTCTTTCCGCTTGGGTGGTTGCAGAATAGCAGTACACCTCCCACAACACAACACAGCTACTTGACTCCTGTGACCACCCACTGCCTTCAATCCCTGCAACTCTGCCCCAGACTACAATTACAGTCCATGTCAACCGGTTCCTCCAAACCTGGTGTGCTGGGCCCTCCAGACTCTCCTTCCTCCAAGCACTCCATTAACTCTGCTTCTCTGCTAGGCTGTTGGTTAGAGACCTCCTCCCCCTCCCAGGTGGAAGGAGTCTTGTACTGATTTCTGACCCAAGGGAATTGAGCTTTGTCATCACGGCTCCCCCTTCTGGCCCTCGTCTGCCATAGCAGCTGCTCTTTCCAGTCCTTTCCCCCCTCCCTACCCCGTGGTGTTCCTACCGGGTTTTGGGCCCTACCCCACCAATTCCTTCTCCCAGGGCCTTGTGGGGAATGTAGTCTGACCCCATACCGCCTCCTGACCTGCTTAGACCCTCCAACCTCCTTACAAACTGGAAGACTGGGCAAATTTATCTGCAAATTTAATCACCTCGCTTAATATGTTAAATAGCACAGGTCTCAGTACAGATCCCTGTGTGCACTCCACTATTCACCCTCCATTGAAAGAAATGGCCATTTAACCCTACCCTGAGTTTCTGTTTAATGTAGACAAATGCATGGTGATGCACATTGGGAAGAACAATCCAAATCATAGTTACCTGATGCCAGGGTTCACTTTGGAGGTCAGCACCCAAGAAAAAGATCTAGGTGTTGTTGTAGACAAGATGCTGAAATCTTCTGCCTAGTGTGCGCAGCGGCCAAAAAACCAAACAGGATGCTAGGAATTATTAGGAGAAGGATGGTAAATAAGACCAAGAATAATTTAATGCCTCTGTATCACTACATGGTGCGACCTCACCTTGAGTATTGTGTTCAGTTCTGGTCGCCATATCTCAAAAAAGATATAGCAGAATTAGAAAAAGTTCAAAGAAAAGCAACCAAAATGAAAAATGGGATGGAACTCCTCTCATATGAGGAAAAGCTAAGGAGGTTAGGGCTCATCAGCTTGGAAAAGAGATGGCTGAGGGGAGATATGATTGAGGTCTACAAATCATGAGTGGTGTAGAACGGATAAAAGTGAATCAATTTTTTACTCTCCAAAAATACAAAGATTAGGGGACACTCAATGAAGTTACATGGAAGTACTTTTAAAACAAAAAGGAGGAAATATTTTTTTCACTCAGAGGTCTTCTTATAAAGGCGCATTTAGCGTGCGCTAAAAATAAGCGTGCACTAAATGCTAGAGATGCCCGTATATTCCTATGGGTGTCTCTAGCATTTAGCATGTGGTAATCATTAGCGTGCGTGCTAAAAACTCTAGTGTGCCTTTGTAAAAGAACCCCTCAATAGTTAAGCTCTGGAACTCTTTGCCGGAGGATGTGGTAACAGCAGTTATCGTATCTGGGTTTTAAAAAGGTTCGGACAAGTTCCTGGAGGAATAGGCCAAAGTCTGCTATTGAGACAGACATGAGAAAGCCACTGCTTGCCATGAGATTGGTAGCATGGAATGCTCTGGACACCCTCGCACCATCCATCTCCCATCCCACAAGGCGTACTAATCCCCAGCCCTGGTTGACCCCTTGCATCCGTTACCTTCGCTCCTGTGCCCGAACTGCTGAACGCCTCTGGAGGAAATCTCGCACCCATTCAGATTTCCTTCATTTCAAATTCATGCTATCCTCCTTCCAGTCCTCCCTATTCCTTGCCAAACAGGACTATTACACCCAATTGACTAATTCTCTCAGCTCCAACCCTCATCGTCTCTTCGCCACCCTTAACTCCCTCCTCAAAGTGCCCTCCGCTCCCACCCTCACTCTCTCCTCAATCACTGGCTGACTACTTCCGCGACAAGGTGCAAAAGATCAACCTTGAGTTCACTACCAAGCCACCTCCTCCTCTTCACCCTTCAACCCTCTCCCTCAACCAACCAACCAACTCAGGCCACCTGAAACTGAACATGGCCAAGACCGAGCTTATCGTCTTTCCACCAAAACCACATCTCCTCTTCCTCCACTCTCTATCTCAGTCGATAACACCCTCATCCTCCCCGTCTCATCTGCCCGTAACCTCGGAGTCATCTTCGACTCCTCCCTCTCCTTCTCTGCGCATATCCAGCAGATAGCCAAGACCTGTCGCTTCTTTCTCTTTAACATCAGCAAAATTCGCCCTTTCCTCTCTGAGCACACCACCCGAACTCTCATCCACTCTCTCATTACCTCTCGCCTTGACTACTGCAACCTACTCCTTTCTGGCCTCCCACTTAACCATCTATCCCCCCTTCAATCCGTTCAGAACTCTGCTGCACATCTTATATTCCGCCTGGACCGATATGCTCATATCACCCCTCTCCTCAGGTTACTTCACTGGCTCCCGATCAGATACCACATACAGTTCAAACTTCTCCTTCTTACCTACAAATGAACTCAGTCTGCAGCCCCTCATTACCTCTCTACCCTCATCTCCCCTTACATTCCCATCCGAAACCTCCGCTCACAGGACAAATCCCTCCTCTCAGTACCCTTCTCCACCACCGCCAACTCCGGGCTCCGCCCTTTCTGCCTTGCCTCACCCTATGCTTGGAATAAACTTCCTGAGCCTGTACGCTAAGCCCCCTCCCTACCCATCTTCAAATCTTTGCTCAAAGCCCACCTCTTCAATGTTGCTTTCGGCACCTAACCTTTATACCTATTCAAGAAATCTAGACTGCCCCAATTTGACTGACTGTACATTTGTCCTTTAGATTGTAAGCTCCTTGAGCAGGGACCATCCTTCTATGTTAAACTGTACAGCGCTGCGTAACCCTAGTAGCGCTTTAGAAATGTTAAGTAGTAGTAAGTAGTAGTAGTACGTATTTGTGACTTGGATTGGCCACTGCTGGAAGCAGGATACTGGGCTAGATGGACCATTAGTCTGACCCAGTATGGCTACTCTTATGTTCCCCAAGGATCACAGAAGCCCAAGATTAGTTCTGGCTACATGCAGTGCATATTTAAAAAAAAAAAAAAATCAAACCAACCTCGCCAAAGTCCTCTCCAAGTAATTATTGAGTTTCTCGAGAGCTCTATAGAGGTGGTGACTGAATGAACTATTTTGGTGGTAACTTTTTCCAAAGCTTGATTTCCAAAGCTTGATAGAAATGTTCTTTGTTTATATTTTTGTCATACAAATGCACTGTTTTGGGGTTCTAAAATTCAGATTTTTCTTGATTTTTCTAGAGATACGCAGAAGTGGAAAGAGTTCTTAGCTTTTAGGCCTAGGGTTCTTGCCTTAGATGCTAATTCTTTTAAAGTTTTCCTGTAGATGTTTTGTCATTTTGGAGGGACTAATCTTTATTGTTGTGAAAGCAGTAGCATAGCCAGACCTCAGTTATTGGGTGGGTCAGGGAGTGAACTGGGTAGGCATGACCCACATTTCCTCTCTGCGTGCTACTCCCTCTCGCACGCGTCTGCCTCTGCCCCTGCAGCATTAAAAATAAATACCTTGGCTGGTGGGGATTCCCAGGCCCCACCAGCTGAAGAATCCCAAGCAGTCTCATCTTCGCGGCTGTTAGCTGCCCATTTGCAGCCGCCAACACCAGCACTGCCGCACTCCAGGAGGAGGGGAAAGAATGGTCTGGAGAGTAAAACAGTCAGAAATCATTCTGCTGGCTGAGCCCTCGCCCTGCACCATCGAAAGTCTGTTGAAACTGAAAGGTTTTTAAAGTTTACCTTAAAAGATTTTAAAGAGGGGTCACTGCGGAGATGAATAGGAAGTGAATTTCAGATAAAGGGAGAAAGAAAGAAAAAAGCAGAATTTCTAGTGGATTAGTAATGAGCATTTTTGGGGCTGGGAAGGATAAGACAGTGATCATTGATAGACTGAAGAAGCCTCGCTGGAGAATAAGGTATAGTCAAATGTGCAAGATAATCTGGGAGGCCAGTTCCGAATGCTTTAAATGTGAGAAGAGCTATTTTAAAGATTATGAGTTTTTCAACCGGTAACCAATGGAACTGTTTGAGTAGTGAAGTCACATGTACTGAGTGGCGGGCACGGCAAAATAATTTAATAGCAATGTTCTGGAGAGATTGAAGTTTTTTCATTGAAGATTGGGGTAGGCCAGCATATAAGACATTGCAGTAATCTAGACGGGAAGTAAACAGCAAGTTGATGAAAGCATGAAAGTGATTAGTGTCGAAAACGTGGCGGACAGTGCGCAATTGACAGAAAAGGAAAAATGCGCTTTTGGCCAACTAGGAAACTTGGGGGATAAATGAGAGTGTTGAGTCCCAAATAATTCCAAGATAACGGAAACTGGAGACTGGAGTAATGCTTGAACCAAAGAGTGTGATAGGTGTAGTAGGTGGGGTATGACTGCCCGAAAACCAACAAGCAATAGTTTTGTCAGTGTTGAATACTAATCGGTGGGATGACAGCCAACTGGCCACTTCAAGGCAAGCCTGGAGGGGAGTGATAGATGGATAAGGAGTAGGGTAAACAGGAAAAATCATGAGAATACCATCTGCATAAAAGTAAGCTGATATGCCAAGAGACTGAATAAGAATGGCCAGGGGGCTAAGAAACAAATTGAATAGCAGCAGAGAGAGTATAGACCCCTGGAGAACACCACAATGAAGAGGATTATTGGTTGAGGTGGAAGTCTTAGCAACGACCTTAAAGGACTGATTTGTTAAAAATGAAGCAAACCAAGACAGAACAGACTCAGATATACCCATTGCAGAAAAAATGAGAGGCGCAGTATGTGATCTTCTAGGACATATGCTGCAGAGAGGTCTAGGGATACAGCTAGGATGATCTTATGTTGGTCAAGATAGGAACAAATATCACTGAGGAGTCCTGTTATGACAGTCTCAGTACTAAAGTGTTGTCAGAAACCCAATTGATGGGGATGGAGATATAAGACTTTACCAGAAAAACTGGTCAATTGTTTGAAGACAATTTTTTCCAAGGCTTTTGATGCAAAGGGGAGATTAGAGACTGGATGGTAATTAGAAGGGACCTAGGTGTCAAGGCTGTGTTTTTAAAGAGATGACAGACAACAGTTGGTTTCCAAAGGTCGGGAAACTGGCCAGATGAGAGACTTAAATTGATTATAGATAGTAAAGTAGGGAGTGTCTAATTCAGGACCCTTGAGCCAACTAGTGGGAATAGGATCAAGTGAGTAGTAGGTAGGTTTCATAGTGGATAAAACTTTGCTCAAGGAAAGCCCTGTCTATAACTGGAAGGTAGAACATGTGGTAGTGAGTGTGGATGAAGGGAAAACTCCAGTATCAAACACGATAGCTGGTTGAGGAAGGAAAGAGCAAGTTAAATTGTTAATTTTGTCAATAAAAAAGTTAGCCAGAGATTCTGTGGAGGGTAATCGATTCTCTGAATTAGTATCAATGGGATTTAAGGCTCTGTGATTTAAGGTGTAGAGTTCCTTACTGGGATTGCAAGACTTAAGTCAATCAGAGATATATTTCTTTCTAGTGTTTTTCAATTGAGCATTATAGGTGCGGTGAAGTTCCCTACATTGACAAAGAGACAAAGGTGATTTGATTTTTTTTCCATTGTTGTTCAGCTCTGTGCAACTGATGCTTAAGCAATTGAAGAGAGGGCATGGTACCACGGTTTGCACTTTGAAGATGAGCATGAATGGTAGATTTTGGAGGCAATCATATTGAGACCAGTTTCTAGTATATCGTGCCAATTTACTGTTTGTTCATTGAGTGATTGAGTGGTCAGATCAGGGGGAATGATGTAGAAGAGAGGTAACCAATGTCAATCTTATGATCTGATCTTGTCCAGTGTCAGTAGGTTGCGGGGCAGGATGGGTGACTATGACAAGTTTGAAATTAATGAGTGAATAGTCAGACCAAGAGACAAGAACAGAATGGAGAGAAATAGGACAAGTGGAGGAATTGTGTGGTGTAAGAATGAAATCTATTATATGGCAAACATTGTGAGTTGGAAAGTCAATCCATTGACACAATGATAAGTTTGATAAAAGATCTAGAAAGTGCCTGGCCCTATTACTAGCTGGGTTATGTACATGTATGTTAAAATCACCAAGGGTTAATAGATTCAAATAACATATGGAGGCCTCGGAGAGTCTGCAAAAAAATGCCCCAACTTTTGTCCAAGAGAGAGGGAGGAAAATAGAACAGAAGTATGTAAAAGGGGATTGGGTGTGTTCGTCTTAGTAATCATGACTTCAGGATAAGAAAACGTCGAGGAGACTTCAGAAAGCCACAAATCTGATTTAAAGATAATTCCGAGGCTGAGGGAAGCCTTAGGCTACCACATCAGCTATCTGGAACATTTTATTGCGCTATTATACCGAATTTTATAGCTCAGATAGCCCTGCCATGGCTGACATAGCCCACTCTCCCTCATCTTACTGAAGTGCAGGCAGAGGTTCTATTGTGCCCTATTGAGTTGGATAAGGTCCCTGGACTATACATGATCTCCCTAACAAGAAAGCCTCAGGGCTGAATGGTTTTTCCAATAAGTTTTTTTTTTTAATTTTTAACCGTTTTTATTGATGACTCAACATTGTAAACTTTGCCATTGAATCGAACATTTGACATTGTAAATAATATATCATGCTTGTATGCATCCATCAGTAACTTTTATCATCAATGTTTTAACATTTTCCCCCTCCTTCCTCTCCAATCGTTCTCAGAGTAATCAAAATGTTTACAGTTTTATTGTTAAATAAACATCACAATAAAGTTTTGTATTTAAACTTATGCTTCTTTACCCTCCTTCCCCTATCAATACCTCCCCCACCCTTCCCCTCCCTAATGTCTCAATAAAGGCATGTTTATGCTTGTTGTTCTGTGTGTGTGTACTAATATTCAATGTTCTTATCAGAGCGTGTTGAGTATTAGGCTCCGGCCTCTCTGAGATAATATGTCTAACATAGGCCCCCAGATTTTAAGAAAACATTTTTTTTGACGGCAAAATCCTGTTGCATCTCTTGCTTCCCATGACATTAAAAAAAGTACCTGGTTACGCCAGTGCCAATATTCAGGGGGTTTATCTGACGTCCAGTATTGCAAAATGCATTTTTTTGCCACTAAGCATAGCTTGCGACATAGCAATGTCTCGTCTGCCGTGAGACCTCGGAATGCCCCTGGGCAGTCCAATAGTAGTTGGAGTGAGGTGCCCACTATTTTACGTGACGTGATTGAGGTCATAAAGGCCACTATCTTTCTCCAAAAATACTGTATCTTTATACATTCCCAAAATGCATGGTAAAATGAATTTTCCGCCAGCGTGCATTTCAAACAGGTTGGTGTATTAATCCCTCCCATTTTAAAAAGCTGGCGTTGTGTAAAGTATGCTCTGTGTGTCACCCGAAATGCACATTCTCTATAATTTGCACCACTGATCAGTTTGAGGATGTTCCGAATGTAGGCTGCTATGTCCCAATTAGCTAGATCTGCTCCTGTATCTGCCTCCCATCTGTGACGAAGCGGAGACCAGTCCCTACTCGTCACCAAAGTCCACATTTTTTTTGGATCTGAAGTAGAGAAGTGTGGTAGCCGTGTTAGTCCACTCTTAAGGTTATCAATAGAAATCAAACAAAATAAAACATGGACAAGAGAATAAGATGATACCTTTTTTATTGGACATAACTTAATACATTTCTTGATTAGCTTTCGAAGGTTGCCCTTCTTCGTCAGATCGGAAATAAGCAAATGTGCTAGCTGACAGTGTATATAAGTGAAAACATTCAAGCATTACTATGACAGTCTGACAGGGTGGGAGGATGGGGGTGGGTAGGAGGTATGCATGGGGACATCAAAGCATATCATTGATATTCTAACAGGATGGGTGTGGATAGGTGAGGGGTGGGGTGATCAACCTCCTACCCACCCCCATCCTCCCACCCTGTCAGACTGTCATAGTAATGCTTGAATGTTTTCACTTATATACACTGTCAGCTAGCACATTTGCTTATTTCCGATCTAACGAAGAAGGGCAACCTTTGAAAGCTAATCAAGAAATGTATTAAGTTATGTCCAATAAAAATGTATCATCTTATTTTCTTTTCCATGTTTTATTTTGTTTGATTTCTATTGATAACCTTTTGGATCTGAGAAATTGTGGGAGCTTCATCTGATATTTTGTCATAGAACTGCTTGACTTTTCCTCCCAATTTAAACTTAAGCCCTTCTGTGTCTAATGTTTGAACATAATGTTTTACCTGACCATATCCAAAAATATCTCCCCAATCCCCGTCAGCAGCGGGTATGAGTTGACTGAGAGGCTTAACTTTTCCTTCCGTGTCTAATAGTGTTTTTAGACTTGTGATGCCCCTCCTTGTCCACCTCTGAAAGACCTGGTTTTCCAATCCTGGTGTGAACATCGGATTCCCTCTTATGGTCAGTAATTCTGACGTACTTGGTTTACCCCCCAATTTTGTCCCAAGGGTTTTCCATGCCTCTTGTAAAGGAATCAGTAGGGTACTACGTCTAAAATCCTTTGGCACTGAGGTTTTGTTAAGATGCAACAAAGTAACTAAATTATAAGGACTGAAATATGTTCTTTCTAGTTCTAGTGGGGAGTATGTGCTCGTGGAGAAAATCCAGTCTCTCACCAACCGGAATAGACAAGCTAAATTATAGTATTACAAGTTAGGCAAACCTAGTCCACCCTGCTGCCAGGCTCCCAGCAGCAACTGTAGCTTCAGCTTAGCCTTTTTCTTTGCCCAACAAAACCGTCCCACTAGTTGAGTAAAACGCTTGATGTCTTTCTGTATTAATCTCAGCGGTAGAACTTGTAACACATATAGCCATCTGGGCAAAATTACCATTCGTATGAGACAGACTCTACCGATCAATGGCACCGGTAACATCCTCCATGTTGCCAACTGTTGTTCTGTTTGACTTAACAATCTATTAACATTTAGTCTATAGATGTCTTCCGTCTGAGGTGCAAGCAGAATTCCCAGATATTTAAATGATCCTTCTGTCCATCTGAGAGGGAAATCTCCTCTCCAGAGGGATTTAGTACTTAATGGAATCGCCAGGGCCTCCAACTTTTCTAAATTTAATTTAAATCCTGAATAATCCCCGAATTCCTTGATTACTTCTATAAGGTTTGCAAGTGACCTTTTTGGATTAGTAAGAGTCACTAGCAGATCGTCGGCAAACACTGCAATTTTAAATTCCATCGCTCCAACTTCTACTCCCCTAATGTATCTAGCTGAGGTTATGACTCGAATCAACGGATCCAGATACAATGCAAAGAGCAATGGGGAGAATGGACATCCCTGACGGGTCCCCCTAGTGATCTCAAAGTTCGCCGACAACATTCCATTTACCATGACCCTTGCTCTAGGCGAGTTATATAATGCTTTAATTGCTTGCAAAAACCAGCCAGAGAAACCATAGTTATCTAAAACTGAAAATAAAAAAGGCCACTCCACACGGTCAAATGCCTTTTTGGCATCAAAACTGACCAATAACGTGTGTTCTGAAGTCCTCGAGGTGTTCTAAAGACAGCAGTATACTTCGCAAGTTCTTGGTTACAGAGCGCCCCTGCACGAATCCCACCTGTGCTTCATGTATCAAGTGTGGTAATACTGTCCCTAGTCTCTTAGCTAATATTTTAGCAAGCAATTTTACCTCATAGTTTAATAAAGAGATGGGTCTGTAGGAGGACACTCACTGCTCATCACGCTGTGGTTTTAGCAGCACTATTATCTGGGCTAAGTTGAGATTTTCCGGGAGTTTCCCCTTTGCCACCCATTCATTAAATACCTCAGTTAATATGGGAACTATGTGTTCCCCCATCAATTTGTAAAATTCAGTTTTTAATCCATCAGGCCCTGGCGCTTTCCCCAATTTACTTTGGGCAATTGCCCAAGTGACTTCATCGCAACTTATGGGTTCACTCAGGTGCTGCAACTCTGTCTGTCTCAGCGAAGGGGTTTCGATATTTTGCAAATAAAAGTCATTTTGTAAGCCCTGGCTTTCTCCAGCACTATATAACTGCTGGTAGTATTCCTGAAAGGTATTATTTATTTCTTTATCTTTATTTAATAACCTTCCGTCTTTGCTTTTAATAGCAGCTATATATCTTGAATTAGATTGTGGGGCTATCAATTTAGCCAAGAACTTGCCACTCTTATTACCATGTTTATAAAGTTGAAATCGGTAATAGGTTTAGGACTTTACTGCTCTCTCATGCAATATTACCTCCGTCTGAACCGAAATCAGCTCTCTATGTCCCCTTGGGGTCAGGTATTGCCCATATTGTTTATTCAAGCGCAAAAGTTGTTTTTCCAGTCTCAATAGTTCTCTATCACGTTGTTTTTTGTAGTTACTAACATAGCTGATAACTTCCCCTCGGATGACTGCCTTTGCTGCCTCCCAGTAAGTCGATGCCTCCTGTACTGATCCTTCGTTGAAATGTCTATATTCTTCCCATTTAGCTATTAGATGTTCCCTAAATTTCCCATTCTTATAAAGGTAACTAGGAAATGACCATCCTCCCTCTCCTTCAGAATTGTTTTTCCCCACCTGCCAGGTCATCCAAACTGTGGCGTGGTCCGAAATCACACAGGGACCTATCTCCACTTCGTTTATATACGTAAAAATCTTGCGTGAGATTAACAAATCAATCCTGGAGTGGGTTTGGTGGGCTCTAGATTGGTGGGTGTATTCCCTTTCTGTTGGATGCAATGTGCGCCAAACATCTATTAGATCTAATGTATTGCACATATCTGGTAACCCTCTAGTAGTCTAATCCCCTCGCGTCAGTGGCGGATGGGATTTATCCATTTGGGAGTCCCATGGCATGTTGAAGTCCCCGCCTATCATCGCCGGGAGTGCCTCCATTTTTGCAATAGTTACCGTTACTTTTTTGTAAAATTTGAGGTCCAATGTGTTTGGGGCGTATACACTACCTAATATTATTTTCTTTCTGGCAACAGTAGCCGTACAAAAAACAAAGCAGCCCCCTGTGTCTTTATGCTGAGTATGAATCTGGGTTACCACCCCTTTTCTGATAAGAATGGCCACTCCCCCTTTATTGCCCACCGCTGGGGAAGCTATGCAATCTCCTACCCACCATTTAACCAACTTTGTATGTTCTTCATCTGATAGGTGAGTTTCTTCCAGTAATGCTATGTCTGCTCCTAGTCTTTGTAGGTGTTGCAAGATTTTGGATCTTTTGATAGGGGAGTGTATACCTCCTACATTCCAAGTAATTATTTTAATCATCTTGCATGGTATATGCTCACATTATCTTTAGCTGAAAAAATTGTTATTGTGTATGAGAGAAGCCATCCCAGCCTATGGCTCCTCTTCTTTTTATATAGTAGCTGTTTTATATGTCTGATTCCAATATATTTTATGGTACATCTTGTCTGCCCATCAATTCCATGCACTTGCTGAACCCTCTGTGTTACCCCTCTCTGTTGTCGCCTCTTCCCCAACTTACCCCTCTCTGTTGTCGCCTCTTCCCCAATTTACCCCTCCCTCCCAGACCTCCCCTTCTTCCTTGTCCCCTTCTATCATGTGCTTCCTTATGTGAAGCCGTCACTTTATAACGCTAACCCACCCTTCCCCTTATTTTTACACTTTTGAGTTCCCAGTTCTTCTATAATCTTCATGTCACCTCAGTTTTACATTCTAATGTATCCCAAAAAGTAAATATCACTTTATAATCCCCTTCTTAAACTCCTCCCCTGATGTGCTGAACACATTAATCAAAACAATATTAACATATGAAACTAAATACCATCAAAAACGGATAACAGTTCTGCCATCTTCCTTTTCAAAGTCTCTCTCTTTCCTGCTCCTTAAGAGTTCCCTTGCTTCATGTTGTTATTGTAGGAAATCTTCTCGAACATTAAATTTATATAAGCCTTTCATCGCGGCTGCATTTTCTTTGTGGCTCACGTGGGCTCTGTGTCCTCAGAATTATCCTTTTCAGGGTGTTCCAGCTTTACTACAAAATCTTTCGCCTCCTTTTCCGATGTAAAACAGCAAAGTTTGCCCTGTGTGTTATTTTCAGAGTAGCAGGGTATTGTAGGCTAAAATGGATCTTCAAATCGAATAATTTTGAGCACACTGGTGAGAACGCCTTTCTCTTGGCTGCAATTCCTGCCGAGTAGTCTTGGAAGCAGAGTACTTTTGTATTTTCATAAGTCAAAGATTTGTTCAATCTTGCTGCCTGTAGTATGTATTGCTTGTGCATAAAATTGAGCACTCTGCAAACAATCACATGTGGCTTAACGTTGTCCATCAGGCGGACTCCCAACCGGTGTGCGCGCTCAATTCTTAAGGGACCAAGCTCCGCTGGAAAATCAATACTTTTGGTCAGCCATTGTTCTAGGACTCGCTCTAGTTGTCTTCCACCCAGCGCTTCGGGCAGGCCCACCAGGCGGATGTTATTCCGCCTGGAGCGATTCTCCAAGTCTTCGATTTTAAGTTCTAGGTCCGATATTTTTCTCTGTAAATTTTTTTGGTAGTCTTCCACTCCCGTCACTGTTTTCCACTTTGCTGACTTTAGTTTGAAACGCCACGCATTCTTTAGTCAAATCTCCTATTTTTGTGTTCAACTTCTCTAATTTGGTGTCCAGCTTTTGGTCAAGCGGGGCCAGTCGTCGGTCTAGTAGATCTTCCATCACCACCGTTAATTCGGAAGTGATCTCAGCCACCCATGCGGACGATACTGAAGGACTCGTTTCGGGGGAAGTCGCCACCATCTTGTCTTCGGCTGTCTTTCCCCTCAGCCTTTCCTTTTGGGCTGATTTTGTCGCCATGTCCGATTTTCCGCTCTTTTTTGTTGACCAGATATCTGCACTAGAACTTACTCTAGCGATTAGTGCAAATTAGGGGAGAGCGATTCTCTTGCAGATGTGGGGATTAACAGGTAGGCTTCGGAGAGAAGTTCACCTGCGACCTCTCTCTACCATAGCGTCACGTGACCCCCTTTCCAATAAGTTTTATAAATGTACATAAGTACATAAGTATTGCCATACTGGGAAAGACCAAAGGTCCATCGAGCCCAGCATCCTGTTTCCAACAGTGGCCAATCCAGGTCACAAATACCCGGCAAGACCCCAAATATGTACAAAACATTTTATACTGCTTATCCCAGAAATAGTGGATTTTCCCCAAGTCCATTTAATAACGGTCTGTGGACTTTTCCTTTAGGAAGCCGTCCAAACCTTTTTAAAACTCTGCTAAGCTAACCGCCTTTACCACATTCTCCGGCAACGAAGTCCAGAGTTTAATTACACGTTGAGTGAAGAAAACTTTTCTCCGATTCGTTTTAAATTTACTACATTGTAGCTTCATCGTATGTCCCCTAGTCCTAGTATTTTTGGAAACTGTGGACACTTCACATCTACCCGTTCAACTCCAGTCATTATTTTATAGACCTCTATCATATCTCCCCTCAGCCGCCTTTTCTCCAACCTGAAGAGCCCTAGCTGCTTTAGCCTTTCCTCTTAGGGAAGTCGTCCTATCCCCTTTATCATTTTCGTCGCCCTTCTCTGCACCTTTTCTAATTCCACTATATCTTTTTTGATATGCGCGACCAGAATTGAACACAATATTCGAGGTGCGGTCGCACCATGGAGCGATACAAAGGCATTATAACATCCTCATTTTTGTTTTCCATTCCTTTCCTAATAATACCTAACATTCTATTTGCTTTCTTAGCAGCAGCGCACTGAGCAGAAGGTTTCAAAGTATCATCAACAACGACACCTAGATCACTTTCTTGGTCCGTGACTCCTAACGTGGAACCTTGCATGGCGTAGCTATAATTCGGGTTCCTCTCACATGCATCACTTTGCACTTGCTCACATTAAACGTCATCTGCCATTTAGATGCCCAGTCTCCCAGTCTTGTAAGGTCCTCTTGTAATTTTTCACAATCCTCCCGCCATTTAACGACTTTGAATAACTTTGTGTCATCAGCAAATTTAATTACCTCACTAGTTACTCCCATCTCTAGGTCATTTATAAATATGTTAAAAAGCAGCGGTCCCAGCACAGAGCCCTGGGGAACCCCACTAACTACCCTTCTCCATTGAGAATACTGACCTGTTTTCTATCTTTTAACCATTTTTTAATCCACAATAGAACACTACCTCCTATCCCATGACTCTCCAATTTCCTCTGGAGTCTTTCATGAGGTACTTTGTCAAACGCCTTCTGAAAATCCAGATACACAATATCAACTGGCTCCCCTTTATCCATGTTTGTTCACCCCTTCAAAGAAATGTAGTAGATTGGTGAGGCAAGATTTCCCTTCACTATCCATGTTGACTTTGTCTCATTAATCCATGCTTTTGAATATGCTCTGTAAATTTGTTCTTAATAATAGTCTCTACCATTTTGCCTGGCACCGACGTCAGACTCACCAGTCTATAATTTCCCAGATCTCCTCTGGAACCTTTTAAAAAAAAAAATCAGCGTTACATTGGCCACCCTCCAATCTTCCGGTACCATGCTCGATTTTAAGGATAAATTACATATTTCTAACAATAGCTCCACAAGCTCATTTTTCAGTTCTATCAGTACTCTGGGATGCATACCATCTGGTCCAGGAGATTTGCTACTCTTGTTTAGCGGGGCATTTAGCTCCTTTGCTCCTTAAGGTCTTTGGTGAGCTTGATAAGAGAGATGGGAGCTTCCACATATGTGGCCATCTGGTCTTGGTTGCTCTTCTTCAGAAGCCAAAGATCCTTTTCTGTGCAGCTCTTATTGGCCTATATTGCTGTACTGGGCCAGACCGAAAGTACATCAAGCCGAATATCCTGTTTCCAACAGTGGCCAATCCAGGTTACAAGTACCTGGCAAGATCCCAAAACAGTACAATACATTTTATGCTGCTTATCCTAGAAATAAGCAGTGAATTTTTCCCAAGTTCATTTTTATAATGACTTATGGACTTTTAAGAAGTCCACTTGTAATTTTTCACAATCCTCTTGCGATTTAACAACTTTGAATAACTTTGTGTCATCAGCAAATATAATTACCTCACTGGTTACTCCCTGTCATGGTCTCAGGCTCTAAGCAAACAGTCACAGACTCAGGAACAACATGAGCTCTTGGGCTGTCGACGAGCGGCAGCAGCAGGCAAAACCCTCTAACCAGGACTGGACTAAACAAGCAAGACTGGAACTGAAACTGAAGGCAGGAAGAACCGGAACAACAGGACTGGAGCTGAAGCTGTAGGCAGGCAGGACTGGAACAACAGGATTGGAGCTGAAGTTGTAGGCAGGCAGGACTGGAGCTGAAGCTGTAGGCAGGCAGGACTGGAACAACTTCTAGGCAAGGCAGACTAGGCTGAACTCAAGGCTGGACAGACTAGGTAGAGTTCAAGGTGAGACAGACTAGGCAGAGCTCAAGGCTGGGCCACATGGCCACACAAACACACAAGAGAACAAATAGGCAAACCAAGACAGAAGTGCTAACACCAACACACAGACAAGCTGAAGAACTAAGGCAGAAGTACTAAGCCTTGCACACATACAAACAGAAGAACTAAAGCAGAAGTGCTAACCCTAACACAGAGTCAAACAGAACTAAAGCTGAAGTGCCACACAGGCATACTAACTAGGAAACAGGGCAGAAGTGCTAACAAGCACATCAACAAACCTGAAGACGTTTGGCTTTGTAAAGGCCCTGAATAAATGTCCTCAACTTTCTTATAAAGGCCCTCACTGATGATGCCACATCTACAGGACAGAGGCAGGAAACACACTGAACACCAGAGTGAGGCTTGGAACATACAGGAAGTGGAAGCACTACAGGAAAGAGGCTTGAAACACACTGAACACCAGAATGAGGCTTGAAGCACACAGGAAGTGGCAGCAGGGGCAAAGGAAAAGAACAGACTGGAGCCACCTCTGAAGCTGACCACCAGAAGATAAGGTAAGACTGAAAGTGGAGTCATGACCACAGTCGTGACACTCCCATCTTTAGATCATTTATAAATATGTTAAAAAGCAGCAGTCCCAGCACAGACCCCTGAGGAACCCCACTATCTACCCTTCTCCTTTGAGAATATTATTTAACCCTACTCTGTTTTCTAGCTTTTAACCAGTTTTTAATCCACAACAGAACACTACCTTATATTCCATGACTCTCCAATTTCCTCTGGAATCTTTCATGAGGTACTTTGTCAAATGCTTTTTCAAAATCCAGATACACAATATTAACTGGCTCACCTTTATCCAAATGTTTGTTCACCCCTTCAAAGAAATGTAATAGATTGGTGAGGCAAGATTTCCCTTCACTAAATCCATGTTGGCTTTGTCTCATTAATCCATGCTTTTGAATATGCTCTGTAATTTTGTTCTTTATAATATAGTCTCTACCATTTTGTCCGGCACCAACGTCAGGCTCACCGGTCTATAACTTCCTGGATCACCTCTGGAACCTTTTTTAAAAAATCGGCATTACATTGGCCACCCTCCAATCTTCCTACCATGCTTGATTTTAAAGATAAATTACATATTACTAACAATAGTTCTATAAGTTCATTTTTTAATTCTGTCAGTACTCTGGGATTAATACCATCTGGTCCAGGCGATTTGCTACTCTTCAGTTTGTCAAATTTCACCATTACATCTTCCAGGTTTATAGCGATTTCCTTCAGTTTCTCTGACTTGTCAGCTTTGAATGCCATTTCTTGCACCGGTATCTTTCCCAAATCTTCAGTGGTGAAGCAAAGAATTCATTTAATCTCTCCCCTATGGCTTTGTCTTCCGAGTGCCCCTTTTAACCCTCGGTCATCTAGCAGTCTGATTCTTTTGCTGGTTTCTTGCTTTTAATATACCTAAAAAAAAAGTTTTTACTATTTGTTTTTGCCTCCAACGTAATCTTTTTTTTTTTTCAAAGCCCCTCTTTGCCTTCCTTATCAGTGCTTTGCATTTGACTTGTCATTCCTTATGCTGTTTCTTATTTTCAGTCAGATCCTTCTTCCATTTTCTGAAAGATTTTCTTTTAGTTCTAATAGTTTCCTTTGCCTCATTTTTTTAATCATGCCAGCTGTCACTTGGCTTTCCTGCCTCCTTTTTTTAATACATGGAATATAAGTGGCCTGGGATTCCAGGATGGTATTTTTCAACAGCATTCATGCCTGATGTAAATTTTTGACCTTTGCAGCTATTCCTCTAAGCTTTTTTATCACCATTCTCATTTTATCATAGTCTCCTTTTTGAAGGTTAAATGCTAATGTATTGGATTTCATGTGTGTACTTACTCCAGAGCCAATATCAAATCTGATCATATTATGATCACCGTTAGCAAGCGGCCCCAGCACCATTACCTCCTGCTAGTAGCACAGCCACAGGTGGGCCGGGGCCCACCCACTTAGGGCTGAGGCCCATCCAACAGTAGCACATAGTAATGAAAATGCTGCTCTCCACAATACTGACACCTTCGCATGCTCAGTTTTCAGCGTATGCCTGCTGCAGACTACCAAGTGGAGACTGGAGAGAAGCATTTTCCCACCAGCTGAGATATTTTTTTGGGGTGGGGGAGAGAACATTTGGTGCCCACCCACTTCTTGCCTAGGCCCACCCAAAATCTGCTGTCTGGCTACGCCCCTGCCTCCTGCACCAGATCATGCGCTCCAAGGACTAAGTCTAGAATTATTCCTCCTCTTGTTGGCTCCTGGATCAGCTGCTCCATAAAGCAGTCCTTGATTTCTTCAAGGAATTTTACCTCCCTAGCATGCCCTGATATTACATTTACCCAGTCGATATCAGGGTAACTGAAATCATCTATTATTATTGTGTTCCCCAGTTTGTTAGCCTCCCTAATTTCTGCTAACACTTCTACATCTGTCTGTTCATCCTGACCAGGTGGACAGTAGTACACTCCTATCACTATCCTTTTCCCCTTTACACATGGAATTTCAATCCATAGGTATTCCAAAATGTGTTTTATGTCCTGCAGAATTTTCGATCTATTTGATTCAAGGCCCACCTTAACATAAAATGCTACCCCTCCACCAATTCAATCCACCCTATCACTATGATATAACTTATACCCTGGTATGACAGTGTCCCACTGGTTATCCTCCCTTTAACAGGTCTCAGATGCCTATTATATCTAATTTTTTAATTTAGTGCAATATATTCTTAGGCTTCTGGCATTCGCATATAGACATTTCAAACTATGTTTGTTGTGCCTATTTACATCTTGCTCAACAGTTGACAGTGATAATTTGTAATCTTTTGTCTCCTTTAAAAGACACCTGGTTTACTATGGTCTCTATTGCAACCTCGTTATCGGGATACCATATCTTCACTGTTTTGGTGATATCTTTGAAAGATACCTTGTTCCAAGCCATGCGCTTTTGAAACACTGTCAGCCTTCCCCAGTGGCGTTCCTAGGGTGGCTGACACCCGGGGCGGATCGCCAAGGCGCCCCCCCCCCCGGGTGCAGTGCGACTCCCCCACCCCCGGCGAAAGGACGGACACCTCCCCCCGGGTGCATTTTTACCTGCTAGGGAGGGGGGTGCTGCGCGCCTGTCGGCTTCGCTCGTTCCCTGCTCCCTCTGTGCCCCAGAACAGGAAGTAACCTGTTCCGGGGCAGAGGGAGCAGGAAATGAGCGCTGCCGACAGACGCGTGGCACCCCCCCCCCCCAGCGGCGTGCACCCGGGGCAGACCACACCCACCGCCCCCCCCCCTTGGTACGCCACTGGCCTTCCCCCAGTTTCTAGTTTAAAAGCTGCTAAACCTTCTTTTTAAATGTTGATGCCCAGCAGCCTGGTCCCACCCTGGCTAAGGTGGAGCCTATCATTCTGGAATAGGCTCCCCCTTCCCCAGAATGGTGCCCAGTTCCTTACAAATCTGAAACCCTACTCCCTATACCATCGCATCATCCACACATTGAGACTCTGGAGCTCTGCCTGTCTTTTGGATCTTGCATTTGGAATGGGAAATGCTACTGAAAATGCTACCCTAGAGGTTATAATTTTGAGCTTTCTACCTAAGAGCCTAAATTTGGCTTCCAGAACTTCCCTCCCACATTTTCCTATGTCATTGGTACCCACATGTATCAAGACAGCTGGCTCCAACCCCAGCACTATCTAAAATCCTACCTAGGTGAGGCGCGAGGTCTGCCACCTTTGTACCAGGCAGGTATGTACTACTACTACTTATTATTTCTAAAGCGCTACTAGACGTACACAGCGCTGTACACTTGAACATGAAGAGACAATCCCTGCTCGACAGAGCTTATAATCTAATTAGGACAGACAAACAGGACAAACAAGAGATAAGGTAATATTAAAGTGAGGATGATAGGGTTCTGAACAAGTGAATAAGGGTTAGGAGTTAAAAGCAGCATCAAAAAGGTGGGCTTTTAGCTTTGATTTGAAGACGGCCAGAGATGGAGCTTGACGTACCGGCTCAGGAAGTCTATTCCAGGCATATGGTGCAGCAAGATAAAAGGAACGGAGTCTGGAGTTAGCAGTGGAGGAGAAGGGTGCAGATAAGAGAGATTTACCCAGTGAACGGAGTTCCCTTACCTAATATTTTCTATACCTACTCGCCTAAGCCTTTTCTTCTCTTCCTTACTAATAATTTTCACATCACTAATTGTATCTGATACCCTGGAATGACAATGTCATAACAGAACTCTGTAAGCCACATTGAGCCTGCAAATAGGTGGGAAAATGTGGGATACAAATGCAATAAATAAATAAGAATGTAGGGAGAGATGAGAGTGGAGAGGTACTGAGGAGCTGCAGAGTGAATGCACTTATAGGTCAATAAGAGGAGTTTGAACTGTATGCGGAAACGGATAGGAAGCCAGTGAAGTGACTTGAGGAGAGGGCTAATATGAGCATAACGACACTGGCGGAATATTAGTCGTGCAGCAGAATTTTGAACAGATTGAACAGGAGAGAGATGTCTAAGTGGGAGACCTATGAGAAGCAAGTTGCAATAGTCTAAGCGAGAGGTGATAAAGAGTGTGGATGAGGGTTCTGGTAGTGTGCTCAGAAAGGAAAGGGCGAATTTTGCTGATATTATAGAGAAAGAAACTACATGTTTTAGCAGTCTTTGAATATGTGCAGAGAAGGAGAGGGAGGAGTCAAAGATGACCCCAAGGTTACGAGCTGATGAGACAGGATGAGAATGTTATCCACAGAAATAGAGAATGGGGAGGAGGAGAGGTTGGTTTAGGGGGAAAGATGAGAAGCTCAGTCTTGGTCATGTTTAGTTTCAGATGGCGCTGAGACATCCAGGCAGCAATGTCAGACAGACAGGTTGATACTTTGGCCTGGATTTCGGCTGAGATTTCTGGTGTGGAGATGTAGATCTGGGAGTCATCAACGTAAAGATGATACTGAAAACCATGGGATGAGATCAGACTACCAAGGGAAGAAGTATAGATGGAGAAAAGAAGAGGTCCCAGGACAGATCCCTGAGGTATACCAACTGACAGTGGGAAAGAAGTAGAGGAAGATCCACTAGAGTATACCCTAACGGTACGCTGGGAGAGATTAGAAGAAAACCACGAAAGAAGAGAGCCCTGAAATCCAAGTGAGGACAGGGTATTAAGGAGTAGACTGTGATCAACAGTGTCAAAAGCAGCAGATAGATCAAGAAGGATGAGGATAGAATAGAGACCTTTGGATCTGGCTAGGAACAGATCATTGGAGACTTTAGCAAGTGCTGTTTCAGTTGAATGAAGGGGGCGAAAGCCAGATTGAAGTGGATCAAGAATAGCTTGAGATGAAAGAAAGTCAAGGCAACAGCGGTGAACAGCACGTTCAAGTATCTTGGATAGGAAAGGGAGGAGGGAGATGGGGTGATAGTTGGAAGGACAGGTAGGGTCCAATGAAGGTTTTTTAAGGAGTGGTGTGACTACAGCATGTTTGAAGGCATCAGGAACAGTCTCAGTGGACAGTGAAAGATTGAGGCTATGACAGATAAAAGGGATGACAGTAGGAGAGATAGTGTTAAGTAGATGGGTGGGAATAGGATCAGAGGAACAGGTAGCTAGTTTCGAGGAGGAAATAAGATGTGTAGTTTCTTCTTCAGTGATTTCAGAAAAGGAAGAAAAGGAGGCAGGGGTTCGAGGGTTGACAGAATGGACTAAGGGAAGGAGAGGTGGAGGTGACATGGTTGAGAATTCAAGTTTAATCTTGTGAACCTTATCATGAAAGAACTCAGCCAGAGTCTGGGGGGAAAGTGAAGGGGGGGTTGGAGGTGAAGGCACTTTGAGGAGAGAGTTCAGTGTGGCAAAGAGATGTCGATGGTTTGAGCCAAGAGAATTTGTCAACTGGATGTAATAGTCCTGTTTGGCAAGTAAAAGAGCAGACTGGAAGGTCAGCAAGAATTTGAAATGTATTAAGTCAGCATGGGCACGGGATTTCAGCCAAAGGCGTTTGGCAGAGCGGGCACAGGAACGTAGGTAGCGGATTCTACAGGTTAACCAAGGCTGGGGTTTGGTACGTTTTACAGAACGGGGAATGGGAGGAGCAAGAGTATCCAGAGCAGAGGAGAGAACAGTATTATAGGAAGAGACAGCCTCATTGACAGACTTGGATAACATAGTGGTAGAGAAGAGATTTGAAACATTGGAGGACAGAGTAGAAGGGTCAATAGCCTGAAGATTCCTAAATGTATTGGTTAAGATTGGACGGGACTGGGGAGGAGGGTGTTTAAGTGTGAAAGTTATCAGATGATGGTCAGAGAGGGGAAGAGTTGAGGCACAGAAACTGGAAAGTGAGCAGTTTGAGAAGAGGATAAGATCAAGACAGTGGCCATTCTGGTGAGTGGGGGCAGTGGAGCACAATTGAAGATTGAAAGAGGATGTTAAAGCAAGAAACTGTGAAGCATAAGAGTCAGAGGGATCATTAGCATGAATGTTAAAATCCCCAAGAATGAGGGAAGGAGATGAAGGTACAAGAAAGAAGGAAAGCCAAGCATCAAAGTCAGTGAGAAAGAAAGAAAGAGACTTATCAGGGGGTCGATAAATGACTGTTACTCGGAGAGGCAGAGGAGCAAATAGATGGATGGAGTGGACGTCGAAGGAAGAAAAACAGTGAGACTGAGGTAGAAGAAGAGGTTGAAATCTACAAGAGGGTGAAAGTAGTAGCCCCACACCACCTCCGTGGCCAACTGGCCGAGGAGTATGGGAGAAAAGATAACCTCCATGGCATAGGGCCGCGACTGAAGCAGAGTTTTCAGGGTAAAGCCAAGTTTCAGTTAGGGCAAGCAGATGGAGAGTATGAGAGATAAAGAGGTCATGGATGTAGGAAAGTTTGTTACAGACTTGTGACCAGATGATCCTCACATCCACCAGCCATCCAGATATCTACATGTCTAATAATCGAATCACTAACTACAACAGCCATCCTAAACCTTCCCCTCCTCGGCAGCTCCTGGATACACATCCTCGGTGCGAGAGGATATTGCATCCCCTGGTGGGCAGGTCCTGCCTACAGGATTACTTTCAGCTTCACCAGGGTGATGCTCTCCTTTTAGAAGACCTCCCTCCTCCACAGGGGCTGCCAAACAGGAGGTGGGACTTCTTTACATCACTGTAGGCCTCCTCTATGTCTCCCTCAGCTCCTCCAAATCTGCTACTCCAGCCTCAAGAGAACTGACTCATTCTCTGAGAGCTATTTGCATCGAGCACACACATATAACCTCTCACCAACTGGGAGATAATCATACATGTGACAATGCAGAAGACTGAATAGCACCCCTCTTGCTGCTGGACTGCTGTCTGCATCTTAGTATTATAGAGTATTTGCCTTCCTTGATTCACAAGGACTAAGCAGGTTTTATAACATAGAGGTACACGTTGATGATATTCAATAGACTATACACTTTATACATTATGCGCCCTCAACTGACATGCCTATGTTGCTGCTTTCTCTCACCATGGAGAAAGCATTTGACCGCATCTTGGCCTTTTATGTTTTCTGTTTTGGGCAAACTGGGCTTTATGGAAAGATTTCTTCATTGGATTCATATCAAGTCCCTGGCCTGTCTTAAAATTAATAGAACTTGAGAGCAACCTCCCACTCCCTCATAAATAAAGCGCATCAACGCCGCCACATTATACCGGCGGAGATCCGGTAGACCCAGACCCCCCCCATCCTTAGTAAAAGATAGTTTTTGATACCCAATCCATGCCCCTTTCCCATGCCATATGAATGACCGAATAAGAGAGCGAAACAGACGTTCTTCCCTCCAACGAACCCATATTGGGGCTGCCTGTAACGGGTATAGAATCTTAGGTAATAGAATCACTTTTACTCCCCTCCGATGGGACACCACCTTGTAGTGGTGGAGGGGCTTCTGTGTTTCAATAACTCAGAGGGCTATGCTGAAGGGTTACCCATATCAGACAGGCCTCTGAGGAGAAACCAGACAAAGAGTGTTCCAAACTGGGAGAGTGGTAAGATGGCGACCTGAAGTTCTTATGCCCAACGGCCCAGCTGCCCTCTGAAGTTTCGTCTTCTTTACGTAAATTTCCTCTCTGCAATTGCAGTTACCTTAATTGAGAGGAAGGGGACAACCGGCGGTCAGCCGCCAATGGCCAGCCTTTTGTCCCCTGAGCAGCAAGTGCAGGACTGCTGCGCAACAAACTGCCCACAGATAAAAGGGTTGGCGAGTCCTTTGATTAGCGCCGGTGAAGGAGCGTTGACGCTCTTGGACCTGGAACAAACAACTCCATCACTCCCGAATTATTCAACCACCATGTCCAAAGGAGTGGAGTAGTGAGTTAGAGGCATATGCTGAAACGGAGGACGTTTACAGCAGAACCCAAATCGGCAGAACCACTCCTAAACACCTAAGAGAAATCAACTTGGAGTTTTTGGCTCCCGTGGAGGTTACATTGAATGCCATCTGGAAGGCGCTTCGGGACCTAACGGTGGCAGTAAATAATTTTTGTTTCAGATATAATTTTATCAGAGAGTTACTTGGACAATATAACTGAACCCTTTGAGAGTGAAAAATTGATATAACAAATGATTCTACACGAGCAAGAAGTGGTTATGATCTTGAAAATGATAATAGACCAGAAACTTTGAATAATAAAATGAACATTATAGATGATTAATATCGAGATTATTGTTTTTCCCAGAGTTCTGGGTATGACTCCTAAAGTTTTCCTCAGAAATATTTCCTCAATTATTACTTTAAAAGGAGTAAAGCCTGTAAAAACTGGGATTACTTTAATCAGTGGGATCTGAATTAGCGACTTAAGTATATGTATTGTTAAATCTCAAATGACCGCAGATTTAACTCAGAGAACGGGAAAATTAGAAGTTCGAGTGTCCGATCTAGAAGATGGCACCCAAGAAAGCAGTGAGGAACTGACATGCTTGGCGTCAGTGGTGAAAGCTCAACAGATGAAGATCGAGGATTTGGAGAATCGATCACGCAGGGACAACCTGCGATTCGTGGGTATCCCTGAGGCAGTACAAGAAACAAACCTGCATCAAGAGGTAGAGCGCTGGCTGGCAACAATGTTGACGACGACGGAACAATCAGGAAAGGTGAAGCTGGAATGCACGCACTGAATTGGGGTTAAGAAAACGGATGATCAGAGGCCGAGGATAGTAATAGCGAAATTTCATCATTCTGCACAGAAGGATTTAATTTTATGCTACCATCGGGCACATCGGGAAGAGACGCAGTATGAAGGTGTGCCAGTGCGAATATTTCAAGACTATTCGGTGGAACTTTCAGCAAAGCAGCGACTGTTCTCACCTGTCTGTGCTCGACTCGTGGCACAAAATTATCGCTTCCAGCTGAGGTATCCAGCGCAACTGCGTATCTTTGACAAAGGTCAGTGGCGCTCCCATGAATCTCCAGAAAGTGCTCTGAAATGGCTGCAAGGAGAGGTCGAGAGCAATGCAACACAAAGCCCAGGGTGACTATTTCCCTGAAAGTGGAGCTTCGGTTTCGGTTGAGCTGTTTAAAAGCCAGTTAATCCTTGAGACAGAGATGCGAGTACAGAGGCTGATTAGAAACGGCGCAAGGAATTGCAGCATTATGTCTAGTTTTCAAGACATTACTGTGTACTGGGCGCCTGATCTACTAGCTAACAGAGCAAACAATATAATAGTACTGAGAGTGTTCTCTTCTATTTTGTTAAGAAATACTAAGTTTCTTGTTTGATTTCCTTCCGGTTCTGGTTGGGAAAAGTTATAAAGGGTTTTGATGGGAGAAGATAAGAAGGGATAATGGTACTACTGACGTTTTAGAGTGTGAATGTGGGCTGTATGGTGGGGAAGAGAGTATGTGAATATGAGGGAAGCAAGGCCCCTATCGAAAGTAGGAATTTTTAGCATGAAGAATCGGCCATTACAAAATTATGATCTAAATTAGGGGGGAGGAACCTGTTAGGCATTGGTAAGTGGTCTTGTGGGTTGGTGCCAACCCATGGGAGTGCCTGGATACATCCTAGAGGGGGCAAGGGAAGGGGGGAGGGGGATGGGAAGAGATAGAGTGAAGCTGGTCAATTGGGAGACTGCATGTGGAAGGAGGGGAGGGAGGAGGGAAGATGCCATACCATGCATGATAAGGTCATTTATATGTTTTGGAGTTCTGCCAGTGTGCAGAAGTCAGTGGCTCTACCGATTCAAGCACGGATACGACTTAGCCTCACCTAGGGGTGATGGTTTCTGTCGCACCTGGGCCCCATTTTGGGACTCGCTGACGGCGGTGGCACGGAGCAGAATTTTAAATTCTTAAGATATGGTATGGCATGGGAAGATAGGAGGTTTTTGTTTGATATCAAGATAGGGAAGATGGGTGGGGGGATTTGGTATCGGGTAGGGGGAAAGTAGGCAAGTGGTTGAGCCGGTGACTGTTCTTTTGTAATAGTTTGTGGTTGAAGGATATGGACTTTTTTTTAACTATTGGTGAACTTTTAGTACGTGCACTGTACAATCAAAAAAAGATTTTAAATATTAGAAGGGATGGGGTGGGTGAGAGAGTGGGATGGGTTATTTAGGCATAAAAGGAAAAAAGGTTGACGACATAAGTAGGATTGGTAGTTGCTTGTTGTATCAGTCTTGTTTTTCAGTTAGAATATGGTGAATGTATTTCTTGATGATATGTCAATAAAAACGATTTAAACATATGTATTGTTAAATAAGTTCTGGTTTTTAAAAGAGAAAGAATGTAATCAGATGTACCGTATTTTTCGGACTATAAGACGCACTTTTTTCCTCCCAAATTTGGGAGGAAAATGGGGTGTGCGTCTTATAGTCCGAATGTAGCCTCCCTCCCTCCATTACAGGCACCTCCCTCCCTCCGTTGGAATTTTAAAACTCCTCACCTCATCGGTGTGACTCGCGGTAGCAGCAGCGCTTCAGCGTGCACATCGCTCTTCACTCAGCCTTCTCTCACTCAGCTCTCCCGCCCTTGTGGGTGGGACCAGAGAGCTGAGAGAGAGAAGGCTGTCTGAGTGAAGAGTGACGTGCACGCTGAAGCTGCGAGTCACACCGACGAGGTAAGGAGTTTTAAAATTCCAACGGAGGGAGGGAGGGAGGTGCCTGTAACTATTTTTCGGACTATAAGATGCACTTTTTTTTTCCTTCAAATTTGGGAGGAAAACCTAGGTGCGTCTTATAGTCTGAAAAATACGGTATCTCTAACTAATATTGGACAATAAGTATGTTTTCAATGAAATGATTTGACTATACACCGTATTGGCCTTGAAGAAGCCAACCAGATGATCAATGTGGAATAATGAATTAGACGAGTAATATCTGGGGATAATACCACTTTTTTTTTTTCTGTTTACTGTTTAATTGATCTCCTTGTCTTGTTTCACTCTCCCTATTTAGTGGTCTAAGGAAGAGAATAGAATTACCTGACTGAAATAATTCCTATATATTACTTTCTCTGTATTTCTGGCAAGTTGTTTTATCGCTTGTAAAAATTTAAATGGTTATAAATAAAAAAATAATTAAAAAAAAAAAAAAAAAAGAATCATTTTTACTAAGGCTATCCTACCCATCAGAGAGGCAAATCCTTCCACCTATCGCACAACCGTTCAAGACGCTTGGGACGTACCAAAGCAGTAAACACATCTAAGGGTGGGACCTGCGAAGCCCAGAGGACAGGATGCAGCTCCAAAACTGGCATCCTCCCTTGCCTGTACATCCACTCTGTAATGTTTGACAAAAGAATGCAGGGAGGACCACACCGCTGCTCTACAAATGTCCACTGGTGGAACAAAACTACTCTCTGCCCAAGAAGCCGCCATCCCCCTAGTGGAATGTGCCTTGAGCCCCACCGGCACCGTACGGCCGTGCAATATGTAAGCCGAAGAGAAGGTATCCTTCAACCACCGAGCTATAGATGCCTTAGAAGCAGCCGCTCCCTTCTTGGGCCCCCCATGAAGGACAAATAACCTGTCCGAAGACCTGAATTCCTCCGACCTGCGCAAGTAAACCTTCAACACTCTGCGCACATCCAATTTTGCCAAACGACACTGAGAAGCATCCCCCATCCGGTCCCCCAAGACCGACAACGAAATCACCTGATTGACATGAAAGGAGGATACCACCTTAGGCAAAAACGAAGGCACTGGACGCAGTGAAACCTTTTCCTTAGAAAACCACAGAAACGGAGGCCTACATGAAAGAGCCTGAAGTTCCGAAATCCAGCGAGCAGACGATATGGCTACCAAAAAGACCACCTTCATAGTAAGGTCTTTTATCGAACAAGACTCCAAGGGCTCAAAAGGAGAACCCGCCAAAGAGTCAAGAACGATATTAAGATCCCACTGAGGAACTACCGGCCGCTGAGGAGGACGAAGCAACTTCACCCCCCTCAAAAAACGGACCACATCCAGGGAAGACGCAACCGACCTGCCCTGCACCTTACCCCGAAAACACGCCAAAGCAGCCTGCTGCACCTTCAAAGATGACAATGAAAGGCCCTTCTCAAAACCATCCTGCAAGAAATCTAAAATGCACGACACAGAAGCTGTTGAAGGGACACACGCCTGGTCCCCATACCAATCTTCAAATATGCGCCACACACGCACATAGGCCAAACACGTCAAACGTTTGCGAGACTGCACCATCGTCTTGACTCACATGAGGGGAAAACCCTTTCCCTCTCAACCGTTCCCTCAAGGGCCACACCGTAAGAGAGAACCGATCCGAATCCAGCATGACAACTGGACCCTGACACAACAGCACCGAGCCCCCCAGCTGCAGAGGCTCGCCTTCTAACAGGCGCATCAGATCCCCGAACCACGGCCGCCACAGCCAATTCGGAGCCACCAACACCACCAGACACGCATGACATTCTACCCTCTGTAGGACTCGACCTATCAAGGGCCACGGGGGAAATATGTATAGCACCACCCGCTGAGGCCACGGAAGGACCAATGCATCGATCCCTTCCACTCGCGGATCCCGACGCCGACTGAAATACCGAGGAACCTGAGCCATGAGATCCACTACTGGCATTCCCCACTTTAGAACTATCTGGTCGAACACCGACCGGTGCAGAGACCATTCTCCGGGGTCCAACATGTGTCTGCTTAGAAAATCCGCGTTTACGTTGTCCACCCCGGCCACTTGCGCCGCCAAAATCTGCACTAGGTGCCTTTCCGCCCAACTCATGAGCAGAGCCATCTCGACTGCCGGTTGACATACGCTACCGCTGTTGCGTTGTCGGACATGACTCTTACCACCTTTCCGACCACACTTGAGCGAAACGCCAACAGAGCTAGCCGAATCGCCGTCATTTCCAACCGGTTGATAGACCACCGCCCCTGCGCGGACCGACCGAGACACTGAGCTCCGCAGCACAGCAGACTGGTATCCATTACCAGAATCACCCACTGAGGAGGTTCCAACGGCATGCCCTTTTTCAGATGGGCCGAGCACAGCCATCACTGGAGACTGCGCCGAGGAGCCCCCCTCAAAGGCAACCGCAACTCCAAACTCTGTGTACCTGAGGAGACCACATGGACACAGCCGCCTGAAGCTGACGCATATGCGTCTTGGCCCATGGTACTACCTCTATTGTCGCTGCCATGAGGCCCAGAACCCGAAGGTACATTCGAACCGTCGGACTCTGAACGGACATTAACAGCTGGACCTGCTGCTGAAGAGAGGCACTCCGAGAATCCGGCAGAAAAACACGACCCACTGCCGTGTCAAACCGCATTCCCAAGTACTCCAGACTGCGATGGGATCAACTGATTTGACTACATTCACTACCCATCCGAGCGATTCCAGAAACGCGACCACCTGAGCCGTCACCGCCACACTGTGAGCCCGAGACTTCGCCCGGATCAACCAGTCGTCCAGATACGGATGCACAAGATTTCCCTGCCTCCGCAAAGCCGCTGCTACCACCACCACCATTATCTTGGAGAAGGTGCGTGGAGCTGTTGCCACACCAAAAGGCAGAGCACAGAACTGAAAGTGCCCCACTAAAACAGCAAAATGAAGGAAACGCTGATGGGCCTCTCGAATCGGCACGTGCAGATATGCTTCCGTGAGATCCAGTGACGTGAGAAATTCTCCCTGATGAACAGCCACTATGACCAAGCGCAGAGTCTTCATGCGGAAGGATAGCACCTTGAGCGCCCCATTGACCCTCTTGAGATCTAAAATGGGCCGAAACTGGTCCTCCTTCTTCAGCACCACAAAGTAAATGGAACAACCACCCATTCCCTACTCGTGCCGAGGAACGGGTACCACAGCTCCCAAATGGATTAAGCGACCCAGAGTCTCGTGAATAGCCTTTAACTTGACTCGAGAGTGACAAGGAGAGGGAAGAAACAGATCCGGCAGCGGGTGCTTGAACTCGAGCGCATAACCGTCGCAAACGACCTCCAGCACCCACTGATCTGAAGTAATTTTGGTGCACCCCTGATAAAACAGACGAAGTCGCGCCCCAACCTTCACCAGAAGCTGGACCTGCACACCTTCATAAGGAGGACTTATTACCATTTCCGGCACCTCCGGAGGAGTCCCGACCTCCTCGATGACCCCCTCGAAAGGACTGCGTCCGCTGGAAAAAAACAGCTTTTAGAAGGAGACACAAATCTGCCCGGTCTGTACCGCCTCGTGTTCTTAAACTGACCTCTAGCCGAACTACCTCGACTAGCCGCCTTAGGCCGTAACTCCAGCAACCGTGAGACCTTAGTATCCCCAAGACCACTCATCAGTTTATCCATGTCCTCTCCCAACAACATAGAACCTTTGAAAAGTAGAGAATACAACTTTGCTTTAGAGGCTGCATCTGCCACCCAGCCCCTAAGCCAAAGAGCCCTGCGAGCTGTCACCGCCAGAGCCATATTCTTAACCGAAGCCCTTAGCAAATCATAAAGGGTGTCTGCCAAAAACGAAGACCCCATCTCCAATTTGGCCAGGTCCTGAACCAAACCAGTCCTATCTAACGCAGGCTCATCCAAGAGCTTCTCCACCCAACGGAAACAAGCTCTGGCTACCAAGTCCCCACACACAGAGGCTTGCAAGGCCAAAGTATCTCCATAGGCTCCAAAATATCCACCCGTGGGCGCTTAACTCCCACTGAGCTAGCAGCCTCCGGGGAACAAACAGCCTGAGAGGGGCCAGCTCTCCAGGCATTATACAGAGACCAAACAAAGGGAAGCCAGACCCTCCCAAAGCTGCTGAAGCCTCAACAACACTTCCCACAGTCTCTGCGATGGACCCCCCTCGCTCCCGAGGCGGCAGGTCCATTGCGTGATCCTCGGCTAAACTAGGCGCACTTCCCGCCATACATGGGTCCCCCGGCGCCGGTACGGAATGCACGGCCAAAAGGGCTGCGCTTCCTGCTAAAACCGGCTCTGTCGAGGCTGACCCGGGACACGCAGCCAAAATGGCCATATTTCCCGCCAAAACCGGCCCCGATGTTGCCGGCCCAGAATGTGCGGTCAAATCGCCGCCCAACACCTCCGCCGATTCAGGGGAAAGCACGGGGGGCAAGAGCGCTGACAACGTAGGCTCCCCACAAAATCTACATTGCCCACCTTTCACTTCAACGCCGCGCTTCGCGCAAAACCGACACCTCACCCGCTTAGACATAATGGCCGCGAACACAATGAAAACAGTTGCTTTGTGCTCTGACAGACTAATAGGCAAAACTGTCTAAGGCAAGAACGCCCTTGAAGACGTTTTATCTCTGGACTGCCACAAGAACGGCCAAAATAGCCGCCTTTTTAAAACATTTAAACCTCGTTGCGGATGCCTAAACGCCGCAAGGGTACAGAACGATGTCTGTAGCCGAGGTCAAGCAGTCCTCCAGAGGAAGAGCGCAGGGGGAGGGACCCGGCCACCCGAGTGTGACACCCCACAGGGAATAAGAAGCCCCTTAGGACTTACACCCTGTAACAGAGATGCAAGTGTGGGTTCTCTAACATTTACAACCCAACCTAGAAACCCCAAACAGGCCTACCAGACTGAGTACACTGCACAGGCTGCACACATCTACCCTCTGCTGAGACTGAGAAAATACTGGTTAGTAGAAGGTCTGCACAGGCTACTTGTATAAGAAGTTTTAATGTTCTCAGTCTCCCTCTGCTGGTAGGAGTGCATAACCCAAGCATCTTGAATGGTCTGGAGGATTGCTGAGGAATGTTATTACGTATTGTGTTGACATTGCTACTATACCATGCCATACTTTGTATTGTTTTCGAATATTTTTACTGCTGTAATTGCCTATTGCTCATGTTTGATCTATTCTTACTGTACACCACCTTCAGTGAACTCCTTCAAAAAGGTGGTAAATAAATCCTAATAAATAAATAAATAAATTTTGTTCCAGCATGAGGTTATGACCCTTTTCAGTTCCAAATTGATCTAGAGAAATTTGTGCGTTCACTTCAATTACGTATATTCTTTGCAGACAAGGAAGAGACAAATCAAGAATTCAGGTCAAGTCACAATTGATGCCCCCAGTTCCACTTGATCCAGTAGTAAAAGTTTTTGAAGAGATGGTTACAAGGGATATGAATTTACACTGAGACCATCATCGGTTTCATGACAATCTCACAAAGAAAGAGCAAACAGCTCTTAAAGCATTGACAAATAACCCCCAAGTAGTCAAAAGAGCTGATAAAGGCGGTGCAATAGTAGTCCTAAATAGAGAGGACTACATGCAGGAAATACAATCACAACTATCAGACATACCAGCATATGAAAGACTTCAACAAGATCCGACGACACGGTTACAGGCTACCATAAAGCGAATGATACATACCTGTAGCAGGTGTTCTCCGAGGACAGCAGGCTGATTGTTCTCACGACTGGGTTGACGTCCACAGCAGCCCCCACCAACCGGAACAAAACTTTGCGGGCGGTCCCGCACGCAGGGCACGCCCACCGCGCATGCGCGGCCGTCTTCCCGCCCGTGTGCGACCGTTCCCGCTCAGTTGAATGACAAGCAAAAAGAGTAAAACGCAACTCCAAAGGGGAGGAGGGAGGGTAGGTGAGAACAATCAGCCTGCTGTCCTCGGAGAACACCTGCTACAAGTATGTATCATTCGCTTTCTCCGAGGACAAGCAGGCTGCTTGTTCTCACGACTGGGGTATCCCTAGCTCTCAGGCTCACTCAAAATAATAACCCAGGTCAATTGAACCTCACAACGGCGAGGGTATAACAGAAATTGACCTACGAAGAACAACTAGCTGAGAGTGCAGCCTGACCAGAATAAATTTGGGTCCTGGAGGGTGGAGTTGGATTTAAACCCCAAACAGATTCTGCAGCACCGACTGCCCGAACCGACTGTCGCGTCGGGTATCCTGCTGGAGGCAGTAATGTGATGTGAATGTGTGGACAGATGACCACGTCGCAGCCTTGCAAATCTCTTCAATAGTGGCTGACCTCAGGTGAGCCACCGACGCTGCCATGGCTCTGACACTATGAGCCGTGACATGACCCTCAAGAGTCAGCCCAGCCTGGGCGTAAGTGAAGGAAATGCAATCTGCTAGCCAATTGGAGATGGTGCGTTTCCCGACAGCGACCCCTTTCCTGTTAGGGTCGAAAGAAACAAACAATTGGGCGGATTGTCTGTGGGGCTGTGTCCGCTCCAAATAGAAGGCCAACGCTCGCTTGCAGTCCAATGTGTGCAACTGATGTTCAGCAGGGCGGGTATGTGGTCTGGGAAAGAATGTTAGCAAGACAATTGACTGGTTAAGATGGAACTCAGACACCACCTTTGGCAGGAACTTAGGGTGAGTGCGGAGCACTACTCTATGATGAAATTTAGTATACGGAGCATGAGCTACCAGGGCTTGAAGCTCACTGACCCTACGAGCTGAAGTAACTGCCACCAAGAAAATGACCTTCCAGGTCAAGTACTTCAGATGGCATGAATTCAGTGGCTCAAAAGGAGGTTTCATCAGCTGGGTGAGGACGACGTTCAGATCCCATGACACTGCAGGAGGCTTGACAGGGGGCTTTGACAAAAGCAAGCCTCTCATGAATCGAACGACTAAAGGCTCTCCAGAGATGGCTTTACCCTCTACACGAAGATGGTAAGCACTAATCGCACTAAGGTGATTCCTTACTGAGTTGGTCTTGAGGCCAGACTCTGATAAGTGCAGAAGGTATTCAAGCAGGTTCTGTGCAGGACAAGAACGAGGTTCTAGGGCCTTGCTCTCACACCAAACGACAAACCTCCTCCACTTGAAAAAGTAACTCTTTAGTGGAATCCTTCCTAGAGGCAAGCAAGACACGGGAGACACCCTCAGACAGACCCAACGCAGCGAAGTCTACGCCCTCAACATCCAAGCCGTGAGAGCCAGAGACTGAAGGTTGGGGTGCAGAAGCGCTCTGTCGTTCTGCGAAATGAGAGTCGGAAAACAGTCCAATCTCCACGGTTCTTCGGAGGACAACTCCAGAAGAAGAGGGAACCAGATCTGGCGGGGCCAAAAGGGCGCTATCAGAATCAGGTGCCGTGGTCTTGCTTGAGCTTCAGTAAGGTCTTCCCCACCAAAGGTATGGCAGGATAAGCATACAGGAGGCCGGTCCCCCAATGGAGGAGAAAGGCATCCGACGCTAGTCTGCCGTGTGCCTGTAGTCTGGAACAGAACAGAGGCAGCTTGTGGTTGGTCTGAGAGGCGAAAAGATCCACCGAGGGAGTGCCCCACTCTCGGAAGATCTTGCTTACCACTCTGGAATGGAGCGACCACTCGTGCGGTTGCATGACTCTGCTCAGTCTGTCGGCCAGACTGTTTACACCTGCCAGGTATGTGGCTTGGAGAAGCATGCCGAACTGGCAGGCCCAACGCCACATCCCGACGGCTTCCTGACACAGGCGGCGAGATCCGGTGCCCCCCTGCTTGTTGATGTAATACATTGCAACCTGATTGTCTGTCCGAATTTGGATAATTTGACAGGACAGCCGATCTCTGAAAGCCTTCAGTGCGTTCCAGACCGCTCGGAGCTCCAGGAGGTTGATCTGCAGATCCTTTTCCTGGAGGGACCACAGTCCCTGGGTGTGAAGCCCATCGACATGAGCTCCCCACCCCAGGCGAGATGCATCCGTCGTTAGCACTTTCGTGGGCTGTGGAATTTGGAATGGGCGTCCCAGGGTCAAATTGGTCCGAATGGTCCACCAGTGCAGTGAAGTGCAGCAACTGATGGACAGGCGGATGACATCTTCTAGATTCCCGGTGGCCTGGCAGCTAGGGTCCAACTGCTCAACTTTCTCACCAAAAATATTATCCCCCCGGCAAGGGACATCAGCCAGCCTCTGCTGGGTGCGGTTGTCCAGGTCAGAGGCACGCAGCCATGAGAGCCTGCACATCACTATACCTTGGCCGCAGCACGAGATGCCACATCACAGGTGTCATATATACCCCTGGACATGAGCAGATCTCATGTGAAGACGAGCCATGGGAGTCACATGAACTGTAGAGGCCATATGACCTAGGAGTCTCAACATCTGCCGAGCTGTGACCTGCTGAGACGCTCTGGTCTGGGAAGCGAGGGACAGGAGGTTGTGGGCCCTCGCTTCGGGAAGAAAGGCCTGAGCCGTCTGAGAATTCAGCAGAGCTCCTATGAATTCCAGAGACTGGACTGGCTGGAGATGGGACTTTGGGTAATTTATCACAAACCCCAGCAGCTCTAGGAGGTGAATAGTGTACTGCATGGACCGGAGAGCTCCTGCCTCCGAGGTGTTCTTGACCAGCCAATCGTCGAGATACGGGAACACGTGCACTCCCAGCTTGCATAGATACGCCGCTACCACCACGAGGCACTTCGTGAACACCCGTGGGGCAGAGGCAAGCCCAAAGGGCAGCACACAATACTGAAAGTGCCGTGTGCCCAGGCGGAATCTGAGATACTGTCTGTGAGCTGGCAGTATCGGGATGTGAGTGTATGCGTCCTTTAAATCCAGGGAACATAGCCAATCGTTTTTCTGAATCATTGGTAGAAGGGTGCCCAAGGAAAGCATCCTGAACTTCTCTTTCACCAGGTATTTGTTCAGGCCTCTCAGGTCTAGGATAGGGCGCATCCCCCCTGTCTTCTTTTCCACAAGGGAGTACCTGGAATAGAATCCCTGCCCTTCCTGCCCGGGTGGCATGGGCTCGACCGCATTGGCGCTGAGAAGGGCGGAGAGTTCCTCTGCAAGTACCTGCTTGTGATGGGAGCTGAAGGATAGGGCTCCCGGAGGACAATTTGGTGGAGGGGAGGCCAAATTCAGGGCTTATCCGCACCGCACTATTTGGAGAACCCACTGGTCCGAGGTTATAAGAGGCCACCTTTGGTGAAAAAGTTTTAACCTCCCCCCGACTGGCAGATCGTCCGGCACGGACACTTTGATGGCGGCTATGTTCCCATGGATCCAGTCAAAAGCCTGTCCCCGGCTTTTGCTGTGGAGGCGCAGGGGGCTGCTTAGGCGCACGCTGTTGACGGGAACGAGCGCGCTGGGGCTGTCCCTGTGCCTGATGAGGCCTTCGGGCCGGCTGGGTGTACCTACGCTTGTTGTAGGCGTAGGGCACAGCCTGCCTGGCCCGGGAAAAACGTCCACCTGCTGAGGTGGATGCTGAAGGCGCCCGGTGGGAGAGTTTGTCGAGAGCGGTTTCCCGCTGATGAAGTTGGTCCACCAACTGCTCGACTTTCTCACCAAAAATATTATCCCCCCGGCAAGGGACATCAGCCAGCCTCTGCTGGGTGCGGTTGTCCAGGTCAGAGGCACGCAGCCATGAGAGCCTGCGCATCACTATACCTTGGGCCGCAGCACGAGATGCCACATCACAGGTGTCATATATACCCCTGGACAGGAACTTTCTGCACGCCTTCAGCTGCCTGACCACCTCCTGAAAAGGCCTGGACTGCTCCGGGGGGAGCTTGTCGACCAGGTCCGCCACATTATTCCGCATGTGTATGCTCGTGTAGAGCTGGTAGGACTGGATGTGGGTCATGAGCATTGAAGATTGGTAGGCCTTCCTCCCAAATGAGTCCAGAGTGCGAGACTCCCGCCCCGGGGGCGCCGAGGCGGTATCCCTCGAACTCCGTGCCCTCTTGAGAGCAGAGTCCACGACCACCGAGTCATGAGGCAGTTGAGGCCGCATTAACTCTGGGTCCGAGTGGATCCTGTATTGGGACTCCGCTTTCTTGGGGATGGTGGGATTAGATAATGGTCTCAACCAGTTCCGAAGCAGTGTCTCTTTGAGGACATTGTGCAACGGCACCGTGGAGTACTCTCTAGGTGGTGATGGATAGTCAAGGACCTCGAGCATCTCAGCCCTCGGCTCATCCACAGAGACCACGGGGAAGGGAATGCAAATCGACATATCCCTGACGAAGGAAGCAAAGGAGAGGCTCTCAGGTGGCGAGAGCTTTCTCTCTGGTGAAGGAGTGGGGTCGGAGGGAAGGCCCACAGACTCCTCTGAGGAGAAATATCTGGGGTCCTCCTCCTCCCCCCACAAGGCCTCTTCCTCGGTGTCGGACATGAGCTCCTGTAGCTCAGTCCTCAACCGGGCCCGGCTCGACTTCGAGGCACCGAGGTCTCGGTGGCGTCGTCGAGCGGTGGACTCCTGAGCCGGCGGGGATGAAGCTCCCTCCATCGACGTCGACGGGGACTCCACCTGCGTGGCGGTCGAGACCGGCGCCGCAAGCGGCGGCGGCATCAAAGGCCTCGGCACCGGGCTAGAGCACGCCGGCGCCTCCATCAACGGCGCCGAGGGCGCAAGCACCCCCGGCGCATCAGCCCTTCCAGGATCCCCGGAAGGATGGCTCGGAGGCACTCGTTCAGGCCCGCTTTCGGGAAAGGCGAGGGGGCCGGTAGAGGTGTCGGTGCCAGAAGCTGTTCGGGTCCAGGAGACGGCACCGAAGTGCTGGCACCCTGACGTGACGATACCTCTACTACAGAGGGGGACCGCTCCTCTCGGCGCTGCCGCTTCCTCGGCGTGGAATCGTCTCTGGAGCCGGGAGCCATATGCGCCGTGGGCGACCGATGACGGTGCTTCTTTGTCTTTTTTCGGTGCCCGTCATCGGCGCTCGGCGGTACCGAAGAGGAGGTAGATCCCCCTCGGCCTCGAGTCCGACAGGGTTCGGTCCCGAGGGCCCTGGGTAGAGGGAGTGACCGGGGCCGAGTGCCCACGCGGCTGCTCACCCCTGCCGTCTCCGGAGGACCGGCGGGCCGACGGGACCTGTACTCCTAGGGTCGGTGCCGATTTCGTGGACATCGGTACCGGTACCGAAGACCCGGCCGTCGATACCGATGCCGTTGAAGTCGAGGGGCCGGCGCAAGTTCCAAAAAGACGGTCCCGTAGAACTTGCCTCGCCACCTGTGTCCGTTTCCGTAAACCGAGACACAAGGTGCACGTCTTGGTATCGTGCTCCGGCCCGAGGCACTGGAGGCACCAAGCGTGTGTCGGTCTGCGAGATATGCCGGCCGCACCGACCACACTTCTTAAATCCACTCGGGACCTTCGAGGACATCGACGGAAAAATCGCGTCAGCGAAGTCAAAGTCGTCGATGGTGGCGGTAAAATTCACACCTCGAAAAATAAACGAGACGCCCCCGCTAAAAAGACGAGGGAAAACAAGTTCTTCTCGTTTTTTTTTTTGACAAAATAAAACCGAGAAGCAAAGAAAACACAACGAAGAAAATCTCGCGGCGAAAGCGCGATCCGGTTTCCGGGGCTGACAGAGAGAGAGACGAACGCGGCTCTCTCCAGCGCGGAAAAGAAAAAACTGAGCGGGAACGGTCGTGCACGGGCGGGAAGACGGCCGCGCATGCGCGGTGGGCGTGCCCTGCGTGCGGGACCGCCCGCAAAATTTTGTTCCGGTTGGTGGGGGCTGCCGTGGACGTCAACCCAGTCGTGAGAACAAGCAGCCTGCTTGTCCTCGTCGAACTACCTTGACCTAAGAAGCAGTGGATCAAGGATTCCTAACCAAAACAGAATATTGTTTTCTTAACAAAATGCACCCAACTGTTCCAGTGCTATACGTTTTACCAAAAATTCATAAAGACATATGGAACGCCCAGGGAGACCAATAATGTCGTCAAGAGGCTCCTTACTAGAACCCCTATTCATTTTCACTGAAGTTTTCCTTAAACCAAGAGTGATGGAACATTTTTCATACATAAAAGATACCACAAACTTTTTGAACATGCTGGTGGACGTTGTGATAGATACAAGTCTTTCCCCTCTGATGGTCACACTCAACATTAAATCATTATATACAATGATCCCCCAAAGAGAAGCACTTGAAATCATCTGGGAAATTGTAGAATCTAGACCAAGGCCACATGAGGTACCTTCCACTTTTCTGTATAAACTGGCAGAATTGGCTCTCTGTGAGAATTTTTTCATGTATTCAAGAGACCTATACCTACAGAAATCGGGAGTGGCCATGGGAGCCACTTTCGCTCCAACTATAGCCAACTTATACATAGCAGCTTTTGAGAACAAATGAATCATCAATTCACCATATGCTTTGAACATATACCTTTGGAGAAGGTTCACAGATATTTGTTTTTTGCTATGGACAGGGGATGAAAGCACCCTAGCATTGTTCCTAGAATGGTTGAATTTGCAACATGCAGACATAAGGTTCACTTCCTCAAGTTCTCAGACCCAAATACATTTAAATTAGTAGATGGCGAATTTCAAACAGATGTTTTTGTGAAGCTTACAGACCATAATACCATATTAGAATGCAAGCGTCGTCACCCGTAAAGGCTATGAGTTTACCCTTTTCTCAATTTCTGAAATTCCGTAGGATTTGTTCAACAGAACAGGGGCTCAAAACGCAATCCAGGAGATTCTCTCAGAATTTAATCAAAAGAAATTATACACAACGTATATTACACAGACATATAAATGGACTAAATAACAGAGAGTGGGTACTACAGAAAGCGTAAAATCTGAACTCTGATGATCCGATAGCCACCTTTCTCATCCGATATTGTCATGCGCTACACCGCAGGAGACGCAGCAGCTGATGTTAAGAGAAATTGGGATATCATGAGAACACACCAACTTTTTACCAATCGTCGTCTAAGAGTTGCATTCTCTAGGGGGCAAAGAATCTCAAAGAACTTGTCAGTCCAGCCCAGTTACCAGCTCTAAGTGAAGAGAATGGACGCCGAAGACGAAAAGGAAAAAGGCCACTTCAAATGTGGTAGGATTGGTTGTAAAACCTGTATAACAACATTGGAAATAGGCAGTTTTCAGAACCCATTTAATAATAAAACATACACATTAAGACATCATACCACGTGCATGAGCACCAATGTTTATATGATTAAATGCCCTTGCAATAAGCTATATATAGTAAGACCAAAAGACCCTATGTATACGTATAATGGAACATCATTCTAAGATCAAGGGACAGAACATTGGGGCACCACTGGTAAGGCATTATATCACACACATCCATGGCTTTGAGGATTTAACATGTCTAGCGATCAAACACGTTGATTCTTCTCCACCTGGAGAGACCTAGATAGATCCAAAATCATTCACGTTGTAATAACCTATCATTTACGCTCCTTAGAACTACTACTACTAACATTTCTAAAGCGCTACTAGGGTTACGCAGCGCTGTACAATTTAAACATAGGACAGTCCCTGCTCAAAGAGCTTACAATCTAAAAGACAAGACAACAACCTAAAGACAAGTGTACAATCTAGAGGACAAGTGAACAGTTAATCTAATAGGGTGGATAGATTGGGGCATTCTATATTTCTCAAGCGGTTAGGCGCCGAAGGCAGCATTGAAGAGGTGAGTTTTAAGCAGAGATTTGAAGATGGGTAGGGAGGGGGCATGGCATATGGGTAAAGGAAGATTGTTCCAGGCATAGGGTGAGGCAAGGCAGAATGAGCGGAGCCTGGAGTTGGCAGTGGTGGAGAAGGGTACAGAGAGAAGGGCTTTGTCCTGTGAGCGGAGGACACATGTTACGGGCGGGAACATAGGGGGAGATGAGGGTGGAGAGGTAGTGAGGAGCCGCAGACTGAGTGCATTTGTAGGTAAGGAGGAGGAGCTTGAATTGTATGCGACATCTGATCGGAAGCCAATGAAGTGATTTGAGGAGAGGGGTGATACGAGTATATCGGTTCTGGCGGAATATAAGACGTGCGGCAGCGTTCTGAACGGATTGAAGGGGGGATAGATGGCTGAGTGGGAGGCCGGTGAGGAGTAAGTTGCAGTAATTGAGGCGAGAGGTAATGAGAGCGTGGACGAGAGTTCTGGTGGTGTGCTCAGAGAGGAAAGGGCGAATTTTGCTGATGTTGAAGAGGAAGAAGCGACAGGTCTTGGCAGTCTGTTGGATATGCGCAGAGGAGAGGGAGGAGTCGAAGATGACTCCGAGGTTGCGGGCAGATGGGACGGGGAGGATGAGGGTGTTATCAACTGAGATAGAGACTGGAGGAAGAGGAGAAGTGGGTTTAGGAGGAAAGACGAGGAGCTCGGTCTTGGACATGTTCAGTTTAAGGTGACGGTTGGACATCCATGCCGCAATGTCGGATAAACAGGCAGATACCTTGGCCTGTGTCTCCGCAGTGATGTCAGGTGTGGAGAGGTATAGCTGGGTGTCATCAGCATAAAGATGATACTGAAAACCATGAGACGAGATCAGCGAGCCCAGGGAGGAGGTGTAGATTGAGAAAAGAAGGATAGTTTAAATACCAACAAGCAGTGGATGTTTTATGTAAACTAACTGGAAATGGCAGTTTTTGGCATCAGTAGACAGTGACTTCTGCTGAGTTTAAAAGTCGCCACGGCCATTTTATATTCAATAATACTGACAGAATACAGCAGCGAGAACCTAAAGTAAGATCCAGCCAAGATGTATAAGAATGTTTTTTTCTGTTCCTTCAAAATTCATGAATGTCTGTGCCGAATGACTTACATTATGGTTTATTTCAGATGTTCCCAGCTCCAGTTCCTTGAGAAAGTGACAACGAAACGAGTGCTTGTCAGGACCGGCTGAGCTTAAAAGTGGAACAGTATACGCTCTTGCTGAACTGTTGGTCATTTGGGATTGTGTGGTTACAATAAACCCAAATTATAGATACATGATGCAAGGTTCCACATTACGAACCACCGCCCAGAAAAAAGGATCTAGATGTCATTGTAGTTGATAAGTTGAAACCCTCTGCTCAATGTGTAGAAGCTGCTAAGAAAGCAAATAGAATGTTTGGAATTATTAGGAAAGGAATGGAAAACAAAAATGAGAATGTTATAATGACTTTGTATCACTCCATGGTGTTACCGCACCTCAAATTCTGTGTGCAGTTCAGGTCATTTCAAAAAAGATATAGTGGAATTAGAAAAGGTACAGAAAAGGGTGACAAAAATGATAAAGGGGATGTACGATTTTCCTAGGAGGAAAGGCTAAAGTGACTAGGGCTCTTCAGCGTGCAGAAGAGACAGCAGAGGGAACATATGATAGAGGTTTATAAAATTCTGAGTGGAACATGTAGATGTTTCATTTGTTTACTCTTTCTAAAGATACTAGGATTAGGGGGCACACAAAGAAGCTAAGTAGTAGTAAATTTAAAATTAATTTAACTTAAAATGAATTGGACGAGGGGGGGGAAGTGACGTCACCGAGCCAAGATGGCTGCTTGAGTGAAGAGCTCCAGCTGCCCCAGAGCAAAACCATCAACCGAGAGCATTTAAAGTGGCGAAAACGGGACACCAGCAATATTGAACAAACTTGGAAGCAAGAAGGCACAGAATGAGCGTAAATTCCCGAGCATAGAAAACATCACTAGTGGGATTCGCTTATACGGGGCCTAGCACGTCGGTGCCGCACACTGAAGTGGCGCGCAAAAACCCGGTGATGGAGCAGGCCAAGCAAACACAAGTGTCGCAACCAACGGAGCTGAGATCCCAATTGCTTTTTACCCAGGAAGCTGAGCAACCTTCGGAAAGAGACCCCTTGGTAGAGATTCAAGAATGGCTGAAAGAAATTATGGGAGAGCTGAAAGCGATGCGTACTGACTTGAATACCCTAGGGGCGGATCTCAGAGGAGAAATCGGCACGCTGGGAATCCGAGTCACTGAAACAGAAGAGCGGCTAGAAGAGCAAATGGAAATATTGCACTCGATCAATGAGCAGGCTGGAGAAGATAAACAAAATATTCAACAACTATGGGATAAAATGGAGGACATCGAAAACCGGAGCAGGCGCCATAATCTGAGATTTCGTGGCATACCGGAAATCCCAACATGTACTGACTGTGAGAGGACTATACAACAGATAGCAAGTGCACTGTTGAAAGAAATGCAAATTGATAAAGAGCCATCAGAGATTGCATTAGAGTGGGCACATAGGGCGCTGGGGGCGCCTCGAAATAATCAACCCAGAGATTTGGTGGCATGCTTTGTGGATTACAAATTCAAAGAAAACTTGCTAAAAGCATCGAGAGACCATCCAGAATTTCGTTGGGACACATATCGAGTTGGAATATACCAAGATCTTGCACTAACCACGCTCCGATGACGTGCAGAATTGCGTCCGGTGACGCAATACTTGCGGGAGCAGAATATACAATATCGATGGAGTCACCCATTCGCATTGCGCTTTTATAAGGATGGCAAACTTCACCAAATCCGACAAGCAACAGATGCAGCGACGATATTTCCGGAGAAAGAGCTGGCAAATTTAGCAGCAGCTTCAAGGCAAGTGGGAACACAGCGCCAGGCTAAACCCAGATGGCAGCGAGTAGCAACTGGTAAAGGGAGACTTCAAAGACAACAATCAGACGCTACCCTGAGGCGGGGCGATACCCCAGCGATGAGAAATACTTGATGGGGATTCACCCTCATACCAGAAAGAACACTGAAAGACGTCATAAATCAGACTGAAAGTCAGATGAGTACAATGTTGGTTTAGCTGATATAAACGGTGTAAGCATGTGTAAGCAATAATAACTGTTGATGAGGTTTAATCTAAGATTGAATTAAGAAAGTTAAAGCAAGATGGAAGCTCTGGGGCACGGGATTGAAACAGACCCCTTATACACCTATCCGAAATATGGAGGGTGCATTTTGGTTGAAGGGGAGGGAACAAGGGAGGGGGGAGGGACATGACAACGAGCTAAGATGGGATACACGAGTAAGTTGCCTGGTAAAACAGCAAAGGAGGAGTATGAGTTTTCACTATAACATACACAGATGGGGGCACTCACTTTATTAACACTTAATACAAAAGGCCTAAATTCCCCAGCAAAGCGGCAATTATTATTCAAGGAGGCGCGGAGATTGGAGGCAGATATAATTTTTGCACAAGAGACACACTTATTACCAAACCATGAACGAGTATGTAAACATAATCATTACATGGAGATATATTTTGCATCTAACCACTTAGAGAAAAAAAAGGGGGGGGTGTTGATCGCATTGACTAATAAACATCCCTGGCAGGTACAACATATAGTAAGGGATAAAGGAGGACGCTATATAATATTAAATGTACAACTGGGTAGCAAAACCTTCACCCTGGTGAACATATACGCCCCAAATGAGAAACAAGGAAACTTCTATGTGGCACTCTCAGATCGATTGGGTCACTATATAGACGGGGAGCTGCTGATTGGGGGGGGGGGATTTCAATTTAACATTAAATTCACAGATGGACAATATAACACAAGGGATTAGATATGCTCGGGCGGATAGAGCAAAGCTCCATAAGTTCCTGAGCACATGGCAAATGATAGATTTATGGCGACACTATTACCCAGTCAATCGCGAATATACATACTATTCGGCCGTACATGGATCACACTCACGAATAGGTTTATGGTTGGGGGGACAATCTTTGCTTCAACGGATACAGCACATACAAATACAGAATAGGACATGGTCTGATCATGCACCGTTAATCTTAAAATTAGAATGTACATCAGCTAATGTTAGGCGTCCGCTATGGCGAATGGATGATAGTTTGCTAGCTGACCCGACTATTCGGCATACCATAGAAGAAGAGATAAAGGAATTTGTTATAAATAATGATACGGATGAGGTAGATGACCTGATTCTATGGGAGAGCTTGAAAACAGTTATACGTGGACAGATCATATCATATCATATCATATAGAAATAGGAAAAAAAAGGAAAAAATGCAACAGTTGCATGAGGACCTAGCTAAACTACAGCAGGAGGCTAATAATCAGCAGCAACAGCAAATTTCAGAAAGGCAGGGACACCAAATCCGGATGGAGCTTAGAGAGCTACAGTTAGCTGAGGTGGCAGAACACCTTCAAAAGGTGAATCAGCAATACTTTGAATTTGGAAATAAAGCCTCAAGATTGTTAGCACATAAATTAAAGAATAATAGAACCAAGAATTATATACAGGTGATAGAGGAGAATGTGGGACAACGAGTAGATACGACTGAAGAGATCAGCAGAGCGTTTAAGCGCTTTTATGAGCAATTGTATGCGGAAGACACAAACCCGAGTGGGCAGAACATAGGGGATTATTTGAAAGAGGTGGAGCTTCCACAAATAACATCCTCAGACAATGATAAGCTCTCCAGGCCCATCACAGTAGATGAAGTACATTGGGCTATTAAACAACTTCCTAATGGGAAGGCGCCCGGCCTGATGGATACACAAATAAATTTTATAAAAGCTTTGGAAAAATCCTGGCACCCCTACTGACTAGAGCAATTAATGAAATTGAACACAAGGACCTACCTTACTCGTGGAGGTTGGCCCACATAAGTGTCATTTTGAAACCGGGGAAGGATCCGAAGCAATGTGGATCCTATCGACCAATATCATTGCTAGATACGGATTATAAAATATTGACTAAGATACTTACTAGGCGCCTACAGACACATATGCCTCAATTGATCGGTGATGATCAGACAGGGTTTATAGAGGGTAGGCAAACCTTTGATAACATCAGAAGAGCCATACATATCATAGAAGAAGTTAATAGCACACAACAACCAACGCTCCTTCTCTCCTTGGACGCAGAGAAGGCATTCGATAGAGTGCATTGGCCTTATATGTTTGAGGTACTTAAGAAAATAGGAATATTAGGCCGATTTATAACTTGGTTACAAATGCCTATATGATCAGCCTCTAGCGGCGCTGAGTATCAATGGAGAACGTTCAGATGGGTTCCATTTAGAGAGGGGGACGCGACAGGGGTGTGCCCTGTCACCCTTATTTGCCTTAACATTGGAACCCCTGGCCCAGATAATTAGATCGCAGCCTAATATACATGGTATCAAAATAGGACACAGAGAACACAAACTCATGCTATTCGCAGACGATATATTGCTAACAGTGACGGAGCCCCAGCAATCATTGGAGGGTATAGAGCACTGTTTACAACAATTTGGGATAGTTTTGGGCTTCAAGATCAACATGGCTAAGTCTGAACTTATGGGGATACACATGGAGGGTGATAATATCAGACAGATACAACGACAGTTCCCCTTTAGTTGGACCACAAAACATCTGAGATATTTGGGAGTTAACCTCACACCTAGGACACAGGACTTATTTAAAGCCAACTTTCCTTCCAAAATGCGGGAGCTCTTTCAGGATTTAGACAGATGGGAAGGGCTTGAACTATCCTGGATGGGGAGGGTACAAGCTATCAAAATGATGATATTACCTAAACTGTTGTACCTATTTCTAGCGCTGCCGCTCCCAATACCATACAAATTCTTTAGGCAACTAAAGCGTAAAACATTTGCATTCATCTGGCATCATAAGCCACCACGAGTTCAAGCTGAGATGCTCTACATGCCTAAGAGGAAAGGGGGAATGGGAGTACCAAATTTCTTCCACTATTTTTAGGCAGCAAAGCTACGGGTGCTAGCGTCTTGGGTCAGGGATGTTAAAAAACCATGGTTACAAATTGAAAAGCACTGAGTAGGGCTTAATCAACCAGCTATGCTCTTATGGCTGCCCAGAAAGCGTATACAAGCAATGGCACAACTTTTGCCAGTGGCCTTGCAATTCCCCTTACTAACATGGAGTGCAGTTCGACAGTGGTTCTGCCCTAAGAGACAATATTTTCGTAAAATGTACATACGGGGCGCACCAGACTTTGGATGGGAAGAAGGGGATAAAGCGAACGCTACATACCTGTAGAAGGTATTCTCCGAGGACAGCAGGCTGATTGTTCTCACTGATGGGTGACGTCCACGGCAGCCCCTCCAATCGGAAACTTCACTAGCAAAGGCCTTTGCTAGTCCTCGCGCGCCCCTGCGCAGCGCATGCACGGCCATCTTCCCGCCCGAACCGGCTCGTGTTCGTCAGTCCCATATGTAGCAAGACAAAGACAAGGGAAGACACAACTCCAAAGGGGAGGCGGGCGGGTTTGTGAGAACAATCAGCCTGCTGTCCTCGGAGAATACCTTCTACAGGTATGTAGCATTCGCTTTCTCCGAGGACAAGCAGGCTGCTTGTTCTCACTGATGGGGTATCCCTAGCCCCCAGGCTCACTCAAAACAACAAACATGGTCAATTGGGGCTCGCAACGGCGAGGACATAACTGAGATTGACCTAACATTTTATCCAACTAACTGAGAGTGTAGCCTGGAACAGATAAAAACATGGGCCTAGGGGGGTGGAGTTGGACTCTAAACCCCGAACAGATTCTGAAGCACTGACTGCCCGAACCGACTGTCGCGTCGGGTATCCTGCTGCAGGCAGTAATGAGATGTGAATGTGTGGACAGATGACCACGTCGCAGCTTTGCAAATCTCTTCAATAGTGGCTGACTTCAAGTGGGCTACCGACGCTACCATGGCTCTAACATTATGAGCCGTGACATGACCCTCCGGTGCCGGAAAGAATATTTGAAGCGGGGGAGTCGGAGAAACTAAACAAATTCTCTGTAACCTTGAAGGATGTAATGGGTCAGTTCAGCAAGCTGAAGAGTAGTAAATCACCGGGACCTGATGGTATTCATCCCAGAGTATTAATAGAACTAAAAAATGAACTTGCGGAGCTACTGTTAGAAATATGCAATCTGTCCCTAAAATCGAGTGTAGTACCGGAAGACTGGAGGGTAGCCAATGTTACTCCGATTTTTAAGAAGGGTTCCAGAGGAGATCCGGGAAATTATAGACCGGTGAGTCTGACGTCGGTGCCGGGCAAGATGGTGGAGGCTATTATTAAGAATAAAATTGCAGAGCATATACAAAAACATGGACTGATGAGACAAAGTCAGCACGGATTTAGTGAAGGGAAGTCTTGCCTCACCAATCTAATGCATTTTTTTGAGGGGGTAAGCAAACATGTGGACAATGGGGAGCCGGTTGATATTGTATATCTGGATTTTCAGAAGGCGTTTGACAAAGTGCCGCACGAAAGACTCCTGAAGAAATTGCAGAGTCATGGAATCGGAGGTAGGGTATTATTATGGATTAAGAACTGGTTGAAAGATAGGAAGCAGAGAGTAGGATTGCGTGGCCAGTATTCTCAGTGGAGGAGGGTAGTTAGTGGGGTCCCGCAGGGGTCTGTGCTGGGTCCGTTGCTTTTTAATGTATTTATAAATGACCTAGAGATGGGAATAACTAGTAATTAAATTCGCCGATGACACAAAATTATTCAGGGTCGTCAAGTCGCAGGAGGAATGTGAACGATTACAGGAGGACCTTGCGAGACTGGGAGAATGGGCGTACAAGTGGCAGATGAAGTTCAATGTTGACAAGTGCAAAGTGATGCATGTGGGTAAGAGGAACCCGAATTATAGCTACGTCTTGCAAGGTTCCGCGTTAGGAGTTACGGATCAAGAAAGGGATCTGGGTGTCGTCGTCGATGATACGCTGAAACCTTCTGCTCAGTGTGCTGCTGCGGCTAGGAAAGCGAATAGAATGTTGGGTGTTATTAGGAAGGGTATGGAGTCCAGGTGTGCGGATGTTATAATGCCGTTGTATCGCTCCATGGTGCGACCGCACCTGGAGTATTGTGTTCAGTACTGGTCTCCGTATCTCAAAAAAGATATAGTAGAATTGGAAAAGGTACAGCGAAGGGCGACGAAAATGATAGTGGGGATGGGACGACTTTCCTATGAAGAGAGGCTGAGAAGGCTAGGGCTTTTCAGCTTGGAGAAGAGACGGCTGAGGGGAGATATGATGGAAGTGTATAAAATAATGAGTGGAATGGATCGGGTGGATGTGAAGCGACTGTTCACGCTATCCAAAAATACTAGGACTAGAGGGCATGAGTTGAAGCTACAGTGTGGTAAATTTAAAACGAATCGGAGAAAATTTTTCTTCACCCAACGTGTAATTAGACTCTGGAATTCGTTGCCGGAGAATGTGGTACGGGCGGTTAGCTTGACGGAGTTTAAAAAGGGGTTAGATAGATTCCTAAAGGACAAGTCCATAGACCGCTATTAAATGGACTTGGAAAAATTCCGCATTTTTAGGTATAACTTGTCTGGAATGTTTTTACGTTTGGGGAGCGTGCCAGGTGCCCTTGACCTGGATTGGCCACTGTCGGTGACAGGATGCTGGGCTAGATGGACCTTTGGTCTTTCCCAGTATGGCACTACTTATGTACTTATGTACTCAAGAGCCAGCCCAGCCTGGGCGTAAGTGAAGGAAATGCAATCTGCTAGCCAATTGGATATGGTGCTTTTTCCTACAGCCACTCCCCTCCTGTTGGGATCAAAAGAAACAAACAATTGGGCGGACTGTCTGTTGGGCTGTGTCCGCTCCAGATAGAAGGCCAATGCTCTCTTGCAGTCCAATGTGTGCAGCTGACGTTCAGCAGGGCAGGAATGAGGACGGGGAAAGAATGTTGGCAAGACAATTGACTGGTTCAGATGGAACTCCGACACAACCTTTGGCAAGAACTTAGGGTGAGTGCGGAGGACTACTCTGTTATGATGAAATTTGGTGTAGGGGCCTGGGCTACCAGGGCCTGAAGCTCACTGACTCTACGAGCTGAAGTAACTGCCACCAAGAAAATGACCTTCCAGGTCAAGTACTTCAGATGGCAGGTGTTCAGTGGAGGTTTCATCAGCTGGGTGAGAACGACATTGAGATCCCATGACACTGTAGGAGGTTTGACAGGGGGCTTTGACAAAAGCAAACCTCTCATGAAGCGAACAACTAAAGGCAGTCCTGAGATCGGCTTACCTTCCACACAGTAATGGTATGCACTGATTGCACTAAGGTGAACCCTTACAGAGTTGGTCTTGAGACCAGACTCAGACAAGTGCAGAAGGTATTCAAGCAGGGTCTGTGTAGGACAAGAGCGAGGATCTAGGGCCTTGCTGTCACACCAGACTGCAAACCTCCTCCATAGAAAGAAGTAACTCCTCTTAGTGGAATCTTTCCTGGAAGCAAGCAAGATGCGGGAGACACCCTCTGACAGACCCAAAGAGGCAAAGTCTACGCTCTCAACATCCAGGCCGTGAGAGCCAGAGACTGGAGGTTGGGATGCAGAAGCGCCCCTTCGTCCTGTGTGATGAGGGTCGGAAAACACTCCAATCTCCACGGTTCTTCGGAGGACAACTCCAGAAGAAGAGGGAACCAGATCTGACGCGGCCAAAAAGGAGCAATCAGAATCATGGTGCCTCGGTCTTGCTTGAGTTTCAACAAAGTCTTCCCCACCAGAGGTATGGGAGGATAAGCATACAGCAGACCTTCCCCCCAGTCCAGGAGGAAGGCATCCGATGCCAGTCTGCCATGGGCCTGAAGCCTGGAACAGAACTGAGGGACTTTGTGGTTGGCTCGAGATGCAAAGAGATCTACCAAGGGGGTGCCCCACACCTGGAAGATCTGGCGCACTACTCTGGAGTTGAGCGACCACTCGTGAGGTTGCATAATCCTGCTCAACCTGTCGGCCAGACTGTTGTTTACGCCTGCCAGATAGGTGGCTTGGAGCACCATGCCGTGACGGCGAGCCCAGAGCCACATGCTGACGGCTTCCTGACACAGGGGGCGAGATCCGGTGCCCCCCCGCTTGTTGATGTAAAACATGGCAACCTGGTTGTCTGTCTGAATTTGGATAATTTGGTGGGACAGCCGATCTCTGAAAGCCTTCAGAGCGTTCCAGACCGCTCGTAACTCCAGGAGATTGATCTGCAGATCGCGTTCCTGGAGGGACCAGCTTCCCTGGGTGTGAAGCCCCTCGACATGAGCTCCCCACCCCAGGAGAGACGCATCCGTAGTCAGCACTTTTTGTGGCTGAGGAATTTGGAAAGGACGTCCCAGAGTCAAATTGGACCAAATCGTCCACCAATACAGGGATTTGAGAAAACTCGTGGACAGGTGGATCACGTCTTCTAGATCCCCAGCAGCCTGAAACCACTGGGAAGCTAGGGCCCATTGAGCAGATCGCATGTGAAGGCGGGCCATGGGAGTCACATGAACTGTGGAGGCCATGTGGCCCAGCAATCTCAACATCTGCCGAGCTGTGATCTGCTGGGACGCTCGCACCCGCGAGACGAGGGACAAGTAGTTGTTGGCTCTCGTCTCTGGCAGATAGGCACGAGCCGTCCGAGAATAGTCATCTGCATGAACTGTAGAGCTCCTGCATCGGATGTGTTCTTCACCAGCCAATCGTCGAGATAGGGGAACACGTGCACTCCCAGCCTGCGAAGCGCCGCTGCTACTACAGCCAAGCACTTCGTGAACACTCTGGGTGCAGAGGCGAGCCCAAAGGGTAGCACACAGTACTGGAAGTGACGTGTGCCCAGCTGAAATCGCAGATACTGTCTGTGAGCTGGCAGTATCGGGATGTGCGTGTAGGCGTCCTTCAAGTCCAGAGAGCATAGCCAGTTGTTTTCCTGAATCATGGGAAGAAGGGTGCCCAGGGAAAGCATCCTGAACTTTTCTTTGACCAGATATTTGTTCAGGGCCCTTAGGTCTAGGATGGGACGCATCCCCCCTGTTTTCTTTTCCACAAGGAAGTACCTGGAATAGAATCCCAGCCCTTCTTGCCCGGATGGCACGGGCTCGACCGCATTGGCGCTGAGAAGGGCGGAGAGTTCCTCTGCAAGTACCTGCTTGTGCTGGAAGCTGTAGGATTGAGCTCCCGGTGGGCAATTTGGAGGTTTGGAAACCAAATTGAGGGTGTATCCTTGCCGGACTATTTGGAGAACCCACTGGTCGGAGGTTATGAGAGGCCACCTTTGGTGAAAAACTTTCAACCTCCCCCCGACCGGCAGATCGCCCGGCACTGACACATTGATGTCGGCTATGCTCTGCTGGAGCCAGTCAAAAGTTCGTCCCTTGCTTTTGCTGGGGAGCCGAGGGGCCTTGCTGAGGCGCACGCTGCTGACGAGAGCGAGCGCACTGGGGTTTTAGCCTGGGCCGCAAACTGTCGAGAAGGAGGATTGTACCTACGCTTACCAGAAGAGTAGGGAACAGTCTTCCTTCCCCCATAAAAACGTCTACCTGTGGAGGTAGAAGCTGAAGGCTGCCGGCGGGAGAACTTGTCGAAAGCGGTATCCCACTGGTGGAGCTGCTCTACCACCTGTTTGACCTTCTCTCCAAAAATATTGTCCGCACGGCAAGGCGAGTCCGCAATCCGCTGCTGGATCCTATTCTCCAGGTCGGAGGCACGCAGCCATGAGAGTCTGCGCGTCACCACACCTTGAGCAGCGGCCCTGGACGCAACATCAAAGGTGTCATACACCCCTCTGGCCATGAATTTTCTGCACGCCTTCAGCTGCCTGACCACCTCCTGAAATGGCTTGGCTTGCTCAGGAGGGAGCTTGTCCACCAAGCCCGCCAACTGCCGCACATTATTCCGCATGTGTATGCTCGTGTAGAGCTGGTAAGACTGGATTTTGGCCACGAGCATAGAAGAATGGTAGGCCTTCCTCCCAAAGGAGTCTATGGTTCTAGAGTCCTTGCCCGGGGGCGCCGAAGCATGCTCCCTAGAACTCTTAGCCTTCTTTAGGGCCAAAACCACAACTCCAGAGTCGTGAGGCAACTGAGTGCACATCAGCTCTGGGTCCCCATGGATCCGGTACTGGGACTCGATCTTCTTGGGAATGTGGGGATTACTTAGAGGCTTGGTCCAGTTCGCCAGCAATGTCTTTTTGAGGACATGATGCATGGGTACTGTGGACGTTTCCTTACGTGGAGAAGGATAGTCCAGGAGCTCAAACATTTCAGCCCTGGGCTCGTCCTCCACAACCACCGGGAAGGGGATGGCCGTAGACATCTCCCGGACAAAGGCCGCAAAAGACAGACTCTCGGGAGGAGAAAGCTGCCTTTCAGGGGAGGGAGTGGGATCAGAAGGAAGGCCATCAGACTCCTCGTCAGAGAAATATCTGATGTCCTCCTCCTCCTCCCACGAGGCCTCACCATCGGTATCAGACACAAGTTCATGAACCTGTGTCTGAAGCCGTGCCTGGCTCGACTCCGTGGAAACACGGCCACGGTGTGAGCGTCGAGAGGTAGACTCCCTCACCGGCGAAGCTCCCTCCGCCGACGGGGAGCCTTCCTGGGAGGCGACCGCAGTCGGTACCACAAGCGGCACCGATGTCGGAGACCTCACCCCGGGCAAGGGGCCAGCCGGCGCCTCACTCGACGGTACCGGAGGCGCAAGCACCCCCGGTACCGGAGGGGAAGGGCGCAACAGCTCTCCCAGGATCTCTGGGAGAACGGCCCAGAGACTCTCATGCAGGGCGGCTGTGGAGAAAGACATGGAAGCCGATGCAGGAGTCGAAGTCAGAGTCTGTTCCGGGCGTGGAGGCTGTTCCGGGCTGTCCAAGGTGGAGCGCATCGACACGTCCTGAACAGAGGGTTAGCGGTCCTCCCGGTGCCGATGCCTACTGGGTGCCGACTCCCTCGGCGACCCAGAGCTCTCGGTACCGACGCGGGAAGGAGACCGGTGTCGATGCTTCTTTTACTTTTTCAAACGAAGCATGTCACCGGAGCTTCCCGGTACCGACGAGGAGGACGTAGAATCCAGCCGTCGCTTCCTCGGGGCTGGGGCCGAAGAAGGTCGGTCTCGGGGGGGCTGTACCGCAGGAACCCTCAGGGTAGGGGGAGACCCACCCGAAGGCTCACCGCCACCAGCAGGGGAATGGACAGCCCTCACCTGCACTCCAGACGAAGCACCACCGTCCGACGACATCAGCACTAGTGGAGGTCCCGGTACCACCGACGCCGACGCAGCCTTCCGATGTCTCGTCCCCGACGATGCAGAGGGTCGATGCCTCGATGCAATCGATAGTCGCGGCCAAGGGCGGAGGTCTTGACGCTGTCGACGTCGACACACTCGATACTCCCGGTGCCGACGAAGAGCCCGAGAACAAAACGTTCCACTGGGCCAATCTCGCTACCTGAGTCCTTTTCTGTAAAAGGGCGCAAAGACTACAGGCCTGCGGGCGGTGCCCAGCCCCCAGACACTGAAGACACGACGCGTGCCGATCAGTGAGCGAGATTACCCGGGCGCACTGGGTGCACTTCTTGAAGCCGCTGGGAGACTTCGATGACATGGGCGGAAAAATCATGCCGGCGAAATCAAAACTCGTAATTGCGGTAAGGCACCAAAAAGTGGGGGAGAAAAAAACTCGACCCCGAAAACGAAAGAAAACTAAATGGGGCCAAAACCTGGAAATACGGGAAGGGGAAAAAAAAAGACCGAAGGAGAAATTAGATCTTACCTGCTAATTTGCTTTCCTTTAGTCCCTCCGGACCGGACCAGGATTGGACTGATGGGGTTGTGCTCGCCTACCAGCAGGTGGAGACTGAGAAAAAACTCTGACTCTAGAGAGCCAATAGGAGCCCTGGCCATGTGACCTTAGCCTCAGTATTTGAATAACAAAGCAGGAAAGAAAGAAAGACCTTCTGTGCCGTATGGAATCCTAGCAGCCACAAAGCACTCGGCAATGCCAAGTATCAGAGCTCACCAGCAACTCTCACCAGAGAAGTGGTATGGCCCAATATGTATTACAGCTCACCAGCAACTCTCACTAGAGAAGTGGTATGGCTCACTTGTACTATAGCTCACCAGCAACTCTCACCAGAGAAGCGATATGGCTCACATGTAATATACAGTGGGGGAAATAAGTATTTGATCCCTTGCTGATTTTGTAAGTTTGCCCACTGACAAAGACATGAGCAGCCCATAATTGAAGGGTAGGTTATTGGTAACAGTGAGAGATAGCACATCACAAATTAAATCCGGAAAATCACATTGTGGAAAGTATATGAATTTATTTGCATTCTGCAGAGGGAAATAAGTATTTGATCCCCCACCAACCAGTAAGAGATCTGGCCCCTACAGACCAGGTAGATGCTCCAAATCAACTCGTTACCTGCATGACAGACAGCTGTCGGCAATGGTCACCTGTATGAAAGACACCTGTCCACAGACTCAGTGAATCAGTCAGACTCTAACCTCTACAAAATGGCCAAGAGCAAGGAGCTGTCTAAGGATGTCAGGGACAAGATCATACACCTGCACAAGGCTGGAATGGGCTACAAAACCATCAGTAAGACGCTGGGCGAGAAGGAGACAACTGTTGGTGCCATAGTAAGAAAATGGAAGAAGTACAAAATGACTGTCAATCGACAAAGATCTGGGGCTCCACGCAAAATCTCACCTCGTGGGGTATCCTTGATCATGAGGAAGGTTAGAAATCAGCCTACAACTACAAGGGGGGAACTTGTCAATGATCTCAAGGCAGCTGGGACCACTGTCACCACGAAAACCATTGGTAACACATTACGACATAACGGATTGCAATCCTGCAGTGCCCGCAAGGTCCCCCTGCTCCGGAAGGCACATGTGACGGCCCGTCTGAAGTTTGCCAGTGAACACCTGGATGATGCCGAGAGTGATTGGGAGAAGGTGCTGTGGTCAGATGAGACAAAAATTGAGCTCTTTGGCATGAACTCAACTCGCCGTGTTTGGAGGAAGAGAAATGCTGCCTATGACCCAAAGAACACCGTCCCCACTGTCAAGCATGGAGGTGGAAATGTTATGTTTTGGGGGTGTTTCTCTGCTAAGGGCACAGGACTACTTCACCGCATCAATGGGAGAATGGATGGGGCCATGTACCGTACAATTCTGAGTGACAACCTCCTTCCCTCCGCCAGGGCCTTAAAATGGGTCGTGGCTGGGTCTTCCAGCACGACAATGACCCAAAACATACAGCCAAGGCAACAAAGGAGTGGCTCAGGAAGAAGCACATTAGGGTCATGGAGTGGCCTAGCCAGTCACCAGACCTTAATCCCATTGAAAACTTATGGAGGGAGCTGAAGCTGCGAGTTGCCAAGCGACAGCCCAGAACTCTTAATGATTTAGAGATGATCTGCAAAGAGGAGTGGACCAAAATTCCTCCTGACATGTGTGCAAACCTCATCATCAACTACAGAAGACGTCTGACCGCTGTGCTTGCCAACAAGGGTTTTGCCACCAAGTATTAGGTCTTGTTTGCCAGAGGGATTAAATACTTATTTCCCTCTGCAGAATGCAAATAAATTCATATACTTTCCAAAATGTGATTTTCCGGATTTAATTTGTGATGTGCTATCTCTCACTGTTACCAATAACCTACCCTTCAATTATGGGCTGCTCATGTCTTTGTCAGTGGGCAAACTTACAAAATCAGCAAGGGATCAAATACTTATTTCCCCCACTGTAGCTCACCAGCAACTCTCCCCAGAGAAGCGATATGGCTCACATGTAATATAGCTCACCAGCAACTCTCCCCAGAGAAGTGGTATGGCTCACGTATAATATAGCTCACCCGCAACTCTCACCAGAGAAGTGGTATGGCTCACTTGTCTTATAGCTCACCAGCAACTCTCACCAGAGAAGTGGTATGGCCCACTTAAGATTTTATATATATTCCATCAACTGAGCTTACCAGCAACTCTCACCAGAAAAGTGGTAAATCATATTTAAGGTTTTATAGATATTCCAGCAACTGAGCTCAGCCACAACTCTCACCAGAGAAGTGGTATGGCGTATTTAAGGTTTTATAGATAGATTCCAGCAATTGAGCTCACCAGCAACCACCAGAGAAGTGGTATAGACCACGTAAAGTTCTGTATATATATAGTATTGTTCCACGAATCGTAAAGGAATGAATACACTTCCTACTGAATACACTTCCTACTTAATAAAAGAAGCTAAAGAGTAGAGAGAACATGGGAGGGGCCTGGTCCGGTCCGGAGGGACTAAAGGAAAGCAAATTAGCAGGTAAGATCTAATTTCTCCTTCCTTAGCATCCCTCCGGACCGGACCAGGATTGGACTGATGGGAAGTACCAAAGCAGTAATCTGAAGGGAGGGACCCTATGAAAACTGCAGAGAAATGCTCATGCTGCATAGGCCACCTGGCGACAACTAACATGTAGTGTGTCCCAATGAGCAAAATAAAATGAAACTAGGACTAAGTTGCCAACTTACCAATGTGCACCGAGAGCACCAAAAATCGCCATAGTAAGAATAGAGCCCGCTTCTGAAGTTGTGGAATATGTTGTAATACGCTGTGGAACTGCCCTCTCAGCGAGAAGAGAAATAGACATTCTCATTTCCTTGATCCTTCGCAATATAGCGGGTTAGAAACAATGAAAACCTTTAACGCCTACTGGCTAGAAGGAAAAAACCAATAAGAAAAAACCCGATTGGGAAAGGTGAAAACTTTAAACTACAGCAGACCGAAAAGAAGTTACCAACCGTAGAAGTATTCCACACATAGATCTACTTGCTGCAATGGCTACTGGGAAACACTGCTTGAAGAGGAAAACTTTATAGAAAAAGTTATGGCTACTAGAAAACAGAACTTTAAGAGTCTGTTCACCTAGTTCACCTAGCTGGTGGACGAAGCGGGAGGTACAGGTGCAGGACTCCTTTAAGAAACCGCTTTGACAGTGGATGCTGCATAAGCGTGCGGTTGTCAACAGTATCATGCATCACTGATAGAGCTGCCAAATGAACTCTAATGGATGAGTAAGACAGACAAGATTTCGCAAGATGCAGAAGATATTCCAAAACATGCAAAATGGATACTGTTTGTTGAATGAAGTGGCGAGAGGAGTACCACAGAGTGAACCGTCGCCACTTTGATTCATAGGACTTTAATGTAGATTTCTGTCTGGAAGCAATTAAAACTTGAAGTACTTCCTGCGAAAATATCAAAGATGTTGCAGACCCAGTAACCACGCCATAAGTTTGAGTGACTGGGGGTCCGGATGTAGAAGGGTGCCTTGGTTCTGCGTAAACACCTAGTGAGATGATGGAAGAAACGCATAAAGAAGGCTGAAAAACCCTTGCTGGACGTTGGCATCTGTCCCTGTCTCCGTCAAGACTGTTGCTGAACGGAAGAAGCAAGAAATGTTCGCGAGCCTGAAGGCAAAAAGAGATAGCCCTGAAGTGTCGCAGTGAGGAAGTAAGGCTGAAAAAATGAGAGTCCATTCACCTAAATGCAGGGTGACACAACTAAGAAAAAATGAGTACAAACTCAAGAGTATACTCTTAACTCCTCCTTGGCGGATGACATAACCCATTGCCATGGCAAGGACCAACATAGCTCTCTCCGCCTTGTTTGTCAGTAGGGAAAACAAAATTCACCCGAAGGTAAAACGAATTGCTGAGGTCCCCCAGAAAAAAAAAATATATACAAACAAGCTTCTGCCAAAAAGTGTACTGCACGAAGCATCCCAATGACAGAACTAAGGTTCTTGAGATAACTAGATGACACTTAAATAGTGCGATTGATGACCCTGAGATTCGCAATAGGATGAAGGAAAATTCCTTCTTAGGCATTAGAAAGTAAAATTGCATTCTGCAGAATAGAGCGAGGAAATGGCCGAAGGCCCAAGGTCACCAAGAAAAATATAAACTGGGATGTTTGCAGAGGAGACAAAAGACTGTGCGCCAACCTGACTAAACAAAGAGAAAATCAGAGATATCTGATGAGAGATCAAATGAGAGATCAAATGAGAGGCCTGGCTACAATCACCACCCAACCTAAAGACTGTAAGAAATGCAACACCCGGTGCGTGACCTGAGAACTCTGCTGATAAGACTTTCTCCAATTAGGCAGTCGTCTAGGTAAGAATGAAATGACCCTAAGAGCGCAATGAACATCCTCTTAGATCTATAAAAGAACGGAAGAGAGAGTACTGCTGAAAATGACCGGTTAATGCATAAGCAAAAAACTAGCCATTCTCTGGATCCTGAGGAGAAGAGGAAGGGTGACCAAGGACACCAGTTAAATAGGGCTACAAACTCCAACCCTATCTCTATGGCGTTCCATAGTTGGGTAAGTTCTGAATATAAAAAGTTCTGAATATAGGAGTCCACCAGCTATGGTAGTACGCTCCGGACAGAAAAAAATTGTCCCAGTATGAACGTCTGATTCACCGGCCTGTAATTTCTTGGATCTCCCTAATCCACATACCACTAATCCACGTACCACGGTCATGCGTCCTCCCTCACTGAGATGTAGATTGTAAGCTCCTTTGAGCAGGGAACGTCCTTCTTTGTTAATTTGTACAGCGCTGCGTAACCCTAGTAGCGCTCTAGAAATGTTAAGTAGTAGTAGTAGTACCAGACTCACACCCAATAGATATGAATGTTGAGCTTGTTTCAGGTTAAAACACCGAACCTAGGCCCAGGGTCCCCGGTGTTCCTAGTGGTGAACAGCCATGGCAAATATTGTATGCGTTAGTTTGCAGAATTACTGCAAAGCCTTGCTTTTGGAGCAGAGATTTCTGTTCGATACTCTCGTGAGAGGTTTTATTTTATTTTTTTTTCTTTTCTTTAATGCTGTTCTGGCTGTAGAAAGGTGGACATTTGAGCTTCCCCAGAATGGCAAAACTTATGTACCTATGCCCATTAGATATGAATGCTGGACTTGATGGACTTTAGGCCTTACCCAGCATAACCATACTTATGTACCTATGGTATAAATACACAGGAAGTGAGTGAATCCCCTTCCAATTGAAAGAACACTCTGGAGTGAAGGCGCATAGAATGAAAATGAAAAAGGACAAACTTGGAAATTACCTGTAACGAAAAAAGTGAAGTTGTGCCACAGCAACTTGGTGAAGGCAGTGTAGACAAGACTATCTGAATTCAAGAAAGCTTGATATAACATCAGGTCTCTAAGGAAGAGGAAGAGATAGCAGATGGTATGTATAGGCATACTGGACCAAACCAGGATGTTTATAATCTGCCAATGCTGAACTGATAGAGTAGAGACAAACACGAGTAGATGGTTTGAGGACCGTCCACTATCTTTAAGTGAAAGGATGACTTTATTCTCTAAGTGACCATATGTCCTGTAAAAACCAGAAGAAAGCTAAAATGAAAAATGAGAGGCTTCAAGGCAGTTGGAAAAGAAGGGAAGACATGAATAAAGCATGCCTGCTAAGGCAGCTGAGTGACTGGGAGCTTGGTAGACAGGACTGTCCCTCAGAGAATATGAAAGAGCTGATATATCCCCATGGCATCTGAACAATATACTGTATGCCTCTAGAGAAGGCTTCTTAAAGTCGGAAAAAGAAAACACTGTATAACACTACAGCCATTGAGAGTGTCTGTTAAGTTCTTAAAACACTATATAACATCATACGCATGGAGTAAAATGCTTGAAAGGAACTAAGATATTATGGTCAGAATTGCAAAGTACCAATCAATTGACTCTTAGACAATGTAGTCCTATTCACCAGGGAATGAGAAAGACAGAAGTTTCTAAAGTTCTTAAAACACTGTATAATACTACAGCTATTGAGGAAAATGCTTGAAATGAATTATGATATTATGATAAGATGTAGATTTTCCATCAGGCAATGAAAAATGACTGAGCACCAGAAAAAACTAGTGTTAACAGCCCCGTGATACATAGAAATTTAAAAGAAGAAAAGCTTGTTATATATCCATATATGAAAGGAGCCCCCTTTCAACCAAATATTGCCTGCTGATGTGAAGAGCATTTTAGAATACGCCGTTCAGCACATACAAAAGTGTACACATCTTGGAGCCGAACTGCTCTATGAACTGCAGCCTTACCTTCAGCAGAGAGATCCCCGACTGATAAGATGGAGGGAGAAACAAAATGGCCGCCGTTCGCTCCACTGGCCCTGTGGCGATCGTCGACAGCGCGCCCGACACCTCCGAACAAGCGGAGCCCAGTGGAACGGCGAAGAAACAACAGCCGGCGAAAAAGGCCCCGAAAAAACTGGAGGCAGCACCGGACCCGAAGAAACCTTGAAGGGAGAGCAAAATTTACATGTTCCGGCTGCGTGAACTGCGCGACGCTGACCGACAGCAGCTGTTTGAACTTTTAAGCCATATCGGAAAAAACAGGTGGCCGCGCTTACACGGTTCGCACCTTTCTTTTTTTTTTTTTTCATTTGTTTAAACTGCCGCCGCCAAAACGCAAGAAAATGGAGGAAATTAAATCTGACGAGAAAAATCGCTGTTTAAAGTCACAGATACTGAATTATTTTCTTCTGTTTTTTTTTTTTTTTTTTTTTTATAACCCCTCAATCATAATAAAACACTGGAGCTGCCTGCTCGTTAGAAGTCTGGGGAAAGAAAGGCTGCTTCTTTGAATTTACTTTTATTTGATTTAATTCTTTTAAAGCAGCTACCTGTTAAAAGTGGCTGCCTCTCCCAAAGACGGTACACCTTTCCAGAGAAAGGGACGGCCCTTCCCTGCTAAGCCAGGGAGATGGGGAGGAAGGGGGGTGGACTCGAGACACCCGAGTTTAACACCTCCGAGGCTGTCAAAGAAAGAAGAGAAAGGAAACCCTGTCAAGCCTCTAAATAAGATTCCAGGCACAGAAGAATTATCACAAATATCTGTAATATCTAAAGAGAAAAGGAGAGAGACTAATGGGCTCACTTCCTACCTGCTGGGAGACTGAGAAAATACTGAGGCTAAGGTCACATGGCCAGGGCTCCTATTGGCTCTCTAGAGTCAGAGTTTTTTCTCAGTCTCCACCTGCTGGTAGGCGAGCACAACCCCATCAGTCCAATCCTGGTCCGGTCCGGAGGGATGCTAAGGAAAGGCCCTTTTCCGAAATCCCTTTTTTTTTTTTTATTAAAGCGAAAAGTCAAAAGTCGCGCAAGGGTCAACTTAAGGGGCGCAAACACGACCGTACCGAGCGCGGACAAAAGAAGACTGACGAACACGAGCCGGTTCGGGCTGGAAGACGGCCGCGCATGCGCAGTGCGCATGGGCGCGCGAGGACTAGCAAAGGCCTTTGCTAGTGAAGTTTCCTATTGGAGGGGCTGCCGTGGACGTCACCCATCAGTGAGAACAAGCAGCCTGCTTGTCCTCGGAGAAAATCTATAAACAATGGGAGCAGAGAGGACTGAAACATTTAGGGCAACTGTGGGAAGAGGGAACAATGTGCTCATATGAGAAGATACAGGAGGAATTTGGTCTCCCAACACACCATATCATGTATTTTGCGAGGATACGAGATTATATCACTAGGAAAGCTAAGAAAGAGTTGCAACATGAAGAGACGGAAATAGAACGGACGGAAGGAGGGGGGGATAGTCGGAAAAGCATTACACGACTATATGCAGTCACTTAAAAACCCACTTATACACTATACACGAAAGTGGGACAAGGATATGGGGATCAATCATGACCACTCACAATGGGAGCGAGCACTAGGCTCGCTACTGAGAGGCTCTGTAAGTAGTGCTATGATAGAGAGTGGTTACAAGATATTATATCGCTGGTATTACACACCGGATAGAATAGCAAAGATGATACCGGGGGTATCCAATCAATGCTGGAGAGGCTGTTTAGAGGTGGGAGATATGCTCCACATATGGTGGTCATGTCCAAAAATCAAAACTTATTGGGAAGAAATTCATAGAACAATTGAACAAATGTTAGACAGAACCTTCCCATTGACGACAGAACAATGTTTACTACACTTTAGACCACAGGGATTGCCACCATCATTATATCAATTGGCCACCACATTCCTGGTGGCAAGTAAAATAAATGTGGTGGCAGCATGGAGAAATCTGGTGGCCCCACCAACGATAAAGGTGATACATAAAATGGATTATTTCTACCAGATGTCGAAATTGACAGCGATTCGAAATGGACAAATGAGCCAATTTATCAAGGTATGGGACATATACAAAGCATGGAGAGCACAAACTGGGATAGAGCTTGATGCTCCTCAGCTAATTGTGCCTCGGATGTGAGGACCAAGGACTATGAGAGAAACATACTCCAGATCAGTAGAGACTAACTATAACTAACCAGGATAACTGTGTTATAATATTGAACAGCGAGGAACTCCTTTAAAAGGAGATAGGGAGGAGGGAGGGGGGGTACAAGACGGGGTTGCAAGAAGGTCAGGTTATTAGACATCTTGAATGTTAAATGTTGGATTTGATGACTGTATTATGTTAAATATTTGACTTTTTGATGCTATGCTGTTATAACTCAAGGCATATATAAAATTAAAAAAAAAAAAATTAATTGGACGAGTAGCCTAGTGGTTAGTGAAGCGGACTTTGATCCTGGGGAACTGGGTTCGATTCCCACCGCCGCTCCTTGTGACTGTGGGCAAGTCACTTAACCCTCCATTGCCCCAGGTACAAAATAAGTACCTGTATATATGTAAGCCGCTTTGAATGTAGTTGCAAAATACCACAGAAAGGTGGTATATCAAGTCCCATTTCCATTTCTCGTTACTTAAGTAAAATAAACTCTGAAATATGTTCCCAAAGCACAGCTCATGTCCACCTGCACCTGCCGCATGTGCTTTACACTAGCACCCTCCTCCCACCAACTGGGCAACAACTTCCTCTGGGCGAGTCTCCCACTCTCAAATTATCCCCAGTGATTTCTAGATTAGTGGGGCCACACTCCCAGTGGTCCCGTAGTTCCCAGAAAGCACTCACAGACCCACCAGGATCATTTATCATTCCAGACAGGCACAGTCAACAAACAGATTTACAGTCACACTTGAACAATGAACAAAAAAAAAAAAAAAAACTGCAATCAGCAAATAACAGGTAACTGAAAAATGGATCAATTATAACACTAACTGAACATTTGGTTACTTCCTTAAAAGTACCTGGGGAGATCAGGACATATATAGCTGTTCACCAGTTATCAAATAACTATTTTTTTTTACAGGGCTTCAGCAGAGAGCTCTCTCGCTCTCTTCTCCCGGACTGAAACAGCAGCCAGAAACTGCTGGGTAATTTCAAAATCTAGGCCAATCAGAGCCCAGCCAACAAGTTTTAAAAGTATATTGCTTACAATACCGTAGATTCACTTATTCACTAAGTGAAACTAAAAGAGGGAATTCACTTTTCTATAACAGCTTTAACAAAACATGCACCATCTGCTGGCCAAACTAGAGAAATGCACTTCAAGGTTTAAAAAAGGCAATTTTACAGGTTTAAAACACACTATTGTCACAAACATAAAATCTGTTTTGCTATTCTGGGATCTTGCCAGGTACTTGTGACCTGGATTGGCCACTGTTGGAAACAAGATACTGGGCTTGATGGACCTTCAATCTGTCCCAGTATGGCAATGTTTGTGTGCTATAACCTCTGGCCTAAGCTATTCGTACATATGAAGGGGGGGGGGGGGGGGGGGGCTGGTGTCCCATGGGGTTCATTCAAGTCAAAGATTTACTCTTCACAGATGATATCCTTTTTACTCTGATGCAGCCAGGGTCCTCCTTGCCTCCGATAACTACATTATTAGATGCATATGGGAGGGTATCGGGGTTTAGGGTGAACATGTCCAAAATCAAGATTCTCTCAACATTACAATAGCTTTAGAGGATGAGTGCCACTTGCAACAGCATTTTCCCTACAGAAGGGCCCCACACTATATTTGGGTATTATCGGATGAACCCATGAGGAACTATTTAAGGTTAATTTTCCCTCTAACATCACTGAGCTCTTCACATGGGGGATCTTAATCTGTCATGGATGGCCAGGTTTCAGGCTTTAAAAATGATGGTCTTACCGAAACTGCTTTATCTACTCATGGCTTTTGCTCATCCCAGAGCAGTTTTTTTTTTTTTTTTTTTTTAAATACCTTGTAGAGAAAAACATTTGTATATATTTGGAGAAAGTGTCCACCACAGACCAGTAACCTAAAATGAAGGGAGAGATGGCAGTTTCCTATTTTGTCCTTTACTACCAGGCAGCACAGTTCTGTATTTTAGCCGATTAGCTGTCTGGTTCCCCTAAGATTTGGGTGTGTCAGACATGTCTGGGCCTCACCCCACTCTGGGCAGTTCCTTGGCTTCCCAGGCACTTGTATGATACAGTAAAACAAACACCTTTAACTTACCCATGGTATCAAGTTCAGGCCCAATTTTTTCCACAGCGGCTATATCTATTTATTTTTACAGACAGCAATAACATTATGCCCTGGGTTTTGTCCCAGACAACACACTGATCCCTGCTTTCGGCAATAGGCGGCACAAGGACATCACAACCAGAGTCAAATCTGGGAAGGTGAAATAATTCTGTATTCAGACTTGCAGAAGGAATATGGGCTTCCTCAGTCCCACATTTTTCAATATGGCCAGCTTCACTATGTGGCCCCTTGGGCATGGAGGCACTTGGGTTTAGAGGATACACTTTTGGAGCAGGCAATGAGGAGGGGGTAGTGATAAGGGTTGTATATCTAGGCTATATTTAGCTCTTCTATCTTTTCACACACCCCATCACATATTATATCACACAATGTGAGACTAGTCTGGCAATATGTTTTGAGAAGCAGCAATGGGGGGGGGGGGGGGGGGGGCTTGCATTATTTGTTTTAAAAGTTTCTGTAACTAGTAACAGGATAGTAAATGGGTATAAGATATTCTACCACTGATACTATACCCCTCAAAGACTGTTCAAAGTGTTTCAGCATTGGGATAGATGCTGTTGGCGACTGTAGAGCCTTAGGAGATATGTCCTTCTGGATGACAATTATCACCCTGTTGCAACAAATCACCCACGTGCACTACGTTTTGCAAGCAGAGGTCACTCTCTTACATTTCAAGCCTTTTGGAACAAAGCTGGGTTAGCTTTTCATAAGGTATGGGATGCTTATTCTTCCTGGAGAAATCAGAATCAAGGCCATATAGCCAAATTCTTCCTCTTAAAAAGTTGTTCTGTAACACAGACTCTAGATTTTTGAAGTATTACTACTCCAAAGGAGGAGAGGGGAGGAGAAAACAAAATCTATCTGTTCAGTTTGCAAAAGTTCAGGGTTGGCGGGATTATATAGGCTTATATTCTTGTAAAGTTTTGTCTGTGTGATCCTTTGAACTCAGTATATTTTTGAGCATTAAGAAAAAGAATGGGGGGGGGGGGGGGAGAGAATAGTTTCAGTCTACTTGAGCAAGGGTAGGCAGATGTCAGTGACCTCCTTATGCCCTTATAAATATTTTTAAATGTATATATGTCCTTATGTGTGTTATGAGTCCTAGCTGCAGTGTTTTAACTGTGCCCCTGATGTCAGGCATCAACTGTAGCAACCAAATGGTAGGACACTGATACACACCAAAAGAGACTGCTCTTCTAATAGAGTTGTATACATCTACAGCCACTGGTTCGTTTGTGGTGTTGCTTGTTTTTGGACTGGTGAAGCTGGTTCCCATCCATTCTTGCTGGTACAGTCTACATCCTTCCCCAAGGGGCCTGGGCAGCATGCTGAATGACTAGCTAAGGAGATCACCTTATTTACTATCTTCCTGTTTTGTTGGGGACCACAGTGAAGATAAGATCCAAAGTTTTTAAAAAAGGGCAGGCATCATGCCTCAACTGCTTTTCTTGACCGAGGAGAGGCCATCTGTCAAAATCAGAAGACTGAAAAGGAGAAGCAGTAATCACCAGTAGCTCAAAGCCTTCCTGAGCTACGGAGAGCAGGTCTACATTGGAATAAGCAGGATCACACTATTACCTAGTGTGCCTACAAGTCACCTGCTTGCTTGCTGAGCGACCTGCTTGTCCTCCACAGACAAATATAATCTGGTAAGTTAAATTCATGACAAAAGCACTTGAAGCTCTACGGAGCCTGTCCATTTTAACTACAGAAAGACCAGCAGGTGTGCTTGTGTAGTTTAAATGAAAGATAAAACCATTACACAAAAGCTTTACAACTCTACCCCCCCAACCCCCCCCCCAAAAAAAAAAAAATTAATAAATTGCATAATTAGATATAAGGCAGTCAATATTATATAAACCCAAAATACTACATTATCAAATGAATATTTAAAAAATAATTTTATTTTCTGAAGCCTCCCCTTTAATGTAGCTTAATCATACATACAAAAAAAGCATTATAAACTGACCAGGTAAACTCAATGAGGCATTTACACATTACCATCAACATAATCACGTTGTCTGGGTGAGACAAGGTTCCCAATCGAAGCTACAAAACATTCAGACAGATAACGACCTCAGGCATTAGCAAGCAAATGTATATCCAGTCAATATGGCCAGGGGTCTGTCTCTCTACATCCTCCCCATCCCACTAATTTCTCTAAAAGGCTCCACTATAACACAATCAACTGCTTTATTAACATCAAGCACACAATTATCTGCAAAAAACAGGGAGACAACCCTACCACCCCTTCACGATCAGTGTGCAAGACAAATGGAGCAACATGGCAGCTCCTTAAGGAACAAGGATGTATGGAATAAAAAAAATGCCAACTAAATGTTTAACAGGAGCTACTTTTCCTTACTAAGGATCACTGTTAGTTCTGTGGTGGAGGTGGAGGTGGCGCAGGTGGCATTCCAAAATGTGGCATGCCTGGCACACCCATGCCCATCATGGTGACAAAGTTGGAAGGGTCCATGGGGGGTGGTGGTGGAGGTGGTGCATACATCATACTTGCTGAACCAGGTGGGGGTGGTGGTGGTGGAGGTGGGGCACCAGGAGGTAGTGGAGGTTGCACCCCTGAGGGTGGATGCCCCATGGATGGATTGCCTTGTATTTGAGGGGCACTAGTAGAGGCTGCCGTTGCTCCTTGCTGCTGCTGCCAAGGTGGAATGGCTGCTGTGCCACCAGTGGTAGTAGGAGTACCTGTAGAGGAAAACATTTTTTTTTTAAGTTGTAGTTTCCAGTAAGGAAGGAAACAAGTGAAGGTTAAGCATCACTTTTCTACTTACTTTGCCATGGTATTGGTGCACTGGAGGCCATGCTGTTGTTGGGAGGTGGGGGTGGAGGTTGGGGTTGCTGCTGTTGCCATGGTGGTAGAGGTCCTGATGGTGGAGGAGGCGGCTGATTACTGGGCGGAGGTGGTGGCGGCGGCATCATTCCCATAGGATGCATCATACCTGTAGAGAAGAAGTGAAAGTAGAGCAGTTTATTTCATTCAGCATAATGCTAGAGGCCAAAGACAAAGCGGAGTTGCTTATCTGTAATAGGGGGAGGGGGGGTTTCTCCTCACAGACAGTGGGATAATGCAGCTACAGTTGCAAGTGACATCAGGATGGATCCAGGATCAGATAATTTGCTCTCCTAGAACCCAAGAGTACTTCAAGGTTTTCAGGAACATACATGCACAAGGATTCCTGTATAGCATGTCCTCTGGTCATTGTTAAAGCTACTAAACTAAGAGGGGAGAGGTTAGGAAAAGGGTAGCTGCATTAGCCTGCCGTTTACAGATAACCCTTGCTACTACAAGTAAACAACTCCATATTCTTTGACAAGCAGAGCAATAACAGCCACACAATGGGAACTACAAAATCAAAGGCTAAACATAGGGAGAATTTGGCAAAGCTCACCAGACGGGTTCTGGACAGAGTTGAAGGCAATTTCTGCTTGCCCAGAGGTAATAGAACCAGAAGAATGAATGCAGATTGTAGTGTGTGGTTAAGGTGTAGACAGAAGACCTTGTTGAAGTTTTGCATATTTTAAATTATGGAGGATGAATGTAGATTGGTGATGCAAGTTAACATAGAAACAGAGAATGAAGGCAGATAAAGACCATACACATCGCCTGTCCAGTCTGCCTGTGAACACCATCCACTAATCTCTTCCTCCCCATGGAACCTCTGTCCACATGGGGGTTTGTCTACAGACATACGACACAATTGGAAGAACTAGATAAAGATCTGGTTACAGATTTTGGGAAAGAAAATAGGTGCTGTTGCTGGGAAATTTCAACCTGCCGGATTCTGATTGGAAAGTTCCATCTGCGGAATTGGAAAGAAGTAGAGAGATCGTGCATGCCTTAAAAAGTGCTCTGTTCAAATGGTGACAGAACCCATGAGGGAAGGAGCGATGCTGGATCTGGTGCTCACAAATGGGGAAAGTGTGTGTATAGTCCAAGTGGGAGCCCACCTGGGCAGCAGTTATCAAACAGTTTGGTTTGATATAACAGATAAAGTGGAGGGCAGCCTACAAACATGCTGACTTTAGCAAAATGAGGGCATATCTGAAGGAAGAGCTGACAGGCTGGAAGGACATACAAGGAGTGGAAAGGCAGTGGTCCAGACTGAAAGGAGCTATAAATATGGCTACTAACCTTTATATAAGTAAAATAAATAAAAGCAAGAGAAAAAGGAAACCAATATGGCTCTCCAAGCAAGTGACTGAGAAAATAAATGGCTTGGCATTCATGAAATACAGAAAAACTAAACAGGAGGAAAACAGAGAGGAATACCGAATAAAACTGAAAGAAGCAGAGAGAGGAACAAATGGCTAGAAATGTAATGAGAGGCAACAAGAATTTTTTCAGTTAGATTAGTGAAAGGAGGATGACTAAAAACAGAATTATGAGACTGCTTTTTCCTCATCACTCTTCACATAGTTGTTCACAGCATTTTTCAAACGTGCTAAATACTTGTTCTGCGTTCATGAAGAAAATCCTGGAGAAGGTACATATGAGAATGGAGGGGATATGGCACCGTTCACGGAAGAAAGTGTTGGAGGACGACAAAGCCATGGGACCGGACAGGACCCAACCCAGGATATTGAGGGAGCTCAGAGAGGTTCTGGCGGGTCCCTCTTAAAGATTTAATAAACCCTTGGAGACAGGGGAGGTACCTTGGGATTGGAGAAGAGCGGATGTGATCCCTCTTCACAAAAGTGGTGACAGTGAAGAAGCACGAAACTATAGTCCAGTAAGCCTCACTTTGGTCATCGGAAAAGTAATGGAAGCGATGCTGAAGGAAAGGCTAGTGAATTTCCTGGAATCCAACAGGTTACAAGATCTGAGACACCATGGTTTTACCAAAGGTAAATTGTGCCAAATCTGATTGAATTCTTTGGGTGACCAGAGAACTGGATTGAGGATGTGCGCTAGATGTAATCTACTTAGATTTCAGCAAAGCCTTTGACACTGTTCCTTATAGGCCCTTGAATAAACGACGGGTTGAACTTAGGACCCAAAGTGGTGGACAAAAATGATATGGGGCTTGCACCGAAGGTCATATGAGATTGGAAGACCTGAATATGTATACCCTAGAGGAGAGGAGGGACAGGGAAGATATGATACGGATGTTTAAATACTTGAAAAGTGTTAATATAGAAACAAATATTTTCCAGAAAAGGTAAAGTGGTAAAACTAGGACATGAATTGAGGTTGCAGTAATGTCAGAAAATAATTTTTCACGGAGAAGGTGGTGGATGCCTGGAACGACCATCTGAGGGAGATGGTGAAAAACTCCCCACTGTGGCAGAATTCAAAAAGGCATGAGATGAACACCGAGGATCTCTAATTAGAAAATGAAAGATATAAAAAACAAAACTTAAAGGGTTGCATATGTGTTTGCATGTCAAGTGGTGCTTAGATGGCAACTCTGGTTGCATCAACTAAGACTGGTGCTGGGCTGCTTATACGGTCTGAGTCCCGCATATGACGATCCGGTTTAGGATGGGCTGGAGAGAGCTTCTACGGAAACTCTGGTGGTTTGGAACACGAGGACATTGCCAGGCAGACTTTTACGGTCTTTGTCCCGCAAATAAGACGGACTTGGATAGGCTGGAGTGGACTTTGACGGCAACCCCAGTAGTTGGAACATAAGGAAGGAGCCTGGCGTACTTCTATGGTCTATGTCCCAGAAACACCAAAAACAGACCATGATCAAATATATAAAATCACTTTTTTTTTTTAATATTTATTGTTTTAACATTTTGAAACACAATACACAACTGTATATTAATTCTGTAGATACATGGCTTCAAAAACAGCAAAAAGATTTCGAACATCGCTTAAATACATCAGCTGAACTATTATACTCCTCTGCCTAGATTAACCATATCCCCCTCCCTTTAAACCTTCCCACTCTACCCCCCCCCCCCCCCCCCATCATACTGGGTGTGCGACAGGTCTTATATAGCAGTAGTTGCTTTCCATTTAATATATGTATCCCATATTTTATGGTAATGTACAACTTGACCAATTCTCATGGCTGTGAGCTTTGACATCATCTTATCCAATCTTTCCCGGACAGTATGCATCCCCGGAATCGCGGGCTTCCTCCAAGCTGAGGCAATGACCAGTTTGCCTGCCACAAAAAGCTGAGTGGCAAAGCTGTGCGTGAGTTTTTTGATCCCTGGAGGTTTAAAGTGTAGCAAACAGCTCTCAACCCCCATGGGATACGTCTGATTCGTCACTTCACACAGGAAACCCACTACCTCGGTCCAAAACCATTGTGTCTACAGGCCCACCACATATGAAACGTATCCCCTTTTATCTCACACTGCCTCCAACAGTTACCAGAACCCATTTTATACATTGTGGCCAGCTTATGCCCATTTCCTATCAGGGCACTAGAAATTGATACTCTTAGTAGTGATTGGAAGGCCTGCGCCCACTAAGAGGGGTCAAAGGTGGAACCCATTGCTGTCTCCCATTTCATGGTATAGTGTTCTATCGGATTATCCCTGGACAGCAGGGCCCCGTAAATTCTAGTTATCCCTCCTTTACTACCCTTCCCCTTGTCAAACCCTGTTCCAGTAGCGTCTCAGTTAGAATAAGCTTTTCTGCCACCCTCTTCTTTATAAAATCACGAACCTGATAAAATTGGAAAGCTTGCAGAGGGAAGAGTCCATGCTCTTGGCATAATTCTACGTATGAGGCCACTACCCCTTGTTCCCACATTTGTCCCAATTCACACAAGCCTCGCTCTTCCCATTCTAAGTATGCCCCGTCTAGTTGACCCGGCCCAAACTGTGGAGCGAACCTGAGGAACATGTTTTTAAAGTATGTCCTTTCTGGGAAGTGCTGTTTCCTTATCTTTCTCTAGGTCATAAGGGGCCACCGCAGCAGGGGGGGACTTCTCTTAATTACTTCATCTAATTGATGTCCCGGAAGCCACGGCAACGCTCTCAGGGGTACTGGATCTGCCTATCTCTGTTCCGTTTTAATGCCGATCTTTACCGGGTTTTGCTGCCATGCGGCTAAAATTTTTTAAGTGAGCCGCCTGATAATATGCCTTAAAGGAGGGGACCCCCATCCCGCCCCGCTTACGTGATTGATATAACACCTCTCTCCGCACCCTAGGGGGCTTCTTCTTCCAGATGAACGCAAATGCCTTCCTCTGCAAGTTTCGCAGAAAGCCCTCTGATATAGCAATTGGCAGCGCCATGAAAAGATAAGAGTTTGGGGAGAACTATCATTTTTACTGCGCTAATTCTTCCCATCCATGACAGAGTCAGGCCCTCCCATCGTTCCATCTCCAAAAAGAGGTCTCGCACCTTGTCTGGGAAGTTGTGCTTGAAGATTTCCTCTATTCTGCGTGGAATATTAACCCCTAGGTAGCGAATGTATTTGGTCACCCACCTATACTGGGATTGCTGTTGGAGCTGTGCCAACTGTACTCCAGGGATCCCTACCTCCAATGCTTCAGATTTGTCAAAGTTGATTTTAAATCCGGACACCTCCCCATATCTTTGTATAACCTCATTTATTTTTGGGAAGGAGACAAGGGGCTCCACTAAGTGTGAGTAGTATATCATCAGCAAACATGAGAACTTTGGTCTCTATTCCTCCCCATCTCGGGCCCCTGATCTCTCTCTGGGCTCTAAGTTGAATAGCCAACGGTTCCATTACTAGGGCGAACAATAACGAGGACAGCGCGCAGCCCTGCCTGGTGCCCCTGTACAGCTGGAATGCTTGAGATGGCCATTAACCCGCACTGCAGCCTTTGGGGATTTGTATATCATATGTAGCCAGGACCCAAACCGCCCTCCAATGCCTACCTGCCTTAGTACTTCAAATAAAAAAGGCCAACTCACCCTGTCAAACGCTTTTTCGGCGTCCAGAGATAAGATACATAAGGGGGTGTTGTGAAGTTGTGCGTTCTGAACCATAAAAAGGGCCCTCCTGACATTGTCAAAAGTCTGTCGACCTTCTACAAACCCAGCCTGATCTTCGTGGACTAGTTTCGGAAGATACTTCTGCAATCTGGTTGCCAATATTTTAGTAAATATTTTGTAATCCACGCCTAGTAGGGAGATGGGCCTGTATGAACCACATTTCTGTGGGTCCTTGCCTGCTTTGGGGATCACAGTTATAGTAGCAAGGTCCCAAGTTGGCGGCAGCCCCGTGGTCGTATCTATGCAGTTGAAGACCCTCACCAGAATGGGGGCCAACAACCCTCCAAAGATTTTATAAAATCGATTTGTATATCCATTGGGGCCTGGCGTCTTGTTGGAAGCCAACGCTTTAATGGTGCATTTGACCTCCTCTAACGTGATGGGCCTTGATAGCATTTGCTGAGCATCCTCAGACAGTTGTGGCAGCTCAGCTCCCGCCAGAAACTCCACTATGTTTTCTAGGTTTGGGGCCATCTCTGGAGTGCATAGTTGTTGATAGAAGGATCTAAAAATGGATTTTACCAACTCTAGATCCAAATGCAGCTCACCTTGTTCATCTATTAAACTTCCTACTCCATTCCTAGCGGCTCTCTGTTTCAATTTATATGCTAATAACCGACTGGGCTTATTGCCAAATTCAAAATGCGTTTGACCCACCCTCTGTACCTGTACCGACAAGTCTGCTAATTCCAGGTCTAGGATCTGATTTCTTATCTCTTGTGCCTGTTTCAGCAATGTTGAACTGGGTTGTGCACCCCCCTGCTGCGCCACCCCCTCCACCCGCAGTTCCTCCCGCAATTTCTGTTCCTCTGCAGATCTCTTTTTCCAGCAATACGAGAGCAGCACTATCAGCTGGCCTCGTAGCACTGCCTTAAGACCCTCCCAGAGTGTGGCCGGGGATTCCTCCCCATTGTCGTTATAAGTGAGATACTCTAATATATTGTTCAATTGAGAGTAAGTTATCTGGGCTCGCTAATAATGTGTCATCTAAGCATCATATGCTCTCTTTCCGTGGCATCCCTACGTTCGAGAGGCGCAGCAGCACTGGGGAGTGGTCCGACCATGTGCGCGGCAGTATCTGGGACGTGGCACCCATACTCAATATCGTCACATCTCCCAGCCACATATCTATTCGGGAAAAACTGTGATGAACTGAAGAGAAAAAAAATGTATAGCTGCGTGCTGAGGGATTATCCCTACGCCACAAATCTGTTCCAACTGCCACCTTGTGAGTAGCTCTCTAAATTGGCATCTACCCTGTTGGGCATATGTTACTCCCGTTGTGGAATTATCTAGATGTGGATGCAAGGTGATGTTGAAGTCTCCTCCCAGTAACAGAGATCCCTCAATATGTTGTGTGATTTGTTGGTCTAATTCTAGAAAGAATTGTTCCTGATTGGCATTGGGCTCATAAGTGTTTAAAACAGTGTAAACCTTTCCAGCCAGTTGCAAGTTCACAATCAGATATCGCCCATCTTTGTCCCATACTACTTTTCGTACCACCCAGGGCTTGGAATTACTAAGTGCTATCAAAACCCCTTTGCTTTTTGTGTTCGCATTGGAAGAGGCGAAGTATATATAGGGGTAATGTCTATGTGTGCAGAGTCTCTCGTATCTGGGCTTAAGGTGGGTTTCCTGGATTAACGCCACATCCACCTGCAGGCGGCAAAGCTCCCTGAACAACAATTGGCGCTTTCTGGGTATGTTTAGCCCCTTTACATTTAGTGATAGCCAGGTTATATCAGCAATAATTACCCCGAGGCCCAATCCATTGTCTCTTCACTGCCTCTTTACTCTGATGCACACCTTGCACCTCTCTAACTGTGTCATCTTCATTCCCCTCCCTTCTCCCCTCTCCCTCCCACTTCCCACCCTTCCCCCCCTCCCTCCTCCCCACCTATGCAAATTGGGTGTCTCACAGTGTCGACAGGCACCCAAGCAAAGAGAAAGTGACTCATTGATCACTTACCGCATACCCTTTAAACAGCAATTAACGTAACATGAGCAAACTAACAGTACTTAAACATGTCCTTCCACCTGGTCCCGAGCCGCTACTCTGGTGTCCAGTGTTTCTCCAGCTTCCATTGGTTCTGGGTCGTCTTGTCCCTTGGTCTCACATGATTTTAGTAGCAGATTGTTGCCGCTGTAGTCTCCGAGGGCCTTTTCCCACTCTCTTCCATTTTGTCGGGGCAGATTGCGTTCCATTTCTCTTATCCCCGCTGGGAACAGCCAAGTCCGCCTCCACTTCCATTTCCAGGCAGGTCATTCTGGCCTCCTCCAGAGACCTCACTTGGTGCAGCTTGCCATCTTTGTAAAATGCCAGGGCAAAGGGATATCGCCATCTATACTGTATGTTTAGGTCACGCACAGCTTTCTTGTAAAGGGGTTCAGTTCACTTCTCTTTAACATTGCTGCGGCCACGTCTTGGTAGATTTCAATTCTTTACGAGTCCCATTTGAAATCCGAAACTTGACGTGCTGCTTTCAGGACTTGTTCTTTAAACTTGAAGCTCGTGAAGCAGGCTATTATATCTTTTGATGCGTTACTGCAGCCCGGGCCCAGCGCTCTATGGGCCCTATCTGGACTGCCTGCATCAATAGCCGTACCATTCGCCGCCAGCAGTTCGCCCACCATCTTTTGGGTCACCGCTATGCTGTCCTGATAGGTGGGCGTCTCCGGTAGCCCACGAAAACGCAAGTTGTTCTGTCGGCCCCTATTTTCTAAGTCCTCCACTTTGGACCACAGTTGCTGCTGCTCTTTTCGCAGGCCCGCAAGTTGTTCCATCTGACCTAGGACTTCACTGTGGCCTTCCACCTGGGTTTCTGTTTCCTCCAGGCGTGCCCCCCAGCTCCAGAATTTCATTTCTTAGGTCAACTCCAAGTGTGGCAACTTCCGTTCGTAGCGCTTTCAAGTTTGAGCTAATTTCTTGCAGCCAGTTTTTTAGCGCTGGAGCAATCTCTCCATCTCCCTCCTCCAAAGCGGGGCGCTCGGGCGATCCCCCGCCTCGGCGCTGCTTTACCTCCTCCCGATTCTCTTGCTCTCCGCGGGCCGTCGCCATGTTGGATCCTGGCGCTCCGTCTCCGCTCCGGTAAGAAAGCGAGATAGATCCAACCCCGTCGTTTTCTGACTCATAGTAGCAAGATCGTTAGTTGAAGGGGAGGATATCCGTTCCCACTGAGCTCCGTTTGCAGCTGCTCGCTCAGTTTTATTAGCAAAAGTCTTGCGGGGTAGCGGGAGCTCCGCTCTCAGACGTCCAGACTATTTGGTGACGTCACTTCCTCCATAAAATCACTTTCAATGTTGATTTAAATCTTGAATTGATAATGAATGTGACTGTTGGGCAGACTGGATGGACCAGTCAAGTCTTTATCTGATGTCACTATGTTATGTTACTCCCCACCCCTCATCCTTAAGCGACCCTATGTACTTGTCCCAAGATTTCTTGAGTTCAGATATAGTCTTCATTTCCATCATCGCCACTGGGAAGCTGTTCCACAAACTCATCATACTTTCCATGAATATTTCTTTAGGTTAGTCAAGTATGTCTCCTTTAACCTTCATCCTATGCCCCCCTCATTCCACAGCTTGCTTTCATTGAAAGACACCTCCTGTGCATTTATGCCACGGAGGCATTTAAATGTCTACCATATAACTAAGTTACTCACCGTGGACAGCAGGCCCAATAGTCACATATGTGGGTGACATCATCCGACAGCCCACTACAGATGCTGCCTAGTATGCATAACTTTAAAAAAGTTCTGGCAAGTCCCACCACACATGCACAGGTGCCTTCACACCCAACATGCGAGCACCTCAGTCTAATGGAATAGCTGAAGATGACAATGCCAAGGGGATGAGGGAGGGTACATGAGAATACCGGGTCTGCTGTCATCAGTGAACACATGCTACAGGTGAGTAATTTCGCTTCATCCGAGGACAAGCAGGCCCCATGTATTTTTACATGTGGGAATCCTTAGCTACCAAGCTCACTTAAAACAAGGCTTGGGACAATAGGGACTCGAAATATTGAGGCCTTGAAGTCAAATAACCTAAAACTCTATACAAACTGGTTGTGAAGGTGCAGCATGGAAACAAAACAAAAGCGGGCCTAGGAGAGAAGTTGGATTCTAGACACCAAATTCTGCCGGACTGACTAAATCAGCTGTCATATCAGGTATCCTGCTCAAGGCAGTAGCAAGACGTGACTGTGTGGCCTAAAGAACATGTCGCAGCTTTGCAAATCTCAACGGAGGCTGATCTCAAGTGGGCTACCGACATAACCATGGCTCTAACATTATGAGCCATGACATGACCCTCAAAAGTCATCCCAGCCTGGGCGTAAGTGAAAGAGATGTAATCTGCTAGCCAACTGGAAAAAGAGTGCATTTGCCAATGGACACTCCCACCCTCTTTGGATCAAAAGAAACAAAAAGCTGGGTGGTCTATGGGCTTTAGTCTGCTCCAAATAGAAACCTAAGGCCTGCATGCAGACAAACGATAAGCAGTGTGCTTTTGCCAGCATGGGTATGAGGTTTTGGAAAATGTGTTGGCAGAACAATTGACTGGTTCAGATGGAATCCCAACACTTTAGGAAGGAACAGAGTGCATGCAAAGCATCTGTTAAGACTCAACTGGGTAAGCAGCTGTCCAATAGGGACCAGAAAGAAGTTCAACTGAAAACAGACAGCATCCCTACTATTTGCTGTTGACAGAAAATACCGCGAAGAGCATGGTGCCTTTTATGGGGCAAGGTTCACGAGTTTTTGTTTCCATCTTCTGGTAGAGGGGCATAATCTACCTGTTCTGGACCGATTTGATGGAAGGAAATTTTCATATATACATTGTCCAATAGACCAGTTTCCTGAATACATGAAACAGGAAAGCAGTTACTCATCTGTAGCAGGTGTTCTACAAGGAAAGCAGGCCAAGTATTCTCACAGCTGGGTAACGTCATCCAACAGAGCCCTGACAGTGTACTAACAAGTGAGATAAGGAACTTTCTAGCAGAATCCCCACTGCATATGCACTGGTACCTTCATGCCCGACATGCAAGCGCAGGTCCCTCAGTCATTTAAGTTAAAGAATTCAACTCCATGGGGAGATGTGAGGGTATGTGAGAATTCTTAGCCTGCTGTAGTCGGAGAACAACTACTACAGGTGAATAACTTTGCTTTCTCCGAGGACAAGTAGGCCGTTGTACTCTCGCAGATGGGAATCCCTAGCTACCAGGCTCACCGAAAGCAATGATGCTAAGATAATAGGGACTCCAAACATTGAGGCTTATTCAATCAACCTGAAAAAATTTGGTTACTAGTTATGGAGATGCACCCTGGAACAGAAAAAAAAAAACCTGGGCCAGGGGTAGAGTTGTATTCTATTTTTATGTATTCGTTATTTCAAAATTAACAAATTTAAACACTTGCATATGAAAAACGGAAGGTAACAAGAAAAAAAGGGGGAAGAAGTATTACACAAAGGGTAAAATTATGTATAATCATACCTGATAATTTTCTTTCCATTAATCATAGCTGATCAATCCATAGACTGGTGGGTTGTGTCCATCTACCAGCAGGTGGAGATAGAGAGCAAACTTTTGCCTCCCTATATGTGGTCATGTGCTGCCGGAAACTCCTCAGTATGTCGATATCAAAGCTCCATCCGCAGGACTCAGCACTTAGAGAATTACACCCACGAAGGGACACTCTGCCCAGCTCACCACCGCCGAAACGGGGGAGGGGAATTAACCCAGCTCATCCCCACACAAGTGGGGGAGGGGAATCCGTCCAGCTCATCCCCGCGGAGTGGGGGAGGGACACCACACCCGCCGATGCGGGGGGATCTGGCTTATCCTGCAACCGCAACCGCGGGAGGAGCTGACTGACCCTAACACCGCCGAAGCGGGAGGGGTACAAAGCTGCCCTACAGCCGCACGAAGCGGGAGGGAGTGCCGGCAGAATTTTAAGTCTCAATCCAGCCCCGTAAAACGGAGGGGAGAGGAATGCAGCAGCTCACTGTAACACAAACTCGTCTTAACTCTTGAAGAATCCAAGTGAAAAAACTTGAACACGAAGTCTTTCTGAAGTAACTGAAGACTAAACTTGAACCTGAAATGCAACCAGAATAAAAACAGTACAGATACCTGGGAGGGGCTATGGATTGATCAGCTATGATTAATGGAAAGAAAATTATCAGGTATGATTATACATAATTTTACCTTCCATATCATCAAGCTGATCAATCCATAGACTGGTGGGATGTACCGAAGCAGTACTCACCCAGGGCGGGACATTGAAATCCCTGACCTCAACACTGAAGCTCCAAACCGGGCCTCCGCCCGTGCAGCCACAGTCAAACGGTAATGCTTGGAGAATGTATGAGCCGAAGCCCAAGTTGCCGCCTTGCATATCTCTTCCAAGGAGACGGATCCGGCCTCTGCCATCGAGGCCGCCTGAGCTCTCGTGGAGTGAGCCTTCAGCTGGATAGGCGGCACCTTCCCCGCGGCCACATAAGCCGCTGCAATGGCTTCCTTGACCCATCTTGCCACTGTAGGCTTAGCAGCCTGCAGACCCTTACGAGGACCTGCAAACAGGACAAACAGATGATCCGATTTCCGGAAATCATTGGTCACTTCCAAGTATCTGATGATGACTCGTCTCACATCCAGATATTTAAGAGCAGAATACTCCTCTGGGTAGTCCTCCCTACGAAAGGAAGGGAGACAGAGCTGCTGATTCACATGGAAGCGAGAAACAATCTTGGGCAGGAAGGAAGGCACTGTGCGAATAGTCACTCCTGCCTCAGTGAACTGCAGAAAAGGCTCTCGACATGAGAGCGCCTGGAGCTCGGAAACTCTTCTGGCTGAAGTGATAGCCACCAAAAAGACTGCTTTCAACGTCAGGTCTTTCAGAGATGCCCTCGACAAGGGTTCAAAAGGCGGCTTCTGCAAGGCTCTTAGCACCAGGTTGAGATTCCACGCAGGCACCACTGAGTGCAGAGGAGGGCGCAGGTGATTAACTCCCTTGAGAAAGCGCACCACATCTGGCTGCGAAGCCAGGGAAGCACCCTTCAGGCGGCCCCTGAAGCAAGCCAGAGCCGCTACCTGGACTTTAAGGGAACTGAGCGACAGGCCTTTCTCCAGACCTTCTTGCAGGAACGCCAACACTGAAGAAATTGGAGCAGTGAAGGGAGAAAGTGAGCCTGCTTCACACCACGCTGCAAAGATACGCCAAACCCTGGCGTAAGCAGTAGAAGTAGAGCGCTTCCTCACTCTCAGCATAGTGGCGATGACCTTGTCTGAGAAGCCCTTCTTCCTCAGCCGCTGCCGCTCAATAGCCAGGCCATAAGACCAAAGGGGGAGGGATCCTCCATCACCACGGGACCCTGATGTAACAGGCCCTGCTCCACTGGCAGCCGCAGAGGATCGTCGACTGAGAGCCTGATCAAGTCCGCATACCAGGGACGTCTGGGCCAATCCGGACCCACCAGGATTACCCTGCCGGGATGCTTTGCCACCCGGTCTAGCACCCTGCCCAACATGGGCCAGGGCGGGAACACATAGAGAAGCTCTTGTGTCGGCCACTGTTGGAGAAGAGCATCTACTCCCAGGGATCGAGGGTCCCGTCCTCTGCTGAAAAAGCGCGGCACTTGGCAATTGGCCGATGACGCCATCAGATCTAGGCTCGGCTGGCCCCAGCGCTTCGTGATGTCCAAGAACGCCTGAGCAGATAGCTGCCACTCTCCGGGCTCCAAGGTATGGCGACTGAGAAAGTCCGCCTTGACATTCATGACTCCGGCAATGTGGGCCGCTGAAAGCTGCTCCAGGTTCACTTCCGCCCACTGGCAAAGATTCATAGCCTCCTTGGCTAGAGGGGCGCTCTTGGTACCTCCCTGGCGGTTGACATAGGCCACAGCCGTGGCATTGTCCGACAGGACCCGTACAGGCTTCAACACCAGTACCGGGATGAACCCCAAAAGCGCCAACCGAATGGCTCTGAGTTCCAGGAGGTTGATAGACCACTTTGCCTCTGCAGGAGACCAGAGCCCCTGTGCTGTCCTTCCCAAGCAGTGGGCTCCCCAGCCCGACAACGAGGCGTCCGTTGTGACGACAATCCACTCTGGGGTCACCAGACGCATTCCCGCAGACAACTTGTCTGTCTGCATCCACCAGCTCAGCGCCTTGCGCACTGCTGGGTCCAAGGGAAGGCGCACAGCATAATCCTCCGACATCGGAGTCCAGCGCTGCAGCAAAGAGTGTTGAAGTGGTCTCATATGAGCCCTGGCCCAGGGCACAACTTCCATCGTGGCCGTCATAGAGCCCAACAGCTGCACATAGTCCCAAGCCCGAAGGGGAGAGGCTACTAGGAACTGGTCCACCTGAGCCTGAAGTTTGACAATCCGATTGTCTGGCAGGAACACTCTGCTCACTTGGGTGTCGAATCGAACTCCCAGGTACTCCAGGGACTGAGTCGGGCGCAGCTGGCTCTTCTCCCAGTTGATGATCCATCCCAGGGAGCTCAAAAGAGCAACTACCCGGTCCACAGCTTTGCCGCACTCTGCATAAGAGGGGGCTCGGATCAACCAGTCGTCCAGATAAGGATGGACTTGTACCCCTTCCTTTCGTAGGAAGGCCGCGATGACCACCATTACTTTGGAAAAGGTCCGCGGAGCAGTAGCCAACCCGAAAGGGAGGGCTCTGAACTGGAAGTGTCGTCCCAGGACTGCAAAACGCAGAAAGCGTTGATGAGGAGGCCAGATGGGAATATGCAGGTACGCTTCCTTGATGTCCAAGGATGCCAGGAACTCTCCTGCCTTCACTGCCGCTATAACAGAGCGGAGAGTCTCCATGCGAAAGTGCCGCACTTTCAAGGCCCGATTGACCCCTTTGAGGTCGAGGATAGGCCGCACAGAACCTCCTTTCTTTGGTACCACAAAGTAAATGGAGTAACGTCCCTTGCCAAGCTGACTTTCTGGCACCGGAACGACCGCACCCAGGCGGATCAGATTGTCCAAGGTCTGCTGCACTGCCACAGCTTTGACCGGAGACTTGCAGGGAGAGAGTACAAACCCGTCTTTTAAGGGTCGGCAGAACTCTAGTTTGTAGCCGTCTCTGATGACTTCCAGCACCCACGCGTCTGAAGTTATTGTGGTCCACTCGCCCAGAAACGAGGACAGCCGTCCTCCAATCTGCACTGGGGCGTGGACCAAGACCCCGTCATTGGGTACGAGACCCTGGGGGAGGACCGGAGGGAGCACCTCCGGGACGGCGGTCTCTGCGAAAGGAATGCTGCTTGGGGGAGAAATTCCTCTTGAAGGAAGAGGGGGCAGAGGAACCCGACTTGCCCGGGCGGTACCGACGGGCTTCCTGCAACCGTCCTCTGGAGGTACCGGGACGAGTACTAGCCCGAGCCCTGACCTCTGGTAATTTCTTGCCCTTAGACGTGCCAAGATCGGTCACGATTTTGTCCAGCTCGACCCCAAAGAGCAGCTTGCCTTTAAAAGGCAACCTAGCCAGGCGGGATTTAGAGGCGTGGTCAGCAGACCAATGTTTCAGCCAAAGCCACCGCCGCGCAGAGATTGTCTGAGCCATGCCTTTTGCTGAGGCCCTCAAGACATCATACAGCAAGTCTGCCAAATAGGCTAAGCCCGATTCCAGGGCCGGCCAATCAGCCCTCAAGGAATGATCCGAGGGGGAAGCCCGCTGCACCATAGTCAGGCACGCCCTGGCCACATAGGAGCCGCAAACTGAGGCCTGCAAACTTAAAGCAGCCGCCTCAAAGGACGACCTTAAGGCCGCCTCCAATCTTCTGTCTTGGGCGTCCTTTAGGGCCGTGCCACCTTCCACCGGCAACGCCGTTTTCTTAGTCACCGCAGTGATTAAAGAATCCACGGTAGGCCACAGATAGGCCTCACGTTCACTCACAGCCAAAGGATAGAGGCGGGACATAGCCCTAGCCACTTTAAGGCTCGCTTCTGGGACATCCCATTGAGCCGAAATTAAGGTGTGCATGGCATCATGCACGTGGAAGGTTCTAGGCGGGCGCTTCGTCCCCAGCATAATGGCAGAGCCAACAGGGGCTGAGGGAGAGACGTCCTCCGGAGAGGAAATCTTCAAAGTGTCCAAGGCCTGTAACAACAGGTTGGGCAAATCCTCTGGGCTAAAAAGCCGCGCTGCAGAGGGGTCATCCGCTCCATCCGAGCGGGGATCCATCTCCTCCAAGGAATCCGTAAAGGACCGTTGGGAGACCTCAGACACGCTGCCCTCATCTACATCGGAGGAGACAAATTCCTCCAAGGCCTGGGAATCAACCCGAGGGCGTTTACCTCTGGGAACCTCAACCTCTTTACCAGACGAGGGAGCAGGGGCAGCGTTGTGCATGAGGAAGGCCTGATGCAGCAGCAAAACAAACTCGGGGGAGAAACCCCCCAGACTGTGCACTTCCGCAGCCTGGGCAACAGCCCTAGACGCACCCTCAACCGGCGCTCGCAATAGCGGGGGAGAGACATGCTGCGCATCCAAAATGGCGTCCGGCGCGAAACTCCGCGAAGGAGCCGCGCGGGAAGAACGGCTCTTAACTTTAGCCGCTTCTGTGCCGTCGCCCAAATTAAGGGCGTTCATGGCATTAATGTCTCCAACCTCAAGGGCGGCCCAAGAAGAAGCCGTCCGAGCCGCGTGGCCGGCCAAGATGGCGGAGGCGAGGAGCGGGGGATGGGCGTTTATGGCGGGAAAAACCGCCACGCCGGAGGAAGGACCGGGACATTCATCGGTCACGAAACTGTCACCCAACAAGGGCGAATCAGGCTTAAGACCCCCGCATCCCCTCTAGAAGCGCTCAAGCGACCCGGGGAGCGACCCTTTGCGCCCTCGCCCTCCGACGCCATATGCCATGAGGAGAAGAATCGGGGAACCCCCTGCCCGCTATAAAAAGGTAAAAATTACCTGCTGTCCGCTCCGAGTTGTAACGACCTGGTGTCCCAGTGAGTAGCTGCCATAGACGCTTAAATAAACGTCGAAATAAACGCCTTTAAGGACGTTCAAAATTTTTTTTTTTATTTTTTTTTTTAACGGAGCCAGCGGGAGGGGGGAGAAAAGGAGGGACCTGGCACCACCAGGTTTGCACTTGCTCAAAAGAGCCCTCAACCCCAGGCACTCAACAAAACCTAAAAATTAGGCTTGGAGGCCTAGCCAGAGCTGCTGCTGTGTGTGACCACCACCTGCTGAGATAGAGAACATACTGAGGAGTTTCCGGCAGCACATGACCACATATAGGGAGGCAAAAGTTTGCTCTCTATCTCCACCTGCTGGTAGATGGACACAACCCACCAGTCTATGGATTGATCAGCTTGATGATATGGAATAACAAAATATTCCTTCTCAGACCACAATAAAGGGAGAGAGGAACAATAATGACAAGGAGGTCAAAATAAGAAACTATATCAAAGAAAGGCCATTAACGTGATATTAATCCTACCCAAACAATTCAAGCATAGCTTGCTGGGACTATCCACTTATGATCTTCAAGTCCAAGAACGATCTTAATTGTTCTGGTTGGAAAAAAAGTATACTTTGTTCCCATAAATTTAATCAAACATTTACAAGGATAAGATAGTAAAAAGGAGGCCTCCGAAGTTAACACTTCTTGATGTAAACCCAAAAAGGCCTTCCTATAATCCTGAGTCTTTTTAGTTATGTCTGGATAAATCCAGACTCTTTCCACAGAAAAGTTTCTAAAATAGTCTCAATACTGCATTCAGATTTTGTTTGAATACAAAAGATGCAATCAAAGTCATCCTTTCAGAATTTTCATTCAGAGATGTCTCTAATAATATTGACACATTCAGATCTACTAAAGGATCCTCTTGAAACCATTCAAGTCTCTTGCACCAGAGCCACATTTGGGCCTCCAACAGGAGGTATACTGGTTAAGGAAAATTTCAATACATCCACTAGATACTTTTTAAGGCAATCTGCTGAAGAAATCCCTGGGGCTCTGGGAAAATTCAAGAAACACAAGTTTAACTTTCTATTAAATTCTTATCCATTATCATAGTAGTAGACATACTTTTTATGGCAATCTGCCGAAGAAATCCCTGGGGCTTTAGGAAATTTCAAGAAATGCAAATTTAACCTTCTATCAAATTCTTATCCATTATCAAAAGAAGTAGACATTGTGCAGAGATTTATCAACAGATTTAAGAATACTGATCTGCTCAGAAAACTTCTTCCTGGTATCTTCTAAATTCTTGGTCAAAGTATCAGTTTTATTAGTTATCACTTCCTCTGAGAACCTTTCAATTGTGGCATCCATTTTGTTTGAGAACTTTCCAAATGTTCTCCAACGAAGGTGCTGCGATCGGCTCTAATGCTGCCTGCAATGGCAGCTGGTCCTGGATATTTGCTCCTACTTTGCTGTCCCGGTAAGAAAAACTACCCCCAGCATGGGGTTCCACTCCAATGCCTTTCATAGGGGGTTCCCCCTATCGCTACTGCCGATTTGACAAGGTGCAGCAGATGAGCAAGCATCGGAGATGCCAAGGTGACATCCAGCCTGATAGCTGAGGGCTCTCCTTCGCCTGCAGCTGTTGCTGAGCTCAAGCCTCCAGGAGAAAGGGTAGGAGTCTTGGCTGCATACTGTACACTTGACTGATGCACCAGGGAAGGGGTTCGAACAGCCAGGGGAACTTCATGAACCACTCCCTTCCTCTTAGTATGCGGCATAGATCCAAGGAAACAATGCACAAGAGCTGCGGGTAAAAGACGGTCAACTCAGAGGCGCTGGTGAGTGCTGAATATGGACGCTCGACTCCTTAGCTCCCGACTCCTCTTCTATAATCCCAAGTTAGCAAGCTACTCTAACAAAATTTTTTTATAACATCTCAATGAACACTCACCGAATTTGTCTATGGCTTATAGAAATCCTGAAGTGGACACAAGCTGGGTGTCCTTAAAGCCACCAAGCAGCTGAGACAAGCTTCGCTCTCTCTAATGAAACCACAGGCAAGCTCAGATACAGAAACCACCTTAAATGTCATTATGGATGAGATCCTATTAAAGAACTTCATGATAATCATAACTACACTGAAGAAATGAAGCAGGACATTTCTGAGCTAAAATCTAACTTGCGGGCAGGACCAGAGAGCTTAGAGAGAGAAGGCTGAGTGAAGAGCGAAGTGCACGCTGAAGCGCTGCTGCTACCGCGAGTCACACCAATGAGGTGAGGAGTTTTTAAAATTCCAACGGAGGGAGAGAGGGAGTGCCTGTAACGGAGGGAGGAAGGGAGTGCCTGTAACGGAGAGAGGAAAGGAGTGCCTGTAACGGAGAGAGGAAAGGAGTGCCTGGAACAGTGGGGCCTATAACTATTTTTCGGACTATAAAATGCACTTTTTTCCCCTCCAAATTTGGGAGGGAAACCTAGGTGCGTCCTATGGTCTGGTGCATCTTATAGTCCGAAAAATACGGTATATCTCTTCAGAAACTGTCCCTCTATTTTTGACTCCTCAGTATGATATTTCCCCCATGCACAGTCTGTTAATGTCCGTGGATTAAATAACCCCATTAAAATGTAAAAAAAAAAACCTCTCCATCTCAAGAATCTTAAAACTGATGTTGCCATAATCCAAGAAACCAATACTAACAATGTAGATAATTTTAGATTGACAAATATTTTAGTGTAGCAGCCTATTCTGCTGCACATGGTAAACGTAATGGAGTTGCGCTACTTATAAGTGAAAACCTCTCTGCTACTATTAGTAAACAAACCTCTGACACTGAAGGGAGATGGATCTTAAAATGGAATATATTGATATATTACTAAATGTGTACGGTCCTAACTCAGACAATCCAGCCTTTTTTCAGATTACCACCTCTGAACTCCTGAATTCTGCCTTCAATAATCTCATTATAGGAGGAGACCAATTTAATTCAGGAGTGCATTTTGGACAGAAAGTCTAAATGTCCTATGACGCAAATGGCTATTATCAATAATCTGAAATAAAAAAATTGGCCTTTTAGACCCCTGGAGAATTCTGCATCCCACTGCAAGAGAATACACTTTCTTCTCCCCTCCACATGCTAGTTACTCTCACACTGACTTTTTTCTAATTTCCTCCTCCATTTTACCTCACCTTTCCATTAAGCGAAAGCTATATACCTGTAGAAGGTATTCCCCGAGGACAGCAGGCTGATTGTTCTCACTGATGGGTGACGTCCGCGGCAGCCCCTCCAACCGGAGATCTTCTCTAGCAAAGACGTTTGCTAGCCCTCGCGCGCATGCACGACCATCTTCCCACCAGAACTCGCTCGTGTTTGTCAGTCCAGTAAATAGCAAAGACAAAGACAAGGGAAGACACAACTCAAAAGGGGAGGTGGGCGGGTTAGTGAGAACAATCAGCCTGCTGTCCTCAGAGAATACCTTCTACAGGTATGTAGCTTTCGCTTTCTCCGAGGACAAGCAGGCTGCTTGTTCTCACTGATGAGGTATCCCCTAGCCCCCAGGCTCACTCAAAACAACAAACATGGTCAATTGGGCCTCGCAACGGCGAAGACATAACTGAGATTGACCTAAACTTATACAACTAACAGAGTGCAGCCTGGAACAGAATAAAAATGGGCCTAGGGGGGGTGGAGTTGGATTCTAAACCTCGAACAGATTCTGCAGCACCAACTGCCGCGTCAGGTATCCTGCTGTAGGCAGTAATGCAATGTGAATGTGTGGACAGATGACCACGTCGCAGCCTTGCAAATCTCCGATAGTGGCTGACTTCAAGTGGGCCACTGACACTGCCATGGCTCTAACACTATGAGCCGTCACATGACCCTCAAGTCAGCCCAGACTGGGCGTAAGCAATCTGCTAGCCAGTTAGAAATGGTGCGTTTCCCGACAGCCACTCCACTCCTGTTGGGATCAAAAGAAACAAAATTGGGCGGATTGTCTGTGGGGCTGTGTCCGCTCCAGATAGAAGGCCAATGTTCTCTTGCAGCCCAACGTGTGCAGTTGACGTTCAGCAGAGCGAGTATGCGGACGGGGGAAGAATGTTGGCAAGACAATTGACTGGTTCAGATGGAACTCAGACACCACCTTTGGCAAGACCTTAGGGTGAGTGCGGAGGACTACTCTATTATGATGAAATTTGGTATAAGGAGCATGAGCTACCAGGGCCTGAAGCTCACTGACTCTACGAGCTGAAGTGACTGACACCAAGAAAAGGACCTTCCAGGTCAAGTACTTCAGATGGCAGGAATTCAGTGGCTCGAAAGGGGGTTTCATCAGCTGGGTGAGAACGACATTAAGATCCCATGACACTGTAGGAGGTTTGACTGGGGGCTTTGACAAAAGCAAACCTCCCATGAATCGAACAACTAAAGGCTGTCCAGAGATCGGCTTACCTTCCACACGGTAATGATATGCACTAATCACACTAAGATGAACTCTTACAGAGTTGGTCTTAAGACCAGACTCGGACAAGTGCAGAAGGTATTCAAGCAGGGTCTGTGGTGTAGGACAAGAGCGAGGATCTAGGGCCTTGCTGTCACACAAGACGGCAAACCTCTGCCATAGAAAGAAGTAACTCTTCTTAGTGGAATCTTTCCTGGAAGCAAGCAAGACTCTGGAGACACCCTCTGAGAGACCCAAGGAGGCAAATCAACGCTCTCAACATCCAGGCCGTGAGAGCCAGGGACCGGAGGTTGGGATGCAGAAGCGCCCCCTAGTTCTGACTGATGAGGGTCAGAAAACACTCCAATCTCCACGGTTCTTCGGAAGACAATTCCAGAAGAAGAGGGAACCATATCTGACGTGGCCAAAAGGGAGCTATCAGAATCATGGTGCCTCGATCCTGCTTGAGTTTCTGCAAAGTCTTCCCCACCAAAGGTATGGGAGGATAGGTATACAGGAGGCCCTCCCCCCCAATGCAGGAGGAAGGCATCCAACGCTAGTCTGCCGTGGGCCTGAACTCTGGAACATAATTTAGGGACTTTGTGATTGACTTGAGCGGTGAAGAGATCCACCAAGGGGGTGCCCCACACTTGAAAGATCTCACATACCACTCGGGAACTGAGTGACCACTCGTGAGGTTGCATGATCCTGCTCAACCTGTCGGCCAGATACGTGGCTTGAAGAAACATGCCGTTCCGTGCGAGCCCAAAGCCACATTCTGACGGCTTCCTGACACAGGGGGCGAGATCCGGTGCCCCCCTGCTTGTTGATGTTAATACATGGCAACCTGATTGTCCGTCTGAATTTCAATAATTTGATGGAACAGCCAATCTCTGAAGGCCTTTAGAGCATTCCAGACTGCTCGTAACTCCAGGAGGTTGATCTGTAGACCTTGTTCCTGGAGGGACCAACTCCCTTGGGTGTGAAGCCCATCGACATGAGCTCCCCACCCCAGGAGAGACGCATCTGTCGTCAGCACCTTTTGTGACTGAGGAATTTGGAAAGGACGTCCCAGAGTCAAATTGGACCGAATTGTCCACCAATGGAGGGACTGAAGAAAACTCGTGGACAGCAAGATTACGTCCTCTAGGTCCCCAGCAGCTTGGTACCACTGAGACGCTAGGGTCCATTGAGCTGATCTCATGCGGAGACGGGCCATGGGAGTCACATGCACTGTGGAGGCCATGTGGCCGAGCAGTCTCAACATCTGCCGAGACGCTCGTACCCAGGAAACAAGGGACAGAAGATTGTCGGCCCTCGCTTCCGGAAGGTAGGCACGAGCTATCTGAGAATCCAGCAGAGCCCCTATGAATTTGAGTTTCTGAACAGGAAGAAGGTGGGACTTTGGATAATTTATCACAAACCCCAGTAGCTCCAGGAGTCGAATAGTCATCTGCATGGACTGTAGAGCTCCTGCCTCGGAGGTGTTCTTCACCAGCCAATCGTCGAGGTAAGGGAACACGTGCACTCCCAGTCTGCGTAGAGACGCCGCCACTACAGCCAGGCACTTTGTGAACACCCTGAGCGCAGGGGCGAGACCAAAGGGTAGCACACAATACTGAAAGTGCCGTGTTCCCAGACGGAATCGAAGATACTGTCTGTGGGCTGGCAGTATCGGGATATGAGTGTAAGCATCCTTTAAGTCCAGAGAGCATAGCCAATCGTTTTCCTGAATCATGGGAAGAAGGGTGCCCAGGGAAAGCATCCTGAACTTTTCTCGGACCAGATATTTGTTCAGGGCCCTTAGGTCTAGGATGGGACGCATCCCCCCTGTTTTCCTTTCCACAAGAAGTACCTGGAATAGAATCCCAGCCCTTCCTGCCCGGATGGCACGGGCCGGACCGCATTGGCGCTGAGAAGGGCGGCGAGTTCCTCTGCAAGTACCTGCTTGTGCTGGAAGCTGAAGGATTGAGTTCCCGGTGGGCAATTTGGAGGCTTGGAAACCAAATTGAGGGAGTATCCTAGCCAGACTATTTGAAGAACCCACTGGTCGGAGGTAATGAGAGGCCACCTTTGGTGTAAATATTTTAACCTCCCCCCGACCGGCAGATCGTCCGGCACAGACACTGATTTCGGCTATGCTCTGCTGGAGCCAGTCAAAAGCCCGTACCTTGCTTTTGCTGGGGAGCCGCAGGGGCCTGCTGAGTCACACGCTGTTGACGGGAACGAGCGCGCTGGGATTTGGCCTGGGCAGCAGGCTGGCGAGAGGTAGGATTGTACCTACGTCTAATTAGAAGAATAGATAAGTCCTCCTTCCACCATAAAAACGTCTACCAGTTGAGGTAGATGCTGAAGGCGCCCGGCGGGAGAATTTGTCGAAAGCGTGTCCCACTGGTGGAGCTGCTCTACCACCTGTTTGACCTTTTCACCAAAAATATTATCCCCCCGGCATGGAGAATTCGCAATCCGCTGCTGAATCCTATTTTCCAGGTCGGAGGCACGCAGCCATGAGAGTCTGCGCATCACCACACCTTGAGCAGCAGCCCTGGACGCGACATCAAACGTATCATAAACACCCCTGGCCAGGAATTTACGATACGCCTTCAGCTGCCTGACCACCTGATGAAATGGCTTGGCTTGCTCAGAAGGGAGCTTATCCACCAAGTCCGCCAACTGCCACACATTGTTCCGCATATGAATGCTCGTGTAGAGCTGGTAAGACTGGATCTTGGCTACGAGCATCGAGGAATGGTAGGCCTTCCTCCCAAAAGAATCTAAGGTTCTAGAGTCTCTGCCTGGGGGGCGCCGAAGCATCATCTCTAGAACTCTTGACCTTCTTAAGGGCCAGATCCACAACCCCAGAGTTGTGAGGCAACTGAGTCCGCATCAACTCAGGGTCCCCATGGATCCGATACTGGGACTCAATCTTCTTGGGAATGTGGGGATTAGTTAGCGGCTTCGCCCAGTTCTCCAGCAGTGTCTTCTTGAAGACATGATACATGGGTACTGTGGACGATTCCTTAGGTGGCGAAGGATAGTCCAAAAGCTCAAACATTTCAGCTCTTGGCTCATCCTCCGTAACCACGGGAAGGGAATTGCTGTAGACATTTCCCGGACAAAGGCCGCGAAAGACAGACTCTCGGGAGGAGAAAGCTGTCTTTCAGGGGAGGGAGTGGGATCAGAAGGAAGACCGTCAGACTCCTCATCTGAGAAATATCTGACGTCTTCCTCTGCCTCCCACGAGGCCTCACCGTCGGTGTCGGACACTAGTTCATGAACCTCTGTCCGAAGCCGTGCCCGCCTCGACTCCGTAGACACATGGCCACGGTTGGAACGTCGAGAAGTAGACTCCCGCATCGGCAGCGATGAAGCTCCCTCCATCGACGTCGTCAGAGTGTCTGCTTGGGAAGCAGCCGACATGGGCACCGCTAGTGGTACCAGCACCGGAGACCTCACGACGGGCAGAGGGCCAACCGTCGCCTCACTCGACGGCACCGCAAGCACCCCCAGTACCGGAGAAGGGCGCAACAGCTCCTCCAGGATCCCTGAAATGATGGCCCTGAGGCGTTCGTTTAGAGCGGCTGTCGAGGAAGGCTGGGAGTCCGGTACAGCGACGAACTCAGAATCTAGGCGGTACCGGGCTGTCCAGGGTAGAGTGCATCGACACCTCCTGAATGGAGGGTGAGCGGTCCTCCCGGCATCAATGCCTAGTGGGTGCCGACTCCCTTGGCGATCCAGAGCTCTCGGTACCACGATGGGAAGGTGACCAGTGCCGATGCTTCTTTGCCTTCACACGAAGCATGTCACCGGAACCTCCCAGTACCGACGAGGACGTCGAATCCAAACGTCTCTTCCTCGGGGCCGGGTCCGAAGGTCGATTTTTTTTTTTTCTCCAAATATTTTATTAATTTCCAAGAATACAAATAACAGGAAAACAATGATGGAAAAACATAGGAAGCAAGAAACACAACAGGTGGGAAAGGAAAAAAAAAAAAAAAAAAGAGAAAGGAAAGAAGAGAAAAAAGGAGGGGAAAGCATCCAGGTGTTTAACAAATAAGTCCTTTGTACTGGTTTAAGGTGTGGCCTGAATAGTTTGGAGGTAGTTGTCCAAAATAGACCAAATTTTTTTCTTAGATACTATCATCTGACTTTTCGCAGCCATGGCGAGCTCAAACTTCTGATGCTGCAGGACTGTATTCCACCAGAAATGAATATTCAGCAACTGTGCGTTTTTCCAGTTTTGCAAAATATGCCGTTGAGCAATAGTGAGGAGAACGTCCAATAGTTTTGATTGCGGGGAGGTCAAATCAAAAGTTGCATGAACGGACTTAAAAATTACAATTGAATAAGTCAGGTCATCAGTTATGGGCAAAAGTTTTTGTTTTAAAAAGAACATGCAAACTAGTAAAATAAGACGACTTCCGAAACGGAAGAACGCAAGCGCGAGGGTCTCCTCAGGGCACAGAACGACGGTAAACACAGCCGCGAGCCGTATCGAAATTGACGCCCAAATACTCCAGAGACTGAAAAGGAAGTAGTCGACTCTTGGCTACCTTTACCACCCAACCTAGAGACTGCAAGAACTGCATCACTCGTCCTGTGACACAACAACTCTCCTGATAAGACTTCGCTCTGATTAACCAGTCGTCTAGGTAAGAATGAACAAGAATCCCTTCTTTTCTGAGGGCCATGGCCACCACGATCATATCTTTGGTAAAAGTGCGTGGAGCCGTCGCAAGACCGAAGGGCAGAGCACGAAACTGGTAATGCCGTCCTAGAATTACAAAGCGCAAGAACTTGTGGTGAGCTGGACGAATAGGAATATGCAAGTAGGCCTCTGTGAGATCTAAGGCTGTCAAATACTCTCCCTGGCGCACTGCCACTATGACTGATCGCAGAGTCTCCATACGAAAGCTTGTGACTCAGAGCGCAATTGACAGCCTTGAGATCTAAAATAGGGCGAAGAGAGTCTTCTTTCTTCGGAACAACAAAATAAATGGAATACTGGCCTTGCCTGCACTCGGAAGGAGGGACTGGACAGATAGCCTGAAGATCTAAGAGCCTCTGTAGAGTGTCCCGAACTGCCCTTGCCTTGAGAGGAGAGCGACAGGGAGACTCCAGAAAGGCATCTGAAATAGGCTTTACGAACTCTAAGGCATAACCGTCTTGAATAACCTCGAAGACCCACTGATCTGACGTGATGTGGACCCACCTCTGGTAGAACTGAGAAAGACGAGCTCCGACCGGGACCAGAGGAGAGGCCCTCACACCTTCATTGGGTAGGCCGGATCTGGGAACGAAAACCTGGATTGGAGAAACCCGGTCCTCTGCGAGAACCCCGAAAGGACTGAGCCCTATTGTAAAGACGAGACCTCTGAGGTTGAAAACCCCGACCAGCTTGAAACCTACAAAAACCTCTCACTGAACTCCTACCAAACAAAGAACCTCGACCGGACAGACGAGGCCTATCTTGTGGTAGATGAGGAACTTTAGCATCTCCTAAGGAACTGACCAACTTATCTAATTCTTCTCCAAACAAGAAAGAACCCTTAAAAGGAAACTTGCTCAACTTTGATTAGGAGGCCGCGTCCGCCAACCAACCTTTCAACCACAGAGATCGGCGAGCAGCGACCCCCGAAGCCAGAGATTTAGAAGATGCTCGCAGCAAATCATACAGAGCATCAGCTAGAAAAGCCGCCCCTGTCTCAATTCTAGCCACTTCTACATCGATAGCTTGAAGGTCATCCACAGATCTGTCCAGGACTCTCTCCGCCCATCTAAAACAGGCTCTAGCTACTAAGGAACCACAAATGGCCGCCTGCACTGCTAAGGAAGAAACATCAAAACTAGTCCTGAGCAGAGAATCTAATCTTCTGTCCTGAACATCTCGAAGAGCCGTTCCGCCATCCACAGTGACCATATTACGCTTAGTCACCGCAGACACCACTGCATCCACGATCGGCACCTTAAGCAGAGCTTTATCCGCTTCTGGAATCTGATAGAGACGAGACATAGTTCTAGTCGGCCGAAAAGCCGCATCTGGAACCTCCCATTGTGCTTTAATAACGTCCCAAATGTCCTGATGCATGGGAAACGTTTTGGCAGCGGATCTAGACCCCTTAATCAAGAAGTCTACCTTACGGGTTTGAGAAACCGACAGAAGATCTTCAAAATTCAAAGTAGAGGAGACCATAGAAATAAGCTCCTGCAAATCGTCTTTGTGAAAGATTCTAGCCACTGAAGGATCATCCCCCTGGACAAAAGAAGCTGCCTCAGGATCTTTAGGAGAAAGATCAGGATCATTGCAGAGATTTTCAATAAAATCTTCCTCCTCTTCCAGATAGGGCATCTCCTGATCACGATCGGGCCAAAAATCCCCGCGAAAATCATCTTCCCTAAATTTTTTAGAGGGTGGAGGTGTAGGTCGGACAACCGCCACTGTCCCAGCTCCTGCATCACCTCTGCATCAAAAACGCCTGGTACATCTGGAGCACAAACTCAAGAGGAAAACCCCCTGCCTGAGTGGCTCCAGACTGCACCAGAGCTCCCGAATTAAAAGTATCAGAATTTGAAATAGTTAGGGCCGCGGGCTGTACACATGCAGGGCGAAGACGGATTCAAAATGGCCGGCGTTCGCGCCAAATTCGCTGGAGCGGCCTCCGGAGGCGCGCCCGACTCCTCAGGAGCTGCAGAAACGGACCGCGACGCAAGGAACCCGAGACCGACAACTGAGTGCCCGAAGTCGAAGGTAAAACAGAAGTGGACGCTCCTCCCGGCGCAGGACAGTATTTACATGCTCCGGAAGAAACTCCCCCCGACGCTGGCAAACAGTGCATCGCTTCAACTTTTCCGACATGGCGGTCACGCGCGTGCACGCGGTTCGCGCCTAAAATCCTTTAATCGTCAATTCTTTTTGTTTTAAAAACACAAGGCTCTGCTCCCGCCGACCAAACCAGCGCTAGGAAATAATGCCCCACCGAAAATGGAAGGTAAGAACAAGAACAACAAAACCTTTGCTCTGCGGTTTTACTTTTTTTTTTTTTCGCTGAGCAGCTACACAACACAGACACCCCACACAGTAAACAGAGCTGCCTGCTCGTTAAAACAATGGGGAAACAGTGCTTCAGATTCACACTTTTGTAAATTTAAGCTGGCTGCCTCTCCCAAAGGTAAAGCCTCTTTGCTAACCAAAAGAGGAACCCTTCCCTTAACAAATTGAAGTATAGGAGGGAGGTGGGGAGGAAAAGGGGGAGTGACCCAGGGCACCCGAGTATACACCCCTGAGGCTGAGATAATAAGCTGAGAAATACTAACAAGCCTCAAAAGAATTCCTGTGGCACAGAGAAAGAAAGAATAATAATAATAAAAGAATTATAAATTTAGAAAGAGAGACTAATGGGCTCACTTTCTACCTGCTGGGAGACTGAGAAAATACTGAGGCTAGGGTCACATGACCAGGGCTCTTATTGGCTCGCTAGAGTCAGAGTTTTTTCTCAGTCTCCAACCTGCTGGAAGGCGTGCACAACCCATCAGTCCAATCCTGGGCCGGTCCGGAGGGATGCTAAGGAATTATAGATTTTAAATGCAATCATCCATCTGAAGATAGCACTTCCAGCTCGTGGGATGCCTTCAAAGCCACTGTAAAGGGAGCTATAATCAACTTCTCTGCTGGTAAAAACTAAAAGAAATTTTGGAAAATTAAAAAATTCAAATTAAATCTTTAGAACAATCAACCAAGAAACATCTATATATGCCAAACTGCAAAAATCTAAAATTGAAATTATTTATAGGAAGTTCTTTCATATATTCACTCACAGAGATCACAGTTCTATGCAGAAAGTAATAAAGACATATTTTAGCCCAACTTTTGAAATCCAAAACCAACAGATCTAGAGTCCCACAAATTGACTCAAATGGTTATTTCCCACAAGGTGACTCCGATATTGCACAATTCCAGAATTTTTATTAAAAAAGCAAAAAAAAAACCAAACCAACTTTACAGTCCTGAGATTATATTTTTGCTCTCCGCCACAGCAATATTCCCTCCTACAATTTCTCTCTCTTTTTAAATTAGATTGTGATATCACTGAAGAGGAAATCCTTTCAGCCATTAAGGCTCTCCCCACTGGCAAGGCACCAGGCAATAATGGCTTTAATGCCGAATTTTACATGGCCTTTTCAGAAATTTTAGTCCCTAAACTACAATTTTAAAATCTAACTCCAAATGATCCCTATTACAAAGGCTCCTTTATAGAATCCACTACTGTTATCCCCAAGCCTGACAATGACCATAATGTTGAAAATTTTAGGCCAATCTCCCTAATTAACTAACAAAATATATGCCAAAATCCTTGCCAGCTGCTTACAAAAACTCCTACCCCAACTCATTCATAGAGATCAAAACGGATTTACTCTCAATCATCTTTCCAACAACAATTCAAGATTTTGGAAAATCCTGTCCCTATATAGTACTATCTCCTCCTAGATGTGAGAAAGCATTTGATAAAATAGAATGAGAATACTTATTTCATACACTAAAGTGGTTTTGTTTTGGGGATGATTTTCTACATAAGATAAAACTACTTTATAATTACCCTCAGGCCATCATTTCAGTCAACGGATCCACTTCTCTTCTCGTTACGAAGAGGAATGAAAGGGATGCCAGTTATCCCCCTTGCTTTTTAACTTGGTCCTAGAACCCCTTGCAGTGGCTATTCGATCTAACCCCTCCATTCAAGGAGTACAATTAATGACACCTTTAAACTCCCCATTTACGCAGATGATATTCTACTCTACACTACCATAGATTCTATCCCTTTCTTACTAACCTGCATAGACTTTTTCAGAGAATAGTGTGGTAGCTGAGCCTTTTGGATATGGTACTACATATCCATCTTCTTAGGTACAACATGCACTGAGAGGGAAGGTTCCTAGCTCTTCATCTGTGTATCATTAAGGATAGGGTGCAATGGTACAGTGACTTCTTCCTCAGGAGAGGACTCATCAGTCAACATCTCTGACCTGGGCTCTTCCTCCGATTCTAACTTAAATGGGATGGCAGAAGCCATCTCCCAGACCCTCAGGTGGAGATTTACATATCTCTTGAGGAGGGATCAGGGTCCTCCTCTAAATGCCATTCAGCGGTCCCGTTCAGACTCTTCACCGTAGTCAGGTTGTACTGAAAGAGCTGTGCCTGCCTCAACTCTATGGATCCATGTCCATGCTCCAAAGAGTATAGAGGTACAGACCTACTCTGGAGAAGTTTCCTTCCTAGATGTCGAAAGCGGTACTGTATTAGTCGAGGTTAACACCCTTTGAAGTGCTGGTGTCGAGGATCTCTGCACAGGCCTCAGAAAAAAAACCTAGATTTAATCTGCAGCTGGTGCAAGCACCCTTGATGCCTGAGGGATTTTCAACTGCATCACCTGCACCAGATCTTCCCTGAGCATGTCTCGGAACCGCTCATAGAAGGAAGGATTCGATAACAGTGGGAGAACCGGAAGAGAAGCAGCCTGAGAACATGTTGGTGTCAGACAGAAGTGGGGACCTGGCTGCTAGGAGACTTGGCAACCAGCACCTCTTCCAAGGAGGGGGGAGTGCTCCTCTGGTACTGGTGGTGCTCATGCCCCAGCGCTCCTGGTACTGTGCGTCGAGGAGGACCAATGCACAGGCTTCTTGAGCTGCCCCGATGCACAGCATCATGGCTCTTCTGTGCCAATGACTACAAATCTGTACATGCTCTTGGTTCTACTCCCAGCGACCGATATCGAGAGAGGTGGAGACCTCCTCAATATCGGTATACTCTCAGTGGATGCTGAAGTCTTGGCAGCCATTGAGGTTGATGCTTCCAGTGCCAATGTCGATGTATCAGCTTTTGAGGAACCAAAAGTTTCCCCTGATGAACCTTCTGCACCATCTGGGTCCTCAGCTACATTTGCAAACAGAAAGAACTTAGGCTCCTAATCAGGGCCAAGGCACCCGATGCACCAGTTGTGCAGGTCCATCACGGAAATCTCCCAATTACACTGGGCACACCTCTTGAAGTCACTGGGGGTCTTCTTGGACATAAGAGAAAAAGACTGCAGCCAAATTAAACTAAATTTTGAGTCGCAAAAAAAAAGGGGGCAATGCTCAAAACGAGGTAAGGCCTCTGGCCTACATGGGACTAGCAATACGCAAAAAATAAAGGAAATTTCAAGGGCTGAAAAACTAAGGTAAAATTATGTATCATACCTGATAATTTTCTTTCCATTAATACTATTTTACTACTACTATTTAGCATTTCTATAGCGCTACAAGGCATACGCAGCGCTGCACAAACATAGAAGAAAGACAGTCCCTGCTTAAAGAGCTTACAATCAGACAAAAAAAAAAGGGGTAGTATGAGTAAAGCGACCCTGGCGGAAGATGAGACGGGCAGCAGAGTTTTGAACCGACTGGAGAGGGGAGAGGTGACTAAGTGGGAGGCCAGCAAGAAGCAGATTGCAGTAGTCTAAACGAGAGGTGACAAGGGTGTGGATGAGGGTTTTGGTAGAGTGCTCGGAAAGAAAGGGGCGGATTTTACGGATGTTGTAAAGAAAGAAACGGCAGGTCTTGGCAATCTGCTGGATATGAGCAGAGGAGGAGAGAGAAGAGTCAAAGATGACCCCAAGGTTTCGAGCTGAGGAGACAGGGAGAATGAGAGAGCCATCAACAGAAATAGCAAACAGGGGGAGCGGGGAGGTGGGTTTGGGGGGGGGAAAATGAGAAGCTCGGTTTTGGTCATATTTAATTTCAGGTGGCGTTGAGACATCCAGACAGCAATGTCACACAAGCACGCTGAAACTTTGGTTTGGATGCAAGGTGAGATATCAGGGGTAGAAAGGTAGATTTGGGAGTCATCAGCATAGAGATGGTAGGAAAAGCCATGGGATGAGATTAATGAACCAAGGGAAGAAGTGTAGATAGAAAAGAGGAGGGGACCAAGAACAGAACCCTGAGGTACGCCGACAGGCAGAGGGATAGAAGTAGAAGAGGATCCACCAGAGTGAACACTAAAGGTGCGGAGGGAGAGGTAGGAAGAGAACCAGGAAAGGACAGAGCCCTGGAATCCAAGTGAGGACAGGGTATCGAGAAGTATGCTGTGATCGACAGTGTCAAAAGCAGCGGAAAGATCAAGAAGAATGAGGATGGAATATTGACCTCTGGATTTAGCCAGTAATAGGTCATTGGAGACTTTAGTAAGCGCAGTTTCGGTTGAGTGGAGAGGGCGAAAACCAGATTGTAGTGGGTCAAGAATAGCATGTGAGGAGAGAAAATCAAGGCAGCGGCGGTGAACAGCACGCTCAAGTAATTTGGAGAGAAAAGGAAGGAGGGAGATGGGTCGGTAATTAGAGGGACAAGTAGGGTCGAGTGAAGGCTTCTTAAGGAGAGGTGTGACCACAGCATGTTTAAAGGCAGCAGGAACAGTCGCAGTGGAAAGTGAGAGGTTGAGAATGTGACAGATAAAAGGAATAAGAGCAGGGGAGATGGCATTAAGAAGGTGGGTGGGAATGGGATCAGAGGAACAGGTGGTACATTTTGAGGAAGAAAGGAGAAGTGTAGTTTCCTCAATAGTAACTTCAGGAAAGGAGGAAAGGGAATGAGGGGAACGGACTAGTGGAGGGAGAGGTGGTGAGGTAGAGAAAGCAAGGTTTATCTTTTGAACCTTGTTGTGAAAGAATTCAGCAAGGGTCTGAGGAGATAATGAAGGGGGAGTTGGGGGAGGGGGCACCTTGAGGAGAGAGCTCAATGTGGTGAAGAGAAGTCGAGGATTAGAGCCAAGAGAGTTGGTCAGTTGGATATAATAGTCCTGTTTGGCACGTAAAAGAGCAGATTGGAAGGAGGTCAGCGTGAACTTAAAGTGTAAGAAATCAGCAAGGGCCCGAGATTTCCACCAGAGGCGTTCGGCGGAGCGGGTACAGGAACGTAGGTAGCGGATATTAGAAGTCAGCCAAGGTTGGGGTTTTGTACGCCTTACAGGGCGGGTCATCAAAGGTGCAGGAGTGTCTAAGGCAGAGGATAGAGTATTGTTGTAAGAAGAAACAGCCTCGTTGACTACTAATCATAGCAGATCAATCCATAGACTGGTGGGTTGTGTCCATCAACCAGCAGGTGGAGATAGAGAGCAATCTTTTGCCTCCCTGTATGTGGTCATGTGCTGCCGGAACATCCTCAGTATAGTCGATATCAAAGCTCCATCCGCAGGACTCATCAACAGAGAATTACACCCACAAAGGGACACTCTTTCCAGCCCACCACCACCGGGGCGGGGCAGGGGGGGGGGGGAATGGCATATCCTGCTACTGCAACCGCGGAGGCGCTGGCTTAACCCATCACTGCCAAAGCGGGAGGGAAACAAAGCTGCCCTACTACCAAGCGAAGTGGGAGGGAGCGCCAGCAAAATTTAGTTATCAATCCAGCCACCGCCAAAACGGGGGGAGAAGCAGCAGCAGCTCACTATAACACAAAGTAGTCTGAACTCAACAAAAAACAAATTGGAAGAACTTGAACTCGAAGTCCTTCTGAACAGGAACTGAAGACTGAACTTGAACCTCAAACATAACTGAAAAAAAACAGAAAACAAGATATCTGGGAGGGGCTATGGATTGATCTGCTATGATTAATGGAAAGAAAATTATGATACATAATTTTACCTTCCATATCATCAAGCAGATCAATCCATAGACTGGTGGGATGTACCGAAGCAGTACTCACCCAGGGCGGGACATAGAAATCCCAGAACGCAACACTGAAGCTCCAAACTGGGCCTCGGCCCGTGCTGCCACATCCAAGCGGTAATGTCGTGAGAAGGTATGAGACGACGCCCAAGTCGCTGATCTGCAAATCTCCTCCAAGGGAACGGATCTGGACTCTGCCATCGAAGCTGCCTGTGCTCTAGTAGAATGAGCCTTCAAGCTGGATAGGCGGCACCTTCCCTCCGGCCACATAAGCCGCCACTATTGTCTCCTTGACCCACCGGGCCACTGTAGGCTTAGATGCCTGCAGACCCTTACGCGGGCCTGCGAACAGCACGAACAGGTGATCTGACCTCCGGAAATCGTTGGTCGCCTCCAAGTATCTGATGACTCGTCTAACATCCAGACATTTGAGAGCAGGGTACTGCTCTGGATAATCCTCCCTACGGAAGGAGGGTAGACAAAGCTGCTGATTCACATGGAAGCGAGAAACAATCTTGGGCAGAAAGGAAGGAACTGGGCGAATCGACACTCCTGCCTCAGTGAACCGCAGGAACGGCTCTCTGCACGAGAGCGCCTGAAGCTCGGAAACCCTCCTGGCTGAAGCGATTGCCACCAAAAAGACCGCTTTCAACGTCAGGTCCTTAAGAGACATCCTCGATAAGGGCTCGAAGGGCAGCTTCTGCAGGGTCCGCAGCACCAAATTGAGATTCCACATAGGCCCTATCGATCGCAGAGGAGGGTGTAGGTGATTAACTCCTTTGAGAAATCGCACCACATCTGGCTGCGAAGCCAGGGAAGCACCCTTCAGGCGACGCAAGCTAGAGCCGCTACCTGGACTTTAAGCGAACTGAGCGACAGGCCTTTCTCCAGACCTTCTTGCAGGAACGCCAACACTGAAGTAATAGGCGCCGTGAAGGGCGATAAGGAGCCTGCCTCGCACCACAATGCAAAGGTACGCCAAACCCTGGTGTAAGCAGTAGAAGTAAAGCGCTTCCTCGCTCTCAGCATAGTGGCGATGACCTTGTCCGAGAAGCTCTTCTTCCTCAGCCGCTTCCGCTCAAGAGCCAGGCCGTAAGGCCAAAGAGGGAGGGATCCTCCATCACCACGGGACCCTGATGCAAGTGGCCCCGCTCTGCTGGCAGCCGCAGAGGACTGTCCACGGAAAGCCGGATTAGATCTGCATACCCAGGACGTCTGTGCCAATCTGGACCCATCAGGACCACACGGCCTGGATGCTTCGCCACCCGGCCCAGAACTCTGCCCATCATTGGCCAGGCCGGGAACAAGTAGAGAAGCTCCTGTACCGGCCACTGCTGGAGAAGAGCATCGACCCCCAGAGCTTGAGGGTCCCGTCCTCTGCTGAAGAACCGTGGCACTTGGCCAAGGTCGTCATCAGATCCAAGCTCGGCATGCCCCAGTGCTTCGTGATCTCCAAGAACGCCCAAGCAGATAGCTGCCACTCTCCGAGATCCATGGTATGGCGACTGAGAAAGTCCGCCTTGACTTTCATGACTCCCGCAATGTGAGCCGCCGACAGCTGTTCCAGATTCGCTTCTGCCCACAGGCATAACTTCATGGCCTCCCTGGCTAGACAGGCGCTCCTGGTACCTCCCTGGCGATTGACATAGGCCACAGCCATGGCATTGTCTGACAGGACCCGAACTGGTCTCAGTACCAGTACCTGGAAAAACTCTAGAAGTGCCAACCGAATGGCTCGGAGTTCCAAGAGGTTGATGGACCACTTCGCCACCGCAGGAGACCATAGCCCCTGCGCTGTCCTTCCCAGGCAGTGGGCTCCCCAGCCCGTCAAACAGGCGTCCGTCGTGACGACAATCCACTCCGGGGTCGTAAGAGGCATTCCGGCGGACAGCTTGTCTGACCTCAGCCACCAACTCAGCGCCTTGCGCATCGCTGGATCCAAGGTAAGGCGAATAGCGTAATCCTCCTAAACCAGAGTCCAACGCCGTAGAAGAGAGTGCTGTAGTGGTCTCATATGGGCCCTGGCCCAGGGCACTACCTCCATCGTGGCCGTCATGGAGCCCAACAGTTGCATATAATCCCAAGCCCGAGGAGTAGAGGAGACTAGGAACCGGCCCACCTGGGCCCGAAGCTTGAGACTCCGGTTGTCTGGCAGGAACACTCTGCCCACTTGGGTATCGAACCGAACACCCAGATACTCCAGGGACTGAGTCGGTCGCAACTGACTTTTCTCCCAGTTGATGATCCATCCCAGGGAGCTCAGAAGAGCAATGACCCTGTCTGTAGCTCTCCCACACTCTGCAAAGGAGGGGGGCTCGAATCAGCCAGTCGTCCAGATAGGGATGGACTTGTACTCCTTCCTTGCGGAGATAAGCTGCGATGACCACCATTACTTTGGAGAAGGTCCGCGGAGCCGTAGCCAACCCAAATGGGAGGGCTCTGAACTGAAAGTGCCGGCCCAGCACTGCAAAGCGCAGGAAGCGCTGATGAGGCAGCCAGATGGGAATGTGCAAGTAAGCTTCCTTGATGTCCAAGGATGCCAGGAATTCTCCTTCTTGTACGGCAGCTATCACGGAGCGGAGAGTCTCCATTCTGAAATGCCATATTCTCGAGGCTTGATTGACTCCCTTGAGGTCGCGAATAGGCCGAGAAGAGCCTCCTTTCTTTGGCACCACAAAGTAAATGGAGTAACGTCCCGTGCCAAGCTGATCTACTGGCACTGGGACCACCGAACCAAGGCGGAGCAAGTTGTCCAAAGTCTGCTGAACTGCCGCCACTTTGAGGGGAGACTTGCAGGGAGAGTTCACAAACCCATCTCTCAGGGGCAGGCAAAACTCCAACTTGTAGCCGTCTCTGATGGCTTCCAGAACCCAAGCGTCTGAAGTTACCCTGGTCCACTCGCCCAGAAACGAGGACAGCCTTCCTCCAATCTGCTCTGGGCCATGGACCAGGGCCCCGTCATTGGGTACGTGACCCTGGGGGAGGACCGGAGGAAGAACCTCCTGGGCGGCGGTCTCTGCAAAAGGAATGCTGCTTCAAAATGGCATCCGTCGCTGCACTCCGCGAAGGAGCCATGTGGGAAGCATGGCGCTTAAATTTTGCCTGATTCTTACCGCCGCCCAATTCAAGGGCAGCCATCTTTATACTGTCTCCCAACTCAAGGCAGATACAACAGAAGCCGTCCGAGTAGCGTGGCCGGCCAACGCTGGAAGGGCAGACATCGGGGGATGGGCGCCCAAAGAGGGACAAGCCGCCAACGCTCCAACGGAGGAAAAACCGGCTCAAATCTTGAAAGGTGCCCAAAAAGGGCTTCGCTACCTCCGATCCCCGCGCTTCCCGCTAGACGCGCGAACGCGATCCAGGGAGCGCTTTTTCGCGCCTTTTCCATCCACCGCCATGAGCCACATGGAGAACGTTCGGGGACCCCCTGCCCGCCAATAAAAGGTAAAATTACCTGCTTCTTGCCCCGAGCTGCGACGATTTGGTGTCCCAGTGAACAGCTGAAGATAAAAGCTTCCAGAACATTTTTTTTTTTTTTTCCTTTTAAATGGAGCCAGCGGGAGGGGGGAGAAAAGGAGGGACCTGGCTCCACCAGGTTTGCACTTGCTCAGGAAGAGCCCTCAACCCCAGGTACTCAACAAAGCCTAAGTAAATAGGCGTGGAGACCTAGCCAGAGCTGCTGCTGTGTGACCACACACCTGCTGAGATAGAGAACATACTGGGGATGTTCCGGCAGCACATGACCACATATATAGGGAAGCAAAAGATTGCTCTCTATCTCCACCTGCTGGTAGATGGACACAACCCACCAGTCTATGGATTAATCTGCTTGATGGTATGGAAAAGAAATTAAAAGGGAAGCTGAAAAAAAAAAAAAGGGTAAAATAAAAAGAAAAATATCCGAGATTGACTTGAAATCCCACATGGGAAAGCACAAGACACACACACACAAAAAAAAAACCCCACACGAATTGCACTTGTGGAGAACATGAAGACACGTCCTCCCTGCTCCATGGAAAAATTAAGACTGAGCGTTGGGCGGGAAAACTCCAGCACATGCGCAGTGCGACGCTAGTATAGATTTCTTGATCTCACTAGTCGGCATCTCCACCAGGCTCCATCGGATGACATCACCCAGCATTGAGAACAGGATGGCCTGCTTGGACTTGAATACTCCCATAGCATTCCTTTGGGTACAAGAGGTCCAACTAGACCACGATGCACACAACTTGGCAATAAAACTGTCCAGGCCTCACATTCTGAATGCAGCCAGACATACGTCAGATTATGGAAGTCCCCATGAAGCCCACAACTGAACCTGGTGTGCCATATTCACTTGTTAAAGAAAAAAATTAAGCTAGAAATCTCAAGACTGTGTACTTGTGTCAGAAAAACACTGAAGCCAACAGAAACCAGGTTTTTCTATTTCAGATGAAACCAAATTCGCCGCCCAAATTCAATAAAACCAACAAACTGAAGCCAAAACTTGGTTGGCCTCTAGGTACAAACTTTTTTTTTTTTTTTTTTTTCAAATCTACAATAAAAGGTATACAAAGAGTAAGACTAGACAGAAAAATCGAGCAGCATGTTATTTCTTTACTTTCACAAAGACAAAATACAATAGAAAATGAAGACCTGTATACTAGTTTGTATAAAAATATAACAAGACTTGTACTTCAGCCCATTTGTCACAGCAGTAATCTACTATGCATCCATCAGATGACCTGTCAAATCTAGTATACATCAAATAGTGATTTGCAACCTGTAAACCACTACCATTACTACTTACCCATTGGAAGAGGACCAGGAGGGTGTGGACCTTGATTCATTGGAGGTGGAGGGGGTTGCATCCAAGGTGGAGGTGGCCCATTGGGATTATGGGACATATGGTGTGCACCCATGCTGGGCATGGCATGAGTAAAACTGTGTGGGGCCCCGGGGCCATTTGGTCCACCTCCATGCATGCTATGATAGGCCCGATTATCTGAAGGGCTTGAGCTCATCCATGGGACACGGTTCTAAAATTGGGGGAAGGGGGTGTGGGGGGGAAGAGAAGAAAAACAAGGCTGTAGAATTAAATCCTGCTTCTAAAGTATAATACCACTTTGTCTCCGACGGTGACTGAACCTACACACAATGCTGGAAAAGTAGCCAGAAACATACTCACCGGAGGAAGCTGGTTGCTCCCTGGACCCGCTGATGGTCTCGGTCCACCCTGAAGAGTTGAGTTGGTGGGCACAGATGAGGATCCCATTGATACAGGTACAGGAGCTTCTCCCAGTTCAGCCATGAGAGAAAGGTACTCTTTATCCATGCGTGCCTTATCCTGAGCAGACTGCGGCTCACCAGGCCTGAGGGAGGGAAAATTAGAAATCTACAGAAGCTCCACAAAGAAGGATAAAAGATCTTACCAGAATTTTCATTCCATTAGTCCTTCCCACTAATACAGAATCTGTGGGATGGTTGTGTCCAATCAGCAGGTGGAGATAAAGAACTGAATGCTCCTCAGTATTTACACAGACAAGCAGTAAGGAGAAACTCAGACTAAACACAACCAACAAACTCACTAACCTAAAACTAACCAAACATGTGTAGACCTCATCTCTGTGTAACTTGTAGAGAACAAGAGATGCAGGAAGCACCATGCAAGAACATAAAAACTTAAGAATAGCTATACTAGGTCAGACCAATGGTCCATCCACCATAATATCCTGCTTCCAACCCAGGTCACAAGTACCTGGCAAAAACCCAATTAGTAGCAACATTTTATGCTTCCAGTCTTGGGGCAAGAAGTGGCTTCCCCCCATGTCCATCTGAATAAACAGACTACGGATATTTTCTCCAGGAACCTGTCCAAACCTTTTGGACCACATCCTCTGGCAGCGAGTTCCACAGCTTAACTATTCTTTGAGTGAAAAAATATTTCCATGTAATTTCATCAAGTGTCCCGGTCTTTGTACTTTTTGAAAAAGTGAAAGTGTGTGACAAGGCAGTGGCCATAGTCAGAAGGATGCTAGGCTGTATAGAGAGATGTAACCAGCAGAAGAAAGGAAGTGTTGATGCCCTTGTACAAGTCGTTGGTGAGGCCCCACCTGGAGTACCGTCTTCAGTTTTAGAGGCCATTATCTTGCTAAAGAAGTAGGAAGACTGAAGCAGTCCACAGGAAGGCAACAAGAATGATATGGGGCTTGCGCCAAAGGACATATGAGAAAAGACTGGAAAACCTAAATAAGTATACCCTAGAGGAGAGGAGGGACAGGGAAGGTATGATACAGATGTTTAAATACTTTAAAAGTATTAATATAGAAAACATTTTCCAGAGAAGGGAAAGTGGTAAAACTAGAGGACATGAATTGAGGTTGCAGGAGTAATGTCAAAAATTATTTTTCACAGAGAGGATGGTTGATGTCTGGAATGCCCTCCCAAGGAAGGTGGGGGAACGAATTCAAAAAGGCGTGGTATGAACAGAGTATCTCTAATTAGAAAAGAATGATATAAAAAACAAAACTTAAAGGGTTGAATGTGTGTTTGCATGTGCATGTAAAATGTGTGTCTTTTGTGCATGTTTCTTGTTCTAGTTCTCCCTTTTGACTGAAGGTTTTTTTCACAGTCTGTACGTTTAGATGGTCTCTCTTCAATGTCAAATCCCTCTGATAATGTCTCTGCTAAGAGTATGGGCTCACTATCCTGACATTCTTCTGGCAGGTTGCATACAGCTAGCACCATAGCTGTGCGATTTGCATAGGCCAATATATTTATATGAAAAGTATACCGCTTTCTGTCTCAAGACAGATAAAACAGTTTGTATCATTCAGGCGCCTTATCTCTGCCGCATATTAACTACATATTCAATTACAGGGGTGAAGGTATCAACTTTCCCTTCCCAATGTTCTCTTATTAAGTCAAGAGGCCCTTTCACCTTCTGGCCATAAAGCAATTCAAATGGATAGAACCCTGTAGACTCCTGGAATAATACTTCTCTGTATGCAAACAGTAGATAGGGCAAGTACTTCTCCCAGTCACGGTCTCCTGTTTCTATGAAAGTCTATAACATGTGCTTTAAATGTACCATTAAATCTCTTCACCAGCCCATTAGTGTCAGGGTGATATGGTGTGGTAAAACAGATTTCACTCCACAGTGTGCCCACAGATTCAGGATCAACTCATACAAACTCTCTCGATCTGAGTATAGCGAATGCTACATACCTGTAGAAGGTTTTCTCCGAGGACAGCAGGCTGATTGTTCTCACTGATGGGTGACGTCCACGGCAGCCCCTCCAATCGGAAACTTCACTAGCAAAGGCCTTTGCTAGTCCTCGCGCGCCCATGCGCACCGCGCATGCGCGGCCGTCTTCCCGCCCGAACCGGCTCGTGTTCGTCAGTCCCATATGTAGCAAGACAAAGACAAGGGAAGACACAACTCCAAAGGGGAGGCGGGCGGGTTTGTGAGAACAATCAGCCTGCTGTCCTCGGAGAATACCTGCTACAGGTATGTAGCATTCGCTTTCTCCGAAGACAAGCAGGCTGCTTGTTCTCACTGATGGGGTATCCCTAGCCCCCAGGCTCACTCAAAACAACAAACATGGTCAATTGGGCCTCGCAACGGCGAGGACATAACTGAGATTGACCTCACAACTTATCCAACTAACTGAGAGTGTAGCCTGGAACAGAAAAAACATGGGCCTAGGGGGGTGGAGTTGGATCCTAAACCCCGAACAGATTCTGAAGCACTGACTGCCCGAACCGACTGTCGCGTCGGGTATCCTGCTGCAGGCAGTAATGAGATGTGAATGTGTGGACAGATGACCACGTCGCAGCTTTGCAGATCTCTTCAATAGTAGCTGACTTCAAGTGGGCCACTGACGCTGCCATGGCTCTAACATTATGAGCCATGACATGACCCTCAAGCGCCAGCCCAGCCTGGGTGTAAGTGAAGGAAATGCAATCTGCTAGCCAATTGGATATGGTGCGTTTCCCCACAGCCACTCCCCTCCTGTTGGGATCAAAAGAAACAAACAATTGGGCGGACTGTCTGTTGGGCTGTGTCCGCTCCAGATAGAAGGCCAATGCTCTTTTGCAGTCCAATGTGTGCAGCTGACGTTCAGCAGGGCAGGAATGAGGATGGGGAAAAATGTTGGCAAGACAATTGACTGGTTCAGATGGAACTCAGACACAACCTTTGGCAAGAACTTAGGGTGAGTGCGGAGGACTACTCTGTTATGATGAAATTTGGTGTAAGGAGCCTGGGCTACCAGGGCCTGAAGCTCACTGACTACGAGCTGAAGTAACTGCCACCAAGAAAATGACCTTCCAGGTCAAGTACTTCAGATGGCAGGAGTTCAGTGGCTCAAAAGGAGGTTTCATCAGCTGGGTGAGAACGACATTGAGATCCCATGACACTAAGAGGCTTGACGGGGGGCTTTGACAAAAGCAAACCTCTCATGAAGCGAACTAAAGGCTGTCCTGAGATCGGCTTACCTTCCACACGGTAATGGTATGCACTGTTTGCGCTAAGGTGAACCCTTACAGAGTTGGTCTTGAGACCAGACTCAGACAAGTGCAGAAGATATTCAAGCAGGGTCTGTGTAGGACAAGAGCGAGGATCTAGGGCCTTGCTGTCACACCAGACGGCAAACCTCCTCCATAGAAAGAAGTAACTCCGGGAGGAAGTGACGTCAGCTCACGGAGATGGCTGCTTAGCTAAAGAGCTCTGTTAGCTCCGGAGCGAAAATAAGCTATTCCCCACTTAAATCGAGGAGATCTGTCTTCAAAAAACGAAATCGCAAGCGCTATGGCGGCGAAGAAGAAGCTGGCCAAATTTAAATTCGCGTCAGAGGCTCCGAAACCAAGCGGGAGTGCAGGAGCGCGAACGACGACACGAGGCTCCAAAATGGCGGTCGAGGATTATGAATCCGACCCGGACCTCGAGGAGAACGGGGAAAGTGACACAGAAATCTGTAAACAGGATTTTGTAAGGTGGTTTAAGGAGATAAAGACTGAACTGGTAACAACAAGGCGCAGCCTGCACACAGCAGTGGCGGAGTTGCGGGAGGAAATGAAGGAGGTTGGAAATCGGCTGGCGGAAGCGGAGGAAAAGACTGAAGCTGTCTCAGCAGAGGTTCGGGAACTGCAGAAGTCTCTCAAATTGGAACAGCAATCTAAGCAAAAGATGGAGATGTTGCTGGAGGACTTGGAGAACCGCTCACGGCGGTGCAATTTGAGATTCAAAGGGGTCCCGGAGGAAGACCAATTTAGGGACGCGGCCCAGACGGTTAAGGATATATGTGCCGTCTTATTACAGCAAGACACTAGCTCTGAAGAAGAAGTAAGAGGGGAGCCGGTGGAAATCGAGAGGGCTCATAGGAGTCTGGGGCCCCAACGAGGTGGAGTGCCGAAAGACATAGTTGCCTGCTTCCACAAGTTTACTGTGAAGGAAGCGGTGTGGCGAAAAGCGAAAAATATGGGAGAAATAGAATGGAAAAATGGGAAGATTAAAGTGTTCCAGGATTTGGCAAAGAAAACACTACAAAGGAGGAGAGACTTCAAAGAAGTTACATCATACCTTCAGAAGGCTGGTCTGAGGTATAGGTGGCTACATCCCTTTGGAATACAAATTACAGTTGGGAATAACACCCAGAGGCTACAAACTCATCTGGGGGCATGGAAACTCCTGCGTGACATGGGATGTACAGATCTGCCGAGAGAGGTGGAGGATACACAGCTGCAGAAGCCACATAGTCCGGTTCGAAAGGAGCGGAACGGATGGCAGAAGGTTACCAGACAGAAGGAACACCGATCACAGTCCATGGGGCAATCGGAGTTTGAAAATGAAGATGGCACCTGAAGAAAGTCAAGTTTAGACTTTTTGGTTTGACTTTTGGTCTGAAGACAGACAAACGGGGTGACCTGTAGGTTGTTATCGGTTGGTGTATTATGGGATAGTGTTGCAGGGGGGGAAGAAAGGTCGGGGAATGCTGCTGATTGAGTTAATTGTTACTAAGCGGTCCTCTGGGGAGGGCTCACTTCCTGAGGGGCATAACTGGCAGACGGGGGTGATGGCCAGTTGAGGGCAAGGCCCATAATTGGGAAGTCGGGGGGAGGGAACCAGGGGAGGGGGGGAGGGGGGTTAAGGGTGGGGTCATGGAATATAAATGGTTTGAACAGTCCTAATAAGAGGAGCATCATTTTTAGGGAGCTGCGCAGAATGAACTGGGACATAGCTTTCCTACAAGAAACGCATATCAGGTCGCAAGATACACACTTAATACTCAACAAAGGTATAGGAGAAGGTTAAACGCTGGCAGACCCCAAGGGGAGCAAAACGGGGGGGTTGGCAATTTATGTAAAGGATCATTTGCAATTTGTTAAAGAAGACATCTATAAAGAAGGGGAAGGGAGATGCATTGCCATTAAGGGGAGAACAAAGGAGGGCCCACTCACACTAATTAATGTTTATGCACCCAATGCAGGTCAGGGGAGGTTTTATGACCATCTTAGGCAAGAACTAGCGAACTTTGTGGAGGGGAAGATTCTCCTGGGGGGGGGGGGGGGATTTTAATTACACGGTAGAAGAGATTGACCATTCTAAAAGAGGAGTGGGTGGGGGGGAGCTAATCGATGTATGCTGCGTAAATTGATGAGGGAATTAGATCTAATCGATGTGTGGCGACTCCAGCACCCAGCCCAAAGAACATATACCCATTATTCCCATGCTCAGAGCTCCTATGCACGAATTGATATGATATGGGGTAGTAGGGAGCTATGGGGCGCAATTCATCAGACAGAGATTGAGAGCATTCATGCCTCAGATCATGCCCCAGTCTGGATCGCACTGAAGGGGTGGGACGCAAGGGTATGGGAAAGTTGTGGCGCCTCAATGAAACTTTACTAGATCAAACGGCAGACTGTCAGGAAATTCGAGAAGTCATTAAAGAATATCTAGAATTTAATGATAACGGAGAGGTGGGGGTGGGAACTTTGTGGGATGCACTGAAGGTGGTGACACGGGGACACCTTATCCGAAAAGGGGCTTTTCGGAAAAAGGAAAGAGAACAACATGAACTACAGGTGCGGAAAGAGCTGGCAAGACAGGAAGCTAGACACCAGAGGATAGGGGGAGCTCAGTATTTGGAAGAACTCCTGAAGTGGAGAAGGGAATTACAGACTATTCAGATGAAAAGGATGGAGTTTCATAGAAGCTTAATGCAACAGAATTTTTTTGAATATAGTAATAGGGCGGGAAACATGCTAGCAAGGAGGCTTAGGGAACGAAGGATAAAAAATACAATTGTAAAAATTAAGGGGGTGAAAGATGCGCTCTACTACCAGGATGATGAAATTAGAGAACAATTCGTGAACTTCTATGCTAAATTGTATGCTAAGGGAGCAGGGTCTCAAAAGCATGAGATCCATGAGTTCCTACGGGAGTTAGACCTACCAAAGATAACAGCTGAGCAGAGGGCGGAACTGGAAGCCCCAATTGACCTAGAGGAGGTGCTTTCAGTCATAAGAGGTTTGAAGAGCGGGAAGTCACCGGGATTGGATGGCTATACTGCCAAATTCTATAAGATTTTTCAGCAGGAATTAGGGCCGCTTTTGGTAAGGGTAGGGAATGTATGTTTTGTGGAAGGCAATCCGCCACTGAGCATGCGGGAGGCAGGGATCACGGTGCTACTAAAGCAAGGACGGGACCCTACAGTTTGTGGGTCGTATAGACCGATATCCCTGCTTAACGTTGATGTTAAGATTCTAGCAAAGGTAATAGCGGAGAGATTGAAGGTATTGCTCCCCTCGCTTATACATACAGACCAGTCAGGTTTTATAATGCATAGACAAGTGAGCGATAATATTAGGCGCACTTTAAACATCATTTGGGGAGCACAGAAAAGGGGGGACTCTTTGGCGCTGCTCACGGTCGATGCTGAGAAAGCGTTTGACAGAGTAGAATGGAAGTACTTATGGGAGGCTATGCTGGAAATGGGGCTAGGAAATTTGTTTGTGGGGTGGGTGAAAGGGCTGTATACGACTCTGGTGGCCCGGATCAAAGTTAATGGGGGCTGGTCAAATTCATTTGCCATTCAAAGGGGAACGCGGCAGGGCTGTCCCCTCTCTCCGTTGTTATTTGCTATATCTATAGAGCCACTCGCACAAAGAATTAGAAAGCTCAGAGATGCTAAGGGGATCCGAATGGGGGGGAGAGACCACAAAATGGCACTATTTGCCGATGACATATTGTTCTATGTGGGCTACCCGCTCCTGACGTTACCTATAATAGTGAGGGAATTGAAGTCTTTTGGAACCTTATCGGGCTTTAAGGTAAATTTGGATAAGTCCGAATTAATGGGCATTACGATATCAGAACCAGAGATGGAACAGTTGGGGAGTAATTTTGATTTCAGGGTGACTGCCACTAGCTTTAAATATCCAGGTATTAATATCTCGAGAGATCTTGATAATCTATATATGCTGAATTATATTCCCCTCTTTAGAGAAATCAGAAAGGACTTATATAGATGGAAGCAGGGTTGGTTGTCCTGGTGGGGTAGGATAGCAGCCATAAAAATGAACATCCTCCCTAGGTTGCTATTTCTGTTCCAGACATTGCCTATTCTAGTCCCTAAAGGGGAGATGTGTAAATTGCAAGCAGAGCTGTGTGGTTTCGTTTGGGGTGGGAAACAGGCCCGTTTGTCTAGGAGACTCATGTGGCGGACTGTGGAACAGGGAGGAAGGGGCATGCCGAACATCCTGTGGTATTATTGGGCAGCCCAATTGCAGCAGATAGGATTGTGGAGTAAAGTGGACCTCTCACCAATAACTAACTTGGAGCAGATCTTTGTACAGGGGGGAAATTTGGATGCACTTTTGTGGGGCTGGATCCCGGAGGTAGAATATAAGAGGATGGCCTTGAATCCCTTTGTATCCCATTTGCTGAGAATATGGGGAGCACTTAAGAAAAGATTGAGGAAAACCCGGAATAGATCCACATATGCTTGGATAACACAAGAGCCAGGGTTTATGGGAGGGAAAGAAAATCGGGTGTTTCTCACATGGTTTCAGAAGGGGTTGATCCGGTTTCGGGAACTTCTGGAAAATGGGGTGATCAAGAGTTTTGAGGTACTTAGGAGGGAATATGATCTGCCTGCGTCAGACATATTTGCATATATGCAGGTGAAGGACTATATGTGTAGGGAGATAGGGATGAAAGAGGATCCAACCATAACTGAAAAATTTGAAAATTTGTGGGGTATCATAGATCTACAGGGGAGAGGGATATCTAAACTTTATGATTATATTAGGGGAGGGGACTTTGTAAAATTACCGTACATGAAGGCGTGGGAGAGGGATCTGAATTGACTGAAATAGATTGGAGGCGAATTTGCTTAGAGGCCAAGAAAGCATCTATATGTGTTCTTATCAGGGAGAATGCATATAAGGTACTGAGCAGATGGTACTTCACACCGGATAAAATAAAAGCAATGTTTCCATATGCCTCAGACACATGTTGGAGATGTAAGAATGGGAGGGGAACATATTTCCATATTTGGTGGGAGTGTTCGGTACTACAGGTATTTTGGGGGGGAAGTAACAGGATCACTAACTACAATGTTGGGCAGTACGGTTCCATGTGATCCTAAGTGGTGCTTGTTGGGTTGGGGCAATAGGAGGGGGAAGAGATGGCAATGCAGACTAAAACGAATGGGTATGGCTGCGGCGAAAGCTATGGTGGCCTTAAATTGGAAACAAACAAAGGGCCCCACGGGGAAGGATTGGGTGGAGAGGCTTAAGATAATAGCGGCTATGGAAAAGATGACGGACAGGCGTAGAGGGAGATATTGTTCCACTGCTGATGAATGGACGCAATTGGAGACTCTCTTTACTGGGAACATAGAGAGTAGGATTAAGCTACAGTTTTGAAGGGTGGGAAGGGTGGGGGGGGGGGGGGGGGGGGGGAAGCGAAAACACTTGTGGAACGGGACTGAAGTTTACCTGGTTGGAAAGTTGGGGGAGTCATGGGCTCCAAACTGTTACATTGATTGATGTTCAATAAAAATTTATAAATTAAAAAAAAAAAAAAAAAAAAGAAGTAACTCCTCTTAGTGGAATCTTTCCTGGAAGCAAGCAAGATGCGGGAGACACCCTCTGACAGACCCAAAGAGGCAAAGTCTACTCTCTCAACATCCAGGCCGTGAGAGCCAGAGACTGGAGGTTGGGATGCAGAAGCGCCCCTTCGTCCTGTGTGATGAGGGTCAGAAAACACTCCAATCTCCACGGTTCTTCGGAGGACAACTCCAGAAGAGGGAACCAGATCTGACGCGGCCAAAAAGGAGCAATCAGAATCATGGTGCCTCGGTCTTGCTTGAGTTTCAACAAAGTCTTCCCCACCAGAGGTATGGGAGGATAAGCATACAGCAGACCTTCCCCCCAGTCCAGGAGGAAGGCATCCGATGCCAGTCTGCCGTGGGCCTGAAGCCTGGAACAGAACTGAGGGACTTTGTGGTTGGCTCGAGATGCAAAGAGATCTACCTAGGGGGTGCCCCACACCTGGAAGATCTGGCGCACTACTCTGGAGTTGAGCGACCACTCGTGAGGTTGCATAATCCTGCTCAACCTGTCAGCCAGACTGTTGTTTACGCCTGCCAGGTATGTGGCTTGGGGCACCATGCCGTGACGGCGAGCCCAGAGCCACATGCTGACGGCTTCCTGACACAGGGGGGGGGCGAGATCCAGTGCCCCCCTGCTTGTTTATGTAAAACATGGCAACCTGGTTGTCTGTCTGAATTTGGATAATTTGGTGGGACAGCCGATCTCTGAAAGCCTTCAGAGCGTTCCAGACCGCTCGTAACTCCAGGAGATTGATCTGCAGATCGCGTTCCTGGAGGGACCAGCTTCCCTGGGTGTGAAGCCCCTCGACATGAGCTCCCCACCCCAGGAGAGACGCATCCGTAGTCAGCACTTTTTGTGGCTGAGGAATTTGGAAAGGACGCCCCAGAGTCAAATTGGACCAAATCGACCACCAATACAGGGATTTGAGAAAACTCATGGACAGGTGGATCACGTCTTCTAGATCCCCAGCAGCCTGAAACCACTGGGAAGCTAGGGTCCATTGAGCAGATCTCATGTGAAGGCGGGCCATGGGAGTCACATGAACTGTGGAGGCCATGTGGCCCAGCAATCTCAACATCTGCCGAGCTGTGATCTGCTGGGACGCTCGCACCCGCGAGACGAGGGACAACAAGTTGTTGGCTCTCGTCTCTGGGAGATAGGCACGAGCCGTCCAAGAATCCAGCAGAGCTCCTATGAATTTGAGCCTCTGCACTGGGAGAAGATGGGACTTTGGATAATTTATCACAAACCCCAGTAGCTCCAGGAGGCGAATAGTCATCTGCATGGACTGTAGAGCTCCTGCCTCGGATGTGTTCTTCACCAGCCAATCGCCGAGATATGGGAACACGTGCACCCCCAGCCTGCGAAGCGCCGCTGCTACTACAGCCAAGCACTTCATGAACACTCTGGGCGCAGAGGCGACCCAAAGGGTAGCACACAGTACTGGAAGTGACGTGTGCCCAGCTGAAATCGCAGATACTGTCTGTGAGCTGGCAGTATCGGGATGTGGTGTACGCGTCCTTCAAGTCCAGAGAGCATAGCCAATCGTTTTCCTGAATCATAGGGAGAAGGGTGCCCAGGAAAAGCATCCTGACCAGATATTTGTTGAGGGCCCTTAGGTCTAGGATGGGACGCATCCCCCGTTTTCTTTTCCACAAGGAAGTACCTGGAATAGAATAAGTACATAAGTACATAAGTACATAAGTAGTGCCATACTGGGAAAGACCAAAGGTCCATCTAGCCCAGCATCCTGTCACCGACAGTGGCCAATCCAGGTCAAGGGCACCTGGCACGCTCCCCAAACGTAAAAACATTCCAGACAAGTTATACCTAAAAATGAGGAATTTTTCCAGTCCATTTAATAGCGGTCTATGGACTTGTCCTTTAGGAATCTATCTAACCCTTTTTAAACTCCGTCAAGCTAACCGCCCGTACCACGTTCTCCGGCAATGAATTCCAGAGTCTAATTACACGTTGGGTGAAGAAAAATTTTCTCCGATTCGTTTTAAATTTACCACACTGTAGCTTCAACTCATGCCCTCTAGTCCTAGTATTTTTGGATAGCGTGAACAGTCGCTTCACATCCACCCGATCCATTCCACTCATTATTTTATACACTTCTATCATATCTCCCCTCAGCCGTCTCTTCTCCAAGCTGAAAAGCCCTAGCCTTCTCAGCCTCTCTTCATAGGAAAGTCGTCCCATCCCCACTATCATTTTCGTCGCCCTTCGCTGTACCTTTTCCAATTCTACTATATCTTTTTTGAGATACGGAGACCAGTACTGAACACAATACTCCAGGTGCGGTCGCACCATGGAGCGATACAACGGCATTATAACATCCGCACACCTGGACTCCATACCCTTCTTAATAACACCCAACATTCTATTCGCTTTCCTAGCCGCAGCAGCACACTGAGCAGAAGGTTTCAGCGTATCATCGACGACGACACCCAGATCCCTTTCTTGATCCGTAACTCCTAACGCGGAACCTTGCAAGACGTAGCTATAATTCGGGTTCCTCTTACCCACATGCATCACTTTGCACTTGTCAACATTGAACTTCATCTGCCACTTGCACGCCCATTCTCCCAGCCCTTCTTGCCCGGATGGCACGGGCTCGACCGCATTGGCGCTGAGAAGGGCGGAGAGTTCTTCTGCAAGTACCTGCTTGTGCTGGAAGCTGCAAGATTGAGCTCCCGGTGGACAATTTGGAGGTTTGGAGGCCAAATTGAGGGTGTATCCTTGCTGGACTATTTGAAGAACCCACTGATCGGAGGTTATGAGAGGCCACTTTTGGTGAAAAACTTTCAACCTTCCTCCGACCGGCAGATCGCCCGGCACTGACACGTGGATGTCGGCTATGCTCTGCTGGAGCCAGTCAAAAGCTCGTCCCTTGCTTTTGCTGGGGAGCCGAGGGGCCTTGCTGAGGCGCACGCTGCTGACGAGAGCGAGCGCACTGGGGCTTAGCCTGGGCCGCAGGCTGTCGAGAAGGAGGATTGTACCTACGCTTACCAGAAGAGTAGGGAACAGTCTTCCTTCCCCCATAAAAACGTCTACCTGTGGAGGTAGAAGCTGAAGGCTCAGGAGGGAGCTTGTCCACCAAGCCCGCCAACTGCCGCACATTGTTCCGCATGTGTATGCTCGTGTAGAGCTGGTAAGACTGAATTTTGGCCATGAGCATAGAGGAATGGTAGGCCTTCCTCCCAAAGGAGTCTAAGGTTCTAGAGTCTTTGCCACGGGGGCGCCGAAGCATGCTCTCTAGAACTCTTAGCCTTCCTTTAGGGCCAAATCCACAACTCCAGAGTCGTGAGGCAACTGAGTGCGCATCAGCTCTGGGTCCCCATGGATCCGGTACTGGGACTCGATCTTCTTGGGAATGTGGGGATTACTTAAAGGCTTGGTCCAGTTTGCCAGCAATGTCTTTTTTTAGGATATTATGCATGGGTACTGTGGACGCTTCCTTAGGTGGAGAAGGATAGTCCAGGAGCTCAAACATTTCAGCCCTGGGCTCGTCCTCCACAACCACCGGGAAGGGGATGGCCGTAGACATCTCCCGGACTAAGGCCGCAAAAGACAGACTCTCGGGAGGAGAAAGCTGCCTTTCAGGGGAGGGAGTGGGATCAGAAGGAAGGCCATCAGACTCCTCGTCAGAGAAATATCTGATGTCCTCCTCCTCCTCCCACGAGGCCTCACCATCGGTATCAGACACAAGTTCACAAACCTATGTTTGAAGCCGTGCCCGGCTGGACTCCATGGAACCACGGCCATGGTGGGAGCGTCGAGAGGTAGACTCCCTCGCCCGCACTGGCGAAGCTCCCTCCGCCGACGTCGTCGGGGAGCCTTCCTGGGAGGCGACCGCAGTCGGTACCGCAAGCGGCACCGATGTCGGAGACCTCACCCCGGGCAAGGGGCCAGCCGGCGCCTCACTCGACGGTACCGGAGGCGCAAGCACCCCCGGTACCGGAGGGGAAGGGTGCAACAGCTCTCCCAGGATCTCTGGGAGAACGGCCCGGAGACTCTCGTGCAGGGCGGCTGTGGAGAAAGACATGGAAGCCGATGCAGGAGTCGAAGTCAGTCTGTTCCGGGCGTGGAGGCTGTTCCGGGCTGTCCAAGGTGGAGCGCATTGACACGTCCTGAACAGAGGGTGAGCGGTCCTCCCGGTGCCGATGCCTACTGGGTGCCGACTCTCTCGGCGACCCAGAGCTCTTGGTACCGACGCGGGAAGGAGACCGGTGTCGATGCTTCTTTGAATTTTTTTCAAACGAAGCATGTCACCGGAGCTTCCCGGTACCAACGAGGACGTAGAATCCAGTCGTCGCTTCCTCGGGGCCCAGGCCGAAGACGGTCGGTCTCGGGGGGGGCTGTACCGCAGGAGCCCTCAGGGTAGGGGGAGACCCACCCGAAGGCTCACTGCCACCAGCAGGGGAATGGACAGCCCTCACCTGCACTCCAGACGAAGCACCACCGTCCGACGACATCAGCACTAGTGGAGGTCCCGGTACCACCGACGCCGCCTTCCGATGTCTCGGCCCCGATGATGCAGAGGGTCGATGCCTCGATGCAATCGATAGTCACGGCCGAGGGCGGAGGTCTTGACGCTGTCGACGTCGATGCACTCGAGTCCCGTGCCGATGCCGACGAAGAGCCCGAGAACACCACGTTCCACTGGGCCAATCTCGCTACCAGAGTCCTCTTTTTCAAAAGAGCACAAAGACTACAGGCCTGCGGCCGGTGCCCAGCCCCCAGACACTGAAGACACGAAGCGTGCCTACCAGTGAGCGAGATTACCCGGGCGCACTGGGTGCACTTCTTGAAGCCGCTGGAAGACTTCGATGACATGGGCGGAAAAATCACGCCGGCGAAATCAAAATTAGCGATGATGACGAAAGGCACCAAAAAGAAGGGAGAAAAAAAAACCGTACCGAGGCCAAATAGGCCAGTCCCGAAAGCGAAAGGAAACTTACGCGGGGAAAAAGCTGGAAACACGGGAAAGGGGTAAAGACCTGAACGGTCTCTCTCTCTTTTTTTTTTTTTTTTAAGTGAAAATCGCGAAGACGCGCGAGGTCAACTTGAGGGGACCGAAACGGCGCAAAACGCGACCGTCCCGAGCGTGGACAAAAGAAGACTGATGAACACGAGCCGGTTCGGGCAGGAAGACGGTCGCTCATGCGCGGTGTGCATGGGCTAGCAAAGGCTTCGCAATGTGGGCCGCCGACAGCTGTTCCAGATTCGCTTCCGCCCACAGGCATAGCTTCATGGCCTCCTTGGCTAGAGGGGCGCTCCTGGTATCTCCCTGGCGATTGACATAGGCCACAGCCGTGGCATTGTCCAACAGGACCCGTACAGGCCTCAGCACCAGTACCGGGAGAAACTCTAGAAGCGCCAACCGAATGGCTCGGAGCTCCAGGAGGTTGATGGACCATTTCGTCTCTGCAGGAGACCAGAGCCCCTGCGCTGTCCGTCCCAGGCAGTGGCCTCCCCAGCCCGTCAAGCAGGCGTCCGTCGTGACGACAACCCACTCCGGGGTCGTAAGAGGCATGCCTGTGGACAGTTTGCCTGGCCTCAGCCACCAGCTCAGCGCCTTTCGCACCGCTGGATCCAAAGGAAGGCGGTCCATCGTGGCCGTCATGGAGCCCAACAGCTGCACATAGTCCCACGCCCAAAGAGTAGAGGCGGCTAGGAACTGGCCCACCTGGGTCTGAAGCTTGACGCTCCGGTTGTCCGGCAGGAACACTCTGCCCACTTGGGTGTCGAATCGAACTCCCAGATACTCTAGGGACTGAGTCGGGCGCAGCTGGCTTTTCTCCCAGTTGATGATCCATCCTAGGGAGCTCAGAAGAGCAATGACCCTGTCTGTAGCTCTCCCGCACTCTGCATAGGAAGGGGCTCGGATCAGCCAGTCGTCCAGATAGGGATGGACTTGCACTCCCTCCTTGCGGAGGAAGGCCGCGATGACCACCATTACTTTAGAGAAGGTCCGTGGAGCCGTAGCCAACCCGAACGGGAGGGCTCTGAACTGGAAGTGTCGGCCCAGCACTGCAAAGCGCAGAAAGCGCTGATGAGGCGGCCAGATAGGAATATGTAGGTAAGCTTCCTTGATGTCCAGGGAGGCCAGGAATTCTCCCTTCTTCACCGCAGCTATTACGGAGCAGAGGGTCTCCATCCGGAAGTGCCGAACTTTCAAGGCCTGATTGACTCCCTTGAGGTCGAGAATAGGCCAAGCAGATCCTTCTTTCTTTGGCACCACAAAGTAAATGGAGTAGCACCCCTTGCCAAGCTGGCACCGGGACCACCGCACCCAGGCGGATCAGGTTGCTCAAAGTCTGCTGCACGGCAGCTGCTTTGACCTGAGACTTTCAAGGAGAGTTTACAAACCCGTCTCTTAGGGGTCGGCAGAACTCTAGCTTGTAGCAGTCTGATGACTTCCAGAACCCAAGCATCTGAAGTTACCCTGGTCCACTCGCCCAGAATAGAGGACAACCTTCCTCCTATCCGCACTGGGCCATGGACCAGGTCCCCGTCATTGGGTACGCGACCCCGGGGTCGGGCCGGAGGACGAACCTCCGGGACAGCGGTCCCTACGAAAGGAATGCTGCTTGGGGGAGAAGTTCCGTTTGAAGGAAGCGGAGGCAGAGGAGGTCGACTTGCCCGGGCGATACCGACGGGCTTCCTGGAATCGGCCCTTAGAGGAACCAGGACAGGCACTGCCGGCCCGAGTCCTGACCTCCGGCAACCTCTTGCCCTTGGATGTGCCGAGCTCCGTCAGGATCTTGTCCAGCTCGTCCCCAAAGAGCAGCTTGCCTTTAAAAGGCAGCTTGGCTAGGCGAGATTTAGAGGCATGGTCAGCAGACCAGTGCTTAAGCCATAGCCACCGCAGCGCAGAGAATGTCTGAGCCATGCCCTTGGCCGAGGCTCTCAAAACATCATACAGCAAGTCTGCCAAGTAGGCCAAACCCAACTCCAGGGTCGGCCATTCCGCCCTCCAGCAAGGGTCCGAGGGGGAAGCCCGCTGCAAAACAGTCAGGCACGCCCTAGCCATGTAGGAGCCGCAAACCGAGGCTTGCAAAATCAGAGCGGCCGCCTCAAAGGACGACATTAAGGCCGCCTCCATTCTCCTATCTTGGGCGTCCTTCAGGGCAGTGCCACCTTCCTCCGGCAGCGCCGTTTTCTTAGTCACGGCAGCGATTAGGGAATCTACCGTGGGCCAGACAAAGGCTTCCCGTTCTCCCTCAGGAAAGGGGTACAGACAGGACATAGCCCTGGCTACTTTCAGGCTCGCCTCAGGGGCATCCCATTGCGCTGAAATTAAGGTCTGCATGGCTTCATGAACGTGGAAGGTTCTAGGCAGGCGCTTCATTCCCAGCATAATGGCGGAGCCAGTAGAGGCTGAGAGAGAGCCTTCCTCCGGAGAGGCAATCTTCAAAATGCTCATGGCCTGCACAAGCAGGTTGGGCAAATCCTCTGAGCGAAAAAGCCGCGCTGCAGAGGGGTCGTTCGCTCCATCCGAGCGAGGATCAGACTCTTCCATCGATTCCGCTAAGGATCTCTGGGAGAACTCAGACACGCTGCCGTCATCCACATCAGAGGAGACCGAGTCCCCCGAGGGTGGAAGATCCACCTGAGGGCGCTTAAGCATAGAGGACTCATCACCCCGATCAGGGAGGTGGGCAGGGGCAGTGCTCTGCATAAGGAAGGCTTGATGCAGCAGCAAAATGAACTCAGGGAAGAAACTCCCCAGTCTGTGCATTTCTGCAGCCTGTGCCGCGGCCCTAGAGGCGCCCTCCATCTGCGCTCCCAGTAGCGGGGGAGAGGCGCGTTACGCGTCCAAAATGGCGTCCGGCGCGAAACTCCAAGAAGGAGCCGCGCGGGAAGAAGGGTGTTTTAATTTCACCGACTTCTTACTGTCGCCCAATTCAAGGGCAACCAAGCTATTAACGTCTCCCAACTCGAGGACGGCCCAAGAAGAAGCAGCCGACCGAGCCGCGTGGCCGGTCACGACCGGGAGGGCGGCCAGCGGGTGACGGGCACCTACGGCGGGAAAGGCCGCCGCGCCGGAGAAACCGATGAACTCTCCCGGTTCTGAAAGGGCGCCCAAAAAGGGTGACTCTACCTTAGATCCCCCCGCTAGGCGTGCGAACGCGTTCCAGGGAGCGTCTTTTCGCGCCCTTGCCATCCGAGGCCATAGCCACGTGGAGACCGTTCGGGGAACCCCCTGCCCGCTAGTAAAAAGTAAAAATTACCTGCTTCTTGCTCCGAGCAGCGACGACTTGTTCCAGTGAGCAGCTGCAAATGGACGTCCTTTTTGAACGTTAAAAAAAAAAAAAAATTTAAACGGAGCCAGCGGGAGGGGAGAGAAAAGGAGGGACCTGGCACCACCAGGTTTGCACTTGCTCACGATGAGCCCTCAACCCCAGGTACTCAACAAAACCTAAACAATTAGGCTTGGAGACCTAGCCAGAGCTGCTACTGTGTGACCACACACCTGCTGAGATAGAGAACATACTGGGGAATTTCCAGCAGCACATGACCACATATAGAGAAGCAAAAGATTACTCTCTATCCCCACCTGCTGGTAGATGGACACAACCTACCAGTCTATGGATTGATCGGCTTGATGATAGGGAAGTATCGGTTGAACCGCTAGATGACTGAGGGGTAAAAAGAGCAAATCGGGGAAGACAATGCCATAGTTGAGAAATTAAATGAAGTCTTTGCTTCAGTCTTCACTGAGGAAGAACTGGGAGAGCTACCGGTGCCAGAAATGGTATTCAAAGCCGAGTCGGAGAAACTGAATGAAATCTCTATAAACTTGGAGGATGTAATGGCTCAATTTGACAAATTGAAGAGTATCAAATCTGAACCGGACAATATTCATCCCAGAGTACTGATAGAATTCAACAATGAACTTGCAGAACTACTGTTAGTAAGGTGAAATTAGGCCTTACCTGCTAATTTTCTTTCCTCTAGATCCTCCAGACCGTTCAAGACGCTTGGGTTATGCACTCCTACCAGCAGAAGGAGACTAAGAACACTAAAACTTCTTATACAAGTTAGCCTGTGCAGACCTTCTACTAACCAGTAAAACAGTAACAAAGCAGAGGAACAAAACACCGCCACCTAAACAAAACCACTGAATCCACACTCAGATCTCCTCCCCTTAAGACGGGGGAATTCAACTGCAGATGGGCACAAACGGTACCACAAACGGTACCACAAACTGCCCTTAGTAAAACTCCAGGACCCAAATCACAGGAGCTACTAGAAATATCAGCAACTGAAGTCTAAAGAAATTATCATACTGAACTGTCCGATACACTGGGTGGGCTCTTGAACTGTCCGATACACTGGGTGGGCTCTTGAACGGTCTGGAGGATCTAGAGGAAAGAAAATTAGCAGGTAAGGCCTAATTTCACCTTCCTCAGCAATCCTCCAGACCGTTCAAGACGCTTGGGACGTACCAAAGCAGTAAACACATCTAAGGGTGGGACCTGCAAAGCCCAAAGGACAGGACTGCAGCTCCAAAACTGGCATCCTCCCTTGCCTGTACATCCACTCTGTAATGTTAGACAAAACAATGAAGGGAGGACCACACCGCCGCTCTACAAATGTCCACCGGTGGAACAAAACTACTCTCTGCCCAAGAAGCCGCCATCCCCCTAGTGGAATGTGCCTTGAGCCCCACCGGCACCGTACGACCATGCAATATGTAAGCCGAAGAGATGGCATCCTTCAACCACCGAGCTATAGATGCCTTAGAATCAGCCGCTCCCTTCTTGGGCCCCACATGAAGGACAAAACCTGTACGAAGACCTGAATTCCTCCGACCTGCGCAAGTAAACCTTCAACACTCTGCGCACATCCAATTTTGCCAAACGGCGCTGAGAAGCATCCACCGTCCGGTCCCCCAAGACTGGCAACGAAATCACTTGATTGACATGAAAGGAGGATACCACCTTAGGCAAAAACGAAGGCACTGGACGGAGCAAAACCTTTTCCTTAGAAAACCACAGAAACGGAGGCCTACATGAAAGAGCCTGAAGTTCCGAAATCCGGCAAGCTGACGATATGGCTACCAAAAAGACCACCTTCATAGTAAGGTCTTTTATCAAACAAGACTCCAAGGGCTCAAAAAGAGAACCCGCCAAAGAGTCAAGAACGATATTAAGATCCCACTGAGGAACTACCGGCCCCTGAGGAGGACGAAGCAACTTCACCCCCCTCAAAAAACGGACCACATCCGGGAAAGACGCAACTGACCTGCCCTGCACCTTACCCCGAAAGCACGCCAAAGCAGCCTGCTGCACCTTCAAAGATGACAATGAAAGGCCCTTCTCAAAACCATCCTGCAAGAAATCTAAAATGCACGACACAGAAGCTGTCAAAGGGACACACGCCCGGTCCCCACACAGGCACATAGGCCAAAGACGTCGAACGTTTGCGAGACTGCATCATCGTCTGACTCACCTGAGGGGAAAACCCTTTCCTTCTCAACCGTTCCCTCTCAAGGGCCACACTGTAAGAGAGAACCGATCCGGCATGACAAGTGGACCCTGACACAACAGCACTGAGCCCCCCAGCCGCAGAGGCTCGCCTTCTAACAGGCGCATCAGATCCCCGAACCACGGCCGACGCGGCCAATTCGGAGCCAAAAACAACACCAGACCCGCATGACGTTCTACCCTCTGTAGGACTCGACCTATCAAGGGCCACGGGGGAAACATACAGCAATACCCACTGAGGCCACGGAAGGACCAACGCATTGATCCCTTCCGCTCGCGGATCCCGACGCCAACTGAAATACCAAGGAACCTGAGCATTCTGTGCCGACGCCATGAGATCCACTACTGGCATTCCCCACTTTAGAACTATCTGGTCGAACACCAACCAGTGCAGAGACCATTCTCTGGGGTCCAACATGTGTCTGCTCAGAAAATCCGCGTTCACGTTGCCCACCCTGGCCACGTGCGCCGCTGAAATCTGCACTAGCTGCCTTTCCGCCCAACTCATGAGCAGAGCTGTCTCGATTGCCAACCTCGGACTCTTTGTACCACCCTGACGGTTGACATACACTACCGCTGTTGCGTTGTCGGACATGACTCTTACTGCCTTTCCGACCACACTTGAGCGAAACGCCAACAGAGCTAGCCGAATCGTCCTTGTCTCCAACCGGTTGATACACCGCTGAGCTTCCTCCGTCGACCACCGCCCCTGCACAGACTGACCGAGACACTGAGCTCCCCAGCCCGGCAGACTGGCATCCGTTACTAGAATCACCCACTGAGGAGGTTCCAACGGCATACCCTTTTTCAGATGGGCCGAGCACAGCCACCACTGGAGACTGCACCGAGGAGCCCCCCTCAATGGCAACCGCAACTCCAAACTGTGTACCTGGGGAGACCACCTGGACAACAGAACCACCTGAAGCTGACGCATGGTACTACCTCTATTGTGGCTGCCATGAGGACCAGAACCCGAAGGTACATTCGAACTCTGAACGGACATTAACAGCCGGACCTGCTGCTGAAGAGAGGCGATCAGAGAATCCGGCAGAAAAACACCACCCACTGCCGTGTCGAACCGCACTCCCAAGTACTTCAGACTCTGCGATGTGATCAACTGACTTGACTACATTCACTACTCATCCGAGCGATTCCAGAAACGCGACCACCTGAGCCGTCGTCGCCACACTATGAGCCCGAGACTTCGCCCGGATCAACCAGTCGTCCAGATACGGATGCACCAGAATTCCCTGCCTCCGCAAAGCTGCTGCTACCACCACCATTATCTTGGAGAAGGTGCGTGGAGCCGTTGCCGGACCAAAAGGCAAGAGCACAGAACTGGAAGTGCCTCCCTAAAACAGCAAAACGAAGGGAACGCTGATGGGCCTCTCGAATCGGCACGTGCAGATACGCTTCCGCGAGATCCAATGACGTGAGAAATTCTCCCTAACGAACAGCTACTATGACCGAGCACAGAGTCTCCATGCAGAAGGATGGCATCTTGAGCGCCCCATTGACCCTCTTGAGATCTAAAATGGGTCGAAACTGGTCCTCCTTCTTCGGCACCACATAGTAAATGGAATAACAACTCATTCCCAGCTCGTGCCGAGGAACAGGTACCCCAGTTCTCAACTGGATTAAGCGACCCAGAGTCTCTTGAATAGCCTTTAACTTGACTCGAGAGTGACAAGGAGAGGGAAGAAACAGATTCGGCAGCAGGTGCTCGAACTCGAGCGCATAACCGTCGCGAACGACCTCCAGCACCCACTGATCTGAAGTAATTTTGGTGCACCCCTGATAAAAACAAACGACGTCGCGCCCCGACCTTCACCAGAGGCTTGACCTGCACACCTTCATAAGGAGGACATTACCAATTCCGGCACCTCCAAAGGAGTCCCGACCTCCTCGACGAACCCCTCGAAAGGAATGCGTCCGCTGGAAAAACCGGCTTTTAGAAGGAGAGACAAATCTGCCCGGTCTGTACCGCCTCGCGTCCTTAAACCGACCTCTAGCTGAACACCCTCGACTAGCCACCTTAGGCCGTAACTCCGGCAACCGTGAGACCTTGGTATCCCCAAGACCACTCATCAGTTTATCCAAGTCCTCTCCCAACAACATAGAACCTTTGAAAGGTGGAGAACACAACTTTGCTTTAGAGGCTGCAACAGCCACCTAGCCCCTAAGCCAAAGAGCCCTGCGAGCCGTCACCGCCAGAGCCATATTCTTAGCCGAAGCCCTTAGCAAATCATAAAGGGTGTCTGCCAAAAACAAAGACCCCCATCTCCAATTTGGCCAGGTCCTGAACCAAACCAGTCCTATCTAACGCAGGCTCATCCAAGAGCTTCTCCGCCCAACGGAAACAAGCTCTGGCTACCAAGCCCCCCCCACACAGAGGCTTGCAAGGCCAAAGCAGACAAATCAAAGCTGCGCTTCAGAAAGGACTCTAGCTTCCTATCCTGAGGATCCCGTAAGGCTGTACCGCCATCCACCGGAATGGCCATAGCCTTAGTAACCGCCGTAACCACCGCATCAACAGTAGGTGCTTTCAGCAGGGCCAAATCTTCTGGAGGCAAGGGATACAGCCGCGCCATAGCCCTAGACACCTTACAAGCAGCCTCCGGCACAGACCAGTCCTGAAAAACCATGTCCCTAATTGAATTCATGGGAAAGGAACGGGAGGCTCTCCGAATCCCCATAACCAAGGGATCTACCTGGGGTCCCTCCGCAGAGGGAGTGGCTGCTGGAGCAAACTTCAAAGTAGAGATCATCTGATCAATGAGCTCTAACAACCCCTCCTTATGAAAAATGCGAACCACTGAAGAATCTTCCCCAGGTCTTAGCCCATCCTGATCCTCAGACACATCTAAGAGATCCTCCAAACGTCCGACCCAGGCAGAGAAAGTATCTCCATAGGCTCTGAAATAGCCACCCGTGGGCGCTCAACTCCCACTGAGCTAGCAGCCTCCGGGGAACAAACAGCCTGAGAGGGGCCAGCTCTCCAGGCATTATACAGAGACCAAACTCACTCAGGGGGGAAGCCAGACCCCCCCCCCCCCCCCGATGCTGCTGAAGCCACAACACTTCCCGCAGTCTCCGCGATGGACCCCCCTCACTCCCAAGGTGGCAGGTCCATCGCGTGATCCGCAGCTATACTAGGCACGCTTCCCGCCACACACGGGGTCCCCCGGCGCCGGTACAGAATGCGCGGCCAAAAGGGCCGCGCTTCCCGCCAAGAACGGCCCCGTCGAGGCCGACCCGGGACGCGCAGCCAAAATGGCCGCATTTCCCACCAAAACCAGCCTCGCCGTTGCCGGCCCGGAATGTGTGGTCAAATCGCCGCCCAACACCTCCACCGACTCAGAGGAAAGTACAGGGGGAAAGCACTGACAACGTAGGCTCCCCACAAAGTCTACATTGGCCACCTTTCACTTCAACGCCGCTCTTTGCACAAAACCGACACCTCGCCGGCTTAGACATAATGGCCATGAACACAATAAAAACAAACAGTTGCTTTGTGCTCTGACAGACTAATAGGCAAAACCGCCTAAGGCAAGAACGCCCTTGAAGATGTTTTCTCTCTGGACTGCCACAAGAACGGCCAAAACAGCCGTTTAAAAACGTTTTGTTTTTTTTAAACCTCGTTGCTGATGCCTAAACGCCTCAAGGGTACAGAACGAGGTCTGTAGCTGAGGTCAAGCAGCCCTCCAGAGGAAGAGCACAGGGAGAGGGACCCGGCCACCCGGGTGTGACACCCCACAGGGAATAAGAAGCCCCTTAGAACTTACACCCTGTGAAAGAGATCCAAGTGTGGGTTCTTTAACATTTACAACCAACCTAGAAACCCCAAACGGGCCTACCAGACTGAGTACACTGCACAGGCTGCACACATCTACTCTCTGCTGAGACTGAGAAAATACTGGTTAGTAGAAGGTCTGCACAGGCTACTGGTATAAGAAGTTTTTGTGTTCTCAGTCTCCCTCTGCTGGTAGGAGTGCATAACCCAAGTGTCTTGAATGGTCAAGACGGAGGATTGCTGAGGCAATGGCCATTTTTCTCAATGGAGGCAGGTGAATAGTGGCGTGCCGCTGGGATCTGTACTGGGACCAATGCTATTTAAGGTATTTATAAAAGATCTGGAAATCGGAATGACAAGCGAGCTGATTTAATTTGCAGAGGAGACAAACTATTCGAAGTTGTCAAAAACTGCAGGAACACCTTAGGAAACTGGAAGTCTGGGCATCCAAATGGCAGACAAAATGTAATGTGGACAAAAGCAAAGTGATACATATTAGGAATAATCTGAATCATGAATATCTGATGATAGGGTCCACCGTAGAAGTCTTCTGTCCAGTGTGTGGTAGCGGCGGTCAAAAAAAAGCAAACAGGATGCTAGCCATTATTAGGAAAGGGATACAAAATGAGAGCAAGATTATAATGCCTCTATCGCGCCATGGTGCAACCTCATCTTGAGTACTGCATTTAATTCTGGTCACCAAAAACAAAAAAAAGATAATGGAATTAGATAAAAGTTCAAAGAACAGCGACCAAAATGATAAAGGAGATGGAACTCCTCCCATATGAAGAAGAGACTGCTGAGGGGGATATGATTGTGGTCTATAAAATCCTGCATGGAGTAGAATAGGTAAAAGAGTATCGGTTTTTTGCTCTTTTAAAAAGTGAAAAGACCAGGTGACGCTCAATGGAATTTCATGGAAATACTTTTAAAACAAAAAGCAGGAAATTTTTTTTCCACTCAGGATGTGGTAACAGTGATTAGCTTACCTACATTTTTAAAAAGTTTGGACAAATTCCTGGAGGAAATGTCCTTAGTCTGTTATTGATATGGACATGAGGGAAACCACTGCTTGCCCCAAGATTGGTAGAATGGAATGTTGCTACTAACTGGGTTTCTGCCAGGTAGTTGTGACCTGGATTGGCCACTGTTGGAAGCAGGATACTGAGCTAGATAGACCACTGGCCTGACCCAGTATGGTTCTTCTTACAGTGGTGGAAATAAGTATTTGATCCCTTGCTGATTTTGTAAGTTTGCCCACTGACAAAGACATGAGCAGCCCATAATTGAAGGGTAGGTTATTGGTAACAGTGAGAGATAGCACATCACAAATTAAATCCGGAAAATCACATTGTGGAAAGTATATGAATTTATTTGCATTCTGCAGAGGGAAATAAGTATTTGATCCCCCACCAACCAGTAAGAGATCTGGCCCCTACAGACCAGGTAGATGCTCCAAATCAACTCGTTACCTGCATGACAGACAGCTGTCGGCAATGGTCACCTGTATGAAAGACACCTGTCCACAGACTCAGTGAATCAGTCAGACTCTAACCTCTACAAAATGGCCAAGAGCAAGGAGCTGTCTAAGGATGTCAGGGACAAGATCATACACCTGCACAAGGCTGGAATGGGCTACAAAACCATCAGTAAGACGCTGGGCGAGAAGGAGACAACTGTTGGTGCCATAGTAAGAAAATGGAAGAAGTACAAAATGACTGTCAATCGACAAAGATCTGGGGCTCCACGCAAAATCTCACCTCGTGGGGTATCCTTGATCATGAGGAAGGTTAGAAATCAGCCTACAACTACAAGGGGGGAACTTGTCAATGATCTCAAGGCAGCTGGGACCACTGTCACCACGAAAACCATTGGTAACACATTACGACATAACGGATTGCAATCCTGCAGTGCCCGCAAGGTCCCCCTGCTCCGGAAGGCACATGTGACGGCCCGTCTGAAGTTTGCCAGTGAACACCTGGATGATGCCGAGAGTGATTGGGAGAAGGTGCTGTGGTCAGATGAGACAAAAATTGAGCTCTTTGGCATGAACTCAACTCGCCGTGTTTGGAGGAAGAGAAATGCTGCCTATGACCCAAAGAACACCGTCCCCACTGTCAAGCATGGAGGTGGAAATGTTATGTTTTGGGGGTGTTTCTCTGCTAAGGGCACAGGACTACTTCACCGCATCAATGGGAGAATGGATGGGGCCATGTACCGTACAATTCTGAGTGACAACCTCCTTCCCTCCGCCAGGGCCTTAAAAATGGGTCGTGGCTGGGTCTTCCAGCACGACAATGACCCAAAACATACAGCCAAGGCAACAAAGGAGTGGCTCAGGAAGAAGCACATTAGGGTCATGGAGTGGCCTAGCCAGTCACCAGACCTTAATCCCATTGAAAACTTATGGAGGGAGCTGAAGCTGCGAGTTGCCAAGCGACAGCCCAGAACTCTTAATGATTTAGAGATGATCTGCAAAGAGGAGTGGACCAAAATTCCTCCTGACATGTGTGCAAACCTCATCATCAACTACAGAAGACGTCTGACCGCTGTGCTTGCCAACAAGGGTTTTGCCACCAAGTATTAGGTCTTGTTTGCCAGAGGGATCAAATACTTATTTCCCTCTGCAGAATGCAAATAAATTCATATACTTTCCACAATGTGATTTTCCGGATTTAATTTGTGATGTGCTATCTCTCACTGTTACCAATAACCTACCCTTCAATTATGGGCTGCTCATGTCTTTGTCAGTGGGCAAACTTACAAAATCAGCAAGGGATCAAATACTTATTTCCACCACTGTATGTTCTTAAGAGTACTGGGCTCCTCTTTATGAAAAAAAGAATCTCAGTACTTTCAGATCATCCCCCTCCTCTAACAGCTCATTTAACAAAGGCTCCTCTAAATAGACAGGAGGCCACATCAGATAAGGAGGGAGAAGCAGAGATTATCTGCCCACTCCTGGAGGTCTAAATGAGCTCTCTTAAGAGTCAGAGGGGCAGCAACTCTAACCACTTGAGTAAAAATAGGCCTTCTGTAAGAGCAATACAAACTCTGGAAAAAACAAAGATCCCGATGCAGCTGAATGCTCTGTCAGGCTCAGAGGCTATAAAACGGAAGCTGTGCTCCAAATGTGATGCCCAAGGCTGCTCCTCACTGACAGTCGGCCCCAATAAAATGGCGATCGTTATCATGCTCTCCTGCATCAGTTCACTGACCCTGCTGGACAGCCCATAAACCCCAGCATATACAGATGCTGCGCCAAATCCAAAGAAGTACTGCCACTGGCCGTTTCCTCCATGTTCCGTGTGATTATTGGCTTACACAATGCAATGCCCACCGCTAGCTCTCAGGTCCCACAGCAGGAACACTGCTCAACTACCTCTGCAGAGTCCCATCACCAGCACAGCACGTGTCCCAAATGTGAAGCAGGATCCCTCCCCTACATCAAGCAGAAATTGCAGCGCTCCAATCATTCTAAAGTCAAACTTTAGTCGGACTTGCCACTGCTGGATGCTCCTCCCAAGCTCACAGTCTTCACAAGTCTTACCCCAGATGAGAAACACTCATACTCTGTGTCCCTCACGCTCCAGCAAACCTTTCCTTCTCTCTCTCTTTTTTTTTTTAAGGTTGTTTTGCTGGAAAAGGACAGCTCCACAGGAAACAGGGAAGAGGTGAAGAAGGGAAGAAGAAAACTCACGGGGCACCAGAGACAGAGATCTGAAGACATCCAGATCTGATTCTGTAGACTCAAGCCACCCGCAAAGCTCAACTGGGGACACACTGATCAACTGAACCAGGAGCAAAGCACTCAGAACCAGAGGCTGAAGTGCCCATCCACCTGCTGGAGATAGAAAATACTGAGGAGCTGGACTGGATGCCAAGAGATGTCTCAGCTCAATTTTCAGTTCTTTATTCCCCACCTGCTGGTTGATGGACACAACTATCCCACAGGTTGTGGAATAGCGGGAAGCTATGTGATGGAAAAAATTTAGCTCTCCTGGGTTACTTCAGTCCTATTAAAATTATGTAGCATTTGTGTTGCAGAACTAGTTAGGGACTTGAATTCAAAACATGCAATGATGCATCTCATACAAGAGAAAATACAGATATCTCAAGCACTAAAAGTAGAAGGTATATTTGTTATCGTAACAAACAGAATATCATACAATTTAAAACTAGACCACACTGAATAACAAATTATGTCCTACCACACAACATATAACATGTAGAATGATATAAAATTCACAGCAGCAAGAAAGGATAACTTACTTTAAGAGGCTCATGCTGAAGGGAGATTCAGCATTCAGGGTCAACCAGGCAATAAATTTATAAAAGAAAAAAGAAAAAACAATTATTAGAAAGGGCTCCCAAAGATTTTTTACCAATAAAGCAAAGTTACTCACCTGTAGCAGGTGTTCTCAAAAGGAGAGCAGGCCAAGTATTCTCACAGCTGGGTGACATCTGACGAAGTCCAGGGCAGACGCTGACTAGCGAGTCTGAACTTTCTAGTAGCATCCCACTGCGCATGAGCAAGTGCCAGGGCCAATTTTAGACCTTCTGGGGCTCAGGACAGAAATTAAGGAGAGGCCCCTTCTGATTCTCTTCCCTGCCCTCCCCCCACTACTAACACACATAGTACAACTTTAAATAACCTTTATTCTGTAAATAGAAAAACTGGAACAGGGAGGTAAAAGGGAGATAGCAACCGTAAACAAAATTACCTTCAGTTGTAGAATAATCCTGCTTTGGAGGGTTGTTCCCTCCTCCAACAACAGGTACAGCGGGTTGTTTCAGAAGCCCACTTGGGCCACTAGGTATATTATTTGGGGAGTGTGATTGGGGGTGGTTTGGAGATCCACCGAACCTCCAGCCCCATGTGTCCTCGTGAGGGGTGATGGGTGCTTGGGAGGGCATTAGGCCACCAAGGCTCATTTTGGGAGGTGGGTCCAGCCAACAGCCTGGTCTGCTTGATTAATGGGGGGGGGAGGCTAAACTAATACCAGCTCTGAACTGGCACAGGTTTAAGGTGCTATTCTGCTTCTACGATCAGAGTGCTGTTCTCTGTTCATATGGGCAGAATACAAGCAGAGCTCATTTAAATCTAATTTAAATGAACTCTGCGTTATGGCTTCGCTAGAGTGCTTTCAGCCCAATGATCATGGGGGCGCAAGTAAATGTGTGCACTAGTGGCCTCTAGCGCCTGCATTTACCTTTGCTCATCGGGCTATCAGTGAAACCCGTCTTTAATTAAATTAGAGCTCTTCTTGTGTCACTGTTTCATACCAAAGGGACTAGCCACCCCTAATAAAGCAAACGCTTTGCAAAATTGGTATTAAAGAAAACAGAATAAACAATTTCCCCAATACTACTAAAAAAAAAACTACTAAAAAAAAAAAAAGTTCCATTCACTTTTTAATACAATTTTCTGTTCGTATGATTTAAAGAACACAAGTGACCCCCCCTTTGTTGTTTTTTTTTAAATGCCTTATTACACTTCAAAGCATCAGAATGGATTGTACGTGTATAGAGAGGTGTCTCCTTTTAAATTCTGAACAAAAGAAAGGGGCTGCATTATTTATATCTACTGGCCCTGGTGCGGCAGTCCGGGGTCCACAGCAGTGAGAGGAAGGAAAGAAGGAAGGATGCTGGAGAACTGAATATGAGGCAGCGCAGTGGCATCTCCCCCCCCCCCCCCCTCACAACTTCAGTTCTCCGGCTTCCTCCTTCCTCCCTCTAACTGCTGTGGACCGCCGCACTAGGGCAGGCACATGTTAATTAATTTGTGCTGTGTCGCCTGCGTGCTGCTGTTAATCTGACAATTCCGCTGGAGGACTAAAAGGTAACAGTGACCCCTTGAAGCTGTGGGGCCCAGGACAGCTGCCTGTGTACCCCCCCCTCCCCCCCAAAAAAAGAAAAAAAAACAAAAGCCCTGGCTAGTGTCACTCCACCCACCACAGGTCCCTCAGTCATATAAAATAGCTGAAAAATACTCTCCCACCTCCCGTTGGAGTTGTGGGAGAGACATGCACTGTTGAGGCCATGTGACCGATCAATCAACATTTGCCGAACTGTAACCTGCTTGCTGCTGCGGACTGCAAAGGATAGTGCTGTCAAGGTGTCCGCTCTTGCTTGTGGGAGAAAAGCCCAAGACTAAAATGTATCAAACAGGGCTCCTATGTACTCCAACTGCTGGACCGGAAGAAGGTGGGACTTGTGGCAGTTTATGACAAACCCTAATAGCTCCAAAACACCCAAAACGTTAGGTGCACTGATTCTGTCACCCCTTCCTGCGATGTGCTCTTAAACACATACTTCCAGATTGCATAAATATGACAGTATTACCACTAGACACGGTGAAAACCATGGGCGCTGACGCGAGGCCAAATGGCAGAATGCAGTACTGGGAATGGTGTTTCCGAAATCTGAGATACCTCCTATGACTGGGAAGTATCAAAATGTGGGTATAAGCATCCTTCAAGTCCACAGAGCACAGTCAATCATACTCCTGAATCATAGGGAGAGGGTGCCCAGGGAAATCATCTGGAACTTCTTTGACTAGGAATTTGTTCAGGGCCCCTAGGTTTAGGATGAGACAAAATCTCACCTCCCCCTCCCCCCCCCCCCCCATTTTGCACCAAAAGGAGTACCTGAAATAGAATCCCTTCCCTTCTTGCCCTGGTGGCACAGGGTCAACCACATTGGCCTGTAGAAAGGTGGCTATTTCCTCTACAAGTACCTGCTTGTTGATGTATGAAGCTCAGTGGTGGGCAATTTGGCATTCTGATCCGGCATGACAAGTGGACCCTGACACAACAGCACCGAGCCCCTCAGCCGCAGAGGCTTGCCTTCTAACAAGCGCATCAGATCACTGAACCACGGCCGACGCAGCCAATTCGGAGCCACCAACACCAGACCCGCATAACCTTCAACCCTCTGTAGGACTCGACCTATCAAGGGCCACGGGGGAAACACGTACAGCAATATCCGCTGAGGCCACGGAAGGACCAACGCATCGATCCCTTCTGCTCGCGGATCCCGACGCCGACTGAAATACCGAGGAACCTGAGCATTTTGTGCCGACGCCATGAGATCCACTACTGGCATTCCCCACTTTAGAACTATCTGGTCAAACACCGACCGGTGCAGAGACCATTCTCCGGGGTCCAACATGTCTGCTTAGAAAATCTGCGTTCACGTTGTCCACCCCGGCCACGTGCGCCGCCGAAATCTGCACTAGCTGCCTTTCCGCCCAACTCATGAGCAGAGCTGTCTCGATTGCCAACCGCGGACTCTTTGTACCGCCCTGACGGTTGACATACGTTACCGCTGTTGCGTTGTCGGACATGACTCTTACCGCCTTTCCGACCACACTTGAGCGAAATGCCAACAGAGCTAGCCAAATGGCCCTAGTCTCGAACCGGTTGACAGACCACTGCCCCTGTGTGGACCGACGGACACTGAGCTCCCCAGCCCAGCAGACTGGCATCCGTTACCAGAATCACCCACTGAGGAGGAGGTTCCAACGGCATACCCTTTTTCCGATGAGCCGAGTACAGCCACCACTGGAGACTGCGCCGAGGAGCCCCCCCTCAATGGCAACCGCAACCCCAAACTGTGTACCTGAGGAGACCTCCTGGACAACAATGCTGCCTGAAGCTGACGCATTTGCGCCCTGGCCCATGGTACTACCTCTATTGTGGCTGCCATGAGGACCAGAACCCGAAGGTACATTCGAACTCTGAACGGACATTAACAGCCGGACCTGCTGCTGAAGAGAGGCGATCCGAGAATCCGGCAGAAAAACACCACCCACTGCCGTGTCGAACCACACGCCCAAGTACTCCAGACTCTGCGATGGGATCAACTGACTTGACTTCATTCACTACCCATCCGAGTGATTCCAGAAACGCGACCACCTGAGCCGTCGCTGCCACACTGTGAGCCCGAGACTTCGCCCAGATCAACCAGTCGTCCAGATACGGATGCACCAGAATTCCCTGCCTCCGCAAAGCCGCTGCTACAACCACCATTATTTTTTTTTACTTTTTTTCCTGATTTTTATTTTTTTGTTACATTTATACCCCGTGCTTTCCCACTCATGGCAGGCTGAAGGTGGCTTACATGAGGCAATGGAGGGTTAAGTGACTTGCCCAGAGTCACAAGGGGCTGCCTGTGCCTGAAGTGGGAATCGAAATCAGTTCCTCAGTTCCCCAGGACCAAAGTCCACCACCCTAACCACTAGGCCACTCCTCCACTTACATTTGTACCCTGCGCTTTCCCACTCATAGCAGGTTCAATGCGGCTTACGTATTATATACAGGTACTTATTTGTACCTGGGACAATGGAGGGTTAAGTGACCTGCTCAGAGTCACAAGGAGCTGCCTGTGCCTGAAGGGAATCAAACTTAGTTCCTCAGGACCAAAGTCCACCACTCTAACTACTAGGCCACTCCTCCATCATTATCTTGGGAGAAGGTGCGTGGAGCCGTTGCCAGACCAAAAGGCAGAGCACAGAACTGAAAGTGCCTCCCTAAAACAGCAAAACGAAGGAAACGCTGATGGGCCTCTCGAATCGGCACGTGCAGATACACTTCCGTGAGATCCAGTGACGTGAAAAATTCTCCCTGACAAAAAGCCACTATGACTGAGCACAGAGTCTCCATGCGGAAGGTTGGCACCTTGAGCGCCCCATTGACCCTCTTGAGATCTAAAATGGGTCAAAACTGGTCCTCCTTCGGCACCACAAAGTAAATGGAACAACCACCCATTCCCAGCTCGTGCCGAGGAATGGGTACCACAGCTCCCAACTGGATTAAGCGACCCAGAGTCTCCATAGGCTCCGAAATATCCACCCGTGGGCGCTCAACTCCCACTGAGCTAGCAGCCTGCGGGGAACAAACAGCCTGAGAGGGGCCAGCTCTACAGGCATTATACAGAGACCAAACAAACTCAGGGGGGAAGCCAGACCACCCCCCCCCCCCCGACGATGCTGAAGCCCGAATACTTCCCGCAGTCTCTGCAACGGACCCCCTCGCTCCCGAGGCGGCAGGTCCATCGCGTGATCCGCTGCTAAACTAGGCGCGCTTCCCGCCACACACGGGTCCCCCGGCGCTGGTACGGAATGCTCTACCAAAAGGGCCGCGCTTCCCGCCAAAAATGGCTCTGTCGAGGCTGACCCGGGACGCGCAGCCAAAATGGCCGCGTTTCCCACAAAAACCGGCCCTGCCGTTGCCGGCCCGAAATGTACGGTCAAATCGCCGACTCAGGGGAAAGCACGGGGGGCAAGAGCGCTGACAACGTTCTCAGTCTCCCTCTGCTGGTAGGCGTGCATAACCCAAGCGTCTTGAACGGTCTGGAGGATTGCTGAAGAAACAAGCGATTCATGTCCATCCGTTCCATTCTTCCACTAATTATTTTGTAGACCTCTATCATATCTCCCAATCAGCCATCTTTTCTCCAAGCTTAAGAGCCCTAGCCACTTTACCCTTTCCTCACAGAGAAGTTGTTCCATTTGCTTTATCAGTTTTGTCACCCTTCTCTGTACCTTTCCTAATTCCACTATATCTTTTTTGAGATGTGGTGATCAGAATTGCACACATGTTGTATTACTAACAGAAGGTGAAATTAGGCCTTACCTGCTAATTTTGTTTGCTCTAGACCAGTGATGGCGAACCTATGGCACGCGTGCCTGAGAGGGCACACAGAGCCCTCTCTGTTGGCAAGCATGCCCAGCCACTCTCCCAGCAGAGAGAGAAAAGTAGTTACCTCAGGTTTTTTACATTGTCTGGCTCTGTTCTGGGCTGGCTTGCTTCCCTGTACCTCTCTGGCTCGCTTCTTCAATGTTCTGGGCTGCCGGCAGGGTCAGTGCAGTAAGCACACTGCCTTCGGCGGCCCGGAAGCTTTCCCTCTGTTACAGTTTCCTGTCCCGCATAGGCGGGATGCTGCAACAGAGGGAGAGCTTCCGGAGCCGCCGAAGGCAGTGTGCTTAGTGCACTCACACTGCCAGCAGCCCGGAATATTGAAGAAGCGAGCCAGAGAGGTACAGGGAAGCAAGCCACCCCAGAACAGAGCTAGACGACATAAAAAACCTGAGGTAACTACTTTTCCTTCTCTTCCGCTGTTTCAGCGAGAAGCTTTCAAGTGAGGCAGGCAGCTGTACAGCAAACATAACCTTCGTGGGACTTGAAAGCCACGGAGACCCGTCTCAGAGATTCGTCGAGGCCTTCCTTATTCAACACACACACTTTCCTATGCTCCCTGGCTATCATGGGATATTTTAAAGAATAAGTAGTGCAAATTGACACAGGGACTAACTGCAGGAAAGAATTGTAATGAAAACCGCTGACTGGTAGAGAGTGATGTGGCTGAAGAACAATGTGGATGCTAATGAGTAAGTAGAACAAAGTTGTAAACTAGATGATCTGAATGGCAGGATGCAGAAAATGGTAGTAAATGACAATAAAATGACCAGGGCTGGCTTTAAGGTAGGGTGGACAGAGGTTGTCTCTGGGAGACAGTATGCCACTTACCCCAGAACTGGCTCTGCCAGTAGTAGATGCTCAGAATATCCTAACCAAGTCGTAAGCAAGAATGGAGAGGGGTCGGCCATCTCAATCGGCCCCTGAACCAGTCTCACCTGAGGCCCCAGGGGAATCGGATCCTGTACTAGCAAACGCATCAGATCTCCATACCACGGACGACAAGGCCAATTGGGCGCAATGACGACCGATCCGCTGCACTCGGCCCACCAGCGGCCACAGCGGAAACACGTAGAGCAACTGCTGAGTCGGCCACGGAAGAATCAACGCGTCGATGCCCTCGGCTCGAGCATCTCTTCGACTGAAAAACCGAGAGACTTGCGCATTGTCAGCCGACGCCATGAGATCCAACATCGGTCGACCCCACTGCAACACTATCCGCTCGAACACGGAGGGATGGAGAGCCCACTCTCCGGGATCCAACATATGCCTGCTTAGATAATCCACGCTCACGTTGTCCACCCCTGCCACGTGCCCCGCCGAGAGGCTCTGAAGATGAGCTTCTGCCCACAACAGCAACTCTGCCGCCTCTACAGCTAACCCTGGACTTTTCGTTCCCCCCTGTCGATTTACATAAGCGACGGCCGTGGCATTGTCGGAAAGAACCCTGACTGCCTTGCCTTCTAGAAGACTCTGAAAGGACCGAAGAGCTAACCGAATTGCTCGCGTCTCCAGGCAATTGATGGACCAACACGCCTCCTCCAACGTCCAAAGTCCTTGGGCCACCTGCCCCAGACAATGCGCTCCCCCCAGCCCGTCAGACTCGCATCCGTGGTCAGCACCACCCAATTCGGAGTCTCTAGTGGCATGCTTTTCGCTAGGTTCGGAGAGTGGAGCCACCAGCGGAGGCTGCGAAGAGCAACCTCCGGCAGAGAGCCTCTCCTCCAAACACTGGGACTGAGGGGACCAACGAGACAACAAAGCTCCCTGCAACGGTCTCATATGGGCCCTGGCCCAAGGAACTACCTCTATGGTTGCCGCCATCAGCCCCAGTACCTGAAGATACTCCCACGCCGAAGGCGCCCTCTGAACTCACGGATCTGAGCTTGCAGCTTGGAAACGCGAGGAGCTGTCAAAAACACCCGGCCTCTCTTTGTGTCGAAACGGACTCCCAGATACTCTAGGGACTGCAACAGTACTAGGTGACTCTTGGCCAGATTGACAACCCAGCCCAGCGACTGCAAAAAGGTCACCACCCAGCCAGTGGCCTCCTCGCTCTCTTTGTTTTGGCCCGAATCAGCAAGTCATCTAGATACGGATGAACCAAAATGCCCTGCAACCGCAGAGCAGCCGCCACAACCACCATCACCTTGGAAAAGGTGCGCAGAGCTGTTGCCAGGCCAAATGAAAGCATACAAAACAAAGTGTCTCCCTAACACCACAAAATGAAAGAAACGCTGGTGCGCCTCTAGGATGGGGATGTGCAAGTAAGCCTCTGTAGATCTAAAAAAGTCAGAAACTCCCCTTCCTGCACCGCTACAATGACTGGAGCGTAACGTCTCCATCCGAAAGGAAGGAAAAGCCACACTGAGCCTGCCATGAGTGGGAAAGCACGGGGTAGGAAAAAAAAAAAAGGAACTTTTAGAGTTGCATTGACCTTCTTGAGGTCCAAAATGGGCCGAAAAGAACCCTCTTTTTTGGGAACCACAAAGTAAATGGAGTAACAACCCACTCCTCGTTCACCTGGAGGAACAGGCACAACTGCTCCTAAACCAAACAGACGCGACACAGTATCTCGCACCGCTCTCGCCTTGCGCCTTGAATGACAAGGAGATACAAGGAATAAATCAGACAGAGGACCGTCAAACTCTAGTGCGTACCCATCTTGCACTATCTGCAGCACCCACTGGTCTGACGTGATCTGGACCCACCTCTGGTAGAACAAGCGTAAGCGAGCCCCCACGCGAACCAGAGGCTGGGTCCCCAAACCATCATTGCGACACACGGGACGGACCAGTCGCTCCTGAAGAGGAATCTCGCCCTCTACGGCGGCCACCTCGAAAGGACTGGGTTGTCTGGAAAAAATGACCCCATGTCCCACCAGATGACCTACCAGGCCGATACCGCCGAGCTTCGCAAAACTGTCCACGCACCGCAGACCCCTTTAGAAGCCTTAGGACTAAGCTCCAGAAGCCAAGGAACCTTAGCGTCACCAAGACCCCTAACCAACTTATCCAATTCCTCCCCAAAAAGCAAAGAACCTTTAAAAGGGAGCGAACAAAGTTTTGCCTTGGAAGCGGCATTTGCAACCCAGCCCCACAACCACAGGGCCCGTCACGCTGCCACCGCTAGGGTCATGTTCTTGGCCGAAGCCCGCAACAAATCATATAGCGCATCTGTCAATCTGTCAAGAAGGACGACCCCATCTCCAACTTTGCCAAGTCCTGAATTAAGGAGGCCCTATCAGCCTGCGGGCTATCTAGGAGCCGCTCAGCCCAATGGAAACACGCCCGAGCCACCAGACCTCCACAAACCGACGCTTGCAACGCCAAAGCAGACAAATCAAAACTGTGCTTCAGGAAAGTCTCCAATTTCCTGTCCTGAGGGTCCCGCAACGCAGCCCCCCCATCCACAGGAATTGCTGTAGCCTTAGTCACTGCCGTCACCACGGCATCCACGGTCGGAGGCTTAAAAGAATCTCTATCCTCCTGCGGAAGGGGGTAGAGCTTAGCCATAGCCCGAGCTATTCTACACTGAGCTTCCAGCAAATGTCACTCCTGCATAATCATTTCTCCGAGATACGCGTTCATAGGAAAAGTACGAGATACCCGTCGGATCCCCTTAACCAGTGGATCCTGCTTCTCGTCTGCTAACGGAGCTGCCGCTGGATCAAATGAGAGTCACAGACAGCTGCTCAACAAGGTCCGACAATTCGTCGCTGTGGAAAATGCGCACCACCGAAGGGTCCACCCCAGGCAGCACAAGCTCCCTCTCTCGACCAGCCAATGACCCCTCATCCTCCTCCAGGGGACTAAAGTCGCCCTCCGAATCCGGAGGAGAAAAACTCTCTAAGTCCTCAGACCACTCTACACATGGTCTCTTAGTGCTAGCCCCACCCGTCCCAAGACTAAGGGGCTCCACTCGCGTTGGCCCGGCCTGCCAGGCCTGGAATAAGCTCCAAATAAATTCCGGAGGGAATCCCATCTTGCCAGAGGCATCCCCCCCCCCCCCCCGAAAGGCCTGAAAACAGGCTGCCCTGAGGTCCCTCCAACCATCTCTGGGCCTTGCGGAGCCGAATCCAAAATGGCGGCGGTTCCCGCCAAAATCGGGACCACCACTGAACCGCTAGCCTGAGGCGCTGCAGCCTCCTGAGAGCCAGCTGCGGGGACCTCCACCGTTAACACCGGCGGCGCCAAAGCTGGAGACTTGGGTTCCCCACAAAAACGGCAGGAATCGCCAACCACATCGACCCCCCGACGCGCACAAGACCGGGACCGAAGCGGTTTCCCCGACATCCGCGCACACCGCAACAGCAAAAAAACCCCGCGAAAAACAAAAGGGAACTCACCAGAGTAAAGCAAACCTCAGCTCCCCTCACACAGCTGAACAGCTCCGGACCCCTGGAGTGCAGCTGCAGTAGCTCTCAACACCGTCTGGGCCTCCACTCTTTTTTTTTTTCAAAACTTTACTGCAGCCTTTATTTGATCCCTGCTGCTGCTAAACTACTCGGCACTCAAGGCTGCAGCATAAAACTGCAGCCAAGGCACAAAGCTGCCCAAACGGGGGAGCCAGATAGGGGGAGGGACCCGGCCACCCGGGTGTGACACCCCAGAGGGAACAACGGCAGGCCCCACCGGACCCACCAACCCTCAGCACACCAAAGTATTCCAGGTACAGGGATTTTCCCTAATCCAGACCAATAGACGAAACTAAGCTCTCTAAATTGATTTCTGAATCCTACCAGACCGGACAAGCTGCACAGGCTGCCTGTCTACCCTCTGCTGAGACTGAGAAAATACTGGCTATAGATGGCTAGGCACAGGTTATATGTACATAGTTTGAAGTTAGTGTTCTCTGTTCCTTTTGCTGGTAGGCGAGCATAACCCAAGCGTCTTGACCGGTCTGGAGGGTTGCTGAGGAATTGGGTTTATTAAAAACATTTGTATATATTAGTTCTTTCGTTTATATTACTATTTTTTTATATATATCTTAAATTCTATTTGTGCAATTTGACAGTGTTATGTTTATCATCAGTTAATACCAGAGTTGTTTTGGTTAATATTGTATGATATTTAGATTACTTATCTTAATATCTACAGATATTGTTTATTGTATTAGCAACAGGACTTCTCTTTGCTTTTTGTTAAGGACTTATTTATATTGTAAATGTTTTTACAATGTCTTATTTTTACATATTTACAATCCTCCCAGTGCCCATGACAGTGTACTGGCCTTCAAGGAGTCAAAAGATTTCACATGTTGGACCTGCTGCACCCTCTGCGTCCTCAGCTGCATTTTTTAAACAGAGAGAACAAGAGTTAAGGTCAGGCCCAAGGCACCCAATGAACCAAGAGTGCAGGTCTGTCACAGAACTCAACCAATTACATTGGGCACACCTCTTGAAGCCACTAGGGGTCTTTTTGGGACACCGAGAAAAGAATTGCAGCCAAATTAAACTTCTCAACTGTGAACCAAAAAGGGGCCTAGCAGCTGGTGAAAAATAAAAAACCTGAAGAGCCCCAAAAACTAGTCAAAGTAAAGGGAAATTAGAAAAGAAAATAATTTAAAATGATAGCCTAGGAAACTAACCACTGGAAGGCACAAAAAAAAAAACAAACAAAAAAAAAAAAAAAAAAAAAAAAAAGAGGTAAATGCACTGCAAGAACACAAAACATGTCCTCCCTATGCCACGGAAAAAACAAGACTGAAAGACCTGTGCTCGTAGAGCAGGCGGGAAGGCACCAGCACATGCGCAGTGGGGCGTTAAAATTCTCAGTCTCGCTAATCAGCGTCCACACCTGGCCCAGTCAGACGTTACCCAGCTGTGAGAATACGAAACCCTGCTTGTCCTCTAAGAGAAAATATGTATTGAGTACATTACTGCATTTACCCTATGAACTCAATTCAGCACACGTGTTACGACTTACTATGTTTTTCAGAACACAAACATTTCAAGGAAGCAATGTGATCCACTACTGTATCTTAATCCTTAAACTACTTACACAACTGTTCTTTTATATAGAACCCTGCTCCCTCTGTATGCCTTACTAACATACCTCAATTCATGTAAACCACAACCCTGCAGAGGGGAAATTAGAAGAATAAGTGCATTGATTTTTATACAAAATCTGCCTTTACTACTACTACTACTACTTAGCATTTCTATAGCGCTACAAGGCATACGTAGCGCTGCACAAACATAGAAGAAAGACAGTCCCTGCTCAAAGAGCTTACAATCTAATAGACAAAAAATAAATAAAGTAAGCAAATCAAATCAATTGTGAACGGGAAGGAAGAGAGGAGGGTAGGTGGAGGCGAGTGGTTACAAGTGGTTACGAGTCAAAAGCAATGTTAAAGAGGTGGGCTTTCAGTCTAGATTTAAAGGTGGCCAAGGATGGGGCAAGACGTAGGGGCTCAGGAAGTTTATTCCAGGCGTAGGGTGCAGCGAGACAGAAGGCGCGAAGTCTGGAGTTGGCAGTAGTGGAGAAGGGAACAGATAAGACGGATTTATCCATGGAGCGGAGTGCACGGGAAGGACGAGTGTGGAGAGATACTGGGGAGCAGCAGAGTGAGTACATTTATAGGTTAGTAGAAGAAGTTTGAACAGGATGTGAAAATGGATAGGGAGCCAGTGAAGGGTCTTGAGGAGAGGGTAGTATGAGTAAAGCAACCCTGGCGGAAGATGAGACGGGCAGCAGAGTTTTGAACCGACTGGAGAGGGGAGAGGTGACTAAGTGGGAGGCCAGCAAAAAGCAGATTGCAGTAGTCTAAACGAGAGGTGACAAGGGTGTGGATGAGGGTTTTGGTAGAGTGCTCGGAAAGAAAGGGGCGGATTTTACAGATGTTATGTTATGAGATGCGCTGAAGGTAGTGGTAAGGGGGATTTTGATTAAGTGGGGTTGCATAAGAAAAGGGAAAAAGGGCAGCAATTGTTGGCTTTACAGAACAGATTATTGTTATCTAGAACAGCGGCACAAGAGGAACCCTACATTGCAGGTATGGGCAGACCTTAAGCAAGTGAGGGGGGAAATAGCACAATTGCAAATGGCAGAGGTGGATTTTATGAGATCTAAGCTTAAGCAACAATATTTTGAGTTTGCTAATAAGTCTAGTGCAATGTTGGCCCGTTATTTGTGGGCGCGGAGAGTACGTACCCTTATTCAGAAGTTGAAGGATGAGAGGGGAGGATGGCACTATGCTGACTCAGATATTGGAAATTGTTTTGTAAAATACTATCAAGAACTTTATAGAGCTTCTGAGGAAACATCGATGGTAGATATGGCTCGGTTTTTGGATCAGATCCCATTACCACGTTTGGATGAGTGTGAAAGATCAGCTTGGGGAGCCTATTAGATTAGGGGAGGTACAGAGTGTGATAAAACGGCTCCCTAATGGTAAAGCACCAGGTTTAGATGGATACTCGGCAAGGTTTTATAAATGCTTTGCGGAGGAGTTGGGAGACCTCTTGGTGAGGGTGGGAAATGGAATTTGAGAGTAGTGGGCTACCGGTATCTATGTCTGAGACTGGGATAACGGTTTTGTCTAAGCCTGGGAAAAATCCTGTGATTTGTGGTTCCTATAGGCCTATTTCCCTCTTGAATGTGGATGCAAAAATAGTAGCTAAGGTCCTGGCTAATAGGTTGGCTAGGGTGTTTCCGAAGTTGATCCATACAGATCAATCTGGGTTTATCCCGAAGAGGCAGGTAAGGGATAACATAAGGCGCACTCTTCATTTAATATGGGAGGCACAGAGAGCCTGGTCTAGTACAGCTTTGTTGGCTATAGATGCAGAGAAAGCTTTTGACTGGGTAAGCTGGGGGGTTTTGAGAGAAGTGATGAAGTGCATGGGCTTGGGAGACAATTTTGGGGTTTGGTTAGCAGCTTTGTACACAGCTCCTAAGGCATGCATTAATATTAATGGAGGATATACATCCTTTTTCCCAATTGGTAGAGGTACAAGGCAGGGTTGTCCCTTGTCACCCCTCCTTTTTGCACTGTACATATAACCGTTGACAGTACTGATAACATCAGCATCCAGTTTTTCGGGGTATTAGGGTTGGGGGGATGGAACATCACATTGTGTTTGCAGATGTCCTACTTTATGTAGTGGATCCTGAGCAGGCATTACCAGCAGTGTTGGAGATTTTTAGGAAATTTGAACGATATGCTGGCCTAAGGGTTAACATGGATAAGAGTGAGCTTTTGGGTATTTCTCTGAAATAGGGGGGGGGGGGGGGGGGGGGGGAAGTAGATTGAGAGCATTGTTTGCGTTTAAATGGGCCAAGCATCACATTCGGTATCTGGGGATTCAGATTTCTAGGGACTTGGGAAGGGTGCATAATAGACCAGATTAAGGGGGAGCTGTCCCGGTGGAAAGGACTGTGGCTCTCGTGGTGGGGGTGTATGGCAGTGGTGAAGATGAATGTGCTGCCGAGATGATTGTTCTTGTTTCAGGCGCTGTCAGTAGCGGTTCTGAAACGGATATTTAAACAATTGCAGGGTTTGGTGTCACAGTTTATATGGTGGGGGGGGGGGGGGGGGGCATCCCCGGTTGGTAGGGCGAGTGTTAAGGGGCACTCCTGAGGTGGGGGGGGGAGGGGGGGTAGAGCAGTGCCCAACACTGAATGGTATTATGTTGCTGCTCAACTGAGGTTGATTATGGACTGGGAGAGGGGGATAACTAAGCCCGCTAGTCAGTTGGAGCAATCATATAGCTTGCATAGGCCGATGAGCTCTTATTTATGGACTACTGAGGAAGTGGATGTGATCTTGGCTGGGATACAAAATCCATATGTGAGGCATTTGGTGAAATTGTGAGGAAAAGTGCGGACGAAATGGGGAGTCAGATGGGGTATCGACGCTGGTGCATTTGAGATGGGAACAAGCATTTGGGGCAGGGAGAGTAAATGCCATTTTTGTGCGGTGGGAACAAGTGGGTATTGTAAATTTCCATGCTGTGCTGCAGGGAGGGAGGATGAAGAGTTTTGATACGCTGTGCTCCCATGTGTTGTTTACCGGGGGGGGGGGGGGGATATTTTTCCCTATATCCAGATTCAACATTTTGTAGGGGCCATGAGGTAGAGGGGATGAAACCCTCATGAAAAGGAAAGTTTGGAAACTCTGTGGCTTTTGTTGAGGAGGATTCCCAGACCAATATCAGTGATATATAAATTTTATAGGGGGTATGATCCCAGAACATTTGGTTTTCAGGGGGCTTGGGAGTAGAGAGTTGCACGGGGACAGAAATCTTAGCCATCCCCACCTGTCCCCGCTGGAATCTTACCACATCCCCACCAGTCCCCGCAAAAATGTAACCCATCCCAACAAGAATTTAACCCATCCCCACCCATCACTAAGAATTTAATGGTACATAAAAGAAAATTCCAGTCAGCTCCCTTAGTCTCTCTCTGGATTTGAGCCACAGCACTGTAGGCAAGGAAGAAATGGAAGCTGAAACTTGGAACACTCTGATGTGTACATGTAAGATTTGTCTCTGATTTACTGGCACTGTGTGCTGAGAGGTCACCACATGCAAGCATGAGTAGGTCAGGTGACATCCAATGCTCATGCCTGTGTCAGAGCTGAGGTCTGCTCATCAGCCCGGTAGCAAAGAGGATTAATTGTAACATAGTGACAGCAAATAAAGACCTGAATCGTCCACTCAGTCTGCCCAATAGGCACACATTTAATCATGAATTGATAATCAACGAATGTGATATTATATACTTGATTATGGTTTTTCTTTTGTGTTTCTGGAACATAGACCATAGAAGTCTATCTGGCCCTATCCTTATGTTCCAGCTGCTGGAGTTGTCGTTGAAGCCCACTCCAGTCTATGCGTCTTCTCATTTGTGGGACACAGATCATAAAAATCTGTCCAGCACTGTCCTTATGTTCCAGCCACTGAAGTTGTTGTCTAAGCCCTTTCCAGTCCATCCTAAACCAGAATTCCATATATTAGACACAGACCATACAAGTCTGCCCAGTATTGGCCCTAATCACATGTCACATAGATACAGTTGTATAATTCTCACTTATCTCTGTACTTTTTATTTTTTTTTTTATAATGCTGTGAGCCCCATCCCCAAAACATTGTGTTTAAATATATTACGAGTGCTCAGTGAAATACATATTACTCAAGCGAGTCTACTGGAAACAGTAATATGTCTCAGTAATATGTTTCCAGTAGACTCGCCTGAGTAATATGTATTTCACTGAGCACTCTTAATATATTTAATCACAATGTGTTGGTGATGGGGCTCACAGCATTATAAAAAGTAATAAAAAATACAGAGAAGGTGAAATTAGGCCTTACCTGCTAATTTTCTTTCCTCTAGATCCTCCAGACCGTTCAAGACGCTTGGGCTGCATATCTTGTAGCGCTATAGAAATGCTAAATAGTAGTAGTAGTAGTAGTTATGCACTCCTACCAGCAGGAGACTGAGAACACTAAAACTTCTTATACAAGTAGCCTGTGCAGACCTTCTACTAACCAGTAAAACAGTAACAAAGCAGAGGAACAAAGCACCTCCACCTAAACAAAACCACTGAATCCACACTCAGATCTCCTCCTAAGACGGGGGAATTCAACTGCAGATGGGCACAAACGGTACCACAAACTGCCCTTAGTAAAACTCCAGGACCCAAATCACAGGAGCTACTAGAAATATCAGCAACTGAAGTCTAAAGAAAATATCATACTGAACTGTTCGAAACACTGGGTGGGCTCTTGAACGGTCTTGGAGGATCTAGAGGAAAGAAAATTAGCAGGTAAGGCCTAATTTCACCTTCCTCAGCAATCCTCCAGACCATTCAAGACGCTTGGGACATACCAAAGCAGTAAACACATCTAATGGTGGGACCTGCGCTACCTTCTTGGGCCCCCCATGAAGGACAAATAACCTGTACGAAGACCTGAATTCCTCCGACCTGCGCAAGTAAACCTTCAACACTCTGCGCACATCCAATTTTGCCAAACGGCGCTGGGAAGCATCCACCGTCCGGTCCCCCAAGACTGGCAACAAAATCACTTGATTGACATGAAAGGAGGATACCACCTTAGGCAAAAACGAAGGCACTGGACGCAGCAAAACCTTTTCCTTAGAAAAGCACAGAAACGGAGGCCAACATGAAAGAGCCTGACGTTCCGAAATCCTGCGAGCCGATGATATAGCTACCAAAAAGACCACCTTCATAGTAAGGTTTTTTTATCGAACAAGACTCCAAGGGCTCAAAAGAGAACCCGCCAAAGAGTCAAGAACGATATTAAGATCCCACTGAGGAACTACCGGCCCCTGAGGAGGACGAAGCAACTTCACGCCCCCTCAAAAAACGGACCACATCTGGGAAAGACGCAACCGACCTGCCCTGCACCTTACCCCAAAAACATGCCAAAGCAGCCAGCTGCACCTTCTAGGATGACAATGAAAGGCCCTTCTCAAAACCATCCTGCAAGAAATCTAAAATGCACGACACAGAAGCTGTCAAAGGGACACATGCCCGGTCCCTACACCAATCTTCAAATATGCGCCACACATGCACATAGGCCACAGACGAACGTTTGAGAGACTGCAGCATCGTCTGAATCCACCTGAGGAGAAAATCCTTTCCTTCTCAAGGGCCACACTGTAAGAGAGAACCGAGCCGGATCCGGCATGACAATTGGACCCTGACACAACAGCACAGAGCCCCCCCAGCCGCAGAGGCTCGCCTTCTAACAGGCGCATCAGATCCCCGAACCAGGGCCGACGTGGCCAATTCGGAGCCACCAACACTGGACCCGCATGATATTCTACCCTCTGTAGGACTCGACCTATCAAGGGCCACGGAGGAAATACATACACAGCACCACCCGCTGAGGCCACGGAAGGACCGACGCAAGGACCAACGCATCGATCCCTTCCGCTCGCGGATCCCGAAGCAGACTGAAATACCAAGGAACCTGAGCATTCTGTGCTGATGCCACGACATCCACTACTGGCATTCCCCACTTTAGAACTATCTGGTCGAACACCGACCGGTGCAGAGACCATTCTCCGGGGTCCAACATGTGTCTGCTTAGAAAATCCGCCTTTACGTTGTCCACCCCGGCCACGTGCGCCACCGAAATCTGCACTAGATGCCTTTCCGCCCAATTCATGAGCAGAGCCGTCTCGATTGCCAGCCGCGGACTCTTTGTACCGCCCAACCGGTTGATAGACCACTGAGCTTCCTCCGTCGACCACCGCCCCTGCGCGGACTGACCGAGCCACTGAGCTCCCCAGCCCAGCAGACTGGCATCCGTTACCAGAATCACCCACTGAGGAGGTTCCAACGGCATGCCCTTTTTCAGATGGGCCGAGCACAGCCACCACTGGAGACTGCGCTGAGGAGCCCCCAACAATGGCAACCGCAACTCCAAACTGTGTACCTGGGGAGATCACCTGGACAACAGAGACGACTGAAGCTGACAAATATGTGCCCTGGCCCATGGTACTACCTCTATTGTGGCTGCCATTTGGCCCAGAACCCAAAGGTATATTCGAACCGTCGGACTCTGAACGGACATTAACAGCCAGACCTGCTGCTGAAGAGAGGCGATCCAAGAATCCGGCAGAAAAACACCACCCACTGCCGTGTCGAACCGCACTCCCAAGTACTCCAGACTCTGCGATGGGATCAACTGACTTTTGACTACATTCTCTACCCATCCGAGCGATTCTAGAAACGCGACCACCTGAGCCGTCACCGCCACACTGAGCCTGAGACTTCGCCCGGATCAACCAGTCGTCCAGATACCGATGTACCAGAATTCCCTGCCTCCGCAAAGCTGCTGCTACCACCACCATTATCTTGGAAAAGGTGCGTGGAGCCGTTGCCGGACCAAAAGGCAGAGCACAGAACTGAAAGTGCCTCCCTAAAACAGCAAAACGAAGGTAACGCTGATGGGCCTCTCGAATCGGCACGTGCAGATACGCTTCCGTGAGATCCAGTGACGTGAGAAATTCTCCCTGACGAACAGCCACTATGACCGAGCGCAGAGTCTGCATGCAGAAGGATGGCACCTTGAGCGCCCCATTGACCCTCTTGACATCTAAAATTGATCAAAACTGGTCCTCCTTCGGCACCACAAAGTAAATGGAACAACCCCCCATTCCCTGCTCGTGCTGAGGAATGGGTACCACAGCTCCCAACTGGATTAAGCGACCCAGAGTCTCTTGAATAGCCTTTAACTTGACTCGAGAGTGACAAGGAGAGGGAAGAAACAGATCCAGCAGCGGGTGCTCAAACTCGAGCGCATAACCGTCGCGAACGACCTCCAGCACCCACTGATCTGAAGTAATTTGGGTGCACCCCTGATAAAACAGAGGAAGTCGCGCCCCAACCTTCACCAGAGGCTGGACCCGCACACCTTCATAAGGAGGACTTACCATCATTTCCGGCACCTCCGGAGGAGTCCCGACCTCCTCGGCGACCCCATCGAAATGACTGTGTCCGCTGGAAAAAACGGCTTTTAGAAGGAGATACAAATCTGCCCGGCCTGTACCGCCTCGCATCCTTAAACTGACCTCTAGCCGAACCCCCTCGACTAGCCGCCTTAGGCCGTAACTCCAGCAACCGTGAGATCTTGGTATCCCCAAGACCACTCATCAGTTTATCCGTCCTCTCCCAACAACATAGAACCTTTGAAAGGTAGAGAACACAACTTTGCTTTAGAGGCCACGTCTGCCACCCAGCCCCTAAGCCAAAGAGCCCCTGCGAGCCGTCACCGCCAGAGCCATATTCTTAGCCGAAGCCCTTAGCAAATCATAAAGGGTGTCCGCCAAAAACGAAGACCCCATCTCCAATTAGGCCAGGTCCTGAACCAGACCAGTCTTAACACAGGCTCATCCAAGAGCTTCTCCGCCCAACGGAAACAAGCTCTGGCTACCAAGCCCCCACACACAGAGGCTTGCAAGGCCAAAGACGATAAATCAAAGCTGCGCTTCAGAAAGGACTCTAGCTTCCAATCCTGAGGATCCCGTAAGGTTGTACCGCCATCTACCGGAATGGCCGTAGCCTTAGTAACCACCGTTTCAGCAGGGCCAAATCTTCCGGAGGCAAGGGATACAGCCGTGCCATAGCCCTAGACACCTTACAAGCAGTCTCCGGCACAGACCAGTCCTGAAAAACCATGTCTCTAATGTCTGAATTCATGGGAAAGGAACGGGAGGCTCTCCGAATCTCCTTAACCAAGGGATCTACCTTGGGTCCCTCCGCAGAGGGAGTGGCCGCCGGAGCGAACTTCAAAAGTAGAGATCATCTGATCAATGAGCTCTAACAACCCCTCCTTATGAATAATGCGAACCACTTAAGAATCTTCCCCAGGCCTTAGCCCATCCTGATCCTCAGACTCATCTAAGAGAGATCCTCCTCTCCTGGGTCACTCCAAACCTCCGACCCAGGCAGAGATCCTCCTCTCCTGGGTAACTCCAAACCTCCGACCCAGGCAGAGAAAGTATCTCCAAAGGCTCCAAGATATCCACCCGCAGGCGCTTAACTCTCACTGAGCTAGCAGCCTCCGGGGAACAAAAAGCCTGAGAGGGGCCAGCTCTACAGGCATTATACAGAGACCAAACAAACTCAGGAGGGAAACCAGACCCCCCCCCCCCCCCCCCCCGACGATGCTGAAGCCCAAAACAACACTTCCCACAGTCTCCGTGACAGACCCCCCTCACTCCCGTGGCGGCATGTCCATTGTGTGATCCGCGGCTAAACTAGGCACGCTTCCCGCCACACACGGGTCCCCCGGCGCTGGTACGGAATGCGTGCTTCCCGTCAAAAACGGCTCGAGGCCGACCCTGGACGCGTAGCCAAAATGGCTGCGTTTCCCACCAAAACTGTCCCCGCCATTGCCGGCCCAGAACGTGTGGTCAAATCGCCGTCCAATACCTCCACCAACTCAGGAGAAAGCATGGGGGGCAAGAGCGCTGACAACGTAGGCTCCCCACAAAATTTAAATTGGCCACCTTTCACTTCAACGCCGCGCTTCGCACAAAATCGACACCTCGCCGGCTTAGACATAATGGCCACGAACACAATAAAAACAAACAGTTGCTTTGTGCTCTGACAGACTAATAGGCAAAACCGCCTAAGGCAAGAACGCCCTTGAAAATGTTCTCTCTCTGGACTGCCACAAGAACGGCCAAAATAGCCACCTTTTAAAAACTTTTTTTTTTTTAAACCTCATTGCTGATGCCTAAACGCCTCAAGGGTACAGAACGAGGTCTGTAGCAGAGGTCAAGCAGTCCTCCAGAGGAAGCGCACAGGGGGAGGGGACCTGGCCACCCGGGTGTGACACCCCACAGGGAATAAGAAGCCCCTTAGGACTTACACCCTGTAATAGCGATCCAAGTGTGGGTTCTTTAACATTTACAACCCAACCTAGAAACCCCAAACGGGCCTACCAGACTGAGTACACTGCACAGGCTGCACACTTCTACCCTCGGCTGAGACTGAGAAAATACTGGTTAGTAGAAGGTCTGCACAGGCTACTTGTATAAGAAGTTTTAGTGTTCTCAGTCTCCCTCTGCTGGTAGGAGTGCATAACCCAAGCGTCTTGGAACGGTCTGGAGGATTGCTGAGGAATGATTTCTTTTAGACCTCAGAGAATACTGGCACACAAGCTCCATCATGTATAACTACCTATAGTGTGTGCATGCAATCCCGTTTTGTTTGTAGTAGTTTGCAGAGAACAGGGGACCTCTGCAGAGGACAAAATATCAGCCACAGATTTGCTCCCCCAGAGCTCAAAGCCACCTTTTACAAAGATATTATGAGAATGTACCACCAGCACCCCCCCCCCCACCATTCAGTCAGCTCATTTCCTTCTTTGGCAAGGGGGGAGCAGGCAGCTGGGAGAAAGAAGGTTGTGGAAAAACGTTCTTAACTGGTCATTTTCTTTCATCATACCAGACCAGTCCAGACCAATGGGTTATTGTCCATCCACCAGTGGAAGAAGACAGAGAAAATAACTCCCAAGTACGGAGTGGAGGAGTAGCCTAGTGGTTAGAGCACTAGTCTTGACATCTAGAGGTGGCCGGTTCAAATCCCACTGCTACTCCTTGTGATCTTGGGCAAGTCACTTAACCCTCTATTGCCAGGTTCAAAATTAGATTGTGAGCCCTCCAGGGACAGAGAAATACCCAGTGTACCTGAATGTAACTCACCTTTAGCTACTACTGAAAAAGGTATGAGCAAAATCCAAATAAATAATAATACTTTGCCTCTTAAGGGTATATCATGCAGCCTGGAATGCTCAGTATTTCAAATAGCCAAGCAATGGTGTTCTCAAATGCTACAAACAAGAAAACAGGAAACCAGAGTTTACCAGAACTCCACCTTCCAGACTCTTGCACAACTAAGGGCAGCCAAACTACCCACTGAAAAGGAAGGAGGGCCCCCCCCCCTCAGCCATTTGGTCTGACCTGCAGATGCACTCATGTAGGAGAAGCGGCTCATCATTGGAATGCCTGCTCTTGATGGCTGTAGATCATCCTTCAAAGTGGCAAGGACAGTAAGGATGAATCCTGTCCTCCAGAGATTTCCAGAACTCAAAAATGGACCTATCACCGACCCGGAGTCGAACCCTAGAAGAAGCCACAAGGAAGCAAAACAAGAAAACAGAGGGCAGGCATCTGACTGGTCTGGTATGATTAAAGGAAAGAAAATCATCAGGTAAGAACATAATTGGAGTAGACACCAAGAGACCTCCAGACTGTGGGGAGAAAACAGTCTATGAAGAGAGAGATAGGTAGAAACACCTGGAAGGAAACTAATGTCCAGAGACCTAGGAAAGCTCGAGGAAGTAGCTTAAAGAGTTCTAAAGGCCAAGAACACAAGACTGGAACCGCAAGAAATGACTGAAGGACCATAAGAACTATGTCGCAACAACAAAGATGGAAGGCAGGCCACCACACGAGCCGAAAATCCACTAGAGAAGAAAACCATTGCAACCGTGGCATATGCACTCCGAACTCTCAGGAGAATCCAGACACAAATCTCTCCTCAGAGGCAAAGGAACAGGAATAGAGCTATGCTCGAGAGCCAGAGATTAAGTGTCTCGAAAAGCCTACCCACCTGCCTGGGGCTAACCCAGCACTGCTCAGGTCCACCTGCCTCTTGTGCTCTACACTAGCACCCTCCACCCCACATACTGGGTCCCACTTGCCTCTGGGCAAGTGTCCCACTCTCAAGGTATTCCCTGGTGTTTTCTAGGACAGAGGCCACACTCTAAGGGGTCCCACAGTTCCTAGGAAAACACCCTCAGACCCAAAACACAAATCAATCATCAGGATTCATAGTCAGTCCAGAACATCCACAAATGAAGCAAGGCCCAACGTTCAGAGATGGAGTAGAACTAGACAAACAACGATGGAGCAGGGCTCGGCCTCTAGAGAAGGAGGACGGCTTGAAAAAGATGGAGCAAGACTAGACATCTAACGCTGTAGCTTGACCTGCAGAGCCGTAGCAAGGCTCACTATCCAAAGCTGTAGCAAGGGTCGTCCTCCAGAGCTGGAGGTAGCCTCGTCATCCAGAGACTAAGCAAGGCTCGCCATCTAGAGTCGAAGCAAGGTTACACCTCCGGAAAAGGATTTAAGCTCAACATCCCTAGATGGAGCCCTACAGGACAGGCAGAGATGGAATAAGATTTAACATCCAGCAATGGGACAAAACTCAAAACCCAGAGAGGGAGTACGGCTCAATATCCAAAGAGATAGCCAGATTCAACACACCAAGGTAGAGCCAATGGAGCCAGTCTCTACAGGCAGAGATAGAAGGCCCAACCTCCAAAGGAGGAGGGAGTGTCGACCTAGCAAGCCATGACAGGGACAAAGCCAGAAGGTGGCAAATCATGCCTGGAAATATAATGGCTGTCCTGGAAAAGATAGAAAGCAGAACAGCAGGCAACAACAGGAAACTCCTGGGGGGGGGGGGGGGGGGGGGGGGAAAGAAATTTCAGAAAGAACCCTAAGAGAGACTGGAAGGCAACAATGCCCAAGATAGGAAGTCCAGGGAAGAAAACAGGGCGTCAGCTGAGAGACGGGATGACAGTGCATCCTGAAGAATTCAGGATGAGAGAGCTGACATGTCAGCCTGTTAACCCCTTAAGTAGACATACCTGACCTGAGACAGAACAGTCCCTTAGAGAGCGTCAGAATGCTATCCAGGAGAGAAAAACTGCCAGGCAAAGAGATCAGATACTAGTTCTAGAATGCCAACACCTAAGCCCTGCCAAGTACATGCGCAAAGGAATAAAATGTTCCTGAAGAAAAACAAAGGAGAACTGCAAAGGACCCCTCCCAAAAGAAATAAACAAAGAACAAACACTATAAAAGACTGCTATAGCTTCAGACCACTCAAAAGCAGGGCAACAAAAACCTGATTTGCATTACAGGGAGAAGCAACTCCCTGAGGGAAAGCAGCGCTAAGTATTCTCAAAGGAAAGAATAGGTAAGGAGCCAGGAATTGACACTCATAACGTCAAGAAAAATCACATAAAAGAACCTACAGAAGGATCAATGCTGGAAGGGCGTGAAGTACACTCAGGACTGAGAAGTGTACCGGAGTCAGGCAGGAACCAGCACGGCTAGTGAGATGTGCAAGAATAAAACCAAACCAATCGAAATGCCAAAGACTGAAAGTTGTGCAGTCAACAGCCTGATAGATGATAAGAATGCCACCTGGGACCAGGGAATCCAGACCTGCATGAGCCAAAGAGGAACAAATAACCACCTCAGACACTAACCAAGGCAGAACATCTACCCTGCAAGGAGATGGCAGGAGCATGCAGAAAACAGCAATCCGCACTCAAGCCCAACAAGACCCTACCGGACTCCCAAGACACAAAATGCAGAAAGGCAGACTGAAAAACTGCTAGGCTAACGAGCTGCAGCCACCCCCAAATACAAGATTAGCTACCAAAGCCTGCAGCTCGTTACTGCCATATAGCCAAAAGAAAAACTAAAGGCCAGTCAGACGACAGCCTTGCCAAGAGGGTCATGTCTGGTGGTTTTTTTGTTGTATTTTTCTGTGCAAAAAACTAAACAGCTGAGCAGATGCCACAAAGGCAGAATAGGTAAAGAAGAAAAAAAAAACTGACAAAACATCGCAGGAAGGCAAAAAAAGGACACAGCGCTGAGGCATCCAACCGCCCCAAGACAGACAACGCTACTCGAGACTGGAAGCAGTACCGGGGGAAGAAGACTCCAGTTAACCCCTCTGAGAACAGAATCCTGAAGTGGACCACACCACAGCAAAGCTACAGAACTTGAAAGGAAGGATCCTACCAAAAAATGTTAAGCCATTCCGCCACACTGACACTCAAGGAAAAAAAACAAATCGCTAGCAGCAGCGCCATAAGGGAACGCACAAAGAAAACCAGTGTCTTTTTTTCTCCTGGTGGGTGAGAAACTAGCGCCACATCATTAGGAAACGCCTCAGAGAAAAAACATGAAATGGGCGCCAAATGAATGCTTTCTGCTAAAATTCAGAACCAACTTGAACAAAAAGGGGTCCCCCCGGAGCAAAAATTTTCCAAGTCCAGACAGACCCATATGGAACTAACCACAGGAAGCATGTCGTCTGCTCAGCAGCACAACCTTGGAAAAGAAAGAAAGGCATATACTTGTTGTGCTGTAATATGCGTTCAGGACTCCAGCAGAACTTCAATAGTAAAGCTTCACAACATTCCCCATGACACCACAGAGGGGCAGGGTGAAGCTGGAAGGGGAGGGGGTAGGGAACAGGTATCACCGAGTGTCACCCCAGTTGAGAGATGAGGGACCTAGTTACTGGGTATCATCTAGTCCAAGTCAAACTCCAGGTAATCAGCTATAACTCCCGCTCAATGCCACCAAGGAAATCCAAGGAGGGCAGTAGCAGCCAGCCAGGCACCAGAGCTGCACAATCCACCCACCATCCACTAGGAGACAGAGAAAATACTGAGCATTCCAGACTGCACAATATGCTTAAGAGGTGAAGTACTTGAAACTATTTTCTCTGTCTCCTTCCGCTGGTGGATGGACACAACCCATTGGTATGGTATTGATCACAAGACTGATTTTTCCTACTGTACATAGAAAACTCCATTACAGGTAAGTAACCTCACTTTCTCCTTGGACAAGCAGGATGAGATGACTACAGACTCTTGGTAGTGGGTTGTAAAGGAGAAAATACAAAGGAGTCTGCATGAGTGCAGCACCCTTTATAACCTGCTGTGCTGCAGTAGAATGAAGCTGCCAAGGGAAGGATGGGCGATAGGCATAGAAACCACACAAAAAGCATATGTACGAAAAATAACTTACAACTATTAGACTCAATGGAATTGAGCACCCAAGGCACAGAACGGCTATCAAATATTTACATCAAGAGCATCAACAAGTCCAACATTAGTACCAAGATCAACAACAAAGCGAATGCTACATACCTGTAGAAGGAATTCTCAGAGGACAGCAGGCTGATTGTTCTCACTGATGGGTGACGTCCACGGCAGCCCCTCCAATCGGAACTTCTCTAGCAAAGGACTTTGCTAGTCCTCGCGCGCCCATGCGCACCGCGCATGCGCGGCTGTCTTCCCGCCCGAACCGGCTCGTGTTCGTCAGTCTCATATGTAGCAAGACAAGGGAAGACAACTCCAAAGGGGAGGCGGGCGGGTTTGTGAGAACAATCGGCCTGCTGTCCTCAGGGGAATACCTTCTACAGGTATGTAGCATTCGCTTTCTCCGAGGACAAGCAGGCTGCTTGTTCTCACTGATGGGGTATCCCTAGCCCCCAGGCTCACTCAAAACAACAAACATGGTCAACTGGGCCTCGCAACGGCGAGGACATAACTGAGATTGACCTAACAATTTTTCCAACTAACAGAGTGTAGCCTGGAACAGAATAAAACATGGGCCTAGGGGGGTGGAGTTGGATCCTAAACCCCGAACAGATTCTGAAGCACTGACTGCCCGAACCGACTGTCGCGTCGGGTATCCTGCTGCAGGCAGTAATGAGATGTGAATGTGTGGACAGATGACCACGTCGCAGCTTTGCAAATCTCTTCAATAGTGGCTGACTTCAAGTGGGCTACCAACGCTGCCATGGCTCTAACATTATGAGCCGTGACATGACCCTCAAGAGCCAGCCCAGCCTGGGCGTAAGTGAAGGAAATGCAATCTGCTAGCCAATTGGATATGGTGCGTTTCCCCACAGCCACTCCCCTCCTGTTGGGATCAAAAGAAACAAACAATTGGGCGGACTGTCTGTTGGGCTGTGTCCGCTCCAGATAGAAGGCTAATGCTCTTTTGCAGTCCAATGTGTGCAACTGACGTTCAGCAGGGCAGGAATGAGGACGGGGAAAGAATGTTGGCAAGACAATTGACTGGTTCAGATGGAACTCCGACACAAACTTTGGCAAGAACTTAGGGTGAGTGCGGAGGACTACTCTGTTATGATGAAATTTGGTGTAAGGGGCCTGGGCTACCAGGGCCTGAAGCTCACTGACGCTACGAGCTGAAGTAACTGCCACCAAGAAAATGACCTTCCAGGTCAAGTACTTCAGATGGCAGGAGTTCAGTGGCTCAAAAGGAGGTTTCATTAGCTGGGTGAGAACGACATTGAGATCCCATGACACTGTAGGAGGTTTGACAGGGGGCTTTGACAAAAGCAAACCTCTCATGAAGCGAACAACTAAAGGCTGTCCTGAGATCGGCTTACCTTCCACACGGTAATGGTATGCACTGATTGCACTAAGGTGAACCCTTACAGAGTTGGTCTTGAGACCAGACTCAGACAAGTGCAGAAGATATTCAAGCAGGGTCTGTGTAGGACAAGAGCGAGGATCTAGGGCCTTGCTGTCACACCAGACTGCAAACCTCCTCCATAGAAAGAAGTAACTCCTTAGTGGAATCTTTCCTGGAAGCAAGCAAGATGCGGGAGACACCCTCTGACAGACCCAAAGAGGCAAAGTCTACGCTCTCAACATCCAGGCCGTGAGAGCCAGAGACTGGAGGTTGGGATGCAGAAGCGCCCCTTCGTCCTGTGTGATGAGGGTCAGAAAACACTCCAATCTCCACGGTTCTTCGGAGGACAACTCCAGAAGAAGAGGGAACCAAATCTGACGCGGCCAAAAAGGAGCAAATCAGAATCATGATGCCTCGGTCTTGCTTGAGTTTCAACAAAGTCTTCCCCACCAGAGGTATGGGAGGATAAGCATACAGCAGACCTTCCCCCCAGTCCAGGAGGAAGGCATCCGATGCCAGTCTGCCGTGGGCCTGAAGCCTGGAACAGAACTGAGGGACTTTGTGGTTGGCTCGAGATGCAAAGAGATCTACCAAGGGGGTGCCCCACACCTGGAAGATCTGTCGCACTACACGGGAATTGAGCGACCACTCGTGAGGTTGCATAATCCTGCTCAACCTGTCGGCTAGACTGTTGTTTACGCCTGCCAGATAAGTGGCTTGGAGCACCATGCCCTGACGGCGAGCCCAAAGCCACATGCTGACGGCTTCCTGACACAGGGGGCGAGATCCGGTGCCCCCCTGCTTGTTTATGTAAAACATGGCAACCTGGTTATCTGTCTGAATTTGGATAATTTGGTGGGACAGCCGATCTCTGAAAGCCTTCAGAGCGTTCCAGACCGCTCGTAACTCCAGGAGATTGATCTGCAGATCGCGTTCCTGGAGGGACCAGCTTCCCTTGGTGTGAAGCCCATCGACATGAGCTCCCCACCCCAGGAGAGACGCATCCGTAGTCAGCACTTTTTGTGGCTGAGGAATTTGGAAAGGACGTCCCAGAGTCAAATTGGACCAAATCGTCCACCAATACAGGGATTTGAGAAAACTCGTGGACAGGTGGATCACGTCTTCTAGATCCCCAGCAGCCTGAAACCACTGGGAAGCTAGGGTCCATTGAGCAGATCTCATGTGAAGGCGGGCCATGGGAGTCACATGAACTGTGGAGGCCATGTGGCCCAGCAATCTCAACATCTGCCGAGCTGTGATCTGCTGGAACGCTCGCACCCGCGAGACGAGGGACAACAAGTTGTTGGCTCTTGCCTCTGGGAGATAGGCAAGAGCCGTCCGAGAATCCAGCAGAGCTCCTATGAATTTGAGTCTCTGTACTGGGAGAAGATGGGACTTTGGATAATTTATCACAAACCCCAGTAGCTCCAGGAGGCGAATAGTCATCTGCATGGACTGTAGAGCTCATGCCTCGGATGTGTTCTTCACCAGCCAATCGTCGAGATATGGGAACACGTGTACCCCCAGCCTGCGAAGTGCCGCAGCTACTACAGCCAAGCACTTCATGAACACTCTGGGCGCAGAGGCAAGCCCAAAGGGTAGCACACAGTACTGGAAGTGACGTGTGCCCAGCTGAAATCGCAGATACTGTCTGTGAGCTGGCAGTATCGGGATGTGCGTGTAGGCGTCCTTCAAGTCCAGAGAGCATAGCCAATCGTTTTCCTGAATCATGGGAAGAAGGGTGCCCAGGGAAAGCATCCTGAACTTTTCTTTTACGAGATATTTGTTCAGGGCCCTTAGGTCTAGGATGGGACGCATCCCCCCTGTTTTCTTTTCCACAAGGAAGTACCTGGAATAGAATCCCAGCCCTTCCTGCCCGGAAGGCACGGGCTCAACCGCATTGGTGCTGAGAAGGGCGGAGAGTTCCTCTGCAAGTACCTGCTTGTGTTGGAAGCTGTAAGACTGAGCTCCCGGTGGACAATTTGGAGGTTTGGAGGCCAAATTGAGGGTGTATCCTTGCCGGACTATTTGAAGAACCCACTGATCGGAGGTTATGAGAGGCCACCTTTGGTGAAAAACTTTCAACCTCCCTCCGACCGGTAGATCGCCCGGCACTGACACTTGGATGTCGGCTATGCTCTGCTGGAGCCAGTGAAAAGCTCGCCCCTTGCTTTTGCTGGGGAGCCGAGGGGCCTTGCTGAGGCGCACGCTGCTGACGAGAGCGAGCGCGCTGGGGCTTAGCCTGGGCTGCGGGCTGTCGAGAAGGAGGATTGTACCTACGCTTACCAGAAGAGTAGGGAACAGTCTTCCTTCCCCCATAAAAACGTCTACCTGTGGAGGTAGAAGCTGAAGGCTGCCGGCGGGAGAACTTGTCGAAAGCGGTATCCCGCTGGTGGAGCTGTTCTACCACCTGTTCGACCTTCCCTCCAAAAACATTATCCGCACGGCAAGGCGAGTCCGCAATCCGCTGCTGGATCCTATTCTCCAGGTCGGAGGCACGCAGCCATGAGAGTCTGCGCATCACCACACCTTGAGCAGCGGCCCTGGACGCAACATCAAAGGTGTCATACACCCCTCTGGCCAGGAATTTTCTGCACGCCTTCAGCTGCCTGACCACCTCCTGAAATGGCTTGGCTTGTTCCGCATGTGTATGCTCGTGTAGAGCTGGTAAGACTGAATTTTGGCCACGAGCATAGAGGAATGGTAGGCCTTCCTCCCAAAGGAGTCTAAGGTTCTAGAGTCTTTGCCACGGGGGCGCCGAAGCATGCTCTCTAGAACTCTTAGCCTTCTTTAGGGCCAAATCCACAACTCCAGAGTAGTGAGGCAACTGAGTGCGCATCAGCTCTGGGTCCCCATGGATCCGGTACTGGGACTCGATCTTCTTGGGAATGTGGGGATTACTTAAAGGCTTGGTCCAGTTCGCCAGCAATGTCTTTTTTAGGACATGATGCATGGGTACTGTGGACGCTTCCTTAGGTGGAGAAGGATAGTCCAGGAGCTCAAACATTTCAGCCCTGGGCTCGTCCTCCACAACCACCGGGAAGGGGATGGCCGTAGACATCTCCCGGACTAAGGCCGCAAAAGACAGACTCTCGGGAGGAGAAAGCTGCCTTTCAGGGGAGGGAGTGGGATCAGAAGGAAGGCCATCAGACTCCTCGTCAGAGAAATATCTGATGTCCTCCTCCTCCTCCCACGAGGCCTCACCATCAGTATCAGACACAAGTTCACGGACCTGCGTCTGAAGCCGTGCCCGGCTCGACTCCGTGGAACCACGGCCACGGTGGGAGCATCGAGAGGTAGACTCCCTCGCCCGCACCGGCGAAGCTCCCTCCGCCGACGTCATCGGGGAGCCTTCCTGGGAGGCGACCGCAGTCGGTACCACAAGCGGCACCGATGTCGGAGACCTCACCCCGGGCAAGGGGCCAGCCGGCACCTCACTCAACGGTACCGGTGGTGCAAGCACCCCCGGTACCGGAGGGGAAGGGCGCAACAGCTCTCCCAGGATCTCTGGGAGAACGGCCCGGAGACTCTCGTGCAGGGCGGCTGTGGAGAAAGACATGGAAGCCGATGCAGGAGTCCAAGTCAGAATCTGTTCCCGGGCGTGGAGGCTGTTCCGGGCTGTCCAAGGTGGAGCACATCGACACCTCCTGAACAGAGAGTGAGCCGTCCTCCCGGTGCCGATGCCTGCTGGGTGCCGACTCCCTCGGCGACCCAGAGCTCTCGGTACCGACGCGGGAAGGAGACCGGTGTCGATGCTTCTTTGACTTTTTCAAACGAAGCACGTCATCGGAACTTTCCGGTACCGACGAGGACGTAGAATCCAGCCGTCGCTTCATCGGGGCCCAGGCCGAAGGTCGGTCTCAGTGGGGGCTGTACCGCAGGAGCCCTCAGGGTAGGGGGAGACCCACCCGAAGGCTCACCGCCAGCAGCAAGGGAATGGACAGCCCTCACCTGCACTCCAGACGAAGCACCACCGTCCGACGACATCAGCACTAGTGGAGGTCCCGGTACCACCGACGCAGCCTTCCGATGTCTCGGCCCCGACGATGCAGAGGGTCGATGCCTCGATGCAATCGATACAGTTGCGGCCGAGGGCGGAGGTCTTGACGCTGTCTACGTCGACGCACTCGATACTCCCGGTGCCGATGCCGACGAAGAGCCCGAGAACAAAACGTTCCACTGGGCTAATCTCGCTACCTGAGTCCTTTTCTGTAAAAGGGCGCAAAGACTACAGGCCTGCGGGCGGTGCCCAGCCCCCAGACACTGAAGACACAACGCGTGCCTATCAGTGAGCGAGATTACCCGGGCACACTGGGTGCACTTCTTGAAGCCGCTGGGAGACTTCGATGACATGGGCGGAAAAATCACGCCGGCAAAATCAAAACTCGTAATTGCGGTAAGGCACCAAAAAGAATGGGAGAAAAAAAACTCGACCCGAGGCCTCAAAGGGGCCTACCCCGAAAACGAAAGAAAACTTATCGGGGCCAAAAACTAGAAGTACGGGGAAGGGAAAAAGACCGTAAGGCCCTTTTCCGAAATCCCTTTTTTTTTTGTAAGCGAAAAGTCAAAAGACGCGCGAGGGTCAACTTAAGGGGCGCGAACGGCGCAAACACGACCGTACCGAGCACGGACAAAAGAAGACTGACGAACACGAGCTGGTTCAGGCGGGAAGACGGCCGCGCATGCGCGGTGCACATCGGCGCGCGAGGACTAGCAAAGGCCTTTGCTAGAGAAGTTCTGATTGGAGGGGCTGCCGTGGACGTCACCCATCAGCGAGAACAAGCAGCCTGCTTGTCCTCAGAGAAATATATTTGCAAAGAGAATGAAAAACTCTAGAACAGTCTCTCCTTGGAAGAGTGACAACAAGCAACATTAATGTCCCATAAGAACCAAGTCACCCTTCAGCCAGAGACAGCCCAGGCAGAACCCCTTATCTGCAATATTGGGCCATGTAATCCACTCAACCATGTCTGGGGGAGGGGGTAGATGGTTATAAGGGGCAGACTGTGGGTCCAAAAGTGAATGGACTACAAGGCAGTGTCAGACAATGAAACTCTAGTAAATCAGTTAAAGTTGCTTCTGCAAATCGCTGGCAAAGCCAACAGCCTCCCTTCCCAAAACATTTTATTGGTAACACCTTGAAAGGTGAAGCAGAGAGGCAAAAGACTGTTTCATATATCATCCATGGCCTGGGTCCCCACACCCAGCCTTCACCAAGTCTCTCATTCCCAGGTACTTGGAAGTCTGACACATATGGACCTGGGTCTCTTAGCTCTCCACTCATTTGGCTCCCTACAGACTTGAGCCATGGGGTGCAGAAGTCCATGCAGCTCAAGTTTATAGAGCCAAATTGCAGTGCAGAGTGGGGAGACAATTTGTGAAGCAGCTCTGCAAAAGAAAAAAAGGCTTTCAAGAGATTGATTCTGGGACCCAGAATGCAATTTCTAGGTGCCATGGTGACCTGGCACCTTGTTTGTCAAATCCTGCCTTAAGGAACACTCCGGGGGGGGGGGGGGGGGGGGGGGGGGGGGGGGCAATTAGAGTGGTAGAAATAGTACTTAATAAAACTCAGGTCAACATCCTGTAAGCTTACCTTGCAAATTTGCAGTCTGATGCAATGTGTCCAGCACCTCCACATTTGGCACACAGCGTATTGTTGGTAATGCTGCGTGTCTCTGTGTTTTGCCAGGGTCTCAAAATCCTACAAATACAACAAGATAGGTCAAGCTCTATTAGCAGGAAAAGAACTTTCAAGTACTTACTATATTCTTCATACTAGCACAGCCTACCTATTGTCATCTTCACGAAGTGTTCCATTCAGACGGGCCAATTCCCGCAGCTGCATCTTCCTTAGGTCATTTTGGTCTTCTGGGGTCTCAATACCTTGTTTCAGGATATTCCTGATCTGCAAGAATCAATTTCATAAATACCAACACCCTTCACCATCACACCAATTTTGTCTCAGACTTGTTCAAGTCAAAGAGGCCCTGTACCTGTTCCACTGCTTTCTTCACATTCTCCATCGTGTTGGCAGTGACCAACGCATGCAAAGGCTCGTCCTCCCCAGGCAACATTTGGCCATCTTTACGTCCCACCTTCCCTTCTTTTACAGAACCTTTACCACGGATCATGATCTTGGCATTGCATTCCTTCTCAATATTTTTTAAGGTATTTCCCCTGGAAAATAAACACACAACATGCTTATTTAAACCACTTTTCAGTTGAATCACTGAGACAATGTATTTCTTCTACATAAGGATTTCATTAAACACTTAATATCTGATTTGAAACCAAGAATTACACGTGAAAGGACAAATTAGATCTTACCTGCTAATTTTTTTTTCCTTTAGTCCTGCCGGACCAGCCCAGAAATGACTAATGGGTTGTGCATGCCTACCAGCAGGAGGAGACTGAGAATTCTGGATTGCTGTGTGAGCCAATAATACCTTTTATCCAAACTCAGCTTGAATCAGTATCTGCGTATCAAATCAAAAGTGGACAAAAGAGAAAGGAAACTATCTGTGCTCGCTGGGCCCACATCAGCCACTCACAAAACAAGCAATAGCACTGGCTAATAATCCAATAAAAAGGATGAATTGTGTGCTACTTTTTTTTTTGAACAATAAAATTAGAGCTCAACATAAATCAGAACCAGCTCTCTCTCTCTGCAAAGCCAAAAACACGACTATCCAGGAAAAAAGAAAAAAAAAAAGGAATCGGCATACTGCACAGAGGGATCTGGGATGGTCAAGAGAGACTATAAAAAAAAAAAAAAAGAAAATTAACAGGTAAAACCTAATTTGTCCTTCCTTAGCATCCCTCCAGACTGGCCCAGATATGCCTGATGGGAAGTACCACTGCAGTGCATTTAAGACTGGGACCCAGAAAGCCCCGCTGTAAGAATGCGCTCCCCTAAAACCGCGTCCCTACGTGCTTGAATATCTACCCAGTAATGACAAAGGTATGGAGAGAAGACCAGGTCACTGATAGGCAGAACCGATCACTTCCTTAATACGATGTATAATAGTAGCCTTAAAGTCAGCCAAACCTTTGCAACAACCACCAAACAGAACAAAAAGACGGTTTGAACACCAAAAATCCTCCATCCTACACATATACACCTGCAAAACTCTCCCCAAATCTAGCTTATGCAGACAACACTGCTCATCTGAGCCAAAATATGACCCCAGAGTGTGCAAGACCACTGCCTGGTTCAAATGAAAGGACAACCAAGACCTTAGGAAGAAAGGAAGAGATCACAAAATCACACTCTCGAAAACTCCAAGAAGGGCGTTCTGCAGGAAAGAGCCTGCAATTCCAAAATGGTGAACCAAAGACATGGAACCAAGAAAACAGACTTCAGAGTCAAAAGGAGGCCAAATCAACAAAGAGGACTAATTCAGGTCCCAAGCAGGAAAGTGATCTCACCTCGGATGCTGGAGACTAACAGCCCAGAGAAAACACCAATCCAGATGACTCGCCAAAGGCTTACCTTTGACTTGGCCCTGAAAACAAGGTGAAATTAGGTCTTACCTGCTAATTTTCTTTCCTCTAGACCCTCCAGACCGGTCAAGACGCGTGGGTTATGCACTCCTACCAGCAGAGGGAGACTGAGAAAACACTGAGCTTTGGATACTGTATATATAACCTGTGCAGTACACCCACTAGCCAGTATAACCGTAACAAAGCAGAGAAACTAAAACCCTAACCAAAACTATCAACCCTGTACGTGGACATTGCCAAATGGCAGAACAGATTTATGTTCTTTTAATCTGTTTTATTCACTGAATTCTGCTTGTGCTTCTACCGGTGGGCTATCCAACCACACCTGATTCAGACTCATACTAACCAACATCTGAAAGGAACCAGAGTCTGAATTATGTAAATACAATCATCAGCTGCCAAGAGATATCCAATTACTAAAGTCTACCTCCTGGCCTACAGAAACCCACCGGGCGGGCCCTTGACCGGTCTGGAGGGTCTAGAGGAAAGAAAATTAGCAGGTAAGACCTAATTTCACCTTCCTCAGCGACCCTCCAGACCGGTCAAGACACGTGGGACGTACCAAAGCAGTAAATCTCTACGGGTGGGACCCCCTTAGGCCAGAGGTCAACACAGCAGCCCCAAAACCTGCCTCCTCTCTAGCATGCACATCAATCCGATAATGTTTAACAAACGAATGCAGAGAGGACCAGACTGCCGCCCGACAAACCTCTAGAGGAGGAAGCATACTACTTTCCGCCCAAGAGGCTGCTACTCCCCTGGTGGAATGAGCCGAAAAACCCTTAGGTACCGTACGACCCTTCAAGACGTAAGCAGACGCAATCGCCTCCTTCAACCACCGAGCTATCGTTGCCTTGGACGCAGCTGCTCCCTTTTTAGAACCGCCAAAAAGAACGAACAGCCGATCAGACGTTCTGAACTCCCGAGTTCTAGATAGATAACACCGCAACACTCGCTTCACGTCCAACTTCGCCAGTCGACGCTGTTCCGAGTCTCCAGCCAGATTCCCCAAGACTGGCAGAGAAATGACCTGATTCACATGAAAGTCGGACACTACCTTGGGCAAAAATGAGGGCACCGGTCGCAGAGAAACCCTTTCCTTGGAAAAAGACAAGAATGGCGTTCTACAAGACAAAGCCTGGAGTTCCGAAACTCTGCGCGCTGAAGAAATGGCTACCAAAAACACCGTCTTTAAGGATAGATCCTTGTCCGTAGCCGAAGCCAACGGTTCAAACGGAGGCCGAATTAACGCTTCCAAAACCAGATTCAAATCCCACGGAGGAACCAGCCGGCGTTGCGGAGGCCGAAGCAATTTCACTCCCTTCAAAAATCGAATCACATCCGGAGACGAAGCCAATGACCTACCTTGAACCTTGCCACGAAAACAAGACAAGGCTGCCACCTGAACCTTCAACGTAGACAAGGCCAGCCCCTTGTCCAGACCATCCTGCAAAAATTCTAACACATCCGCGACCGAAGCGTGTATCGCCCTCAAATCCCGAGCCAGGCACCAGTGCTCAAAAAGCCTCCAGACTCGAACGTACGCCAGTGAAGTGGACTGCCTCCGGGAACTCAACATCGTAGCCACAACTCTGGAAGAAAAACCCTTCTTCCTCAACTTGCTCCTTTCAAGAGCCAAGCCATAAGCGAGAACTGAGCCGGATCTGGGAGAGTGATGGGACCTTGACACAACAACACTGTCTCTGTCAACGGCAGGGGCTCCGCCACCGCCAGACGCACCAGATCTCCGTACCACGGGCGACGCGGCCAATTTGGAGCTATCAGAATCACCCGACCCGGGTGCCGTTCGATGCGTTGAACTACTCTCCCCACTAATGGCCACGGAGAGAACACGTACAGCAACTCCTGAGGCCACGGCAGCAGCAGGGCGTCGATCCCTTCCGACCGCGGGTCTCTTCTGCGACTGAAGAACCGCCGCACTTGCGCATTGCACGCCGTTGCCATGAGATCCATCACAGGAATCCCCCACACCGACACAATGCGATTGAAAACCGATCGATGAAGAGCCCATTCCCCGGGGTCTAGAGTATGTCTGCTCAGATAATCGGCGTCTACGTTGTCCACCCCGGCCACATGAGCTGCCGACAAGGCCTGAAGATGAAGTTCCGCCCACTGGCACAACTGCGCTGCTTCCTCTGCGACTGCGCGACTCCTTGTGCCCCCTTGCCGATTGACGTATGCTACGGCCGTGGCATTGTCGCAGAGAACTCTGACAGCCTTGCCTTGAAGCATCGTCTGTAAATACTGAAGAGCCAAACGAATGGCCCGTGTCTCCAACCGGTTGATGGACCACTGGGCTTCCTCCTGAGACCACCGTCCCTGCGCCACCTGCCCGAGACAATGAGCCCCCCAACCTGACAGGCTGGCATCCGTGGTGAGAATTACCCATTCTGGAGCTTCCAGCGGCATTCCCTTCACTAGGTTTCGAACGTCTAGCCACCAACGGAGGCTGAGACGCGGAAGAGCAGCCAGAGGCAAACGCATCTCCAACCCCTGCGATTGAGGAGACCACCGACTGAGAAGTGCCGACTGCAACTGCCGCATGTGTGCTCTGGCCCAGGGAACCACCTCTATCGTCGCTGCCATCATGCCCAAGACCTGAAGGTAAGCACGCGCTGTCGGTCTGTCCCCCGCCAGGAAGTGACGAATCTGCTCCTGTAATTTGCGGATCCGAAGAGCCGGCAACACCACTCGACCGTTGAGCGTCTCGAAGCGCACTCCTAGATACTCGAGAGATTGGGATGGGACGAGATGGCTCTTGCTGTGGTTCACTACCCAACCAAGCGATTCCAGCAAGGCTACCACTCGCGCTGTAGCCACTTCGCTCTCCGACCGAGACTTGGCCCGAATCAACCAATCGTCCAGATACGGGTGTACCAACACGCCCTGTTTCCGCAAAGCCGCCGCCACTACTACCATGACCTTGGAGAAGGTTCGGGGAGCTGTAGCTAGCCCGAAGGGAAGAGCACAAAACTGAAAATGCTTTCCTAAGACCGCAAAGCGCAGAAAACGCTGATGCGCCGTCCGAATGGGAATGTGAAGATAAGCTTCCGTCAAATCCAGCGACGTCAGGAACTCTCCCTGCCGCACCGCTACAATAACGGACCGCAACGTCTCCATGCGAAAAGAGAGAACCTTGAGCGCTGAATTGACTCCCTTGAGATCCAACACCGGACGCCAGGCATCCTCCTTCTTTGGTACTACAAAATAGATGGAATAGCACCCTAAGCATCTCTGCGCGGGCGGAACAGGAACCACTGCTCCCAGGGCAAGAAGGCGACGCAACGTGTCCCGAACTGCTGCTTTCTTTATTCTTGAATGACACGGGGACTCCAGAAACCTCTCGGGAGGCGACTCTTCGAATTCCAGCGCATACCCATCTCGAATCACCTCGAGAACCCACTGATCGGACGTGATTTGGACCCAGCTCTGGTAAAACCGACTCAGCCGAGCCCCTACTCGTACCAGAGCCTGGGTCCGCACACCTTCATTGCACATTCCGTCCGGAAGACTGTCCTCTCGAGGCAAAGTCACGCCCTCCGCGACGATTCCCTCGAAAGGACTGGGTGCGCTGAAAAAACCGTCCTCTAAAAGACCCACTAGTCCGTCCCGGCCTATACCGCCGGGCCTCAGCAAAACGACCACGAGCAGACACCCCCCTGGTGCCCAACTTGGGACGTAAATCCGGCAGGCGAGGAATCTTCGCCTCACTAAGGCCCTTCACCAAATTGTCCAAATCCTCTCCAAAGAGCATGGTTCCCTTAAAGGGAAGAGAGCACAACTTCGCTTTAGAAGCCGCATCCGCGACCCAGCCTCTCAGCCATAGGGCCCTACGCGCTCCCACTATCATAGCCATATTCTTGGCGGACGCCCTCAACAAATCATAAAGGGCATCCGACAAGAAAGACGAACCCATCTCGAGCTTGGCTAATTCCTGAACTCCGGAGGCCCCAACCTCCACTGACTCATCCAGGAGTTTCTCGGCCCAGCGAAAACATGCTCGGGCTACTAGACCCCCACATACCGAGGCCTGGAGCGCGAGCGCCGACAAATCAAAACTACGCTTAAGGAAGGCGTCAACCCTCCTATCCTGGGGGTCGCGAAGAGCGGCTCCGCCGTCTACCGGGATCGCCGTCGCTCTAGTCACTGCTGTAACCACTGCATCTACCGTAGGGGCCCTCAAGGAATCTTATCCTGCTGAGGCAGAGGATAGAGCCGCGCCATTGCCTTAGAGACTTTGCATGGAGCATCCGGTGACTTCCACTCCTGGGAAATCATCTCCCGGAGATCCTTGTTCATAGGAAAGGACCGCGCCTTACTGTGAATACCCTTTACCAAAGGGTCCTGTCCCGATTCACCCACGGGCACCTCAGGCTCAAACTTAAGTGTCACCGTGACCTGGTCTATGAGCTCCGCAAGCTCATCCCTATGGAAGATTCTGACCACAGAGGGATCCTCACCAGGCAAGGCATCAATAAGGCTTAGAGAGTCTTCAAACCCCTCTACCTCCTCCTCAATACCTATTGGGTCTTCAGAACCCAGCTGAGACAAACAGTCCCCATCTTCTGACCATTCCAACCTTGGCCTCTTAGTTAGCACAGAGCCATGACCCTCCTCCACTTGAGGAGGCCCGGCCTTCCAGGCTTGGAACAGGGTCCACACAAAATCTGGAGGAAAACCGGCACTTCCTGAGCCCTCCGAGGGAACTTTCTGCCCTAAACCGGAGGAAGCTGGCCCCACACTCGGCGCTTCCGCGGATCGCGCCTGATTCAAAATGGCGGCCGTTCCCGCCGAAACTGCAACCGCCGACATCGCGCCTGCCTGCGATCCCGCTGTCACCAACACCGGCGAAGCCGTCGGCACTTCCGCGGCCAACACGGGGGGCGCCGAAATCAGCTGTTTAGGCTCACCACAGAGGCGACACTGACCGCCCGCCGTCTCTAATCCCCGCCGCGAACAGGCGCGGCAACGAAGCAGCTTGCCTGTCATAATTAAACCCCCACACAGTCCGCTTCGCGCCAAATACTCTGCTAAGCAATTTCGCACTGCTCTCCCGTCTAGTGCAGGGAACTGAACTCCCTTCCGTTCCGCACTAAATAAATAATAAAAGGCTCTTAAAGGCCCAGAACACTGCTGGCAGCTGAAAATTGTGAGGCACTCAAGGCTCCAGTACATGGAAAGCAGCCGAGGCACAGAGCTGCCACTTATTCAAAGATGGAGAGCAGCTTAGGGGGAGGGACCCGCAACACAGGTGTAACACCCCAGGGGAAACACTGGGCCCCACCGGACCCAGGGCCCCGAAGCACACTTTTTTTTTTTTTTTTCCACGTACAGGGAGACACAGAATTAACCAAATTGGAACCAACAACCCAATTCTTACTTCCTATGAGGAAAACTACCTCACCAGACCAGTGAAGACTGCACAGGCTGTCCTTCTACCTCTGCTGAGACTGAGAAAATACTGGCTAGTGGGTGTACTGCACAGGTTATATATACAGTATCCAAAGCTCAGTGTTTTCTCAGTCTCCCTCTGCTGGTAGGAGTGCATAACCCACGCGTCTTGACCGGTCTGGAGGGTCGCTGAGGAAGTCAAAATCGCAACCTGCAAAAAATCCTGAATCTGTGCAACCGAAGCATGCAAGGCCTCCACATTCCAATCTGCACATCAGGCCTCAAACTCTCCAAACCCTCATAAGTGAGAGGTAGAGGCATGGCAAGACCATAGCATTATGGCAATAACATTGTAAGAATAACTTCTCTCTTATCTGCGCCCTCTAAGAGCCAAGCCATAAGACAAAACAAAGCCGGACTGGCATGGCTATTGGCCCTTACATCAGAAGCTCCACAAAATCTGGCAGCTTCAGCGTCGATTCTACCACAGAGTTGATTCTACCGCATCAGACCAGCATACGGTCTTCTCGGCCAATCTGGATCTACCAGGACTACCAGCCCTATGCGACTTTCAATTTGCTGAATGATTCGATCCAACAGGGGCCATGGAGGAAACACATAAGGCGGGGCAAATCAGGGCATTGATGCCCTCTGATTGAAGAACCGCGCTGTCTTGGCATTGTACTGCACCACCATCAAATCCATGACTGGAACATCCCACCGACAGACTATGCTTTCGTAGGCCTCGGAACTTAAAGCCCATTCTCCTGGGTCCAGAGTCTGATGACTGAGAAATTGACTTGAACATTCTGCGTCCCAGCCACATGAGCTGCAAACAGATCCAAGATTCTGCCAAAATCATGAGAAGGGCCGTCTCCACCACCAGCTGGCAACTCCTTGTACCACCCTAGCGATTGACGTATGCCACTGCCGTAGAATTATCAGAGAACTCATACCGCCTTGCCCTAGGATCAGGCTGCAACACACTAAGAGCCGAATCGTATTGCCCTGGTCTCCAACAGGTTGATGGGACAAAATGTTTCCTCCTGTGACCAGAGTCCCTGTGCCAACTGCCCCAGGAATGGGCTCCCCAGTCCATGAGGCTGGCATCAGTCATCACCACAGACATTGAGAAGGATCCAACAGAACACCCTTGAATGCACAGAGTAAGGAGCCACCAACAGAGACTCGTGCGAGTCGCTGCCCAAAGTAGCAACTGATCCTCCAACAGACCTGACTGAAGGCACCACGGGAGAGAAGAGACCACTGCAGAGATTGCATATGAGCTTTGGCCCACAGTACCACATCTATGGCCACTGCCATGGAACCAAGAACCTGAAGATAATCCCTTGCCCAGGGAGCCAGGCGGCAAAGGAAATCACAAATCTAACACTGAAGTTTGTGAATCAGAGAGAGAGGGAAAGAAATACACGGTCCTGAAATGTGTCCAACTCTGAACAAAGGCTTAAGGCCCAATTCATGTTCTTGCGATCTAAAATGGCCCAAAAGTGCCTTCCCTCTTTGGTACTACAAAATAGATGGAATAATGGCCTGTGCCAACTTCTTCCCGAAGAATGGGCAGACCACCAGCAGCCTCAGAAGCCTCTCTAGGATATTTGTTTGCCACCTTCACACAGCAGCGACAAGGAGACAACAAAAAGACATCTGAGAGTGTACCCGTCGCGAATAACCTTGAGAACCCACTGGTCAGAGGAAATGTGGGCCCAACTCCAATAAAAAGCTCACAACCAAGCTCTTACCAGAATCAAGAGGATGGGCCCCACCTTCATTGTGACATTTGACCTTGGGACTGAGAAGCAGAACAACATCATTGCCCCCGTGAAAGGGCAGAGTACTGAAAAAAACGTGACCTTTGAGAACCAGCCAACCAGAAAATGTCTGAAATCACACGCACAGCCTCTACTAGCCTAGAACCCATGCGCTCTCCCCCCCCCCCCCCCCCCCAAATATAGGACAATCCTCCGGAAGCCGCAGTACTTTGGACTCTCCAAAACTCATTACTAATTTGTCCAGCTCCTCACCAAACAAGGACCCTCGAAAGAGAAAAACTTACTAAGTTTGGATTTGTAGGCCACATCCGCAGAGCAACCATGAAACCAGAGAGAATGCCACGCTGCCACACAGAGCCATAGATTTGGCCAAAGGTTGAAACAAATCATACAGCGCATCTGCCAATAAAGTGGAACATCTCAAATTTGAGAGGCCTCCCGATCAAGGCCAAATCATTTGAGAATCTATTTAGAACAGGCTATGGACGCCGAAAGCACGCTCCAGCAACCAAGCCTGAACCGCTAAAGCAGAAACATCAAAACAGTACTTCAAAAGAGTTTCCCACAATACGATCTTGAGGGTCTTTAGCACCGTACCCCAATCAACGGGCACTGCAGCCTTTTTTGGACACCGCCGAGATCACTGCCATCAACGACTTGGGGTTTTAGCAAAGTCTTATCCTGGTCTGGAACAAGATAAAAACCAGATCATGGACCTGGCTAAACAAAATAGAGCATACGGAACATCGTACTGAACTTGAACTCTCTCTGTCTTCTTGATGCATGGGAAAAGACTTAACTGATTTAAGGATCCCCTTCACCAAGGGATCTACTCTCCGCTGTGCCATCAAGACAGGGCGAGGTGACGGCGAATCAGAGTCCGAATCTTCTGCACTCTGGCCACTGAAGATGCTCCATCCCGTTCCGGGTGTCGAAAAGTACTCCAGCGTCTGGCTGGGGGCTACAGAACTCTTGGCTACATTGGCTATCCATACCAGATGCTGGAGTAGACCAACCCGAGCCACTTTCCTGCTCTCATGCTCAAAAAAGCCAGTTGTTCAAGTAAGGATGCACTAGAATGCCCTCCTGCTGAAGATGGGCCGCTGCCACAACCATCACCTTGGAAAAGGTTCTCGGTGCTGTGGCCAAATTGAAGGGCATTGCTTGAAACTGGTAATACTCCCCCAAAACTGAAAAGCAAAGATATTTGATATTCCGGGAGCATCGAAATATGCAGGTATGCCTCAGTCAGATCTGACGTAGGAAACTCCCCCAGCTAAACCGCCACTATGACAGACCAGAGGATTTCCATGTGAAAGGGAGAAACACACAGAGCCCGATTCACCCACTTGAGATCTAAAATCAGATGCAAGGAATCTTCCTTCTTGGGCACAAAATAAAATGAATACTTCCCAGAACCCTTGCCCAGAGGAACTGGAACTACCGCCCGAAGAGCTAGCAGACGTAAGGTCCAACGGACAGCTTCTGCCTTGACTGGCGACATGAGGAAGGCATCCGGAAGAGGCCAACGAAACTCCAGGGCATAACCGCTCTGGATAATATTGAGGACTCATTGGTCTGTTATATGGACCAACCTCCAGTAAGACAGCTGCAATCTGCCGCCTATGAAGGCTGGGTCCCCAGAACACTGGGAAGCCCGGACATCCCCGGGCATCTCTGGAAGGCCTTTCTTCTACCGCCTCAAAAAGGACTAGCCCCTACTCCAGAAACGAGCTCGCTGTGACCAGGCTCCTCTACCCAATCGATATCGTTGAAATACCCACAGACACCTCCGACCTGCTGACCGGGCAGCCGATCATGACCAATCCTCTGGAAGCGGTGGCACTTTGGACTCTCCCAAGCTCTTCACCAGCTTCTCTAAGTCTTCCCCGAAGAGGGGAGCTGCCTCAAACGGACTTTGGAGGCTACATCAGCCGCCCAACTCCTGAGCCACAGAAACCATTGCTCAGCTACCATTAGAGATGGTTTGTGCCTCCACAAGGAACCTAAGTCATACAAGGCGTCTGCCAGAAAGGCAGTACCAGTGGTGTGCTGGAGCCGGCTCATAAGAGCCAGTTGTTAAATTTTCTTCCAACTTGCGAGCTGGTTGTTAAAACGCGTGAGCCGGCTCTGGCTCTCCTCCCTCCCTCCGGATCCAGACCCTCACCGACTCCTTGTCCTAATTCTTTGGGGCAGGCAGTCTTGCCTGCCCACTGCCAGTGCTGACTCTCCCCTGCTGCCGGTTCGCGCTTTAAAAATGGCCCCCGAGACTTCCAGAGGCGGCCTTGCGAGACTTCTGCTGAAGTCTCGGCGGCCATTTTGAAGCACGATCCGGCAGCGGTGGAGAGTCAGCGCTGGCAGCAGGCAGGCAAGACTGCCTGCCCCAAAGAATTCGAAGGACAAGGAGTCGGTGAGGGACCGGATCTGAAGGGAGGGAGGAGAATTCGCTGAACAACTCGAGAGTGGGTGGCAGGGGAAAGAATGGAGTCGCTCGGCATGGGTGGATGGAGGGGAGAGAAGGGTCACTGGGTATGGGTGCATGCAGGGGAGAGGAGGGTCACTGCTGGACATGGGTGGATGGAGGGCAGGGGGCGAGGAGGGCCGCTGGACATGGATGGAGGGAAGGGAAGAGTGAGGAAGGAGATGAGATGAGGGAAAAGGAAGAGAGGAGAAAAACTGCACATGGATGAAGAAAATAGGCAGAAGCTGAGGACCAGAAATGAAGAAAAAAGGAGGAAAGGAAAGAAATAAATGGAAAGGAAGCCCTGGAAACGGAGTTATGAGGACAGATAGCAGCAGAATCGGATACTGGGCCAGCATGATCAGAAAAACAGTCACCAAACAACGAAGGTAGAAAAAAATCATTTTATTTTCATTATAGTGTTTGGAATATGTTCACTTTGAGAATCAGGTGCTCAACATTAAAAGTTTATATTTATGGCATTTTATCGACATTAAACATGAATTAGATTGGAAACTGGGATCATTTAATTTTTTTTCCTGGCGTAATGCATTGCCACCCCCCACCCAGGCTCTCTCCCCGGCTATAGCCAGCTCTGCAATTTTGGGGGGGGGGGGGTGCAGAGGGGGACGGGGGAGAGAGCCTGTTAAACATTTACCAGCACACCACTGGGCAGTACTCCAAATTTACCATGTCCAAAGAAGAGGATGCTGGAGAATCAGCCCACCAAAAACCAGTCTCAAGTCACATAACCAAAGCAAATAGATGCCTGCAAGGCCAAGGCCAAAACCTCAAAGGAATGCTTCAGGAGCACCACCATTTGACAATCTTGAGGATCTTTTGAGAGCCATCCCCCTTCTACGGGAATAGACATCTTGGTAAAAACCGTTACTAGAGAGTCTATCTTATGAACTTGAAAGGATTCCAAATCCGCCAAAGGGAGTTGGTAAAGCCGAGCCATTGCCCTACCTATGCATAATGGAAAATCCGGAGTGTACCACTCTCCCTCCACCAACTCCTTCAGGTCTTCATGGTAGGGAAAGGTCTGGGGCAGGCCGCAAACCCCCTTCAAAAGAGAGTCACCCATCCTGGTCACCTGAGGGAGATCCTCCAAAATCTTTAACACCTGTAGAACCTCCACTAACAGGCCAGGAACTCCAGACGCTGAAAAGTTCTCACCACTGATGGATCCTCTCCCAGAAGAGCAGCAGAAGGGTCCTCTAGAGTCTCCTCATTCCAGGTTTCCCCTGGACATGCTCCCCCTCCAGCAGAAGCTCCGATCTCAAGGACCGCACCTCATCCAAATCCTCCTCTGGGCATTCTTAGGTCCAAGCGCTACTGCAGATGCCCCAGAACATACTGAGTCCCTACTATTTGTCTTCCCAAAGATTCTAGGGGCAGCCCCACTAAAGGCAATATATGCTTGATGCAGTAGGACAGAATCTGGCGTGAATGCCGCAGAAAATGTCAAGGCATTCATCTAGCAAGTACAGGAGGCACTGCTCCTGAGTCCAGCACATGTGCAGCCAGCAACAAAGTGGCAGACATTCCCACCACCACCGCATCCGAGACCAAATGTGCTGCCAAAGTAGTCTCCCATATCGCAACTTCATTCACCAGGCTAAGGACCTTACCCAGACTTCCCGCTTCCAGGACACCCAATTCGGGCTCGGCTCTGAGAACCGGAGCAGGATCCTCGAACATGCAGCAAAGACTGAGTGCCGACACCACATGGCGCGCTGAACAGGCCGATCACACACCTTTTCAGCCTGGGAAGACAAGCCGCCTCAGCGGTGCTCAGCTAATTGCGTCCCATCACCTACACACCCCACTGCCCCAGAGAATCTGGTAGCTGCCCTAATACACACCACACAGCTCCTCCATGTCGTGGCTCTAAGTTTGCTTTTAGGGTTTTTTGTTGTTTTTTTTTTTTAAATGGTGCTCACTGCTATTCCTGGTTCCCCTCAAGGAACTCATCCCAGGCAAAGCGGGGGAGGAGGCTGAGGCACAGAGCTCACCGAGGGGGGGGGGGGGAGGGGGGAAGACCCCGGAATCCAGAGTGTGCACCCGCAATATGGTGCAGGGGCCAAAGCCCAAGACCCAAGAGCCTCAAACTTGCTCTTCTGTTCTCCCTGTTTCTTTCTTTTTTTTTTTTTTTTTTTTTCAATAAACAAGCATACAAATTGTTTATGAAATACAGCAATAATATAACACTAAATTACATGAATAACCATCATAATAATCATGCTTCCTTAAACCACAAAATAATGTGCGAGTGGGGCTAAATGAACAGAGAAGTTTACATAATCATAATATTTATATTTAATTAAATAGGCCGCATGTCTCATTTAATTTTAACTTTTCAGTTGTTTCATTTCTACGAATGATTTGAGCTGTTCTGGTGAATAAAACACATTTTGTTGTTCCCAGTCTTACTATACATTTACACGGACATGCTAGAAAAAAGACCCCCTCCCCCCACTTCCAATGTCCCCTTTTTCAAGGCCAAGAATGCATCTCTCTTTATATGGGTCTGTTTCGTGACAGGGTAGATCCATATTCTCTCCCCTCCAAAGAGGGATTTTGAATTTTTAAAATATAATCTCACTAGTAAAAAAGCCCCGTTTCTGATGCAAATGAAACGGGGGCTAGCAAGGTTTTCTTCAGAGTGTGCATGTGGGAGTGTCCCTGCCCTCTGCCCTCCCCTCCCCCCTCCGAGTCCAGTCCTTCAGTGTTGTTTCCTGCTGTGCTGTGTTTGTGTTACAGAGAGAGTGAGGGCATCTCTCTCCTCCCCCCTCTGAGTCCTTCACTGTTACAGAGAGGGATTTCGTGCTGTGCTGTTTTCCTTCACTCATGGGGAAACCGGATATCTCTGACGCTTCACACTTCGGGCTGGAGGCTTCATAGAACGTTGGGGTTGCCTTTTATATATATAGATTACAGTGTCCAAGTCCTGTTCGAACACAAATGATACAAGTAGAGTAGAACCTGAGCACTCTGTGCCGACGCCATGAGATCCACTACTGGCATTCCCCACTTTAGAACTATCTGGTCGAACGCCGACCAGTGCAGAGACCATTCTCCGGGGTCCAACATGTGTCTGCTTAGAAAATCCACGTTCATGTAGTCCACCCTGGCCACGTGCGCAACCGAAATCTGCACTAGATGCCTTTCCGCCCAACTCATGAGCAGAGCCGTCTCGATTGCCAACCGCGGACTCTTTGTACCGCCCTGCCAGTTGACATACGCTACCACTGTCATGTTGACGGACATGACTCTTACCGCCTTTCCGACTACACTTGAGCGAAACGCCAACAGAGCTAGCTGAATCGCCCTCGTCTCCAACCGGTTGATAGACCACTGAGCTTCCTCCGTCGACCACCGCCCCTGCGTGGACCGACCGAGACACTGAGCTCCCCAGCCCAGCAGACTGGCATCCGTTACCAGAATCACCCACTGAGGAGGAGGTTCCAACGGCATGCCCTTTTTCAGATGGGCATAGCACAGCCACCACTGGAGACTGCGCTGAGGAGCCCCCCTCAATGGCTACCGCAACTCCAAACTGTGTACCTGGGGAGACCACCGGGACAACGGAGCCACCTGAAGCTGACGCATATGCGCCCTGGCCCATGGTACTACCTCTATTGTCACTGCCATTTGGCCCAGAACCCAAAGGTACATTCGAACCGTCGGACTCTGAATGGACATTAACAGCCGGACCTGCTGCTGAAGAGAGGCGATCCGAGAATCTGGCAGAAAACCACCACCCACTGCCGTGTCGAACCGCACTCCTAAGTACTCCAGACTTTGCGATGGGATCAACTGACTTGACTACATTCTCTACCCATCCGAGCGATTCCAGAAACGCGACCACCTGAGCCATCGCCGCAACACTGTGAGCCTGAGACTTCGCCCGGATCAACAAGTCGTCCAGATACCGATGTACCAGAATTCCCTGCCTCCGCAAAGCTGCTGCTACCACCACCATTATCTTGGAAAAGGTGCGTGGAGCCGTTAACGGACCAAAAGGCAGAGCACAGAACTGAAAATGCCTCCCTAAAACAGCAAAACGAAGGAAACGCTGATGGGCCTCTCGAATCGGCACGTGCAGATACGCTTCCGTGAGATCCAGTGACGTGAGAAATTCTCCCTGACGAACAGCCACTATGACCGAGCGCAGAGTCTCCATGCAGAAGGATGGCACCTTGAGCGCCCCATTGACCCTCTTGACATCTAAAATTGATCAAAACTGGTCCTCCTTCTTCGGCACCACAAAGTAAATGGAACAACAACCCATTCCCTGCTCGTGCTGAGGAATGGGTACCACAGCTCCCAACTGGATTAAGCGACCCAGAGTCTCTTGAATAGCCTTTAACTTGACTCGAGAGTGACAAGGAGAGGGAAGAAACAGATCCGGCAGCAGGTGCTCAAACTCGAGCGCATAACCGTCGCGAATGACCTCCAGCACCCACTGATCTGAAGTAATTTGGGTGCACCCCTGATAAAACAGAGGAAGTCGCGCCCCGACCTTCACCAGAGGCTGGACCCGCACACCTTCATAAGGAGGACTTACCATCATTTCCAGCACCTCCGGAGGAGTCCCGACCTCCTCGGCGACCCCCTCGAAATGACTGTGTCCGCTGGAAAAACCGGCTTTTAGAAGGAGATACAAATCTGCCCAGCCTGTACCGCCTCGCATCCTTAAACCGACCTCTAGCCGAACCCCCTCGACTAGCCGCCTTAGGCCGTAACTCCGGCAACCGTGAGACCTTGGTATCCCCAAGACCACTCATCAGTTTATCCAAGTCCTCTCCCAACAACATAGAACCTTTGAAAGGTAGAGAACACAACTTTGCTTTAGAGGCTGCATCTGCCACCCAGCCCCTAAGCCAAAGAGCCCTGCGAGCCGTCACCGCCAGAGCCATATTCTTAGCCGAAGCCCTTAGCAAATCATAAAGGGTGTCTGCCAAAAACGAAGACCCCATCTCCAATTTGGCCAGGTCCTGAACCAAACCAGTACTATCTAACGCAGGCTCATCCAAGAGCTTCTCTGTTCAACGGAAACAAGCTCTGGCTACCAAGCCCCCACACACAGAGGCTTGCAAGGCCAAAGCCGACAAATCAAAGCTGTGCTTCAGAAAGGACTCTAGCTTCCTATCCTGAGGATCCTGTAAGGCTGTACCACCATCCACCAGAATGGCCGTAGCCTTAGTAACCTCCGTAACCACCGCATCCACAGTAGGTGGGTTTCAGCAGGGCCAAATCTTCTGGAGGCAAGGGATACAGCCGCGCCATAGCCCTGGACACCTTACAAGCAGCCTCCGGCACAGACCATTCCGGAAAAACCATGTCTCTAATGTCTGAATTCATGGGAAAGGAACGGGAGGCTCTCCGAATCCCCTTAACCAAGGGATCTACCTGGGGTCCCTCCGCAGAAGAAGTGGCTGCCAGAGCAAACTTCAAAGTAGACATCACCTGATCAATGAGATCTAACTCCTCCTCCTCATGAAAAATGCGAACCACTGAAGAATCTTCCCCAGGCCTTAGCCAATCCTGATCCTCAGACTCATCTAAGAGATCTTCCTCTCCTGGGTCACTCCAAACCTCCGACCCAGGCAGAGATAGTATCTCCATAGGCTCCGAAATATCCACCCGTGGGCGCTTAGCTCCCACTGAGCTAGCAGCCCCCGGGGAACAAAAAGCCTGAGTGGGGCCAGCTCTCCAGGCATTATACAGAGACCAAACAAACTCAGGGGGGAAACCAGACCCCCCCCCCCCGACGCTGCTGAAGCACCAACACTTCCCGCAGTCACCGTGCCGGACCCCCTCGCTCCCACGGCAGCAGATCCATCGCGTGATCCGCAGCTAAACTAGGCGTGCTTCCCGCCACACACAGGTGCCCTGGCGCTGGTACGGAATGCGCAGCCAAAAGGACCGCGCTTCCCGCCAAAAATGGCTCCGTCGAGGCCGACCCAGGACGCACAGCCAAAATGGCCGCGTTTCCTGCCAACCGCCCCGCCGTTGCCAGCCTGGAATGTGCGGTCAAAACGCCGCCGAACACCTCCGCCAACTCAGGGGGGCAGGAGCACTGACAACGTAGGCTTCCCACAAAATCTACATTGGCCACCTTTCACTTCAACGCCGCACTTTGCGCAAAATCGACACCTCGCCGGCTTAGACATAACGGCAGCGATCAGTTGCTTTGTGCTCTGACAGACTAATAGGCAAAACCACCTAAGGCAAGAACGCTCTTGAAGACATTTTTATCTCTCGACTGCCACAAGAATGGCCAAAATAGCCGCCTTTTAAAAACATTTAATTTATTTTAAAACCTCGTTGCTGAAGCCTAAACGCCTCAAGGGTACAGAACAAGGTCTGTAGCCGAGGTCAAGCAGTCCTCCAGAGGAAGAGCACAGGGGGAGGGACCCGGCCACCCGGGTGTGACACCCCACAGGGAATAAGAAGCCCCTTAGGACTTACACCCTGTAATAGAGATCCAAGTTTGGGTTCTCTAACATTTACAACCCAACCTAGAAACCCCAAATGGGCCTACCAGACTGAGTACACTGCACAGGCTGCAAACGTCTACCCTCTGCTGAGGCTGAGAAAATACTGGTTAGTAGGTCTGCACAGGCTACTGGTATAAGAAGTTTTAGTGTTCTCAGTCTCCCTCTGCTGGTAGAGTGCATAACCCAAGCGTCTTGAACGGTCTGGAGGATTGCTGAGAAAAGTATGAATTAAAACATGAATACATGAATAAAATACATATAAATATGAATATACAAATACATCTAAACCATAACAGCAAGACAAAGATATGTAAAAAGCATATATAAAACCAAACATGTTATTAAAAAAATAAAGACACATTAGATAAAGTGAAGATACATATCTGTAGCAGATATTCTCCGAGGACAGCAGGCTGATTGTTCTCACATGTGGGTCAACGTCCGCATCGGCCCGAGAATTGGCAATTTTGCAAGCAAAATATAAAAAACGTTTTGTCAGAGTCTTCTGGTGCACGTGCAGCGCGCACAGCGCGGCCATCTTCCAACCCATCACATGAGCGTTCCCACTCAGTTTAATCAAAAAGCAAATAAACAACAAACAACAACTCCAAAGGGGAGGTGGGCGGGTTTGTGAGAATAATCAGCCTGATGTCTTCGGAGAATACCTGCTACAGGTATGTATCTTCGCTTTCTTCAAGGACAAGCAGGCTGCTTGTTCTCACATGTGGGGTATCCCTAGCACCCAGGCTCACTGAAAACAATGAACATTGGTCAATTGAGCCTCGCAACGGCAAGGACATAACAGATTGACCTGAAATCATAAACAACTAACTTGAGAGTGCAGTCTGGAACAGAACAAAAACAGGTCGAGGGGGGTGGAGTTGGATTCTAAACCCCGAACAGATTATGCAGCACCGACTGCCCAAACCGACTGTCGCATCGGGTGTCCTGCTGAAGGCAGTAGTGAGATGTGAATGTGTGGACTGATGAGCACGTTGCAGAAATGCAAATCTCTTCAATGGAGGCTGACTTTAAGTAAACCACTGACGCAGCCATGGCTCTGACATTGTGAGCCGTGACAGGGCCCTCCAGAATCAACCCAGTTTGGGCATAAGTGAAGTATGTGCAATCTGCTAGCCAATTGGAGACTGTGCGTTTTCCGATGACGACTCCCCTCCTGTTGGGGGTCAAAAGAAACAAACTGGGCAGACTGTCTAAAGGGTTTTGTCCGCTCCACATAAAAGGCCAAAGCTCTCTTGCAGTCCAAGGTGTGCAAACTGCTTTCGCCAGGGCAGGTACAAGGAAGGGGAAAGAATGTTGGCAAGACAATTGACAATCAGATGGAACTCAGACACCACCTTTGGCAGGAACTTAGGGTGCGTGCAGAGGACTACTCTGTTCTGATGGAACTTAATATATAAGGTGCATGCACTACCAAGGCCTGAAGCTCACTGACTCTACGAGCTGAAGTAACAGCCATCAAGAAAACGACCTTCCAAGGTCAAGTACTTCAGATGGCAGGAATTCAGTGGCTCAAAAGGAGCTTTCATCAGCTGGGTGACAGAACGTTGAGATCCCATGACACTGGTGGAGGTTTGACAGGGGGCTTTGACAAAAGCAAACCTCTCATGAATCGAACTACAGACTGTCCACAGATAGGCTTACTCTCTACACGGCGGTGATAAGCACTAATCGCACTAAGGTGAACCGTTACGGAGTTGGTCTTGAGACCAGACTCTGATAAGTGTAGAAGGTATTCAAGCAGGGTCTGTTTAGACAAGAAAGAGGATCTAGGGCCTTGCTGTCACACCAGACGGCAAACCTCCTCCATTTAAAAGAGTAACACCTCTTTGTGGAATCTTTCCTATACGTAAGCAAGACTCGGGAGACACCCTCTGAAAGGCCTAAGGAGGCGAATTCTAAGCTCTTAACATCCAGGCCCTGAGAGCCAGAGACTGGGGGTTGGGATGTAAAAATGACCCCTCATTCTGAGCGATGAGGGTTAGAAAGCACTACAATCTCCACGGTTCCTCGGAGGACAACTCCAGAAGAGGGAACCAGGTCTGACGCAGCCAGAAAGGTGCACTCAGGATCGTGGTTCTGCAGTCTTGCTTGAGTTTCAGCAAAGTCTTCTCTACTACAGGTATGGAAGGATACGCATACAGGAGGCCTGTCCCCCAATGTAGGAGAAAGGCATTTGACACTAGTCTATCGTGGGCCTGAAGCCTGGAACAGAACTGAGGGACCTTGTGATTGATCTGAGTGGCACAAAGGTCGACCGAGGGGGTGCCCCATGCTCGGAAGATCTTGTGGACTACGCCCATGTTGTGACCACTCGTGAGGTTGCATTATCCTGCTCAGTCTGTCAGCCAGACTGTTTACACCTGCCAGATAAGAGGCTTGGAGAAAAAATGCCATGACGGCGTGCCCAAAGCCACATCTAGACAGCTTCCTGACACAGAGGGTGAGATCCGGTGCCCCCTGCTTGTTGGTGTAGTACATGGCAACCTGACTGTATGTCTGAATTAAAGTAGTAGCAGAAGACGCCCGGCGGGAGACAGAAGCCATAGTATCATTGTGCTTTATGAGCTGGTCAACCAGATCCTCTACTTTCTCACCAAAAAGGTTATCCAACGGCAATGAACACCCGCCATCCGCTGCTGGAACGAATGATCCAGGTCAGAGACACGCAGCCATGAGAGCCCTTGAGCAGCGATTCTGGATGCTACATCAAAAGTGTCAAACGTACCTCTGGCCAGGAATTTGACACGCCTTCTGCTGCCTGACCACCTAGCGAAACAGCTCGGCCTGCTGCGGAGGGAGCGCATCAATCAAGCTAGACAGTTGCCTCACAGAGTTCCGCAAGTGGATGCTCATGAAGAGCTGGTATGTCTGGATTTTGGCGAGCATAGCAGCATAGCCGGCCTGATATGCCTTCCTCCCAAAAGAGTCCAAGGCTCTAGATTCTCTGCCTGTGGGCACCGAGGCATAGTCCCTAGTACTCTTGGCTCTTTTAAGAGCGGAGTCCACCACCATGGAGTTGTGAGGTAGCTGAGACTTCATCAATCCAGGTTCCCCATGGATCCGATATTGGGATTCAGTTCTCTTCGGGATCATGGGGTTAGACAGAGGGAATGACCAGTTTCGCATAAGGACTTCCTTCAGTACATTATGCAAAGGAGCCGTTGCAGCCTCTCTAGGTTGAGAAGGATAATCCAGGACCTCAAGCATCTCAGCCCTGGGTTCATCCTCAACCTCCATAGGGAAAGGAATAGCCGCAGCCATTTCCCAGACAAAGGAAGTAAAGCGAATGCTACATACCTGTAGAAGGTATTATCCGAGGACAGCAGGCTGATTGTTCTCACTGATGGGTGACGTCCACGGCAGCCCCTCCAATCGGAACACTTTACTAGCAAAGGCCTTTCTTAGTCCTCGCGCACCGATGCGCATGCGCGGCCGTCTTCCCGCCCGAACCAGCTCGTGTTAGTCAGTCCCATATGTAGCAAGACAAAGACAATGGAAAAGACAACTCCAAAGGGGAGGCGGGCGTGTTTGTGAGATCAATCAGCCTGCCATCCTCGGAGAATACCTTCTACAGGTACGTAGCATTCGCTTTCTCCGAGGACAAGCAGGCTGCTTGTTCTCACTGATGGGGTATCCCTAGCCCCCAGGCTCACTCAAAACAACAAACATGGTCAACTGGGCCTCGCAACGGCGAGGACATAACTGAGATTGACCTAACAATTTATCCAACTAACAGAGTGTAGCCTGGAACAGAATAAACATGGGCCTAGGGGGGTGGAGTTGGATTCTAAACCCCGAACAGATTCTGAAGCACTGACTGCCCGAACCGACTGTCGCGTCGGGTATCCTGCTGCAGGCAGTAATGAGATGTGAATATGTGGACAGATGACCACGTCGCAGCTTTGCAAATCTCTTCAATAGTGGCTGACTTCAAGTGGGCTACCGACGCTGCCATGGCTCTAACATTATGAGCCGTGACATAACCCTCAAGAGCCAGTCCAGCCTGGGCGTAAGTGAAGGAAATGCAATCTGCTAGCCAATTGGATATGGTGCGTTTCCCCACAGCCACTCCCCTCCTGTTGGGATCAAAAGAAACAAACAATTGGGCGGACTGTCTGTTGGGCTGTGTCCGCTCCAGATAGAAGGCCAAAGCTCTTTTGCAGTCCAATGTGCGCAGCTGACGTTCAGCAGGGCAGGAATGAGGACGGGGAAAGAATGTTGGCAAGACTATTGACTGGTTCAGATGGAACTCCGACACAACCTTTGGCAAGAACTTAGGGTGAGTGCGGAGGACTACTCTGTTATGATGAAATTTGGTGTAAGGGGCCTGGGCTACCAGGGCCTGAAGCTCACTGACTCTACGAGCTGAAGTAACTACCACCAAGAAAATGACCTTCCAGGTCAAGTACTTCAGATGGCAGGAGTTCAGTAGCTCAAAAGGTTTCATCAGCTGGGTGAGAACGACAATGAGATCCCATGACACTGTAGGAGGTTTGACGGGGGGCTTTGACAAAAGCAAACCTCTCATGAAGCGAACAACTAAAGGCTGTCCTGAGATCGGCTTACCTTCCACACGGTAATGGTATGCACTGATTGCACTAAGGTGAACCCTTACAGAGTTGGTCTTGAGACCAGACTCAGACAAGTGCAGAAGGTATTCAAGCAGGGTCTGTGTAGGACAAGAGCGAGGATCTAGGGCCTTGCTGTCACACCAGACGGCAAACCTCCTCCATAGAAAGAAGTAACTCCTCTTAGTGGAATCTTTCCTGGAAGCAAGCAAGATGCGGGAGACACCCTCTGATAGACCCAAAGAGGCAAAGTCTACGCTCTCAACATCCAGGCCGTGAGAGCCAGAGACTGGAGGTTGGGATGCAGAAGCGCCCCTTCGTCCTGTGTGATGAGGGTCGGAAAACACGGTTCTTCGGAGGACAACTCCAGAAGAAGAGGGAACCAGATCTGACACGGCCAAAAGGGAGCAATCAGAATCATGGTGCCTCGGTCTTGCTTGAGTTTCAACAAAGTCTTCCCCACCAGAGGTATGGGAGGATAAGCATACAGCAGACCTTCCCCCCAGTCCAGGAGGAAGGCATCCGATGCCAGTCTGCCGTTGGCCTGAAGCCTGGAACAGAACTGAGGGACCTTGTGGTTGGCTCGAGATGCAAAGAGATCTACCAAGGGGGTGCCCCACACCTGGAAGATCTGGCGCACTACTCGGGAATTGAGCGACCACTCGTGAGGTTGCATAATCCTGCTCAACCTGTCAGCCAGACTGTTTACGCCTGCCAGATATGTGGCTTGGAGCACCATGCCGTGACGGCGAGCCCAGAGCCACATGCTGACGGCTTCCTGACACAGGGGGCGAGATCCGGTGCCCCCCTGCTTGTTGATGTAATACATGGCAACCTGGTTGTCTGAATTTGGATAATTTGGTGGGACAGCCGATCTCTGAAAGCCTTCAGAGCGTTCCAGACCGCTCGTAACTCCAGGAGATTGATCTGCAGATCGCGTTCCTGGAGGAACCAGTTTCCCTAGGTGTGGAGCCCATCAACATGAGCCCCCCCACCCCAGGAGAGACGCATCCGTAGTCAGCACTTTTCGTGGCTGAGGAATTTGGAAAGGGCGTCCCAGAATCAAATTGGACCAAATCGTCCAATACAGGGATTTGAGAAAACTCGTGGACATGTGGATCACGTCTTCTAGATCCCCAGCAGCCTGAAACCACTGGGAGGCTAGGGTCCATTGAGCAGATCGCATGTGAATGCGGGCCATGGGAGTCACATGAACTGTGGAGGCCATGTGGCCCAGCAATCTCAACATCTGCCGAGCTGTGATCTGCTGGAACGCTCGCACCCGCGAGACGAGATACAACAAGTTGTTGGCTCTCGTCTCTGGGAGATAGGCACGAGCCGTCCGAGAATCCAACAGAGCTCCTATGAATCCGAGTCTCTGCACTGGGAGAAGATGGGACTTTGGATAATTTATCACAAACCCCAGTAGCTCCAGGAGACGAATAGTCATCCGCATGGACTGTAGAGCTCCTGCCTCAGATGTGTTCTTCACCAGCCAATCGTCGAGATAGGGGAACACGTGCACTCCCAGCCTGCGAAGCGCCGCTGCTACTACAGCCAAGCACTTCGTGAACACTCTGGGCGCAGAGGCGAGCACAAAGGGTAGCACACAGTACTGGAAGTGACGTGTGCCCGGCTGAAATCGCAGATACTCTGTGAGCTGGCAGTATCGGGATGTGCGTGTAGGCGTCCTTCAAGTCCAGACAGCATAGCCAGTCGTTTTCCTGAATCATGGGAAGAAGGGTGCCCAGGGAAAGCATCCTGAACTTTTCCTTGACCAGATATTTGTTCAGGGCCCTTAGGTCTAGGATGGGACGCATCCCCCCTGTTTTCTTTTCCACAAGGAAGTACCTGGAATAGAATCCCAGCCCTTCTTGCCCGGATGGCACGGGCTCGACCGCATTGGCGCTGAGAAGGGCGGAGAGTTCCTCTGCAAGTACCTGCGTGTGCTGGAAGCTGTAAGACTGATCTCCTGGTGGGCAATTTGGAGGTTTTGAGGCCAAATTGAGGGTGTATCCTTGCCAGACTATTTGGAGAACCCACTGGTCAGAGGTTATGAGAGGCCACCTTTGGTGAAAAACTTTCAACCTCCCCCCCGACCGGCAGGTCGCCCGGCACTGACACGTTGATGCCGGCTATGCTCTGCTGGAGCCAGTCAAAAGCTCGCCCCTTGCTTTTGCTGGGGAGCCGAGGGGCCTTGCTGAGGCGCACGCTGCTGACGAGAGCGAGCGCGCTGGGGCTTAGCCTGGGCCGCAGGCTGTCGAGAAGGAGGATTGTACCTACGCTTACCAGAAGAGTAGGGAACAGTCTTCCTTCCCCCATAAAAACGTCTACCTGTGGAGGTAGAAGCTGAAGGCTGCCGGCGGGAGAACTTGTCGAAAACGGTATCCCGCTGGTGGAGCTGCTCTACCACCTGTTCGATCTTCTCTCCAAAAATATTGTCCGCACGGCAAGGCTAGTCCGCAATCCGCTGCTGGATCCTATTTTCCAGGTCGGAGGCACGCAGCCATGAGAATCTGCGCATCACCACACCTTGAGCAGCGGCCCTGGACACAACATCAAAGGTATCATATACCCCTCTGGCCAGGAATTTTCTGCATGCCTTCAGCTGCCTGACCACCTCCTGAAATGGCTTGGCTTGCTCAGGAGGGAGCTTGTCCACCAAGCCCGCCAACTGCCGCACATTGTTCCGCATGTGTATGCTCGTGTAGAGCTGGTAAGACTGAATTTTGGCCACGAGCATAGAGGAATGGTAGGCCTTCCTCCCAAAGGAGTCTAAGGTTCTAGAGTCTTTGCCCGGGGGCGCCGAAGCATGCTCTCTAGAACTCTTAGCCTTCTTTAGGGCCAGATCCACAACCCCAGAGTCATGAGGCAACTGAGTGCGCATCAGCTCTGGGTCCCCATGGATCCGGTACTGGGACTCGATCTTCTTGGGAATGTGGGGATTACTTAAAGGCTTGGTCCAGTTCGCCAGCAATGTCTTTTTTAGGACATGATGCATGGGTACTGTGGACGCTTCCTTAGGTGGAGAAGGATAGTCCAGGAGCTCAAACATTTCAGCCCTGGGCTCGTCCTCCACAACCACCGGGAAGGGGATAGCCGTAGACATCTCCCGGACAAAGGCCGCAAAAGACAGACTCTCGGGAGGAGAAAGCTGCCTTTCAGGGAAGGGAGTGGGATCAGAAGGAAGGCCATCAGACTCCTCGTCAGAGAAATACCTGATGTCCTCCTCCTCCTCCCACGAGACCTCACCATCGGTATCAGACAAGTTCATGAACCTGTGTCTGAAGCCGTGCCCGGCTCTGTGGAAACACGGCCACGGTGTGAGCGTCGAGAGGTAGACTCCCTCGCTCGCACCGGCGAAGCTGCCTCGGCCGACATAGTCGGGGAGCCTTCCTGGGAGGCGACCGCAGTCGGTACCGCAAGCGGCACCGATGTCGGAGACCTCACCCCGGGCAAGGGGCCAGCCGGCGCCTCACTCGACGGTACCGGAGGCGCAAGCACCCCCGGTACCGGAGGGGAAGGGCGCAACAGCTCTCCCAGGATCTCTGGAAGAACGGCCCGGAGACTCTCGTGCAGGGCAGCTGTGGAGAAAGACATGGAAGCCGATGCAGGCGTCGAAGTCAGAGTCTGTTCCGGGCGTGGAGGCTGTTCCAGGCTGTCCAAGGTGGAGCGCATCGACACCTCCTGAACAGAGGGTGAGCGGTCCTCCCGGTGCCGATGCCTACTGGGTGCCGACTCCCTCGGCGACCCAGAGCTCTCGGTACCGATGCGGGAAGGAGACCGGTGTCGATGCTTGACTTTTTCAAACGAAGCATGTCACCGGAACTTCCCGGTACCGACGAGGAGGACATAGAATCCAACCATCTCTTCCTCGGGGCCGAGGCCGAAGAAGGTCGGTCACGGGGGTGGGGGGGGGGGGGGGCTGTACCGCAATAGCCCTCAGGGTAGGGGGAGACCCACCCGAAGGCTCACCGCCACCAGCAGGGGAATGGACAGCCCTCCCTCACCTGCACGCCAGTCGAAGCACCACCATCCGACGACATCAGCACTAGTGGAGGTCCCGGTACCACCGACGCCGACGCAGCCTTCCGATGTCTCGGTACCGACAATGCAGAGGGTCGATGCCGAGGTCGGAGGTCTTGACGCTGACGACGTCGATGCACTCGATACTCCCGGTGCTGTCGTCGACGAAGAGCCCGAGAACAACACATTCCACTGGGCCAATCTCGCTACCCGAGTCCTTTTTTGTAAAAGGGCGCAAAGACTACAGGCCTGCGGGCGGTGCCCAGCCCCCAGACACTGAAGACACAACGCGTGCCTATCAGTGAGCGAGATTACCCGGGCGCACTGGGTGCACTTCTTGAAGCCGCTGGGAGACTTCAATGACATGGGCGGAAAAATCATGCCAGCGAAATCAAAACTCGTAATTGCGGCACCAAAAAGAGGGAGAGAAAAAACTCGAACCGAGGCCTCAAAAGGGCCTACCCCGAAAACGAAAGGAAACTTAACAGGGCAAAAACTGGAAATACGGGAAGGGGAAAAAGACCGAAAAGGCATCTCTCCAAAATTCCATTTTTTTTTTTAACTAGCGAAAAGTCAAAAAGACGCGCGAGGGTCAACTTAAGGGGCGCGAATGGCGCAAACACGACCGTACCGAGCGCGGACAAAAGAAGAGTGACGAACACGAGCCGGAACGTTTAAGCACCCGACACCGAAGCAGACTGCCGCAGTAATCCTTCCAGAAGCTCTGGAAGCAGGGCCCCGATGCGCTTGTTGAGAGCCGCCGTTGGACAAGGCTGCAGGGTTGGCATAGGAGCCGGTGGCAGAATCTCTTGAAGCTCGGGAGCAGGTACCGGGCTGCTAGACCGACGCATCGGCACCTCCTGAATATAGGAAGAGCAATCCTCTTGGCGCCGATGCTTCTCTGGTGCCAAATCCCTCAACGCTCCGGAGCTCCTGGCACCATGTGTCGAAGGAGAACGACAACGGTGCTTCTTTGCCTTCACTCGATGCCCGTTAACGAGACTCATCGGTATCGATGAGGAAGACGTGGAATCCTCATGTCTCCTCGAGGCCGGGTCCAATAAAGGTCGGTACCGGGGTGCCTGCATAACAGGAGGCCTCGATACAGGTGGAGACCCACTCGATGCCTCACTGCTCCCAGCATGAGTAGGTCGTTCCGCATCCATTACCTTCACTCCCAACGTTGATGCGTCCCTCGATGTCGATACCGCCGACCTCGGTACCGATGTCGAAGGACCGGACTGAGCCCCAAAAAGCTTCTCTCGTTGGGCCTCTCGAGACTCTTGGGTCCGTTTCTTCATGCAAAGACACAGACTACAAGTGGCTGGGCCGTGGTCAGGCCCAAGGCACTGGATACACCAAGCATGGGTATCGGTACCAGAGCTAATCCGGTTGCACCGAGTACAACGTTTGAAGCTGCTGGGTGTCTTCGATGACATGGAAGAAAAAACGGCTTCGGCGAAATCAAGAGACATGATCGTGCTTGTTAAAAGAAAAAAAGGGCACGAAAATAAGGGAGCAACCTGACCGCACTTCCTAAGCCGGCCACGTCGAAAAACAAAGGAAACTTGACACAGGGCATAAAAGTAAAGAAAACTATGGGAGTTTTTTTTTTTTAAACAGTAAATCGTAAAAGCAAAATAGAAAGAAAGAAATCAATGCAGAAAAACTCTCCTGGGCCTGCGAGGAGCGGGGAAAAATTCGACTGCACCTCACACTGCGGAGAAAAAAAGTAACTGAGCGGGAATGCTCACGCGATTGGTGGGTGTTATGATTCTGCCGGTTTGGCTGAGGGGGAGGGGGGACGTCTCTTCTGATTGGCTGCCAGGGGTTGTGCTGACGTCAGGGGATAGTACTTTAGCCTGCAGCTGAAGAGTTTCTCTGCTTTTGCGTTACTTACTTGGTGGTAACAGGAAAGCCTGATAGGTTTCTCTCAGAACGTGCTCTAGGTTCTGACAGGGATCTGTGTTGTATTAGAGTATTCTTTTCCTTCCCTCTGGGTTAGCTGCTGCTGTGTGTGTGTGCGCGCGTAGCTCTGTAATCAGGGTCAGCTGCTCATTTGTTTAGTGGGGGCTGGGCATTGCTCAGCCTCCGGGGCTCTGGGCTGAGTGAGAGCCTTCTCCTTTGTTTGTTTGTTTTAAGGATTTCTCTTCCCACTGTCCCGGCTTGCTGGCTCAGTGAGTTTAACTCTTTGTGTACTGAGTGTATTGTATTCCTGCCTCTGCCAGTGTGTTTGCTGGATGGGCCCCACTCCCTCTTGGGAGGGGAAGCGTTCTCTCTGATTGTTTGTTGATTTATGGCACTCTCTCTCTGCTGGCTCTACAAGCTTAACCCTTTGTGTTCCGTGTGCCTCTGTCTACAGTGGGTTTGAGGCAAAGGCTTTCTGCCTTCCTTTTGTATCTGGTTCCTCTGGCTTCTGCCTGGGGCTCCTAACCTGGTGGGGGGGGGGGGGGGGGGGTGCTGTGTTAGTTCCCCTGTCCTGCGCTAGTCCCCTACGTGGGCGTGGCCCGCTCTGGTCCTTTGTTTCACCCTCTGCCCTATTGCTGGTGTTCAGCGCGTGTCTGGCATCTTCGGGCCCTCTGGGTTCTTTCACCCCTCCCTGTGTGTGATTGGGTTCCAGTTCAGCCGTGAGGCTCGCACGAGTGGCTCTGTGTGCGTGGGTTCCGGTTCGGCCGCGAGGCCCGCCTGTATGCCTATTTCCCTTCTTCCTGAGGGACTGTGGGGAGGGATAGCTTAGGGGGTATTGTGTAGCTGGGGTGTGCGGTGGTGGGTCGGTCTCCCCTTGGCCTGGGTCGGCGCCCTGCTGGCCTTGGCCAGGGCCCAAGGGCTCACGACCAACCCAACGGATTACAGTGGGAAGACGGCTGCGCATGCATGGTGCGTGCTGCACAAGCGCCATATTTTGCTTGCAAAATTGCCGATTCTCAGCCCAACGCGGACATCGACCTACATGTGAGAACAAGCAGCCCGCTTGTCCTCAGAGAAATATAGATAGCTCTTCACATATAACTGAAGTCATGAGTTACGCCACATATGTGAGTTACACCAGTTCTCAACATAATTTGGTAGGCTTAAAGAAGCTTCTCTATACATATTAAGATATTATTTTTAACACTTTTTTCATATGTTTTCTTCTTTCTTATTTTTATCAATTTATTGATATCTTAAAAATATAATTTTCAATATGTTTTCATTGTGTTTGGTTTTGTGTCATTGCATTTTTGAAACCCGTATCTTTATTGTCCAGTTACTTTTGGAATAATTATACCAATTTACATAGTTCTCACGTTTGATACCCTCCGCAAAGCAGTGTGTCCTAAAGAAATTTGATTTGGTACTCCTCGTTAAAATAAAATATTGTTTCTTTTAAGATATATATGTACATATATTTGTGATAATTTTAATGGTTATATATATCATCCTTCTATTTTATAGATATATGTATATACTATACAATTATTTATGTACGTGTGTTCAATATATATTTTTAAATATAATTTTGACTTATGTATCGCATTACCGCTATATGTTGATTTGATTTGTTTTGAGGTGCATGTTTTTGTAACATGTGTTATTTTTTGTCATAGGTTTCTCAGTTAGCAGAAAGTTAACTGTATGTAATTTGCTCTACAAGATTATTTTTGTATTGGAAATCAATAGGTATGTTCATTCACATAAATGGTGAAATTAGGCCATTCACATAAATGGTGAAATTAGGCCTTACCTGCTAATTTTCTATCCTCTAGACCCTCCAGACCGGTCAAGACGCGTGGGTTATGCTCGCCTACCAGCAGAGAGAGACAGAGAACACTAACTTCAAACTATGTACATATAACCTGTGCCCAGCCCACAATAGCCAGTATACACTTAGCAAAGCAGAGAAACCCCCTGCAACAGTAACTCTGAATCTAGAAAACTCCTGTACCTGGAAAACCAATAGCCAAACACAAACAGTGTGCTCAGACGGAACGTCAAGCGCCCCGCTCTGTAAAATATTATAGTCGAAGAAAACTCTACAACCCACAAAAAGTAAAGAATAGTCATAGCAGAACACGGCTCAAATACTTCCGATACTAACAATACTAACAATACTTCTGATAATCAATAGGGCGGGATCTTGACCGGTCTGGAGGGTCTAGAGAAAAGAAAATTAGCAAGTAAGGCCTAATTTCACCTTCCTCAGCGACCCTCCAGACCGGTCAAGACGCGTGGGAAGTACTAAAGCAGTAGAAACTTAAGGGTGGGACCCTCGAAGAGCAGAAGACAGCACCGCCGCTCCAAAACACGCATCCTCTTTTGCCTGATCAATCCTATAATGCTTCACAAAGGAATGAATGGATGACCTTGCCGCTGCCTTACAAATATCCTGCGGAGGAACAAAACTACTCTCCGCCCAGGAAGCAGCAAACCCCCCCCCCCCCCCGAGTAGAATGTGCCTTAACAGGGACACCATACGCCGCTTCAACAAATAAGCTGAGGCAATAGCCTCCTTCAACCACCTAGCCACAGTCCCCTTGGAGGCCGCAGCTCCTTTCTTGGGACCTCCAAACAAAACAAACAACCTATCCGAAGCCCGGAATTCTCTCGTTCTGTTCAAATAGGACCGCAAGGCGCGCCGAACATCCAACTTAGCCAACCAATGCTGAGAGATATCCCCCGAACGATCCCCCAACACCGGTAACGAAATCACTTGATTCACATGAAACGCCGAAACCACCTTAGGAACAAAAGAAGGAACCGTACGCAAAGTCACTTTCTCTTTCGCAAAGGACAGAAAAGGCTCCCTACAAGACAAAGCTTGCAGCTCTGAAATTCTACGAGCGGAAGCAATGGCCACCAGAAAAACAGTTTTCAACGTAAGATCTTTACATGTGATGGACACCAATGGTTCAAACGGAGGACCCACCAGTCTCTCCAAGACCGGATTCAAATCCCAAGGCGGAACCATCAGACGACGGGGCGGCCGAATCAACTTCACTGCCCTCAGGAACCGCCCTACGTCCGGAGAAGCCGCCAAGGAGACTCTCCGAATCTTACCTCTGAAACAAGACAAAGCGGAAACCTGCACCTTCAAGGAAGAAAGCGAGAGCCCCCTGTCCAAACCATCCTGCAAAAACTCCAAAACCTCCATCACCGAAGCCCGCAAAGGGACCAAATTCCGCTCATGACACCAATTCTCAAAAATGCGCCACACCCGCACATACGCCAACGACGTGGACTTCTTACGCGACTGCAACATCGTATCAATTACCCTGGCCAAGAAACCCTTCTTTCTCAATCTGTGCCTTTCAAGAGCCAAGCCGTAAGCAAGAATGGAGGCCATCTCGATCGAACCACATCCGGAGAAGATGCCAAGGATACTGTACCTTCCCCCGAAAACAAGCCAGAGCAGCCACCTGTACCTTCAAAGATGAAAGAGCAAGACCTCTAACCATACCATCCTGCAAAAATTCTAGCACTTCTGGAACCGAAATGTGCCAAGGCAAATAAGATCACTCCTGACACCAATTTTCAAAAATTCGCCACACACGGCCGTGGCCCATGAGACTACTTCTATCAATGCTGCCATGAGCGGAAGGAAGCCTCTCGGAGCAAAGCTGACAAATCAGAACCTGCATCTTGGCAATCCGAGCTGACGGCAAGAACACTCGCCCCTTCGACGTGTCGAAACGAACCCCTAGATGCTCCAGGGACTGCAAAGGAACTAGGTGACTTGTCCACGTTCACCAACCAACCGAGCAACTCCAAGAAACTCAATACTCTCGCGGTCGCCTCTGCACTCTCTTGCCTTGACTCGAATCAGCTAATCGTCGAGATACGGATGGACCAAGACTCCTTGCTTCCTCAACGCCGCCGCCATAACCACCATAACCTTGGAAAAAGTATGAGGTGCCGTCTCAAGACCGAACGGCAGAGCACAGAATTGAAAATGCTGCCCTAAGACAGCAAAATGAAGAAAAACGCTGATGCGTCGCCCGGATGGGAATATGTAGATAGGCTTCCGTCAGATCCAACGAAGTGAGGAACTCCCTCGACTGAGATCCAATGAAGTGAGGAACTCCCCCGACTGAACTGCTAAGATGATCGAACACATCTCCATCCGAAAGGAGGGAACCTTCAGCGCCCCGTTGACCCTTTTTCAGATCTAAAATAGGCCGAAAGGAACCCTCCTTCTTGGGAACCACGAAATGAATCGAACAACCCGCCCTCCCCCTCCGAGGTGGGAACGGGAACCAGAGCCCCCAGATCGATCAAACGAAGGAGAGTCTGGCGAATTGCCCTGGCCTTGAGCCAGATCGATCAAACGAAGGAGGGTCTGGCGAATTGCCCTGGCCTTGAGCCAGATCGATCAAACGAAGGAGGGTCTGGCGAATTGCCCTGGCCTTGAGCCGAGAGCGACACGGAGATCCCAGGAAGAGGACCGTCGAACTCTAGGGCATACCCTGTTGCGCACCAATTCGAGCACCCACTGATCTGACATGATGTGGGTCCACCTCTGGTAAAACTGATGTAGACGAGCACCCACTCAAACCAGAGGCTGGACCCACACATCTTCATTGAGAAGCACGCACCGTGGCAGAACCCGCTGAAGATGCATCCTGACCTCCCAGATGGCCTCCACGAAAGGGCTGAGTAACCTGAAAAAAACCAGCCTCTAGGCGCACCATGTGACCTAGCCAGCCTGTACCGCCAAGCATCTCGCAGACAACCACACCCCAACAGCCCTAGACCACCTGATCCAGGACGCATCTCTGGCAGACGTGGAACCTTAGCATCCCCAAGACTGCGTACCAACTTATCCAGCTCTTCTCCAAAAAGCACAGAACCCTTGAAGGGAAGAGAACACAACCTGGACTTGGAAGCCGCATCTGCGACCCAACCTCGAAGCCAAAGAGCCCGACAAGCTCCCACAACCAATGCCATATTTTTTGCAGACGCTCGCAGTAAATCATAAACAGCATCCGCCAAGAAAGAAGAGCCCATCCCCAGCTTGGCCAGTTCCTGCACCCAGAAAGATCTGTCCACCATCGGATCATCCAAGAGCTCTTCAGCCCAGCGGAAGCAAGCCCGAGCCACTAAACCTCCACACACTGAGGCCTGCAGCGACAAGGCAGACAGATCAAAACTACGCCTAATAAAGGACTCTAACTTCCTATCTTGGGGATCCTGAAGAGCAGCCCCCCCCCCCCCATCAACAAGAATAGCAGTGGCTTTGGTGACCGCCGTCACCACCGCATCTACTGTAGGAAGCCTTAGTCCCCTATCTTCCTGCGGAAGAGGACAAAGCCTCGCCATGGCTCTAGCCACCCTAAAGGCAGAATCTGGGGAGAGCCACTCCTGCATGACCATATCTCCGAGGTCTTTATTCATGGGAAAAGTACGGGACTGACGAATACCCTTAACCAACGGGTCTACCTGCTTTACCTCCCCCACTGTAGTCTCAGGAGATTGATCACCACCTGATCAATTCAGACAGCTCATCTCTATGAAAGATCCTCACTACCGAGGGATCTTCATCTGGCAAGGAACCCTCCTCCTCAGGACAGGTGTCCCAAAGAACTTCGTCCCCAAGAACACTGCACTCTTCGTCCGAGTGCTGTAAGGACAAAAACTCAGGGTCCTCTGACCAATCCAGACGTGGGGGCTTGGCACCTTACCCCCTTCTGAAGGTCTGCCTGCTGGGATCCTGACTTCCATGCCTGGAACAGACCAAATAAAAGTCAGGAGGGAAACCCATGCCCCCTGCGCTCTCCGGAAACCAGCCTACGTTCTGGCCCGGAAAATCCTGCAACGGCTGAGGCGAAGCCGCACGGCCGGCGGAATAAAAAATGGCAGCGGTTCCCGCCAAAATCGGAACCGCCGCCTCAGCACCCGAGTGCGAGGATGCATCAGCTGAGCCCGAACTGACCCCGGGAACCTCCGCAGACAAGACCAGAGGTGAAGAGGCGGCTTCAGCTCCCCACAGAGCCTGCATTGTGCCCCCGGCACGTCCAGACCTCGGCGCAAACAAAAACGGCAACGGGACAGTTTCCCCGACGACATCCCTCAGGGAAGGGAGGAGGTAAGCAAAACAAAAGGCAGCAGCGGCCTACTCACTCACTCTCATGAACTGCACTGCAGCTCTCGCAGCCAGACCCAAACCAAACAGAGTGTTCCATTTTTTTTTTTTTTCTTCTTCTTCCCAGCCCGGTTGCTAATAGCTGACAAGGGCAAAGGCACTCAAGGTTCCTGCAAGATCACAGGAGCCGAGGCACAGGGCTGACTACTCAGGAGAGCACAGCAGGGGGAGGGACCCAACCACCGGTGTGACACCCCAGGGGAAAACGGAGCCCCACCGGACCCACTTCCCCGAAGCACACAGTTTTAGCCCAAGTACAGGGTGCTAATTGAAACAAGAGGCCTAAAAACAACCCCTAAGCCTACAGACCAGACTGCTCAGGCTGCACGTCCACCCTCTGCTGGAGACCAAGATTTACTGGTTGCTTGGGGGTTGGCAGGTGGCTTATGCATTGTTAAGTTTTAGTGTTCTCAGTCTCCCTCTGCTGGTAGGTGTGCATAACCCAAGCGTCTTGGCAGGTCTGGAGGGTCGCTGAGGAAAGTATTTCATGGAAAGGGTGGTGGAGGCGTGGAATGGCCTCCCAGTGGAGGTTGTTGAGTCAAGGACTGTGTCAGAATTTTAAAAGATGTGGGTTCGCTTAGGAAAAGTAAGAGTTGGGGGTTACAGAGGATGGGCAGACTGGATGGGCCATCTGGCCTTTATCTGCCATCATGTTTTTATGTTTATATATACATATATATATATATATATATATATGCATATTTTTAGTGTTTATATTTTAGTGATGTGTCTTTTTTAATAACATGCTTGATTTTATATTTTTTTTTTCCATATCTGTGTTGCTGTATATTATGCTTTAGGTGTATCTGTATATTCATATTTTTATTTATATGGAATTTGTTTTAATTTACTCTATTTTATGTATTAATCTGTATACTGTTAATGTGATTGTATTTATTTATAGCCCGAGACAGCCCATGTGTGGGTGAAACACAGCATGTATCGGGCATTGTTGGTTGAATAAATTCATCTTCATAGAGATTTCTTCGTCTGTTCTGCATTTTGTGTCACCGCTCACTCCCTAACCAAGCCCAGCAGAGCCACAGTGCCCCAGAGTCCACTGCATGAAACAGAGTACAGTGCTTCAAGCGCTGCAAATTCAAGGCACCAGGTATAAATACCCTTCTGAGCTCAAATTACCAGGGAACCCCATACTACAAACCACTGAACTTTCACAGGGAAACAAAGAGAGACATCAAGACTGCCTGTCTAACCCCAGGTAGAGAAGGACAGCAAATATAAAAATCAGGAACCAAGGAGGGGGAAGGGGGTGACTCAGCCACCTAACACCCCCCCCCCCCCCCCCCAACTGGCCTCAACCCCAGTCCAGCAGCAGAAAGAGGATTTGTTTTACTAGGTGTTTCGCTTATCTTCTCTCATCTGAAAACCAGGAAGACCCAAACAGGGAAAGAAGGAACCAAACCCCCAGGTACCAATAAGCAAACCGGGACTGCACAGGCTTACCACTGCTAACATCTGCTGAGACCAAGAACAGACTGGTCTTCAGGGGACTACACAGCTCACTTATACCAGTATCAGACTGCATTTCAAGGCAGAAGAGCAAGAATTTTAGGATTGGGAAGAACTTCTGATCTCTTTTGTTCCATCTAAGTAGTAGGGTAATGCATGCCTGCAGTCAAGGATATGAAGGGAAGACTGTTTCTGTAGAATGGGGGGGGGGGGGGGGGGGGAGACACGACCAACACACAGAACTTGAGATGAAATTCTGAAATGACTGTGCAAAATTTTGCGGATGGGTTCGAAGAAGCACTCTATTGTGGTGGAATTGATTATATAAAGGGTAGTGAACCAGCCTGTCCACCGACTTCTTGCTAATATTATGGCCCACTGGAGCACCATGACTCAACTTAGTCCAATCCTGGAAGACCAACCAGCCCTAGGACTCGGTCCTGGGAGTCAGGAAACAGAAAAAAAAAAAAAAAAAAGAAGCTGCACTAGTCCAATCTGCACCATCTACTGGATGGACTTGCTGCTGCAAAAATATTGACTCTCTCTAGGCTGCATCTGCTGTGATGTCACTGGAAACAGGTTTCTCTACCTCCATCTGCTGGTCGGGAAATACAACTCATTGATCTGGACTCCATTCTTAGAAATACTTATCCAGGAATATAGAGCAACATTTTAAAAGAGAACTACAGGAGTTTTAAGTAAACTCACCTGGGTCCAATTAGAAGCCCCACAAAGTTAATCTCTGGGTATTCATCCTGCGGAATCATCACCTTGTCACTTACACGGGTTGCTGGGGGTCTGAAACACAAATCACATTCTAAAGCTAGCTCCACACTGATGGTATATAAGCACCCCTCCACAAGGCAGGCAGTTTATGGGTCTGATATAAAGAGGAACATGTTGGCTTCCTTTATTTCACCTTCATTACTAAACAACTTCAGCATTTCTGTACACTAAACCATAAATTGTTGGCAACAACTCAGAAGAGTTAAAGTAACAAGAATCCCTTTAAATGTGGTTTAGTCTCCAACTAGCGCATGAGTGAAAAGGCGATATACAAAACATGGCAGGACAGGTCCATTTAGAATGGAAGCGAGTTGAGAAAACTCTTCCAAACTAAAATCAAGTGTAACCATACCCTCTCTACCATGCCATTAACCTCAACTTTCAAAAAAAAAAAAAAAAAAAAAAAGGACAGACCGTAAGCAGTAAGCAAAGTTACACATTTCTATTCTATCAGGATTTGTACACAGATCTCTGTGCCCACTCATGCTCACTTGTAATCAGCTGGTGGCTTAAAGTCTGGGTTGAGGCCCACCATCTCTGTGATTAGGTTGTGCCGCTCCTCTTCCAGCTTCTTCCGCGTTCTGAACTCACGAGTATTTAGGCGCTTCCCCTCACTATTGTAAATTGGCTCAGGGGAAGGAGACCTGCAGGAAGCACCCAGTAATTATTCCATCTTGTAATGAACACCATGAACATTAAAACCCATCTTGCATAATAGACCTATAAATCCTAATCTGCTAAATGCTAAGTTAAAGGGGGGGGGGGGGGGCAGGGACGGGACACAAATTGCAGCAAGGGTGGGACAAAAAAAAAAGTAATGTGATAGTAGAAAATGTCAACAGTAGAAAGTGTGAACATTATGCCAAAGTGAGCTTTTGACTCAAATCAATGTAGCCATATATATATATTTTTTTTTTAATTAGGAACACACCCAAATGGCTTGAAAGATTTAGCACTGTGGAACAAAAGGGGCAGGTGTGCTACAGGATACTGTAATAATTCAGCTAACATGGACAAGTTTGGTAGCTAAATCAAAATGCAGGAGTTCTACGGCAGCCAAAACCATGGTTGAGAACTTCTGCTCTGTTCCCCTTCAATGTGTCGCCAGCTTCAGTGTCAAGTTTCAACCAGTTCAGGCTGAGGGAGAGGGGATTGCTGGGTTAGAGAAAAACCAAGTGTTAAAATTATTCTGCAGCTTCCAGCAGAGGCTGCAGTGCCTGTAAAACCTTATCTCACCCACATTCTGGACCTGTAAACCACTAAAACAGGAGAGATCAACCTACTCCACAAAAAAGGTTTAGACGCTCAGAAAGTGGGTTAAAGGTAAGCCATAGCTACAAGTAAACAAGTGTCAGTTTTATTCACCACAGTGTTGTTTTTATTTACAGTAAGAAAAAAAAGTTACAGATCTACAATTTTAAAATTTCATCAACGCAAAATTTTAACTGCAAGCTGCAAGAATGGAAGAAGTTACTGGTGTCAAGTTATTAAACACCTTTTGTTATTGAACCTTTTCTACTGATTAGAGAACAAGAATTAATATCTGGGCATTTTTCAGCTGTCTTCTTAACCTAAAGTAGACATTTGGTCACACTGTTAAATACCAGAAAGAAAAGTTGGATCATAACTGAACATTATACTTCTATACCTAACATATCAAAACACTCAGAACCCCAAAAGCAACAGAAGAGAGAGCCATCCAGCATCCTAAACTTCTTACTAATAAATTTTTAATCTAGCCTTTAACGTCTATAAAACTTAAAATAAATAGTAATGAAGAAGTGAAGGACTTCTGCAATGTACAGTACCTTGACAGGAATTAGGTTGCATTTTGTTTCTTGCAGAAGGTCTATAACCCCTCCCCCCCAACATTCCCATTGGATAGCTTTATTTTAACAGAATCTTGGCATTGAAAAGAACCAGCCATCAGTATACATAGCATCAATTCCTTGTTCTTTAAATAAGGCCTGAGATTTCAAGACCTATCAGGCTCTACTGAATTCAACAGCATTATTTTCATGAAAAATACTTATCTAACATGCTAGACCTATAGCAAAAACAGATTAAATTTGAAGGGATTCACTTTGAAGTTGTCTTGCCATATTAGCACATATCAATTCAACTGAACAGAGGAACAGCAAGCAATATGCAAAAACTATTTAATTCTCAATCTCCTGAAGAGATTAAGAACCTTGGTGAAAGATTGAGTAACATTAAAACTAATTCACAAAACCAGACCACTTTAGGAGACCCAAATTTCCAAGTGGTGCTTGAAATGCAACCAGTTCTATTATGAAGAATTAATGATTCGAAGTGAGAATTTAATGAGGCCACATTTTCAAGTACATATATACAAGTAAATTGTTTTAGCAGCCATTGCATCACCTTAATAAAATTATCTTTTATTACAAAGAAATACAATCATTTTGGATCCAAAAGAAAAAAAAAAAAAAAAAAAGACTTTCGGTTGTGTCCCATGCTATTACACAACAGAAATCCCAGGAGTAAAAGGGGGTGTTCAGTCCATTTCTAAACTGTTTGTTGAATTAGGTATACACACACAAAACAAGTTTTAAACCCCTTCAAAAGTTTGACAGCAACTTTCCAAGCTGCAACAAGTCTGTAGAAATAAACTAAACCCCTTCAATTTAAAAATCAAGTCTCTGGATGTAATATCCCAAAAGGATGCTCAATGATGCGTGTTTAACCTATTCTGTTTTGCTAAAGTAGATATCTATGCAAAGGTCACCAAAAATCACAAAAGGTGTTTGTCCAGTTTAGTAACCACAGTTTTCAGGCTGGTCAAATGCTATGATACAATGGATTCATTCAGTGAAAGTCTAAACTCCGCCCCCCCCCCCCCCCCCCCAAAAAAAAAAAAAAAAAAAAAATTTAAAAAATACAGCTGTGGCGACTGCTGCTATTAACAGCATAGACCAAGATCATAGAACCCAAGCTGCTCTAACCTTCCTGACAGCTGAAAACTACTAATAAAACCAGCAATCAAAAGGCTACACAGAACTGCTGTCACCCATCAGCAAAGCCTGGCCATTTAATACTGTTTGCTGGGCCACTGTCTCAAAAACGGGTTTTTCTTATAGTCTGTTGCACAGACCTCAGTTATTCCTACAAAGAAAATTCACAGTTCTCCTCAGGGAAGAGCGAGCACACAGATGACTCAGAATGAGCACCCTAAAAGTATGATTCTACTAAGAAACATCCAAATGTGGTATTCTAATTCCTCTGAAAAACCCGACTGTGTAAAATGGTTCGTTTAACAAGTAAAATTAGCAGCTATGACCAGAAAGCTGAAGAAATCAGAAAACCCAAAGATTTCACTTTCACTGTTCCTTTTCTATATGAAAGAAATCCAACATGTCTGGAAAAACTGCTAAAACCAAGCATATTTGCTTGTGGCTTTTTACTTAAAAAAAAATCACAGTAAATACAATTTTGGTTAGAGAGATCAGGACCAGAAATCAAAAATTAGTTACTCTCATCACTGGTGCAACTTGATTTCTCAGGCAATTTCTTATTCTATCCATTAAAACAAATTCCCAGCCCCAAGCATCCTGACTTGAAAAAAAAGTTTCATAAGCGAAACTGCTATTATGTTGCGACCAAAAAAATGTATTGAGAAAGGTAAAAAGTGTTACTGTCAGCTGTACAACTGTATTCCCAACCTGTCCTCAGGGTTAGGGGGGATCCCCAGGTCTCCTGTGCGCAGTTTACGAGTCAGGTCTTCTATCTGTAGTTGCACTGGAAGAAACCAGGTTAGGAAAGAAAAAAGGATGGAAAAAAGACAATGTTACCACAAAACAACTCAAATCTTTACAACAAAAGTATGAAGAACTGGAGATTGACATGTCAATGTTTAGAGGGGGAAAAACTCCCTCCAAAATGCTCCAGACATCTTTTCTCATATCCCTGCTGAAGTAGGACTATTCTTATTAAAGATCACAGCCTTTACCAGCAATTAAACAGGGCGTTAGGTGAAGGAGCTGCCTGCTCCCTTGACCATATGCAATCAATTTCAAGTGGGTCAGAAACTAGAACTAGTAGCAAATAGTGTATGCAAGCCAGCAGAACACTAGCCCAGTCTATTTTATAAGCATACGCTATATAACAGCTGGGCTGGTCAGTTTATCTGGTACCAACTCTCAGCTAAATGTTTCTAAACTGGCAGAGAAACTACAAAAAAATTAGATTAATAGAACTGTTCTAATTCAGTAAAGGAGTCACCATGGTTTTTATTTACCAATACAGCAAAATGAAGCAATGGTGCTGGATACCCTCTCCCATCTCCAGACTGCAACATTCCACTCTTGTCCTGTGCATTCTCTACATTGTCAAAACCCTATCACACAAATAAAGTCAATCTTACACCCCTGTATCTGATTGCATTAACCTATTTAAATACAATGTCACTATGTGTTTTCAGGGGAATTGATGAATAATAAAAAAAGGGTCTGTTTACCAAACTGGTCTTCATAAATCCAAATAATAGAAAACCAGCAGCTAATAAGCTAATGTCAAGGTAGTTTCTCAAACTAATCACTAAAATTGCCAGCTTCACCAACTACTTCCATAGTAGTCTCCAACACACAAATTCTCCAAATCTATAAGCGTAGCTATTTTTTTTTTTCTTATACACTACTATACCATACCTAAAGATTTGAGCTCTACTAACAAAATCCACCCTACTCAGCCTGCACAGGAAGAGAACTTGCTGTAGAAAAATAAAATAAAAAAAAACTCAAGATACCTCAGTTCTTCTGTAAAGGGAAGAGGCAAGTTCTTATCAAGTGGATTCCAACCACAAGTACAATAAATAAGGTTTGTATTTTGTACCAGTGTTGCTAAACAATGCCACCTATTTAGAAAGTAACAAAGAATAGGGGAAGGGCTGTAAAAAGACCATTATGTATATCATCATGCTTTAGAGGTGGAGAGTATAATGTTGACAGAAACCTGAATTTAGTTATCAATATTTTCACAAATAGTTTTGAATTTGGCTCAAAGGCAGATGTGAAACAAAAACATTGCACACAGTTAAAATTAAACAACTTTTAAATTGTTGAGACGGATAACATATATACCTAGTTTGCACATCTGTTTCACCATTACACAACAGAATAAACCACTTTATCACCAGGCATTAAAACATTACCTCCCTCTCAGCAATATTAACCATTGTACATAGCAGCAGATTCCCAACTACAATTTTTAAGCTTTCTACAAACACCTTGCCACTTGTACACCCAATTTTGCCACCCTGTGAAGAATCCTCCTTGGCCACGAACACCACAAAGCTGTAATGGAGGCAGGCTACTGGTGAGCAATATACTGAATATCACAAAAAAAAAAAAAAAAAAAAAGCTGTAAATGCAATCACGGGTAGTGGGGGCCACGAAAACGACATGAAATCTACATCTCTAGTAATAGAACACTTCAAGTGTACATACACGATTCGGCCAAGCAAACACGGTAGGAAAACAAAACTGGTTACCTATGTAAGCTCTCTCCTGATCTCGAGAAAGTCCTGGAGGGATGACCGTCGGCATTCCCGGGATTACAGTTTTCTGGTCACATGTCTCGCTGTTCCAGCGGCTTCTCTTCCGCTTCCTGCTGAAATCTACTGCAAGACAAAACCAATCACACACAAAAATAAGAGATAACAGTTTAGGAGAAAGTTATAACAACTCTGTCTCTCCCACCACGGGTCTCATCTCCCTTTAGGTGCTAATCTGAACCGCCTTCACTCCTCTAATGCCCCCATCCCTATCATCGACTCTTCTTCTTTGGCATCTCAGTGCTCAGGGACCTTAACTGTCTTTTCTCATATTAACCTCTCTTCCCATTCCCTAACTCCTCACTCACCTCCCCCTGCAGCTTTGCCCGATTTCTGCAACTGGCCATTGACAGCTGCTGCTGATACAGCACCATGGCCGTCGGGAAAGAATCGAACGGAGGCGGAGAGGGGACCGGAGGTGGGGAGTGCACCCAGTGCGGATGCGCTTGAAGAGGAAGCGATGGGGGAGGAGGATAAGCAGGTTATAGCTGAGGAGCCGGGCCGAGAAGGGTAGGAAAGGGAAGACACAAGTAGCAACGGGCCCCGGCAGCTCGAAGCCCCGCTTGGAGCCAGCGAACGGCGGCAGCTATATCTTACCCAGCGGTGTGGCGTTCGCGCCGGTCGCCATCTGACAGCCGCCACTCCCCGCACAGATACCAGAAAAATAAAAAATGCACCCCTTTTTGTTCTTATACTATAAAGAATTCTCTTCACACAGCGGCGACGGAGGAAAGACAAAACAAAATGGCGGACCTCTCTCTTTTCCCTGACGCGTTACGCGTGGCGATAGAATTCCTTTTTTGTTTGTTTTGGGGTTTTTTTTACCACGCAGCAAATTTTCTGTTTACATAATTTAAATCATATATAAATAATAATAACAACAAATCCCACTTCAACAGAAATTTAACCGTCGCCAAGACATAAGCGGCGCGAGAACTTTCCCGAAACTCGGTAAAGGTCTTTTGAGCGTCCCCTCTTCTTCTTTCCTCTCACCTTATTGGTCGGAACAGACGTCCGTCATAAAGGCTGGGAGTAGGACGAATAGCGTTCGTCAACCTTTTTTCACCCCTTACTGCTATTGGCTGAATATCAAATGCGAAAGAAGATTGGTTCAGACTGTTGTCAGTCATTCTGCGTCTGCTAAAAGGAATACAAGACGTGAGGAGGAGCAGATAGGAAGAGTTTCTTTTCTTCCTTTTGATTGGCCGTTGCTAGGATGTCGTGTGGGGAAAATGGAGCGGTACTATTGGAGACTATAATGGAAAGCATCGGATTGGTCGATTTAGCATATTCAGCATCTTGGTGTCTTCACTTCAGGACAGGTGACAGAATCCATTTGTGCACAAGTGCGGGTACTGTCCCTATCAAACTGGCCAGTTGGTTCTCCTGTCAGTTCTTCTGTTCTCAAGTCCAACTCTTAAGCGTTTAACAGAATTTTATACTGCAGCTATATTCTTCACCATGAGTCGGACTGTTTTGCTTTGAAGTTTCTCTTATATATACTATCTGCTACCACATTTGTTTATTTCCGATCTGACGAAGAAGGGCAACCTTCGAAAGCTAATCAAGAAATGTATTAAGTTTTGTCCAATAAAAAAGGTATCATCTTATTTTCTTTTCCATGTTTTATTTTGTTTGATTTCTATTGATAACCATGAGTGACAAGAAATCTGGTTTTAAACACGGTGAGCGCTGTAAGGAAAAGTGTCTAAGGGATACTCACCCAAAATATATACGTTGTCAGAGCTGTGACTATAATGTGAGGTAGTGCTCTGTGCCCAGATGCTGCCTAGAGCACTGAAAATTCATGGAACTTAAACTAAGGGATTACCTTCAATCCTGCCCTTAGCCTTCTATCAACCAAGTTATGATTCACATTGTGAATATGATCTCTAAGAAGCACTGTAAGTCCGCAGACTTATAAAAATTTCCTCTGCTTCAAAAGTGAGCTCCATTAATTCTACAGTAAACAAGCCTATCTCAAACTGTGACGCTTTAATGCATGGAGTCTGGCATAAACATGCTAGCTCAAACACTGATTTGGCTCAGCATTCGACACTGATGCCTTCACTCTTTGACTTGGTGTCATGGGGCCGGCTCCACCTTCATATGATGCATTTGGGCCCTACCAGCAGAGGGCTTTCCCCTACTCCCTTGAATCGGCATCTCTTTCATGGTACACACCCCCTCCAAATCACCAAAAGCAAATGCTGGCACTGGAAGCTTCAGTACACCCCTTGATACCTGCAGCTCCTGCAGCCTCACATAGCCCTGCATCTTACCACTATCACAGGAGTTCTTCTAAGTGACACTATAAGTCACACTCTCATTGGTCCCATGACTCTAGCTCTACCTCAAGTAAGTCACATACTTCTCACCATTCTGACTGCAGATATCCATCAACCTCTGCCTCACCATCTAGTTTGCATGCTTATTCTGCTACCTCACATCTACGCTCTCTAACTTAAATGTACACAAATGCTTGACTTATTAAAGCAAATCCTCCAGCAGCATCAACATGCCTACAAGCCATCTTTGCACTCACTACGGCACATGTCTGCTACTCAGACATAACCCTTCCACGTTCATCTCTCTTCCCTCCAGAAAATGCGATGGTCTATATCCACCTCAGAATCGATGGAGGCTGAAGCTGTCTCGAATTATGGTTCTTCTTATTCAGATACAAGTGGACCTTCTCATCCTGCTCCTCCATGCTTTAGTATATGCTCAGGAAGAGGCAAACTGGACCATCCGTCGGACCCTTCTTTCCCGGAACCTACTAAGTCTGCTCAACCTGAAGATATGAATTATCTGTAATTTCTTTTGAAGATGACAGTCTCTGGATATTCCTTCATCCTCTGAGCTGGATCTGCAAGCTAATTGGCCATTGTCCTCTTATTTAGATGCCCCTAAAGAAATTATTGCACTTCCCTTGTACGATGTCCTTTTGGAGCACCATAAGTATTTGGGCTACCCTACATACTTCCCGTCCCACTAAGAAAAGTTTAGACACTAAATACAGAGTACAGTAACTGTTAGGACACAATAAGCAACAACTTTTGCATCAATCTATAGTACACTCAGCTGTGAGAAACCATAAGAGTTCTTGTGACTGTTCTAATTGTCCTCCTACTAAGGACCTGAAACTTCTAGACCTCATGAGGAAAAAGATTTTTCAGAATACCATGTTAAGGGCCCACGTTGCAGTAGACAGCTTACACACTGCTATTGACACTTTAACTGAATCCTCCAACTCTATTTTTACATCATTGATTGCAGACCTGGAAGAATGGTCAAAGAACATGATTAGTGCATCCCACAATACTTATGATACGGCCGTCAGGGGAGCAGCAGTAGCCATCTCCTCTTGGTGCCCAGCATGGCTCAAGGCATCTGCCTTGAAAGAGGATGTCCATGACAAGGTCACTGATGAACCATGTTTATGAAATACTCTCTTTGGAGATGTGGAGGGGCATAATCAAAAAGGGGGCACAAGTTTTCCTGAGGACATCCTCGCAGGATGTCCCGGCGAAGGGGCGGGGAACCTCATATTATCCCCCTAGAAATGGTTGTCCTTAGACTTGGTCGTTTCTGATTTTTGGCGATAATGGAAACTAAGGACGCCCATCTCAGAAACGACCAAATCCAAGCCCTTTGGTCGTGGGAGGAGCCAGCATACCTAGTGCATTGATCCCCTGAAATGCCAGAACACCAACCGGGCACCCTAGGGGACACTGCAGTGGACTTCAGAAATTGCTCCCAGGAACATAGCTCCCTTACTTTGTGTTCTGAGCCCCCCCAAAACTCACTACCCACCACTGTACACCACTATCATAGCCCTTACAGGTGAAGGGGGGGGGTACCTAGATATGGGTACAGTGGGTTTATGGTGGGTTTTGAAGGGCTCACATTTAACACCACAAGTGTAACAGGTGGGGGGGGGGCTGGGTCCGCCTGCCTGAAGTGCACTGCACCCACTAAAACTTCAGGGACCTGCATACTGCTGTCATGGAGCTAGCTGGGTATGACATTTGAGGCTGGCATAGAGGCTGGCAAAAAATATAAAAAAAAAAAAAACTTTTTGAGGGTGGGAGGGGGTTAGTGACCACTGGGGGAGTAAGGGGAGGTCATCCCCGATTCCCTCCATTGGTCATCTGGTCAGTTCAGACACCTTTTTGTGGCTTGGTTGTAAGAAAAAAAAGGACCAAGTAAAGTTGTCCAAGTGCTCGTCAGGGACGCCCTTTTTTTTCGAATATGGGTCAAGGATGCCCATGTGTTAGGCACGCCCAAGACCCGCCTTCACTACACCTCCGAACGCCCCCATGAACTTTGGTCGTCCCCACGATGGAAAGCAGTTGGGGACGCCCAAAATCGGCTTTCGATTATGCCAATTTGGGCGACCCTGGGAGAAGGACACCCATCTCCCGATTTGTGTCAAACATTGGGCGTCCTTCTCTTTCAAAAATAAGCCTGAAAGTGAAAAAGATCATTGATGCTATGAAAGATGGCTGCACTACTTCAGATACACTAAGACGATATCATTGAACAGTCTAAATCAATTTACAAAAAGCTGTACTACTATAACCTCAAGAAAAAGTATATTCCAAAAAAATAACAGTATATCTACAATTATCCTGCACAGAAATCATTCCGTCAACAACAGCAGCAAAATAATCAACGCTCCTCCAGGGATAGAGAGTCCTAAAACCCAACTCCATCTCACTGACAAAGTCAGATTCTACTTTTTGACCATCTTCCAAGTCCCAACACCGTGGTGGGAGGTTGTCTATAGTTGTTTCACCACAATTGATTGTTCATAACAAAAGACACTTGGGTGTTGTCCATGGTGAAGTCAGGATATCACCTACATTTTCTTAAGAAGTCAATCTTCACAAAATCTTGACCCATCTCCATATTACTTCAACAAACTGTTCAGTTGCAGGAAGAAGTAAATTATCAATGCAATCAAAGAAGTCCCACCATCTCATCGCAACACAGAGTTTTACTCCAAGTACTTCTTAATTCCCAAGAAAAAGTTGGTTTGATGTCCATTCTAGACCTAAAGAGGCCTCAATAAGTTCATCAAAAAGGAAAAGTTCAAGATGAACTTTTTATGTACCATTTTGCCTCTATTGCACAAAAATAGTTGGCTGGCTTCTTTGGACTTGAAAGACACTTATTTTCATACTTCTATTCACCCTGCTTCCAGAAAATACCTACGTTTCTCTCTGAGAAAAAATATTACCAATACAAGGTGCTACCTTTTGGTTTTATGTCTGCAACAAAGGTTTTCACGAGATGTGAGGTAGCAGCAGCAGCAGTAGCAGTAGCACACCTTCACAAAAAGGGCATATGTATTTTACCGTACCTGGATGATTGACTTCTCATGGCATCAACACCACAAGAGACTTAAAGTTTTGCAGGCAACAATTCCCCTTCTCACCAACCTGGGTTTCCTAATCAATTACAAAAAATCTGCATTCAGACACCCCTCAAGCTTGGCAAAATTGCCTCAGGAAAGGGCAGAAATTAGGGATAAGGGATGAGACGATATATTTCCTTTCAAACTATAGCCTCAATAGTTCACCATCTCTCTTCTGTTCAAAATAATTATCTTAATACTTCTCGGCTACATGGTTGTAACAGTATATAATTCCCCTCTCCAAGCTTTGCATGAGATCATTACACTGGCATTTCAAAGACAGATGGTGTCAGTATTCGCTACCCCTATTAACCAAGTTATGACTAAATCAGCATGTCAAATCTTCTCTTCAATGGTGGATGCTTCCACAGACCACAATACAGGGAGCACTTTTTCAACGGCCAGTTCCAATCATATTGTTCACAACCAATGCCTCAAAACGAGAGTGGAGTGCCCATCTCAAGAACTTTCACGCTTCTCAGGAGCAGAGCCTTACAATTTTCTTGAGTTAAGAGCAATGCATCTGGCTCTACAAGCATTCCAGACTCATCTTCATAATCAGGTAGTTCTTGTTCGTACAGACAACCAAATTGCGATGAACTACATGAACAAGCAAAGGAGCATGGGGTCCAGGACATTATACAGAGAAGCTATACAAATATGGACGTTCATTCTAAGTCTGGACTCTCTTCTGGTAGCTTCTTAGCTCCCGGGATACATGAACACACATGTGGATTCATTAAGCTGTCAGTTGGAGCCACACGAGGGGTCTTTGAAGAACACAATTACTCGGTTCCTATTTTAGAGATAGGAAACCCATTGTGTCAATCTGTTCATGTCCCCACTCAACAAGAAATGTCCTCAATTCTGCTCCAAGTATCCACTAGTGGACAGCATGGCCAAAGATGCATTTCAGATTCCATGGAATTGAGATCTCCTCTACGCTTTTCCTTCCCATACCACTGATTTTGAAAACTGTTCAGAAAGCATAAAGAGATGTGGCTCACCTAATTAGTCCTACTTGTTCCCTACTGGCCCAGACAACCTTGGTTTCTGTTTCTCCTCAAAATGTCACATCTACCTCCGGTGTTCCTTCCTCAGCACACGGACTTAAATTTCTCAACAGAGTGGAACACTTCTACATCCAGACCTCAAGTCTCTAAACCCTTCAGTATGGCTCATTCATCAGACCACTTTACCCAGAACTCTTTTACTCCTGATATCTTACAGACTCGCATGGCTTCCCAAAAAGATTCCACCAAGAAATCTTATACCTCTAAATGGTCTCGTTTCCAACACTGGTGTGCTCCACATCAGCTGGAAGCTGTTAGTTCCAAGTTTGACAAGTGAAGGAAATCTATCTTACACCTCAATTAAAGTGCACATAGTGACACTGTCAGTTTTTTCATTACTTTGTTGACAATTGCTCTTTAATCAAGTATCCTTTCATAAGATTTCTGTGAGGACTTTTCCATCTTAGACCACCCATACACAATCCTACTCCAGTGGAGGATCTCATTCTAGTCCTAGATTCATTGACGCAACCCCCTTTTGAACCCATAGACTCAGCAGACCTAAAGTTTCTCTCCTGGAAAACTTTTTCTTGTTATTCTAATATCAGCTCGAAGAATAGGAGAAATTCAAGCATTGATCTTTTACAAACCTTATACTCAGTTTTTACATGATAAGGTTGTTCTGTGCACCCACCATAGGTTTTTGACAAAGGTGTTTTCCTAGTTCCATATGAATGAGATAATCAGTTTTTTATCCACTTCTGCATACCAATGACCGTGAAAAAAAACTACATACATTGGACTGTACAATATTCTTAATGTATTACCTTGCCAGAACCTCCTCTGAAAATAGGCTTTCTCAACTATTTCTTTTCTTCTGTCCTGCTGGCCAGAGGACACCAGTGACCAAACGGATGCTGTCAGTTTGGATTGCAGACTATATACATTTTTGCTACACTCACGCATCTGTAGCCTCTCTGTCTGCTATTCCACATGTCACAGCACACTCCTTACGTTCTGTGGCCGCAACCAGAGAACATTTACAAAGAACTCTTCAGGAGATTTGTGTTTACTACTAATACCTGTACAAAACACTATCGTATAGACCGGGATTCTGCTGTGGACTCCAATTTTGGATAAGCAATGCTGTCTTCTGGGATATGATGGCTTCAACTCTCCTCTTCCACCTGCTTCAACAGGTAGCAGTCATGTTGTTCTCTTTATTAACCAACTAGTAAAAAAGGACCGTTTTGGAATCAAATGAAACGGGCACTAGCAAGGTTTTCCTCGTTGTGTGTATGTTTGAGTGAGTGTGTTTGAGAGAGTGACTGTGTGAGAGAGAGAGAGTGACTGTGCGATTGTGTGTCAGAGAGAGATTGAGACTGGGTGCTTGTGTATCTGTGAGTGAGTGTGTGTGTTTCAGAATGACTGTGTGCGAGTGCGTATGTGAGACACAGTGAGTGTGAGAGAGAGTGTGTTTCACGCAGAGAGAGTGTGTGTGACAGAGATAGTGTGTTTCCCCCCCTTCTCCCTCCCCCCCCCACTCTTCCCTTTCCCTTTGCCCCCCTCCTCTTCCTCCCTCCTTTCCCCCCTTCTCCCTCTCTCTTTCCCCCTTTCCTCCCCTGTGTTAGTTCCAGAAACCCCTCCCTGGACCCCCCTGCCACCTGTTCCCATCCGTCTGATTCTGCTACTTCCCCGCTCGGCAGTATAAAAAAAGCATTGCAATGTTCATAACAAATATACATACAACCTCACCAAAGTTTCTCTAGAATTCTCCCCCATAACATTGAGCTTACGTCCAACTCAAACCTGGAAGGATGTTCATGTTTCCATGGCGACTTGCGTGGTGCCGTGTCTGCACACATCTTTGTTTGCGCAAGTTATTTGCATACTATTTAAAACAGAAGAAGCACATGTTTAAATGTGCAACGCAGGGCTGTTAACGTACAGCTTGCTACCTATGCCTCTTAGTGCCCTGGCATTTGCAAGAAAGGGGTTGCAAGCCCTGTCTGCTTCAGTATCCCATGACACTTCTCGCAAGGTCGCCCAAATTGGCATAATTGAAAGCCGATTCTGGGCGCCCTAAACTGCTTTCCGTTGCCGGGACGACCAAAGTTCACGGGGGCGTGTCGGCAGTGTAGGAAGGCTGGGGCGTGCTTAGGAGATGGCCGTCCTCGGCTGATAATGGAAAAAAGAAGGGCGTCCCTGACGAACACTTGGGCGACTTTACTTGGTCCATTTTTTTTCACGACCAAGCATCAAAAAGGTGCCCGAACTGACCAGATGACCACCGGAGGGAATCGGGGATCACCTCCCCTTACTCCCCCAGTGGTCACTAACCCCCTCCCACCCTAAAAAAAATCTTTAAAAATACTTTTTTTTGCCAGCCTCTATACCAGCCTCAAATGCCATACTCAGGTCCATCGCAGCAGTATGCAGGTACCTGGAGCAGTTGTAGTGGGTGCAGTGTACTTCAGGCAGGCAGACCCAGGCCCATCTCCCCTACCTGTTACACTTGTGGTGGTAAATGTGAGCCCTCCAAAAACCCACTGTACCCACATGTAGGTGCCCCCCTTCATCCCTAACGGCTATGTAGTGGTGTACAGTTGTGGGGTTTGGGGGGGGGGGTTGGGGTCTCAGCACCCAAGGTAAAGGAGCTATACACCTGGGAGCTTTTTCTGAAGTCCACTGCAGTGCCCCCTAGGGTGCCCGGTTGGTGTCCTAACATGTCAGGGGGACCAGTTCAGTATGAATGCTGGCTCCTTCCATGACCAAACGGCTTGGATTTGGTCGTTTTTGATATGGGCGTCCTCGGTTTCCATTATCGCCGAAAACCGGGGACAACCATCTCAAAAACAACCTAAGGACGACCATAAATTTCATGATTTGGGCGTCCCTGACCGTATTATCGAAATGAAAGATGGACGCCCATTTTGTTTCGATAATAAGGGTTGCCCCTCCCCTTTATGGAGCCATCCTGCGAGGATGCCCTCATGAAAACTTGGGCACCCCATTCAATTATGCCCCTCATTGTGTTATATCTCTTTTATTTGAATTTTAGTGCTGTTAAATGTGTATATATTTGATACTGTTTCATGATAGTCCTGTTATTAGGTTTTAATTTGCTGTTCTGAAGTTTTATCTTATTTATTGTATTTATGTTTACTCATTGTATTTACTAGGAAAAAAGGCCCGTTTCTGACACAAATGAAACGGGCGCTAGCAAGGTTTTCCTCGGAGTGTGTATGTTTGAGAGAGTGTGTGTGAGAGTGACTGTGTGAGTGTCACGATTTCAAAGCAGGAACTAGGTTTGTGAGCCATTGGGCCACTGCCGAGGAGTGGCAGCAGCAGGCAAAACCACCCCACACCAGAGACAAGGCAGAACTGGACTGGAACTCCGGACTGGAGTTGCAACTGAGGCAAGCAAGCTGGAACAGGCAGATCTTTGCCTGCACTTGACCACAGTTCCCCAGGAGTTGAGCCCCTGGGTGCAGGCGGCCGGCAGGACTTGCAGCACAGGTCAGGAGCTGGATACCAGCTAGGCAGCACAGGGACTGAGGGTCAGAGGGGAAAGGAATGTACATGGGCAGCAAGGCAGTAAACTGGGCTAGGACTCACAGACAGACAATACAACACAAGGCAGGGAATGAACAAGCAGGAGGACAGAAACTGAAAGCTGCAAGCAGCCACTAACACAAGGAACAAATACTGACAAGAGAGACAGGACTAGAAGCTGCAGAGCAGCCACTAGCAACACAAACAGACAAGGACTAAACACAAAGCTATAACTCAGGGACAAGACTAGAAAACAAACAACAATCTAATCTAACTACACACAGACTAACTAAAAACAGACAAGAATTTCAGGCAAGAACCCACACAAAACAGAAGTGCAACAAGCACCAACAAACCAGGGCCTAAGGCGATGCAAAAGCAAAGCAGAAAGGTTTCAAAATGGCTAATAAGCCCAGCAGCAGCTGAGGCTCAGCTGCAGCAATCACCAGGAAACTACGGGTGCTGTGTAGGTTCAAACAGAACAAGCAAGTCTGGCAGCCCGGAAGATCCGGACCGGACTGGGCTGAAATCTGGAACGGGTGACAATAACCAGACAGTTCATTGCAGCCACCAGGTCTGGCCACCAGGTGGCAAGAAGCAGGAGAGCACGAAACATAGGCACAACCGTGACAGTGAGAGAGAGAGAGTGAATGTGCGAGTGTGTGTGTGTGTGTGTGTGTGACAAAGAGAGAGACTGGGTGTGAGTGTGTCTGTGAGAATGAAAGCATGTGCCAGGGGCCCCCCTCCCTCCCAGTTACAGAGTCGTCCCTCCCTCCTTCAAAGTTCCAGGGTCGTCCCCTCCCCTTCCCTCCGAGTTCCAGGGTCGTCCCCTCCCTCCCGTGAGAGAGTGAATGTGCGAGTGTGTATGTGTGACAGAGAGTGAGGCCCTTCTCTCTCTCAGCTCTGGTCCCGGCCTCATTTCCTGTTTCTGCAAAGGTGGAACCAGAGCTGAGAGAGAGAAGGGCCGAGCCTACACGCCTTTTACCGCTGCTGCTGCTGCCGGCCGCCGTAACTCTGACAAGGTAAGTCAAGATGACTTTTAAAATTCGGAGGGAGGGGGCCTGGAACTGGAAGGGAGGAAGGGAGGAACGACGACCCTGGAACTGGGAGGGAGGGGGACCCTGGAACTGGGAGGGAGGGAGGGAGGAAGGGGGGATCCTGAAACTTGGAGGGAGGGAGGGACCCTGAAACTCAGAGGGTGTCACGTCTGTGGCCGTGACCACCCTCAGACTTACCTTGTTCCTGGGGGTCAGCTTCCTAGCTGGCTCCTGTTTCTTCTGTCTGTCCTTTCTGAGCTAGCTCTGGCTCTCTGTGCTGGCTGCATCCAGCAGCATGACACTAATTGCTTCACTATACTGCACCTGTGGGTGTTGCCTGGGTTATCTCTCTCTCTCTCTCTCTCTCTGTGCTGGCTGCTTCCAGCATGACTCTAATTGCTTCACTACACTACACCTGGGTGTGGGAAGCCTCTCTGTGTTTCACTGTGCTTTCTGCCTGCTCTGTGGTTTGTGCCTGAACAGGCTCCGTAGTTACTTAGAGATTGCTGCAGCTGCGCCTCTGGTGTTGAAGGGCTTTATTAAGCACTTAGAGACTGCAGCCTTTGCCTTTGCATCATCTAAGGTCCCTGGTATGTTAGAGTGCTCTGTGCACTGCTTCTGTGTCCAGTTTAGTGTGAGTTCCTAGCTTGTTAATAGTTAACTTGGGCACAGCTTTGCTTGTTAGCCTGTGTACAGCTTTACTAGTTCTCCTATGTTGCTTAGTGTGAGTTCCTAACGTATGACTAGTTAGCTTGGGCACAGCTTTGCTTGTTAGCCTGTGTACAGCTTTACTAGTTCTCCTGTGTTGCTTAGTGAGAGTTCCTAGCGTATGACTGGTTAGCTTGGGCACAGCTTTCCTGTTAGCTTGTGTACAGCTTCTAGTCTTCTTGTGTTTAGCTTTCTGGTTTTCCCGTGTGTGTTTTCTTTTGCTTCTGGAGCTTCAGCCCTAGTCCTGTCTGTTACCAGTACTCCTTGTTACTGGAGCTCCAGCCATAGTCTTGCTCCTTGACCTGACCACTGCCTGAATCTGACTACTGTCTGCCCGCTGTCTGACCTGACCACTGCCTGTACCCAGATATTCTCTGCTTGCTCCTTGACCTGACCATTGCCTGAATCTGACTACTCCCTGCCTGCTGTCTGACCTGCCTACTGCCTGGACCCGGATATTCTCTGCCTGCGGTCAGACCTGACTATTGCCGGAACCCGGACATTCCCTGCCTGTCTGCCTTGCTTTCGCCTAGGTGCTTGGGGGCACTTCTGTATCCTGTTGTTCCTGCCTGCTAGTTCCAGTTCTGATTTTCCTGTAAGCCCTGCCGGCTGCCTGAACCTGAGGGCTCAACCCTCGGGGAACGGTGGCTAGCGTAGGTGAAGCCTAGGTCCAGTGTGTTCCTGTCCAGCGGGTTCCACTCCAGTGTGTACCAGTCCAGTGGGTTCCAGTCCAGTGCGCACCCGTCTGGTGCGTTCCAGTCCTGTGTATTCCTATGCAGAACTCCAGAACGGGGTTCCAGTCCAGTCTTGCCTCATCTCTACCTTGAAGGTGACCTTGCCTGCCACTGCCGCTCCACGGTAGTGGTCCAAGGACTCACGAACCCAGTGCTCCAGGGGAAGAAGCCTGACAGAATGCCAAGGTCCTCGAGAACGCGACAGAGGGAGGGAGGGACCTTGAAACTGAGAGGGAGGGAGGGACCCTGAAACTCGGAGGGAGGGAGGGGGAACCTGGAACTGGGAGGTAGGGAACGACGAACTCGGAGGGAGGGGATGACCCTGGAACTCGGAGGGAGGGGACGACCCTGGAACTCGGAGGGAGGGAACGTAAGACCTTTGAAGTCAGAATGATCAAATATTTTGACACCCACCAGACAGGACTTAACAAAGATCTGGGTTTTCTCGCCCATTATAAAGCATAAAATTGTATTGCTTTGTAAATTGTATTACTCTGTCACCTTCCTGTCTCCCTGACTCTCACCTATCCACCCCCATCCTGTTAGACTGTCACTGAAATGCTTTGATGTTTCACTCAGATATACTGTCATCTACCAACATTTGCTTATTTCCGATCTGACGAAGAAGGGCATGAAATGTATTAAGTTATGCCCAATAAAAAAAGGTATCATCTTATTTTCTTTTCCATGTTTTGTTTTATTTCTATTGATTACCTTTAAAAGTGGTCTAACATGGCTACCACACCTCTGTACTCATCTTTACAGAAAAGTGAGGTTGTGCAATTAGAAAGATCACCATTGGGTCCACAGGACATACATGATACTTTTACTTCTAACTTCCAGGTGCTGGGACTGAACCAAGCTCCTGCAAAAAGGACAGGTTTATTCTGACCCCTAAATCCCATTCTCAAATTGACTGGCTTTAGGTGCTGGGACTGAACCAAGCTCCTGCAAAAAGGACAGGTTTATTCTGACCCCTAAATCCCATACTTCTCAAATTGACTGGCTTTAGGTGAGAAACCTACCTGATATTGTCTTAAATTTTTAAGGCTTGTTGCTTAATCAATTTAATTAGCACTGGGAAACCTCTCTTTCTGTCTTTCTTTCTGTTCCTGCCAAGCTCTGCTAGAGGGGAGGGGCATTTTTACATAGCTGAAACTGCTATAATTATTGGCAATATCTAGATTTATTTAAAAGGAAAGTTATTAATATCTAGGGCAGTTTTAAAAGTAAAATAAATTGTAAAGTCCTTGATCAGACAGACACTACCATTTTGGTCCATTCAGCTAGAGAATTCCCTTGATAGCAGCACTTAGCTGACACATTGGGATTTATAATCCCACCCACCCTCCCCAGGGTTGTCCACTCATTTATAGACAAACCAAACCTCATTAACTTTACTCCTCAGTCATACACAGGCAGTCTTGCAGGCTGATACTCCAACATAGTACACCTGTTCATACTCATTTCAACCAATCAGGATGACTTTTATTCTCTGCAACAATTGTGCTGCTTTAGTTTCAAGGCCAATCATCTGGAAACTTAAAGCTTGTCCTATCTGTCTTCAGCTATCTACTTTAAAACAAGAGCTCTATAAAGTAATGCAAGAATTAGATGCAATTAAAGCAACTTATAGGACTGTGCAGAATCATAACTTCTCACCACTGCCTTAGATAATAAAACCACAAAGGAACAGATGGTTCACAGTAGGCTCAGGCAGAATTTGTCTTGTGACACAAAAGCATCAGCCCGCACAAGTGTTGCCACTACAAAATTCTTTTGCTCCACTACAGCACTGTGATGTTCCTGAAACTAAAATTGAAGCAGAAGAAAAAGAAAAAGCAAGGAAGAGGGAACAAAAAGAGGAGAAGGTACCCAAAGAGAAAAGACACTCACAAATCACTAAACCCAAAACACATACTAGGAAATGTAGTTGGAAAGCAATGACCACAAATGCTCACAGTCTAAGCAATAAAATTCATGACCTTCAAGCCCTGATGGTGGAGACTGACTTGGACATAGTTGCAGTCACAGAGACATGGCTCAATGGTTCCCATGAATGGGATGTAAACATACCAGGCTATAATCTTTTTAGGAAGGATAGAGAGGGACATAAAGGTGGAGGAGTAGCTCTGTATGTGAGCAATGATATCGCAGCAACTGAAATGACAGGGGTGGGGAAAGGGATATGGATCACCTTAAAAAGAGAGGATAGAACCTTAGTCCACGTGGGTGTTGTCTACAGACCCCCGACACAATTGGAGGAACTGGATAAAGATCTGATCGCTGATATTCAAAAGTTGGGGAAGAAAAGAGAGGTGCTGTTGTTGGGAGATTTTAATCTGCCGGATGTAGATTGGAAGGTTCCTTCTGCGAAATCGGAAAGAAGTAGAGAGATTGTGGATGCTTTCCAAACTGCTCTGCTCAGACAAATGGTGACGGAACCCACAAGGGAGGGAGCGACGCTGGATCTGGTGCTCACGAATGGGGATAGTGTGTCAAATGTCCGAGTGGCTGCGCACCTGGGAAGCAGTGACCATCAAACGGTTTGTTTTGATATAACGGCTCATGTGGTTAGCGGCCACTCTAAACTCAAAGTCCTGGACTTCAAGCGAACTGACTTTAACAAAATGGGGGAATACCTGAGGAAGGAGCTGATGGGCTGCGAGAACGCACAACACGTGGAAGGACAGTGGTCCAAGCTGAAAGAAGTAATAAACGGGGCCACAGACCTTTATGTAAGGAGAGTAAATAAAAGCAAGAGAAAAAGGAAACCGATATGGTTTTCAAAGCAAGTGGCTGAAAAAATAAAGGCTAAAGAGTTAGCATTCCAGAAATACAAAAAATCTCAAGTAGAGGAACACGGGGAGGAATACCGGATGAAACTGAAAGAAGCCAAGAGAGAGGTACATCTGGCGAAGGCGCAAGCGGAAGAACAAATGGCTAGAAATGTACGGAGGGGAGACAAAAACTTCTTCAGGTATATTAGTGAAAGGAGAAAGACTAAAAAGGGGATTGTGAGACTAAAAGATACAGCAAAATGCTATGTAGAAAATGATGAAGAAAAAGCCAATTTGCTAAATAGATACTTTTGTTCTGTTTTCACTGAAGAAAATCCTGGGGAAGGACCGAGAGGGACTGGCAAAGGTACACCTGAGAATGAAGTGGATAGAGCACCGTTCACGGAAGAGTGTGTGTATGAACAACTTGGAAAGCTAAAGGTGGACAAAGCCATGGGGCCGGACGGGATCCACCCCAGAATACTGAGGGAGCTCAGAGAGGTTCTGGCGGGGCCTCTTAAAGATTTGTTTAATAAATCCTTGGAGACAGGAGAGGTTCCGAGGGATTGGAGAACGGCGGAAGTGGTCCCTCTTCACAAAAGTGGTGATAGGGAAGAAGCTGGAAACTACAGGCCGGTAAGCCTCACTTCGGTTATTGGAAAAGTAATGGAAGCCATGCTGAAGGAAAGGATAGTGAATTTCCTGAAAGCCAATAAGTTGCAAGATCCGAGACAACATGGTTTCACCAAAGGGAAATCGTGCCAAACGAATCTCATTGAATTCTTTGACTGGGTGACAGGAGAATTAAATCAAGAACGTGCTATGGACGTCATCTACTTAGATTTCAGCAAGGCTTTTGACACGGTTCCCCACAGGAGGCTCTTGAATAAACTAGAAGGGCTGAAGATAGGACCCGAAGTGGTGAACTGGATTAGGAACTGGTTGACGGGCAGACGCCAGAGGGTGGTGGTAAATGGAGTTCGCTCGGAGGAGGGAAAGGTGAGTAGTGGAGTGCCTCAGGGATCGGTGCTGGGGCCCATTCTGTCAAATATATTTGTGAGTGACATTGCCAAAGGGTTACAAGGTAAAGTTTGCCTTTTTGCGGATGACACCAAGATTTGCAACAGAGTGGACACCCCGGAGGGAGTGTAAAACATGAAAAAAGATCTGAAGAAGCTGGAAGAATGGTCTAACATTTGGCAATTAAAATTCAATGCGAAGAAATGCAAAGTGATGCACTTAGGGAGTAGAAATCCAAGGGAGGCGTATGTGTTAGGTGGGGAGAGCCTGATAGACACGGATGGGGAGAGGGATCTTGGGGTGATAGTATCTGAGGACCTGAAGGCGATGAAACAGTGCGACAAGGCAGTGGCCGTAGCGAGAAGGTTGCTAGGCTGTATAGAGAGAGGTGTGACCAGCAGAAGAAAGGAGGTTTTAATGCCCCTGTATAAGACGTTGGTGAGGCCCCACCTGGAGTATTGTGTTCAGTTTTGGAGGCCGTACCTTGCGAAGGATGTTAAAAAAATGGAAGCAGTGCAAAGAAAAGCTACGAGGATGGTATGGGAGTTGCTTTCCAAGACGTATGAAGAGAGACTTGCTTACCTGAACATGTATACTCTGGAGGAAAGGAGGAACAGGGGTGATATGATACAGACGTTCAAATATTTGAAAGGTATTAATCCGCAAACGAATCTTTTCCGGAGATGGGAAGGCGGTAGAACGAGAGGACATGAAATGAGATTGAAGGGGGGCAGACTCAGGAAAGATGTCAGGAAGTATTTCTTCACAGAGAGGGTGGTGAACGCTTGGAATGCCCTCCCACGGGAGGTGGTGGAGATGAAAACGGTAACGGAATTCAAACATGCGTGGGATAGGCATAAAGGAATCCTGTGCAGAAGGAATGGATCCACAGAAGCTTAGCTGAAATTGGGTGGTGGGGGGAAGAGGGGTTGGTGGTTGAGAGGCTAGGATAGGGGAGGGCAGACTTATACGGGGTCTGTGCCAGAGCCGGTGATGGGAGGCGGGACTGGTGGTTGGGAGGCGGGAAATACTGCTGGACAGACTTATACGGTCTGTGCCCTGAAAAAGAAAATCAAGGTAAGGTATACACATATGAGTTTATCGTGGGCAGACTAGATGGACCGTGCAGGTCTTTTTCTGCCGTCATCTACTATGTTACTATGTTACTATGTATGCTGGTTGTTGAACAAGTTGTGCTACTTGGACCTTTGCTGTGTGCATCTTAATGACCAAATAAGACCATAGTTATGGACTTGAATATGGAGAGGAGGGGGACCGATAGGAAAAGTGAGGTTAGATAAATGTGAACCTTGCCAAATGGCATCCTGCATTAGAGAGTTGCACGGGGACAGAAATCTTACCCATCCCCGCCCGTCCCTGCTAGAATCTTACCCGTCCCCACCCATCCCCACTGGAATCTTACCCATCCCCACCCATCCCCGCAAAAATTTAAACCATCCCAACCCGTCCCCACCCATCCCCGCAAGAATTTAACCCATCCCCGTAAGAATTTAATAGTACATAAAAGAAAGTTCCAGTCAGCTCCCTCAGTCTCTTTCTGGATTTGAGCCACAGCACTGTAGGCAAGGAAGGAATGGAAGTTGGAACTCTGGTGCGCACATGTAAGATTTGTCTCTGATTCACTGGCAGTGTGTGCTGAGAGGCCGCCACATGCACGCGCCAGTAGGTCAGGTGACATCTGATTCTCGTGCCTGTGTCAGAGCTGAGGTCTGTGCACCAGCCTGGGAGCAAAGAGGATTAATAGTAACATAGTAAGTGACAGCAAATAGACCTGAACGGTCCATCCACTCTGCCCAATAGTCACACTCATGATCAATTCATCATTAAATCAAGGAGTGTGATATTATATACTTGATTATGGTTTTTCTTTCATGTTTCTGGAACAAAGACCACAGAAGTCTATCTGGCCCCATCCTTATGTTCCAACTGCTGGAGTTGCCATTGAAGCCCACTCCAGCCTATTTATGTTCTCATTTGTGGGACACAGACCTAAAAGTCTGTCCAGCACTGTCCTCATGTTCCAGCCACTGAAGTTGCTGTCTAAGCCCTTTCCAGCCCATCCTACACCAGATTGCCATGTATGAGACACAGACCATACAAGTCTGCCAGGTATCAGTTCTAGTTCATCACAGCCAGAGTCACCATCTAAGTGTCACTTGACATATCCACACACATGCAGCCATTTAAGGTTAGGTTTTATATAACTTCCATTTTGACTTCCGGTGGAGCCGAGCGGCAAGATGGCCGCGGTCTAGAGGAGCTCCGCTGCACCGCTAGCGGGTTCTTTGTCCCCCCGCTCTCTGGGCCCCCCCCGCAACATCTCGGCGATGCCCAAAGCCCCCCAGAACCAGAGGATTCCTCCGAAGGTCTTCCGACGCGCTTCGCAACGCGGGAGTAGCTGGCGATAACAAAGCACGCGACCCGAGCTAAGATGGCGGCCAGAGGCACAGAGTGAAGGAAAGCAGAGAGACAACAGCGCGGAAGATCGACGAGTAGAGTAAGAACGTTGGGGCTTGACATCGGGGAGCCCAGAGGCGCGACAGCGTAGTGGGAGCGGGAGTATAAACTTGGCTGCGCTTCCATTTTTCCTTCCCCCCTCCCCCCCTGGCGAACGGACACAGAACGGGATATCGGAGGCACTGAGAGACCTTGTGATAACCATACAATACAGGGGACCAAGAGTACTAATACCTGCTACAGAGTGAAAACTGGCACTGCATATAATAGCACGTACATTCCAGAAATGTTTACTGTTACAGCACTATTGACTGTTGAGTGGAGGTTACATCGGCTAGTGGAGAAGTAACGTGCCAGTATTAAATTACAGCAGAGATTTAAAACAGCCAAGCTTAAATCAGACTTTGACAGCTACAAAGCAGAGCCTACATAACTTTATTGCACATTAACACAGGGGTTTGTTGGTAACTGAAGACTGTGGGCTCTATCTGAACAGCTAGTTGAGGGAGAATTTGGGAAGGGATTGAACCTGCGGTCTGGGTAGGCGTGGAGAATTGGCTCACTGGACTCTTAAAACCTGACTGACAGCACCTGTGAGCTTGTAGAAGCCTGACCCAACACACCATTGCATTACCCCCAGGTAAAAGCGCTTACATCACGAGATTAGACGCACAGAGATCAGTGAGAAATTGTAGCACTCTCTGTATGGAGCAATTTTTGAGGCCCAAGTCAGCAGGAACAACTAGAAGCGGCATTAAATACGATAAAGGGAAGAATTCCCCGCCATCCACTGGGGTCAAGATGGCAGAAGGGAAACTTGAAAAGCTTGGTGATTTTTCTGAAAAACAACTAGCTCAGATCACCATGGCGGTTAGTGCCGCACTTAACCCAAGATTTGACTTGCTAGAACGCCAAATGAGCAGCCTAGAAGCTACCATGGCTGACACGGTGAGACGAGTGGGTGAGGTGGAAAGTAGAATCTCAGCGGTAGAGGATACGAGGGCGCAGAATGTTCAGGATGTCACACGTATGATGGAGCAACTTAAGGCACAGCAAGATAAGATTGAGGACATGGAGAACAGAGCACGGAGGTGCAATCTGCGAATTGTTGGCCTGCCTGAAGCAATCCCTGAGAAATCACTAGGGCACCTGTTGGAAAACTGGCTTAAAAAAGAACTGGCCCTGTCAGACAGCTATGGAGAACTGTGTATAGAAAGGGCCCATAGGCTTGGCCGCTGGCAACAAGGGCAACAAAGACCCAGACTGGTGATAATTAAAGTTCACAATTATCTGCACAAGGAGGAAATCATGAGGGGCTTTCGACTGAAAAGGGACACTTTAAGATACGACGGGGCTCCGATAAAAATTTTTCAAGATTATTCGGCTGGTGTACAAGAGCAAAGGCGCCGGTTTCACCCTCTCTGCACAACATTGGTAAGCAGGAAAGCAAGATTCATGCTGATCTACCCGGCTGTCTTGAAGATTCAACATGAAAATCGATGGCGTTCGTTCCACTCTGTCCCGGAGGCCCAACAGTTTATAGACTCTGAACTGCTTGCACCAGTTGAAGCACCGCCATGATCAAATATTTTGTAGATTTTAGATGGAGTAGAGGACTTTGCCTCGTTTCCAGCTCCCTAAGAAAGTGGCGATGATGCAAACATGCAAGCTAAGTTGTTCTTGTTAATGCAAATGTGGATTAAGAGTTACTATGTTAAAAAGTTACAGTTGTGTTACTGGCTGAGTGGGAGGTTTTCCCAGTTGAGGTGCCAGAGTAGGTCCAATTGTATCGCCGGGAGGGAGGGGGGAACCCCTCATTAGGATGGGGGGGAGTGGGGATGGCGGGGTGGGATGAGCCACATAGCGGTATTACATCAGCAGGAAGGAGAGAAGTTCAAGACAAAGAGGGAAGGGGTTCTCAACATGAGAAGGGTAGTGGGAGGGGGGAGGCGGGGTTTCAATGGGATTCAACACTTAGGGAGGGGGGGTTTTAGGAATACAAGGGTAAGGTCTCACACTCAGGTCATACAAAAGAACGAAGTATGGGTAAGATGTCTACGTCTGAATAATGGAACGAAAAAGAATACACAACATTTACAGCTGCTGGGGAAGGGCTGGGACCCAGGGGCTGAGTTTTTCAGGTATACTATTATGGAGTTAGCATGCTCTGGTGGTAACACATTGTAAATTAGTCACCTGGAATGTAGGGGGCATTTCGTCTCCCATTAAAAGGAAAAAGATCCTAGCGCATTTAAAACGCCTCAATGCAGATATTGCATGCTTACAGGAAACGAAATTGACGGCTGCAGAACATGAAAAACTCAAACAGGGCTGGGTAGGTCAGGTGATCCATGCGTCATCAGATGGGCGGAAGGGAGGGGTGGCAATCTGCATTCACCGGCAGCTCGCTTGCACGGTGGAGACAGTTTTGCAAGATCCCAATGGACGATTTATTTTGATTAAAATGTGGTTGCAGGGGAGGGAACTATACCTGTTAAACGTGTACGCCCCCACCCCTCCTGATAACTCCTTCTTTCCTAGACTGTCAAGGCAGCTGCTCCCCTATGAAAGTAAACATTTGATAATTACAGGGGATATGAATGTGCTAATGGACCCCAAGATCGACTATTCAGGGGAGGGACATAGGGGAATGGAGAGCAGGAAGGGGGCTCAGATGTTGAAAGAATTCAGCAATTCTCTCTCTGTGATAGATGCATGGCGGAATCTGCACCCGGATTCAAGAGAGTATACGCATCGGTCCAGAGCACACGGGACTTGGGGCAGGCTAGATTATATGTTTATTTCACCAGCGTTGTTCCAGTGTGTCCGAGATACCAAGATCGAAGAGATATTGATCTCTGATCACAGCCCTGTCTGGTTGGAGTTGGAGGCGCCAGGCAGCTTCCGGCTGCACAGACAGTGGAGATTTCCCAACCATCTAGTAAAAGACAAATCTTTTCAAAAATTCCTGGTTAAAAAGTGGGAAGAATATGAATCATTTAACAGAGAACATAAGTCTGATCCGCAATTGTTTTGGTGTACTGGTAAAGCGGTACTCCGGGGGGACCTGATCGCTTATGTAGCAAGTAAGCGGAAAAAGAATACAGCTAGCCTCTTACACCTGAATAGGCAACTACAGAAGGCTAGACGTCGTTATACGGAACGGCAAACCTCAGCAAATAGGGAGGCCTATTTGTCTGTTCAGGCAGCTGTGAACTCACTGTTACATGAAAGAGTGTTAAAAAATAGGACTTTCCTAAAATATAGGTTCCACAGATTCGGAAACAGAGTAGGGAGTATGCTAGCCCGGGTGGTTCGGAAGTGGGGAGGAGGCAGAACCATATCGGTTCTGAAAGAAAAGACGGGAAGCCTCACTAATAGTCCAGATAAGATTCTTCAAATATTTCAGGAGCATTTTACACAGCTATACACCGCCGAACAGCCAATCGGGGAGACACATATGAATGACTTTCTTAGAAAGGCCCAAATGCCAAAGCTCGGAGAGTCCGATATCGCATGCCTGGGGGCCCCCATTCTGCCCAAAGAGCTATCAGAAGCTATAAAGGGGTTAAAGTCATATTCGGCACCGGGGATGGATGGGTATTCTGGAGAATTTTATAAAATGCTGCAACCCCAATTGATACGGCCATTATTTGAATATCATCAAGCGGTGATTCAAGAGGGGAAATTTCCATTACACGAAAACACTGCATGTATATCACTATTGTTGAAGCCTGGGAAGGCTGTTGAGGAGCCAGAGTCTTACAGACCTATCTCGTTAATTAACGTTGATATTAAGCTTCTAGCGAAGATTCTGGCTACACGACTCAACAAGTGCTTACCCAGTGTGATTGAGCCTGCACAGGTGGGATTCCTCCCCAATAGACACTCTGTGTTGCATATTCGGAGAGTTTTACTTGCAATGGCACGGTGCCGATCGGAAGAGACTCCTGGGATCTTGGTAAGCCTTGATGCCACCAAGGCTTTTGACAGGGTAGGGTGGGATTTTCTGTTTCATATGTTGAATTGGATAGGGATCCCTGCTGGAGTAAAGCAGGCAATTGAGGCTTTATATACTGGCATGGAAGCACATGTAACAGCAAACGGGGGGCTCTCGACAAGATTTCGGATAGGCAGGGGAACGCGGCAGGGCTGCCCCTTGTCACCACTCCTGTTCGATTTAACGTCTTTTAAATTATGACCCCAGAATCAGTGGAGTACAGTTGGGAGAACAGGAGGTCCGAGCTCTGGCTTATGCTGACGACGTCCTCCTGGTGCTGACCAACCCACAAGAGTCCTTTAAGGCAGCCCTGACACTGATTGAGGAATATGGGATGTTGTCGGGGTTTGGCCTCAATCTCTCCAAGTCCTGTGCGATGCCCATGGACACGGGTACTGAATTACATTGGCAGGGGGAGGCTCCTCTTAGATGGGAGGCAACGAAAATGAAGTACTTGGGGGTGTACATTCCTTGTGATAGGTCCTCCATGTGTGGGGAGAACATAGCCTCATTGTTGGAGATGACTAAAAGTAAGTTGTTGATGTGGAGGGAGCTGCCACTCTCTATTTGGGGTAGAATAGCATTATTCAACATGGTGGTAGCCCCCAGGTGGCTCTATGTCTTTCAACAATTACCACTCTTCTTGAAGCACAAAGATGATAAGCAGTTGCAGCGCTTAATACAAACATATTTGTGGCAGGGGAAGAAACCTAGAATACCTTATCACCAGATAGCGGCCCCAAGGGAGGGGGGGCGGTATGGGACTTTTAAATATTAAATTTTTGGCAATTGCGAGTTCCATGCGACATATAAACGATTGGTATCGGGGAACATCGGATTTCTCCGTTACGTCAGTGGAGACCTCGATGTTTACAGGTACACACTTCAGTCACTTGCTCCACTCCGGGACCCCGCTGCCCAATGCGGCATTTCAGAGACACCCATTATTGAAATCTCTTAGGGAAACTTGGAGGTGGGTGTGTAGACGTCATCGTTTCTCCTCCCGAGTATCCCCTTGGATGTCAATATGTGATAACCCAGCATTTCCCCCAGGTCAGGGGATCAGTATATTTAGCAGTTGGGCAAAAAAGGGGATCATATATCTGGCACATATAGTTTCAGAAGAGGGACAAATTCTCGCGTACTCGGAACTCCAGTCCCGGTACGGGATTCCTCCGACACATCGATTTGCGTATTATCAGTTGCACCATTATGTAGCCTCCCTAGAGTGGACAGATCTTACGGAAGATGTGGTAGAGGTTCTCACAGAAGAGTTTACTCTGGGAGCACAGCTTAGGGTGCCACTGAAATTCCACCACCAACAACTTAAAGACACCACAGAAGAGATAGACTTCCGGCGGCTAGCGCAGGAATGGTCAAGGGACTTAGGCTGTACACTTACTGAGGAAGAGTATAGGTCATATTTGAAATCTATCTACAAACAGCGGCTTTCCATTCCGCAAAGGGAGCGGCTATATCGGTGGCTGCTCAGAACACATATATCTCCTCACAGAGCACAGAAAGTGGGGTTTGATACAACAGGAACATGCCCTAAATGTAACCAGGGTGCGGCCTCTCTTGGCCATATGTTCTGGAGTTGTCCCTATGCAGGGCGGTTCTGGAAACAAGTTATAAGGGGGATGGACCAACTATGGCACTGTACTCTTGTGTGGGAGCCTTCAATTTTATTTAATATCTTTAAGTACACTGCAGACCCCCCAGAGGGCTTCAGGGCATTTGCAAAGATGGCAATATATTTTGGAATAACTACCATTTTGCAATTTTGGAGAGCGAAAGAAGCACCCCCTCTGCAGGTATGGCGCTCACAGTTAGTGAAACAAATGAGAATTGATAGGTGTGAAGTGCCTGATTTGGATAGTCCAGCGGGCCTTAGGTTTAGGGCACAGTGGGAGGCACTTTGGGTCACCCTCCCGTCCAGAGCGAGAAGTTTATTGCTGAATTTCTGACCTTTCTCCGGTGCCCTCTTTTGCCCTACCATTAAACGGGGAGCCTGTTGGCATGGACACAAGTTGTGTAGTACTCCTTGACAAGAGGACCCCTGGTTCAAACTATGACACACTGGCAGTCATCTTGGATATATAAGACATCATGACAGACATCACCACATTTGATATTTGTGAGAGACCCGAACAATACATATTGTTGAACCTGCAGGGAACCTAAAGGGAAAGGGTAGAGGGTGGGTCTAGTTGGATAAGAGGGCAAGAGAAGAGACACATCTCGCGGGCAATACGGGTTAAACACTTTACACATGTTGCTTTGGTATTAAAAGAAAATAGTGATAATGCCCAAGAAGCACTAGTTGACACTGGGAGGGAGGGAGGGTGGGAGAGAGGGGGAGAAATATAAATGCAATATTGTAATTTACTATGTTGACTGTGTGACATTGGATGGCATCCTTTTGTAACGCAATTTCTCTGACAAGTATTTGTTTAATTGTCCATATCAACTAATAATAAACAAGATTTAAACATATAACTTCCATTTTCTAATTAGAGATCCTCTGTGTTCATCCCACGCCTTTTTGAATTCCGTCATCATTTGTGACTCTACCACCTCCTTAATGGAAGACTTTCCACATTTATGCTGTTAAAGCAAGGAAGAAGAGGAGGAGGAGGAGGAGACAGCACTCAAATAAATTGGTATTTGGTAGATGAGAGGCTGGTGCAGGTGCAGCTTACACTTTCACGGGAAGCCCACAGAACTGGTTCCATCCCCGCGGGAACCCCGCAGGAACTGCCTCCGTCCCCGCGGGAACCCCGCAGAACTGGTTCCATCCCCGCTGGAACCCTGCAGGAACTGCCTCCGTCCCCGCGGGAATCCCACCACTGGATTCCCGTGGGGACGGAAACCGTGCAGCTCTCTATCCTGCATCCACCTAGATGCTTTAACACCTCCTCTATAATTTCTAGAATAAAACCTCTGAGGAGGGTTAAATACATGGTAGGATCCATACTAGTGAAACAAGAGCAAGGCAAGCGCCCTCTCTTCTCCAACCGCCTCTCAATATCTGTAGAAAGGATGGTGGAGAGTGAGGAACCTGTTGAGAGAGTAGTTGTGCTGTTTTTAGAACAAGCCATATGTTGCCTTAACACCAGACCTAGCCAAAGGATGCTCCTCTGTATGAACTCTCCCTCCTTTCCTCCCACTCCAAGCAGGACTATAAGCCATCCACTCCATTCTCCCACTCCTACTCCTTCTTTAGTATCACCTGTTTGCAAAGACCATTTTCAAAGTACACAGAGATATTTGTAGTGTGATGCAAAGGCTAAGGGGTCCGAGCTTTACCCAGACAGAGCGGGTTGGCTGCCTCTGAAATATCTAGCCAATAGTCTTTGCAAACCATCGGGCCAGACATCGTTATTGTGTCCAAAATGCAACACTGAGGGCAATTTTGTCTGTCTGAGGAAGGGCAGCCATAATTTCCTCAGAGGAAGACTGAAACAGGAGGAAGTGACGTCACCGAGTAAGATGGACGTTTGAGCAAAGAGCTCCCGCTTACTCCTCACAAAAAACGGTGAATAACCAGCGCTAAACAAGAAAAAACCTCGCAAAAATGCACCTCACAGGCTGCTGAATACAGAGCGGACCCTACAATCGATGAGCCAGAAATCCGCTTTGGCGAATTTAGCGCATTTTGCATACACGCCGCGAGTGGAAGCAGGGGCGAACAAAATGGCAGAGCCAGAGGAAAAATCAGCGCTGGAAGGCCCGAAGGAGCACCAAACACATGGCACAATGCCCGGGCTAATGGAGGAACTCCCACCCAGGTCGGCGCTACCAGCGGAACTAAAGAGCTGGCTCCAAGATATTAGCGCCAACCTGCAGACATTGCGAAACGAAGTGGCGAAGCTGGGATCTGATCTCAAGGCTGACATACGGGACTTGGGCTCCAGAATTGTTGAGATTGAAATGCAGATGGAGAACCAGGGGGAGGCTCTGAGCCAGATGGATCAGCAAGTACTCGAACTGAGAGCAACAACAACAAGATAAATTAGAAGATCTTTAAAACAGGAGCCGCTGGAGCAACCTGAGGTTCCGGGGCCTGCAAGAAACGCCAACCTATCAAGATTGCGAAGCAGTGATCCAAAAGATGGTGGCGGAGCTACTAGGTAAGGGCGGCATGCAAATCACAGAGGACGCCATCCAGATTGAGTGAGCGCATAGGGCGATGGGCCCAGTGAGAAATAACGCGCCAAAGGACATCATCGCATGCTTCAATAGCTATAAGCTTAAAGAACAAATTCTCAAAACGTCTCGTCAGATGCAGGATTTCACCTGGGACTCATATAAGATAGAAGTATACCAGGACTTGGCAGCCGCAACACTGAAGAGGAGAAATGAATTGCGCCCGTTCACAAGAATGTTGCGAGAGCTGAACATTAAATATAGATGGCGGCACCCATTTGCACTGGCTTTTTATAAAAAGGTAAACAACACCAGGTGCGCTCTATAGCAGAGGCGAGAGCGATATGCCCAGATGCCGAGGCGGAGAAAGACCTAACGGACGCCACCAGTACTCAGAGAATAAATATGCACGCCGCCCCACTGAAATGGAAACGTGTGGGGAAAGAGCTGAAACGCCTGCAGCGACAGCAGTCAGCGGCGAAGATCCCCTGAGAATACCCCGGCAAAGGAATACTTTCATTTCTAAAAGACTGGGGCCGCAACTACAGATGAAGAAGCAGAGCCCGAGAGGACACTTGAGATAGTGACTGGTTTGGTTCACTATGCTGGTAAACGGGCTTTGAGGAAGCAGTAAGCGTTCTATATTTCACTTTCTCTTATCAAGGGGCCCAGGGGTTTTCCACTGGTCACCATAAAGGAGCGGGGAGCGGGGGGAGGCGGGGTTCAATGGGGGAGGAGAGACACACATAGGGAAAATAAGCTTGTGAACCAGACACGTAGGAGACCACAACAGAGAGGGCGACAGGGCCAAAGGAGGGAAAGAATGATAATTAAACTCAATGGCTGAAGTACAATGGTTGTCGCTGAATGTAAAGGGATTAAACACCCCATGGAAATTACAACTTTTATTTAGAGAGCTCAACCGTCTCCAGGTAGAAATAGCGTTGATACAGGAGACTCACCTTAAGGCCAAATATGAGCAACTATGTTTCAACAAAAACTACCCAAATATATATTACGCCTCATCATCGGGGGGCACAAAGAACAAGGGAGTATTGATAGCTATACGAAACTCCAAACCCTGGGAAGTAAAAAAGGTAGTTAGAGATAAAGAAGGCCGCTATCTGCTTTTAGTGCTGGCCCTGGCGGGACAGACTTTTACAGTGGTGAATATATATGGTCCGAACGTCAATCAAGGTGACTTCTACCAGAAAATAAATAACATGCTTATAACACATGTGGAGGGTTCCCTAATACTGGGAGGGGACTTTAACATTACATTGCAGCCAAAGTTTGACAACTCTTCCCCGGGAGGGCAACAAGATAAGCTAAATAGGCGCCAACTAAAACAGCTAACTGAGCGTTGGCAATTGACAGATCTGTGGCGAAAAGATCACCCTACACAAAGGCAGTATACATACTATTTAGTAGGTTCTGGACGGAAATTGTGACTTACTTGAACAAAATAATGGAGGTGTCCTACCTAGTAAGTCTGGACAGTTGTATACTACACTTTAAACCGCAGGGAATTAAGCCGGGTGTTCACAGATTTGCAACCCAGCTATTTGTAGCAAGTAAATTAGTGATTGTGGCAGCATGGAAAGCACCATTGCTTCCATACAGGGTTTTGCAGAGACTTGACAACGTACGCCTGATGTCAAAATTGACTGCTATTCGAAAAGGTACTTTGGCCCAGTACCACAAAGTGTGGGACATATATGAGACAAAGAGGGGGTTGATATAATGTCTGTTATCCTCAAGCTAAGAGTACAAAAGCAACCAGAGGGATGGGTGGGAGGGGGGAGGTGAGTAAGGGGGGGGGGGGGACGTAAGGGGGAAATTGAACGTAGGGGATGGCCGGGATGTATATCATGATTTCTCTTACAAAGTTTAAAGATGTATTAGTAATCTTGTCAACAGTATTTGGAGATATCACTGTCACCTTAATTTGTATGGTTATTCAATGAAAAATCTTAAAATAAAAAGTAAAAAAAAAAAAAAAAAGAGGAAGATTGAAACAGACACCCATATTGAGGAGAGTTGCCTAGAAAGAGGTAACATTGTGTGCTGTGGGGGAAAGAGTCAGTTTCAAATCTAACGTTGTCAGTGTGACACTGAACCTTACCTCCATATCAATCACTTTGTTGTTATATCCCAGAGTACAGTGACAGCAATGGTGGTGTGATTTCTGGATGACACCTAGATGGGTTTTAAACCTTGTCAATAAAGTAATTTAGCACCAAGCACCCTGGAGGCACCTGGGATTAGAAAGGGTTTAGGCGTGTGGGACAAAAGATGTGCACACTGTAAGGTATTTTGGGTCACCAGATTTGGGCCAGGGAGCTGAGCAAGCAGGTCACCACACTTCACTCTATCATGGAAAGCACATTAGTTCATTTGCTACAACCAGAACCTTGACTGTTTTTTCAATCATGAGAGGATATCTACACACTGCTCAAAAAGAGATGATCAACTATATAATGTATGTTCTCTTCTCTCCTCTCCTCCAGTAATAAAAGCAATGCCTCCAGGGAGTTCTTAGTGCTCATTAGGACTCAATTGCACTAATTGGATAGGTGAGGAAGTCAGTTGGTATGGCCAGTTACATACCTAGTAAACTGAAGCAAATGGCTGTGTAATTCAAATGAGATTCTATGGTATGCAAACAGACTCCTGGGTATCTATGTGATACACTCAGTGTCTATGCAGTGAACATGTTAACAGAGTCTAAAGAGTGATGTGCTCCTCCAGCCTGCTAAGGTTAGAATATCCAGGATAGCAGGACGTGACGGCAGGTACTATGAAGGAATCATCTGTCCCTTGCCCTGTACTACACAGGGGTGGGAAGGGTCACGATAGCTGGCTACTACAACATTGCAACATCTGGGTCTGAAGTGTATTTATTGTTCCTTGTTTAGCAAGTGACATCCAATGGCAACTTATAAGTACACAAGTATTGCCATGCTGGAACAGAATGAAGGTCCATCAAGCCCAGCATCCTGTTTCCAACAGTGGCCAATCCAGGTCACAAGTACCTGGCAAGATCCCAAAACAGTAAAGATATGTATCTATAGCAGGTTTTCTCCAAGGACAGCAGGCTTCATATATTCTCAAGTGTGGGTAGACACCGATCTGCATCATTCGGTCCAACATTTATGCCCAAGTAAAAAAAACCCACAGCTTTGTGAAGTGCGAGCCGTGCTCCACTGCGCATATGCGATTGCCTTCCTGCCCGCTATGAGAATGTGGTTCCCTTAGTTTAATTTTAAAGCAAAATAAATAAAATAAAATAATGAAATAGACAACTCCAAGGGGAGGTGAGCAGGATTGTGAAAATATAAAGCCTGCTGTCCTTGAATACCTGCTACAGGTAAGTAAGTATCTTCGCTTTCTCCAAGGACAAGCAGGCTCTCATATTCTCACATGGGGGGAATCCCTAGCACTCAGGCTCACCCAAAACAACAAACAGTGGTCAATTGGGCCTCACAACGGCGAGGACATAACACAGATTAACCTGAAACTATATACAATCTGAATGAGAGTGCAGCCTGGAACAGAATAAAACAGGCCTAGGAGGGTGGAGTTCGATTTTAGCCTCCAAACAGATTCTGCAACACTGACTGCCCAAACCAACTGTTGCATCGGGTATCCTGCTCAAGGAAGTAGTGAGATGTGAATGTGTGGACTGAACACCATGTTGCAGCCTTGCAAATTTCCTCAATGGAGGCTGACTTCAAGTGGGCTACCGATGCAGCCATGGCTCTGACATTATGAGCTTTGACATGACCCTCTAAGGCCAGCCCAGCCTGGGCATAAGTGAAGGAAATGCAAGCCAAATTGAGATGGTGTGTTTCCCAATGGCGACCCCCATCCTGTTGGGATCAAAAGAAACAAAAAGCTGGACAGACTGTGATGCCTTGTCCGCTCCATGTAGTAGGCCAATGCTCTCTTGCAGTTCAAGGTGTGCAAGCTGCTTTCGCCAGGATGGGCATGAGGTCAGAGAAAGAATGTTGGCAAGACAATTGACTGGTTCAGATGGAACTCTTGACACCACCTTCGGCAGGAACTTAGGGTACATGCAGAATACTACTCTGTTGTGATGAAACTTAGTACAAGGTGCATCCACTACTAAGGCCTGAAGCTCACTGACCCTAAAAGCTGAAGTAACAGCCATCAAGAAAATGACCTTCCAGGTCAAGTACTTCAGATGGCAGGAATTAATTGGCTCAAAAGGAGCTTTCATCAGTTGGGTGAGAACGATGTTGAGATCCCATGACACTGGTGGAGATTTAATAGGGGGCTTTGACAAAGCAAACCCCTCATGAAGCGAAGTAAAGGCTGTCCAGAGATGGGCTTACCTTCTACACATTGATGATAAGCACTAATTGCACTAAGGTGAACCCTTACAGAGTTGGTCTTGAGACCCGACTAACAAGTGTAGGACAAGTAAGAGGATCTAGGGCCCTGCTCTCACACCAGATGGCAAACCTCCTCCATTTAAAAGAATAACACCTCTTAGCGGAATCTTTTCTGGAAGTCAGCAAGACTGGGAGACACCCTCCAAAAGACCCAAAGAACTGAATTCTAAGCTCTCAACATCCAAGCTATGAGAGCCAGAGACTGGAGTTTGGGATGTAGAAGCGACCCCCCCCCCATTCTGAGTGATGAGGGTCAGAAAACACTCCAATCTCCACGGTTCCTCGGAGGATAATTCCAGAAGAAGAGGGAACCAAATCTGTCTCGTCCAGTAAGGTGCAATCAGAATCATGGTTCCGTGGTCTTCTTGCTTGAGTTTCATCAAAGTTTTTCCTACTAGAGGTATCGGAGGATAAGCATATAGGAGACCTGTCTCCCAATTGTGGAGGAAGGCATCCGATGCTAGTATGTCGTGGGCCTGAAGACTGGAACAGAACTGAGGGAGCTTGTGGTTGATCTGAGTGGCAAAAAGATCCACCAAGGGGGTGTCCCACGCTTGGAAGATCTTACGGGCCATGCCCATGTGGAGAGACCACTCATGTGGTTGCATTATCCTGCTTAGTCTGTCGGTCAGGGTGTTATTTGCGCCCATCAGATAAGTGGCTCGAAGGAACATGCCATGCAGGTGAACCCAATGCCATATCCGGACAGCTTCCTGACACAGAGGGCATGATCCGGTGCCCCCCCCGCTTGTTGATGTCATACATTGCAACCTGATTGTCTGTTTGAATGATAATAATTTGATGGGACTGCCAATATCTGAAAGCCTTTAGAGCGTTCCAGACCGCTTGAAGCTCCAGGAGGTTGATCTGAAGATTTGTTTCCTGGAAGGACCAAGTTTCTTGAGTGTAAAGCCCATCGACATGAGCTCCCCATCCCAGGAGAGATGCATCCATCATTAGCACACGTTGTAACTGAGGAATTTTGAATGGAAGTCCCAGAGTCAAATTGGATCAAATTGTCCACCACTGAAGAGAGCGAACAAGCTCTGGGGAAACTTGAATAATAATATCTTGCAGGTTTCCCATGGCTTGAAACCACTGAGAAGCCAGGGTCCATTGAGCAGGTCTCATGTGAAGATGTATCATGGGTGTAATACACACTGTGGAGGCCGTGTGGCTCAGCAATCTCAACATCTGCTGAGAGGATCGAACCTTGGATGCCAGCAAGAATAGGTTGTCTGCTCTGGCATCTGGGAAATAAGCTTGAACCTTCTGTGTGTCGAGCAGTGCTCCTATGAATTCCAATTTCTGGACAGGGTGCAGATGGAACTTGGGGTAGTTTATATTTAAATCATTTTTATTGATGGTATTAAACAATACAATCTTTATAATGTAACAGCTTCCATCATTATAAAACTTCCCTACCCTATCATTCCTACTCTGCCCCCTCCCTTCCCTCCCCTCTAGCCCATCTACCCCCCCCCCCCTCGGCGTTCTAAATGTTAACTTTTGTAATAAATGTCAACAAAGCACAAAATTATACATTCAATAAGTGGCTTCTTGTTCTAGAAGGCATAGTGTCTAGGAATGGGCTCCATCTAGCTACTGTCAGGTTCTCAGGTTCAGAGCCCGCGGGGCCGGGCTCTGGAGCAAACGTGAGCCCTTGGGCTGCTGCCGAGGAGCGACAGCAGCAGGCAAAACCCACCAACCAACACTGGGTAAGCACACCAGCAGGGACTGCAGGCACTGCCCAGCGAACCGGAACACCTGGACTGGAATCCCCCGGACTGGAGGACACAGGACTGGAACACTGGACTGCAATCCCTCGGACTGGAACACACACCAGACCGGAACACACTGGACTGGAGCACACCAGACTGGAACACCCTGGACTGGTCCCCCGGACTGGAGGACACAGGACCGGAACACGGGACTGGAGCACACTGGACTGGTCCAACAGCTTCACCTGTACTTAGCTACTAAGCCCCCCAAGAGTTGAGCTCCTGGGTTCGAGTAGCCGACAGGACTTACTGGATACCAGATGACATAGGGACCAGGACTGGAAACAGAAGTGCTCCTAACCCTAAACTGATCTACGTGCTCCCAAGCCCTAAACCAGCAGGAGTGTTCCTAACCGTAAACTGACAAAAGGACTTCCTAAGCCCTATACTAAACAGGAGCTCCTAAGCCCTGCTCAAGAAAGGGACTTCCTAAGCCCTAAACTAACAGAGCAGGGTATTAAATACAAAGCTAACACAGGTGCTACTAAGCACCAAGCTACAAGCAGAGCTTTACACTAATAAGCTAAACACAAAACTAAACCAGCTACCTAAGCACTGCTCTAGCAAGCTAGATACAACTAACAAGGTGCTTCCTAAGCACTACTCTGGCAAGCAACCAGAAGAGCTCCTAGCACTAAAAGGGAAGACAGGGGAGCCACAAGGAGGGAAGCTAACACATAAGCCAAAAGTGCTTCTAAAGCACCAAACACCAACAGCAAAGACTGCAATGCTCCCAATAGCACAATCCCAGAAGTACTTCTAACAGCAAACTCTGCAGTGTTCCTAACAACACCAAACCCTGAAGTACTTCTATCAACAACAGAGCTTCCAAAGCCCTACACACAGCAATGCTTCCAAAACCAAGAGGGAAAAGCAGGGGGACCAAACACACAAACACCAGTGCACACTGCACTAACACTAACCTGGACCTTAGCAAAAGCAAGCAGGGAAACTAGACACAACGTCAGAAGTGCACACTGCACCACCCTACCTACAGCAAACATCACTGTTGCAAAGGCCCTGAAGGAAACAACACCACTTCCTTATCAAGGCCCTCCCTGATGATGTCACACTCCCTAGACCTAGGCAAAAGCACACTGACCCAGAGAGGCCCAACCCACACCAATGCAAAACCGTGAAACACTTGAAGCCAGTACACCCAAAGAGAGTTAGAGCAACTCAGACTACCCACACAGGTGCAGTATAGTGAAACAATTAACCCCATGCTGCTGGAAGCTGCCAGCACAGAGAGACAGAGCCAGCTCAGAAAGGACAGAGAAAAGAAACAGAAGCCAGCTAAGAAGCTGACCCCCAGGAAAGAGGTAAGTTTGAGAGGGGTTCAGACCCCAATCATAACAGCACCTCCCCCTCAAGGCTCCCGTGTCCCCACGGGAGCTCCAGGTCTCAAAAGACAATTTAGGTCTCCATGGGTAGCTGTAATGAAATCTCCCAATGGGTTTCACAACATAAATCTGGGCGGCTGGGCAGGACGTGACAAGTACATCTGGAACTAGGAAACCAGAATGGATTTGGCCGCCATGAGGCTCTTTAGAACGGCTGCTAGGCAGGATCAGAGTCTTGGATGCAACAAGTGGAGTCCTATTCAACAGGAACCATCTCTTGAAGGAATCCACAACTTCCTTGACTTCCTGGCACTCCACTGTAGCAGCCAGAACTGGGCTAGAGCCCACACCCATCCTGGAATCTAAAGCCGGACAGGAACTCGAACAGGACTTCAGACTGGACCTTGCACTCAGGAGGGGTTCAACATCTTGGTTGAAGTGGGAACTCAGAGTAGACTCAGCATCTTGCCTGAGACTGCAATCTGATCCGGCCTCAGCCTCTTGGCCGGAACTGCCACTCAATTCGGACTCAGCCTCTTGGCTGGACTCGGTACTCAACGTAGACTCAGCATCTCGGCTGGCACTGGGACTTGCTCCGGACTCAGCATCTTGACCGGGACTGCAACTTGACCCGGACTCAGCATCTTGCCTGGAACTGGAACTCCAACTTGACCCAGACTCAGCATCTTGGCCGGGACTGCAACTTGACTCGGACTCAGCATCTTGCCTGGAACTGGAACTCCAACTTGACCCGGACTCAGCATCTTGGCCGGAACTGCAACTCTCACCGGACTCAGCATCTTGGCCGGGACTGTAACTTGACCCGGACTCAGCCTCTTGCCTGGGACTGGAACTCCAACTTGACCTGGACTCAGCATCTTGACCGGGACGGCAACTCTCACCGGACTCAGCATCTTGGCCAGGACTGTAACTTGACCCGGACTCAGCATCTTGCCCGGGACTGTAACTCAATTCTGATTCAGCATCTCGGCTGAACTCTGCACTCGGTGCAGACTCAGCACTCATCGTGGACTCGTCATCTTGGCTGGACTCTGTACTCAGTGCAGACTCAGCACTCATCGTGGACTCATTGTCTCGGCTGGACTCTGTACTCAGTGCAGACCCAGCATCTTGACTGGAACTACAACTCGATCCAGACTCAGCATCTTGACTGGAACTGCAACTCGATCCAGACTCAGCATCTTGACTGGAACTGCAACTCGATCCAGACTCAGCATCTTGACTGGAACTACAACTCGATCCAGACTCAGCATCTTGACTGGAACTGCAACTCAATCCAGACTCAGCATCTTGACTGGAACTGCAACTCAATCCAGACTCAGCATCTTGACTGCCAATGCTGCAACTCACTCCAGACTCAGCATCTTGACTGGAACGACAACTCGATCCAGACTCAGCATCTTGACTGGAACTGCAACTCGATCCAGACTCAGCATCTTGACTGGAACTCCAACTCGCTCCAGACTCAGCATCTTGACTGCCAATGCTGCAACTCGCTCCAGACTCAGCATCTTGGCTGGAACTCCAACTCGCTCCAGACTCAGCATCTTGACTGCCAATGCTGCAACTCGCTCCGGACTCAGCATCTGGGCTGGAACTCAAAACAGACTCGGGCACTGGGCTGGAACTCAATGTGGACTCAGAAGCTTGGCAGACAAAGCCCTTCAGGCTGGACTCAGAAGTTTGTCGGGAAAAATCAGGAAGCCACCTTCTTTCAGCTTGGGCTTCAGGAGTATCCCGCAGGATTGGCTCTGAGAGGAGTTGGAAGCAGTAAAAGAACAGCTTGGTAGAGGGATCAATAGCAGAAACTGGGTTTTCTTCGAACCCAAGCCAGGAGACACGCCTTCTTTCTGCTGCAGCTTCAGGAGTATTCTTCAGGGCTGGATCAGACAAAAGTGCAACCCGGTAATCCTGGAGTGTCAGAAACGGATCCAGATCAAAAATGGGGTTGGAACTGGGATCCAAACTGGTACTAGGAGACTCAGTAGACAGCGCCACTTGAACTGGACGCAGAGACTTGGCTTGAAGCGCTGCTTGGACTGGAATCGGAGACTCGGTCAGAAGCTCCCCTCGGACTGGACTCAGAGGCTTGAGTGGAAGCGCCACCTGAACTGGGATAGGAGGCTCGGTTCGAAGCGCCCTCTGGACTTGACTCGGAGGCTCGGTCAGAAGCATCCCCCAGACTGGACTCAGAGGCTTGAGTGGAAGCGCCACTTGAACTGGAGTCGGCGACTCGGTTAGGAGCGTCCCTTGGACCAGGCTCCGAGGCTTGAGTGGAAGAGCCACTTGAGCTGGCATCGGAGGCTCAGTGAGAAGCGTCCCTCGGACTGGACTCTGAAGCTTGGCTGGATGCGCTGCTCGGACTGGATTCAGAGGCGTGGCTGGGCGCACTGCTTGACCTGGATTCAGAGGTTTGTCTGGGCATGCTGCTTGAATGGGACTGGACCCCTGCTGGGCCCAGAGCATGGAATTCCCAAGACGTCTCCTCTCAGCGACAGCTTCAGGAGTATCCCACAAAGCTGGATTCAAGACAAGGCTGCGGCGATACTCTGAGAGCGTGATGAAAGGGTCCATATCTGAAATTGGGTTTTCAGCGATTCCAAGCCACCGGACACGTTTTCTCTCAGCTGCCGCTTCAGGGGTCTTCTTCAAAACAGGATGAGACAAAAGTTTCCCACGATACTGATGAAGAGTCATAGAAGGATCAAGAACAACGATGTAGCTGGACCCCAGCTGGGTCAGCTGGGTGGGGGTTCTTGCCGGGCTCATGGCCTTTGCAATCTGTCAGGTTCTCAGGTTCAGAGCCCGCGGGGCCGGGCTCTGGAGCAAACGTGAGCCCTTGGGCTGCTGCCGAGGAGCGACAGCAGCAGGCAAAACCCACCAACCAACACTGGGTAAGCACACCAGCAGGGACTGCAGGCACTGCCCAGCGAACCGGAACACCTGGACTGGAATCCCCCGGACTGGAGGACACAGGACTGGAACACTGGACTGCAATCCCTCGGACTGGAACACACACCAGACCGGAACACACTGGACTGGAGCACACCAGACTGGAACACCCTGGACTGGTCCCCCGGACTGGAGGACACAGGACCGGAACACGGGACTGGAGCACACTGGACTGGTCCAACAGCTTCACCTGTACTTAGCTACTAAGCCCCCCAAGAGTTGAGCTCCTGGGTTCGAGTAGCCGACAGGACTTACTGGATACCGGATGACATAGGGACCAGGACTGGAAACAGAAGTGCTCCTAACCCTAAACTGATCTACGTGCTCCCAAGCCCTAAACCAGCAGGAGTGTTCCTAACCGTAAACTGACAAAAGGACTTCCTAAGCCCTATACTAAACAGGAGCTCCTAAGCCCTGCTCAAGAAAGGGACTTCCTAAGCCCTAAACTAACAGAGCAGGGTATTAAATACAAAGCTAACACAGGTGCTACTAAGCACCAAGCTACAAGCAGAGCTTTACACTAATAAGCTAAACACAAAACTAAACCAGCTACCTAAGCACTGCTCTAGCAAGCTAGATACAACTAACAAGGTGCTTCCTAAGCACTACTCTGGCAAGCAACCAGAAGAGCTCCTAGCACTAAAAGGGAAGACAGGGGAGCCACAAGGAGGGAAGCTAACACATAAGCCAAAAGTGCTTCTAAAGCACCAAACACCAACAGCAAAGACTGCAATGCTCCCAATAGCACAATCCCAGAAGTACTTCTAACAGCAAACTCTGCAGTGTTCCTAACAACACCAAACCCTGAAGTACTTCTATCAACAACAGAGCTTCCAAAGCCCTACACACAGCAATGCTTCCAAAACCAAGAGGGAAAAGCAGGGGGACCAAACACACAAACACCAGTGCACACTGCACTAACACTAACCTGGACCTTAGCAAAAGCAAGCAGGGAAACTAGACACAACGTCAGAAGTGCACACTGCACCACCCTACCTACAGCAAACATCACTGTTGCAAAGGCCCTGAAGGAAACAACACCACTTCCTTATCAAGGCCCTCCCTGATGATGTCACACTCCCTAGACCTAGGCAAAAGCACACTGACCCAGAGAGGCCCAACCCACACCAATGCAAAACCGTGAAACACTTGAAGCCAGTACACCCAAAGAGAGTTAGAGCAACTCAGACTACCCACACAGGTGCAGTATAGTGAAACAATTAACCCCATGCTGCTGGAAGCTGCCAGCACAGAGAGACAGAGCCAGCTCAGAAAGGACAGAGAAAAGAAACAGAAGCCAGCTAAGAAGCTGACCCCCAGGAAAGAGGTAAGTTTGAGAGGGGTTCAGACCCCAATCATAACAGCTACATATAGATCGAGCTCTTTGCAAGGTTTTTCTTTGCATATTAGTCTCTCCATTCTCAATAGGGATATCATCTGTATTCTCCATGTCTGAAGCAATGGTCCCCTGGCCTCCAGCCAGTCTATTAAGATTGTTTTCTTCGCCAGCATGATGGCTCTTTTCACAAACGCCGTGTAGCCTTTGGGTCTCGGTTTGCTGAGTTCCGGCTTGCCAAATAAAAGCAGAGGCGAATATGTCCATCTTGCCTTCCACAGTCCTTCTACTTGCTCAATAGGCTGGTCCAGAAATGCACAACTCGTGGGCACCTCCAGAACATGTGTCCTAGGGTTGCTCCACCCCCTCCACACTTAGGGCAAGCCCCGTCAGGAGACAGACCCATATGGAATGCCCTCCGGGGTGGAACATACAACCTCACGGCGAACCGATACTGGGTCTCCCAATGTGCAGCCCAGTTATTTACGTGTCTCAGCGACACCACATATTCCTTGAATGTACTTGGAGGTATGTGCGCTGCTAAATCCTTGCTCCAGTCTCTAGCATATTTCGCATAATCCAATTCTAATTTAGTGTCTTTTATATGTCTGTGGTGATACAGTAATGGTACCTTCTGTTGTGAGTTCAAAGATAGAGCTGTTGGTAGTTCTTCCTGAATGTCCTCTGTGAGTGCCTCCCAAGGTAAGCTGCTCACATAATGTTTTATTTGCCAATAATGGAACTGATCCTTAGGTCCTAAAAGTTTCAATCCTTGTAGTTGTACGTGTGGTTGTAATCTCCCATCCTCGGTAAGTATTGGTAGTAGGTAAGTAACTCCTTGGTTTTTCCATCGAGTGAATATGTTGTAAAGGAGGCCTGGTGGGAAGCCCGGGTTGCCACCCAACGGCAAGAGCGGGGTTACCCTAAAAGAGCAGTGATTCAATTTGCAAATCCACCTCCATGCTTTTTGAGCCGTGGGTAAAATGTGGGATATTTCCAACGTTGGTGATATTTGACATTGTAATCCATGAAGCAAGCTACTAAAATGGTATGGTTTAAATAGTTCAAGTTCGATCTTTGTTGCTGAGAAATCTGCAGTGTTTCTAAACCAGTCGTTTAGGTGCCTCATGGCACAAGCTATAGTCATTGATCTGATATTTAGCAATCCCAGGCCTCCATATTCTCTAGGGGTGCCCACCAAGTCCATTGGTAGTAGAGATTTCTTTCCTCGCCACAATAATTTAGTCAAAGCTGAGGTCAATTTTTTCTCATCTGTACTTTTTAAATACATTGGTAGCATTTGGAATACATATAACCAGCATGGCATCACCATCATGTTATACATAGCAATACGTCCTAACAATGATATTGGGAGTCCCTGCCACCGCTCCATTTTTGTTATGGTTTCTGACAGTAACCTGTGGACATTCAGTTCATATAATTTGGACAGGTCTTGTGGGATATATACCCCCAAGTATTTAATTGTTGTCTTCATTTGTAGTTGAAAGTCCCCTGTTACCCGCAACTTCGCCCCCTGGGGGAACACCTGCATAATATTAGATTTCTGTAAATTAATCTTGAAGCCCGACAGACCCCCCAAAAACAGTCATATGGTGAATCAACCTGGGGATTGACGTTTCGGGGTGGGCCGTCACTATCAATAGATCATCAGCAAAAGCCATCACCTTGACAGTGGGGGAGAGGGGGCATCCCTGTCTAGTTCCTCAAGCTATGGGAAATTGTGGGGTGCGGACTCCATTCACTAGTATTGCAGCTGTAGGGTGAGAATATAGTGTTTGGATCGCCTGATATATCCAACTCCGGAACCCCAAAAGGCGAAGTACTTCAAACATGTAGTCCCAGTTTACAGAGTCAAATGCTTTTTCAGCATCTAGGCTGACTAGCACCGCTTTTGTTTTTGACTGTTGACAATGCCCCATAGCTAACAATAACCGTCTTACATTTACTACTGATTGTCGATTACGTACGAATCCTACCTGATTGGGACTTATTAATCTAGGTAGACAATGGTGGATTCTGTTGGAGAGTAGTTTGGCCAAGATTTTAACGTCTACGTTTATTAAGGAGATGGGCCTATAGGAATCTGCCTGTATGTCTGACCTCCCCGGTTTTAAGAGTAAAGTTATCAATGCTTCATTCGCATGCGCTGGGAAGGATTGTTGTTGTACTACCTCTTCAAAGTAGTCCTGGAGGGCCCCTATCACTGAGGGTCCCAAGATCTTATAAAACTCACTAGTGTATCCATCAGGGCCTGGGGCTGAACATGTAGGTAAGGATTTAATAATTTCTTGTAACTCTCTCCCTGATATAGGTGCTTCTAGGGCCCGCGCTTCATCACATGTCAGTTGGTCCATGCCTGCCTTTTGGAAATAGCTTTGTATAGCCCCTTTGTCTGGTGGCTGTCCTTGTTTGTACATGGAGCTGAAAAATTATTGGAAAACCTGTGCTATAGTGTCTTTTTTTGTGTTGGGGCACTCCCTCTCTGTTCTTTACCACTGTAATCACTCGGGGTCCTCCTTTGTGTTTAACCAAGCTTGCCAAATCTCTGGAGTTTGTATTTCCTAAAGATTAACGCTTTATTAGCTCTCTCATGGAGCAAAGTATTTAGCGCTATTTGCACCGCATGCATTTGTTCTTTATGGTAATCATTCGGTGTCTGGATATATCTCCGCTTCGCTTTTTGGAAGTTTTTCTCCAAATTGGTAATGGCCCCTGTCATTCTACGCTCTCGTCTAGCTGTGTAGGCAATAATAGCTCCCCTTATAACTGCTTTTGCTGCTGGCCAGAATATGGTGGGGCGGTTTTTATATTCTGAGTTGAGTTCTGTGTATTCTGTCCATCTGTTTTGAACATAGCTCTGAAAGTCTTTGTTTGTAGCTAGGTATGTTGGAAATCGCCACCCTGCAGCACCATGGCCACCCACACCATAGCGTGATCTGATATCTCTACTGGCCCGATTTCTACTTCTTCTACTTGGGAGAATATCCTTTTGTCTACTAAGACATAATCTATTCTAGAAAAAGTACCATGTGCTCTGGATAAGTGAGTGTATTCCCGCCTTTCCGGGTGTAAGATCCGCCATGCATCTACTACACTAAGATCTTGCATGAAGTGATGTAGCGCTCTGGCACTGGGTCCCCCCCGCACTGCGCGTCTTGGAGTTGAGCAATCTAGCATTGGGTCTGCTACTAAGTTAAAGTCACTCAAAATTAACAGTGGGAGTGACTTGTATGGTAAACATATTTGTGCTATTTGTTCATAAAATGCCTTATCATATAAATTCGGTCCATATATCGCTGCTACCAGGTATTCTTTATAGTGCAGCCATAAACGGATGATCACATACCTTCCCTGGGGATCACTAGTTATTAAGTGGGACTTAGCTACAAGATCGCTACCCCTCTCTTCCTTCCCTCTGTTGATGTGGCATGTACTTCTCCCACCCAGCCCCGTTTCAATTTTTGATGTTCTTCTGGGGTTAAGCGAGTTTCTTGTAGGCAGGCCACATCTGCTTTATGGCGTTTTAATGCCGCCAAGATTTTAGCCCTCTTTACAGGGGTCGAAACACCCCCCACGTTCCACGTGAGGAACCTAGTAGATGTGACCTTGGGTATAATGTAGATTTAGAAAACTAACTAGCTGTATGTTTTTGTCCATCGCCGCCTCCGGTGCCCAGCTCACCGTGGCCTCCCTCCCCTCCTTCCTGATTGATCCCTACTATTCCTTGCCATTCCAGAATACCCTCTAGTCTGGATTGGTGGTGCCATCTTAACCCTTCATCAATAAAGTATCCACATTCCTTCAATAATGTTACTTGCGCCTTGCCTTCCATCCGTCTCTTCCTCCCCATCCCTCCCTCCTGCCTACCCTCCCTCCCCGCCTTCCTTTCCCTCCCATATTTACCCAACCCTCCATACTTCCCTACCATTATCCCCTCACTCTTCCTCCCACGTTACAGTTGAACGAGTGTAGATCTAATGATGGTGGACTGCTCCCCCTCTTTTTCATAACGTATCTGAAGAGGATTGAACCCTTATAAAATACAGCTTATCTATACAATTCTCAACTGAACACACTTTCATAATGTTAACATGTGATAACCAAAGTTCCTATGAACTTAACTGAATGTCCTGCATACATTCGTTGGCCGATTCATCAGGTCTGCCTGATTTCGATTTGGCCTCTACTGTTCTTCCTTCTCCCTGTGTGCTGACTTCAGCCTTGTTCAGAGTTTTTGTCTATATCTATTTTTAGTCCTTGGTGCGCTTCTTGTGGCGTTGGAAAAGTTCTCCACGCGCCTTCGATTTGTACTTTTAGTAGTGCTGGGTATATCAACATGAATCGTTGTTTACTCTCTGCCAGGCGTCTGCATATGGGCCCAAAGGCCCTCCGCTTCTCTTGTACCGCTATAGAGTAATCCTGGAATACTTTTATGGGCGATCCATCAAAAGTCAATGTATCCCATTTTAGACGGGCCCCTCGTAAAATTTCCTCTTTGTGTATAAAATTGTGCACCTTTACGATTACTGCTCTGGGTCTGGTTCCTGTGTTGCTCCGTTTCCCCAAGTGGTGGGCCCTCTCTAGGCATAAAGGCCCTGCACTGTCAGAGAGCGCGAATTCCGTCTTAAGCCAGCGTTCAAGCTGCAAGGCAAGAGATCGGTCCGGGACAGACTCTGGAATTCCAATCAGGCGGAGGTTCGACCTCCTAGATCTATTTTCCAGGTCATCTAAGTGTTGGGTGAGAAGTCCAAGTTCGCGCCGTATTTCTTTCAGGTCAGACGCCCTGGTTGATTCAGTGTCTTCAATATCAGACACGCACACCTCTAATTCCCCGGTCCTACGTATCATTTCTTCCAAGCGGGTTTCCATACCCGCTATTTGTTCAGAAAGCTTGGAGAATTGAGGCACCAATGCAGATTTCACCGCCTCTGTGAGCTGGGAGATTTGGGCTGCGGTAAAAGTTGTTATATCCTCCGATTTCGGGCTCGCCGCCATTTTGTGCTCTCCCTGCCCGCGGAGCTTTTCAATCTCTTTCTTTGCCGTCCTGGTCGACATCACCCTCTGTTCCCGAACTACAAAGGGGTCCATGCACTCTCCTTGTGTGTAGCGTTCAGGGTTCAGTCCCGGATTTTATCGTTCTATTGAGGTTAAGAGGGGGGCCAGCCCGGGAGAGAGCCAAGACACGTCTGCTCTCTCTCAATCCACCACGTGATCTTCCTGGGGTAGTTTAAAATGAATCCTAGCAGCTCGAGCACCTGAATAGTCATCCGCATGGATTCCCGAGCACTGTCCTCTGAGGTGCTCTTCACCAGCCAATCATTGAGATACGGGGACACATAGACTTCCAGTCTGCGCAGTGATGCTGCGACTACCACTAGACACTTGGTGAGGACCCTGGGAGCTGACATGAGGCCAAAAGGCAACAAGCGGTACTGAAAGTGTTGTGTTCCCAGACGAAATCTAAGATACTTCCGGTGGGCAGGTGTAATGGAATATAATTTTAAAGATTGTTTTTCAACCCTGTCTTGAACAACCAGTGCACTCGGGGTCTGTATTGTTGATTAGAAGTAATTCTGTTTCATTTATTGTTTAAGTGCTATCTTAAAGGATTGCTTTTCAATCCTGCTTTTGTCCGATAATACATTCTGAAATCTTGTCTTTTGACCGAAAGTAACTTTCTTTGTAAATACAAAAACAAGTTGGAATGTGGAAGATAAGGCATGTCTCTAACCAATTCAGTTTGTGCAGGAGGGAAACAGGATATGCTCGGAGTTCAGGAGATGAGCCACCTGGCCAGTGGTTTGTTTACTTGGGCCGGAAGCATGAGACTGCATCCTCATGTACATTCTGTAACTTTCCATAGCTCTGGACATGTGATCAGAGCCTAATAAAAGGGAGGGCTTGTCACAGCACAGTGGGGTTCATCTGTGAGTAACATACGGACTGCACAGAAATCTGCTCCTGGTCCAAAAAGCTCCTAGCTCTCTCGCTGTGGGAAACGCCCCCCCCCCCCCCCCCCCCCCAGCTGATGGTGAGAGCCTGGATGATGCAGTGATGATTGTATGTATGTAAATTCTTGTTTCTTTCCTGGTCTAAGAACTCTATGCATTGCTTAGATGTAGAGGCCAGTGATGTAATAATCAGTGATGTAACCATTGTTTTCATATAGCTAATCACTGTATATGTGCTAACCATTATATATATGTATATATTAACAATTGTACTATGTAGCTTCCCTAATAAAGGTTTCATGTACTTATTACGAATCCAAAAGAATCCACGGTAATAAATGAGCCATTCCCTAAAAAAAAAGATGGAAAAGAGAGGCTCTCGGGTGGAGACTGTCTGCTGGTGGAGAGGGCTCTGAAGGAATCCCATAAGACTCAGCGGAAAAGTATCTGGAATCCTGATTCCCATGAGCGCTTCTCCTCAGTGTCAGATAAAATCTATCTACGAGATGACCGAGACCGAGCCTGCCTCAGTGCCAAGGAACCATATCTTTGAGAGCAGCGTCAAGAGACTGGCTCCTGCCTTGACTCCGGCGAAGCGTCCTCCACCGACGTTGGAGGGGTGCCAGACTGGGTGGCAGTCGACACTGGTGCTGCAAGCGTCGGAGGCCACACTGCAGGCTGCCAGGCGGGGTCGCAGCGGAAGGTATGGCAGGCGCAAGCACCCCCTATACTGTACCACATTGCTGCATGAGGCCATTCAGCAGCTCAGAGAGCAAGGCCCAGATGTGCTCATCGAGGGCCGACATTGGGAAAAGCTGGGGCGTCAGCTGAGCAACAGGTTGCAGAACCGCTGGGGCCGATATGAGATCAGGATCTCGGATGCTTGGAGACAATCACATCAGCACCTACTGGAGGGAAGGAGAGCGGTCCTCCTGGCGCTGACGCTTCTTGGATGCCGTGTCGCTCAGTGCCCCGAGTTCCAGGCACCGTGTATCGAGGGTGATCGGTGACGGTGCTTCTTGGCCTTCACCCGAAGCACGTCACCCATTCTCCTTGGTGCTGACGAAGATGATGTCGAATCCTCATGTCACTCGGGGTTGGGTCCGATGATGGACAGTCCCGGTGGGCCTGCACAGCAGGAGGCCTCGAGACAAGTGGAGACACACTCGATGCTTCACTGCTCCCAGTATCTTGAGGTCTCAAAGCAGCCAAGTTTATCGATACTCCTCTGTCACATCCTTCGCTCCCTCAGGCTGCTCCTCTGCGGGAAGCAAGAGCCTGGAGGAGAGATCCGCAGTCAGAGAGGACTTACCCGACGGTTCCCCAGATGGCCGCCTATCCCGAGTACAGTCGGGGCCGAGCCGCTATTCCTTGCGGCGATGGCCGGCCTTTCTAGAACCGCGGTCAAGAGCCAGGACCCGTCACAGCGATAGCCGCCCTGTCCGCGGCCGGGCCCGTAGGCCGGCGATCGCGGCTTCCAGGCTCTCAGTCGCCGGCTACGGAGTCCGCGCTTGCACTAGCAGGGGAGATGGCGCTGAGACGCAATGGCCGGCGTCTTCTTCATGTTCGGGCGCGGGAACCCGAAGCTCCACCTCAGAGGGTCCTGATTGGGATGCCGGTGCTGTAGCTCCGCCTGAGAGGCCGGACGGAACCAACCAGAGGGATTTCTTCAGTAGCCGGGTTCCGATTGGCCGGCCATGTCGGCTGGGGCTGGGTGGTTGAATGCTGACAGTATTTAAGGAGCGGGGCTGAAACAGGACGTTGCTTCAGGTTCTGTTTCCCGAGGCCAGTCTTCGTGTGCTCCTGTCTCTGTGCGTTCCCTTGTTTTCCTGGTATGACCTTTGGACTGTTACTGGACTACCCTGTTACCTGCCTGCCCTGACTTGTTGCCTGTTTTTGGACGACTCTGTCAGCCACCTACCTTGACCTGCTGCCTGTCCCTGGACTTCTCTGATTTTCCACCTGCTCTCCCCGCTCCCGGTTCCAGTGCTGGGTCAGACCGTCAACCCCGCGGTTCCGGAAGTCCCGTTGGCCACCTGCAGCTGGGGGCTCAACCCCCGGTGAACGGCAGTCACCGCGGGTGAAGATTTGGGGTTGCACGGCTGTCCTCTGAGGTCCTTCGGGGCCTTGCGGGACCTAAGGGCTCACCTTCTTCCCAGATAAGACAGGAACCTGAAGCCATGATCTCGCCAACGCAACCCGATCTATGAGACCTGGCTAAGATCCTCCAGCAGCAGCAGGAGCAGTTGAACGCCCTGTCGGGGGCCCTGCAAAATGTCTGTTCTCAGTTAACCACGGTCCAGGTGCGGCACATCAGGCCGCTGCAGCGGCTCTCCGTCCGGGAAGGTCCTTCCCGGGACCTCGGTTCCCTGAGCCTACTTGGTTTGATGGTGTCCCTGGAAGCTGCCGGGGGTTCCTCAACCAGTGCAACTTGTACTTTAAAATGCAACCAGAGGCTTTTGCCTCCGACCAGGTAAAGGTGGCCTATGTGATTTCTTTGCTAACTGGACGAGCACTAGCCTGGGCGTCTCTGCTATGTGAACAACAAGATCCGCTTTTGGATAACTACGCCGAGTTCCAGTGCCGGTTCCGCATGGTGTTTGATCTTCCTGGAAGGCCGTCTTCCGCCGCTTTCGAGCTGCTGCGGATTCATCAGGGCGAAGGGACTGTGGCGGACTATGTTATCCGGTTTTGGACTCTGGCGACAGAATTGCGCTGGAATCAGGAGTCCCTATCCGCTATCTTCCTGGAGGGACTTCAGGATCGGATCAAGGACGAGCTGGCCGGTCGGGAGGTTCTGGGGCAGCTGGATGCTTTGATTTCGCTCTGTGTTCGGGTGGATACCTGATTCCAGGAAAGGGCTAGAACCCATGCCGACCGGAGGAGGGGGTCCGGAGGCGGGCCCCGGCCTAGTCGGGTACTCTCCCCTCGATGGGGCTCCAGAGGGCCGAGGAAGGCCTCCGAGGAGCCTATGGTCATTGGCCGTCAACGGTTAACCCCGTCTGAGAAGACTCAACGGCTTCGGGGCGGCCTTTGCCTGTATTGCGGCGAGGCCAGTCACTTCGTCAGCCGCACGGCCGGAAAACGCCACTCCCAAGGCGCCATGAGGGGAGGGATCTTGGGGCACTCAAATCCCCTACCAGACAATTTGATTACTCTCCCGGTGACCCTGCAGTGGCAGGAGACGGTGGTTCACACCCGAGCTTTGTTGGATTCTGGGGCAGGGGGGAATTTTATTTGTCAGGAACTCCTGTGGCAGATGGGATGGCCGATACTGCTCTATCGGCCTACCTTGCAAGTGACGTCCATCCAGGGAACGGGGTTACCCCAGCCGATCACCGAGGTGACCCCATTTTTGGGGCTCCAGGTGGGGGAAGACCACCGTGAGGAGGCCCAATTTCTGATTCTGCCCCGTACCATTCATCCCGTGGTGCTGGGTCTGGCCTGGTTACGGCGTCATACCCCTGTAATAGATTGGACGCTAGGCAAGATTCAAGCCTGGGGGGGGGGGTGCCTGTGCCGAGACCTGTTTGAGGGGTCGGGAGTCCAGCTGCCCCGCGGTGGTGGCCACTCCTACAACCGTGCCAGTCTGTCAAGCTGCTCTGCCGGAAGAGTAGCGGGACCTCGCTGATGTGTTCAGTCCCGTGGAAGCGAACGTGCTACCCCCACATCGGTCCTTTGATTGCGCTATTAATTTGATGACCGGCAAGATGCCACCGCGGGGCCGACTCTATACACTTTCCCGAGAGGAATCGAAGGTCATGCAAGCCTACATCCGGGAGAATCTTCAGAAGGGGTTCATTCACCCCTCCACGTCCCCTGCCAGGGCAGGATTCTTCTTCGTGACCAAGAAGGATGGCTCCTTGAGGCCCTGTATCGACTACCGGGGTCTAAATGCCATCACTGTGCAGGACCGATATCCTCTGCCCCTTATCCCGGAGTTGTTTGATCGGCTGCAAGGGGCCCAGATCTTTACCAAGTTGGACCTCCGGAGGGGCCTATAAATTGGTCCGTATCCGGCAGGGGGACGAGTGGAAAACCGCGTTCAACACGCATGAGGGGCATTTTAAATACCGGGTGATGCCCTTCAGCCTGTGCAACACTCCAGCGGTGTTCCAGAGGTTCATGAACTTCGTCCTTGAAGACCTGCTCTATTCTACCGTAATTGTATACCTGGATGACATCTTGATTTTCTCTAAAGATCCCCAGGAGCATGTGGCCCACGTTCGGACCGTCCTCCAGCGCTTGCGGCAGTATCGTCTGTTTGCCAAACTCAGCAAATGCTCTTTCCACCAGCAGACTGCCTTTTTTAGGACATATTCTCTTACCTGGGGGCCTGCGGATGGATCCAGACAAACTCCGCGCAATCCGGGAGTGGCCCCAACCCCAAGGCCTGAAGGCGCTGCAATGGTTCCTGGGGTTCGCTAATTACTACCGTCAATTTATTCCCCATTATTCTCAATTGACGGCTCCGTTGACAGCGCTCACTAAGAAGCATGCGAATGTTAAGAACTGGCCAGCCGAAGCGCACACGGCGTTCAGTCAGTTGAAGAAAGTGTTTGAGTCCACTCCCATCCTTCAGGCCCCGGATCCAGACAAACCTTTTGTGGTAGAGGTGGACGCCTCTGCTTTGGGCGCCGGGGCAGTCCTCTCTCAAGTTAACACCAAGGGCCGGCGCCAACCCTGTTTCTTCTTCTCCCGAAAGTTTTCCCCAGCGGAGCGCAACTATACCGTAGGGGATAGGGAACTGCTAGCCCTGAAATTAGCTCTGCAAGAGTGGAGACATCTGCTGGAAGGGGCAGAGCATCGATTTACAGTGATTACGGATCACAAGAATCTTTTGTATCTGCAGGAGGCACAAAGATTGAATCCGCGGCAGGCCTGCTGGTCGTTGTTCTTCGCCAGGTTCCGGTTTCAACTAGTGTTCCGGTCGGCTGCGCAAAATACCCCTGCGGACTCCCTCTCCAGAGCTTTTGAAGTTCCAGAGGACCTCGAGGAACCTCATCCTATGTTGGATCCAGCCTGCCTCCGTGCGGCCCCGGGCGAGGTCACCCCTACGCGGGAATTCGTGCATCCGCAGAACCGGGAAAAGGTGATGCACTGGGGACACTTGTCTGCATTGGCCGGACACTTTGGGTTTCAAAAAACCCTCTGTCTGATCACTCGACAGTACCGATGGCCTCATATGAACCAGGACATCCTTCAGTTTGTCACGACCTGCCCCACTTGCGCCCGGACCAAGTCTGTTGTTGGGCGCCCTTGGGGGAATCTGCAGCCCTTGCCCATTCCTGCAGTCCCCTGGGAAGAATTGTCCATGGACTTCATTACGGATCTTCCCCGCTCCCAGGGGCACACAGTGATTTGGGTGGTGGTGGATCTGTTCTCCCGCATGGCACACTTTGTTCCCCTGCCAGGGCTTCCGTCGGCAGCACTGCTAGCCCAGCACTTTATCCAGCACATCTTCCGGCTCCATGGGCTACCAGTCAGGATCATCAGCGACCGGGGAGCCCAATTTACTTCACGATTCTGGAGGGCCCTGTGTTCCGCCCTGGGGGTCGTCACCCATTTCTCCTCTGCATACCATCCCCAAACCAACTACTACTACTACTACTACTTAACATTTCTAGAGCGCTACTAGGGTTACGCAGCGCTGTACAATTTAACAAAGAGAGACAGTCCCTGCTCAAAGAGCTTACAATCTAATAGACAAGTGAACAGTCGGTCCGATCGGGGCAGTCAAATTGGGGCAGTCTGGATTCACTGAACGGTAAGGGTTAGGTGCCGAACGCAGCATTGAAGAGGTGGGCTTTAAGCAAAGACTTGAAGATGGGCAGGGAGGGGGCTTGGCGTAAGGGTTCAGGAAGGTTGTTCCAAGCATAGGGTGAGGCGAGGCAGAATGAGCGGAGCCTGGAGTTGGCGGTGGTGGAGAAGGGTACTGAGAGGAGGGATTTATCCTGTGAACGGAGGTTACGGGCGGGAACGTAAGGGGAGATGAGGGTAGAGAGGTAGTGAGGGGCAGCAGACTGAGTGCATTTGTAGGTAAGAAGGAGAAGCTTGAATTGAATGCGGTATCTGATCGGAAGCCAGTGAAGTGACCTGAGGAGAGGGGTGATATGAGTATATCAGTTCTGGCGGAATATGAGACGTGCAGCAGAGTTCTGAACAGACTGAAGGGGGGATAGATGGCTAAGTGGGAGGCCGGTGAGGAGTAAGTTGCAGTAGTCCAGGCGAGAGGTAATGAGAGCGTGGACGAGAGTTCGGGTGGTGTGTTCAGAGAGGAAAGGGCGAATTTTGCTGATGTTAAAGAGGAAGAAGCGACAGGTCTTGGCTATCTGCTGGATATGCGCAGAGAAGGAAAGAGAGGAGTCAAAGATGACTCCGAGGTTGCGGGCAGATGAGACGGGGAGGATGAGGGTGTTATCAACTGAGATAGAAAGTGGAGGAAGAGGAGAAGTGGGTTTTGGTGGAAAGACGATAAGCTCGGTCTTGGACATGTTCAGTTTCAGGTGGCGGTTGGACATCCAGGCAGCAATGTCGGATAAGCAGGCCGATACCTTTGCCTGGGTCTCCGCGGTGATGTCTGGTGTGGAGAGATACAGTTGGGTGTCATCAGCATAGAGATGATACTGGAAACCATGAGATGAGATCAGGGAGCCCAGGGAAGAGGTGTAGATTGAGAAGAGAAGGGGTCCAAGGACCGATCCCTGGGGAACACCAACAGATAAGGGGATGGGGGTGGAGGAAGATCCATGAGAGTGAACTTTGAAGGTGCGGTGGGAGAGATAGGAGGAGAACCAGGAGAGGACAGAGCCCTGGAACCCAAATGAGGACAGTGTGGCAAGAAGTAAGTCATGATTGACAGTGTCAAAAGCAGCGGATAGATCCAGGAGGATGAGGATGGAGTAGTGGCCTCTGGATTTGGCAAGGAACAGGTCATTACAGACTTTAGAAAGTGCTGTTTCTGTCGAGTGAAGAGGGCGAAAACCGGATTGAAGCGGATCAAGGATGGCATGAGAGGAGAGAAATCAAGGCAGCGGCTGTGGACTGCGCGCTCAAGTGTCTTGGAGAGGAAGGGTAGGAGGGAGATGGGGCGGTAGTTGGAGGGACAGGTAGGGTCTAGTGATGGTTTTTTGAGGAGTGGCGTGACTACAGCATGCTTGAAGGTGTCGGGGACAGTTGCAGTGGAGAGAGAGAGGTTGAGGATATGACAGATGGAGGGGGTGATAGTAGGAGAGATGGTGTTAAGTAAGTTGGTGGGGATGGGATCAGAGGAACAAGTGGTGCATTTTGAGGAGGAAAGAAGGCGGGCTGGTCGAGCGGATTAACCAGACGTTAAAGGGATTCCTGCGGGCTTTTGTCAACAGGCGGCAAGACAACTGGGCATCTCTTCTCCCTTGGGCCGAGTTCGCCTATAACAACATTGAACACTCTGCTTCCGGGCAATCTCCGTTCTTCATTGTATACGGACAACATCCGCGGCTTCCTCCGCCCATTCCCTCTGACTCAGCTACACCCCTGGTTACTCAAACCCTTGCTGACCTGCGAGAAGTCTGGAAAATGGTCCGAGAACAACTACAGAAAGCAGCCACCAGGTATAAGTCGTTCGCTGACCGGCACCGGCGCCCTGCTCCGGTCCTTCAGCCGGGACAAAAGGTATGGCTGAGTACTAAACACCTGAGGCTCCGGGTGCCTTCTCGGAGGCTGGGGCCGTGGTTCATCGGGCCATTCATGATCCAGTCTCGGATCAGAGCTGTGACCTATCGCCTGCGGTTACCTAAAAATCTACGAATACATAATGCTTTCCACGTTTCGCTGCTGAAGGTCTTCCGGGGGTCTAAGTGGCATCCACAGGGCAAACAGTCAGTTGTTCCAGAGGCCGACCCCGATCCGGAGTACGAAGTTGAAGAAATCTTAAACTCCAAGAGGCGGTCCGGGGAAAGCTGCTCTACTTGTTGTCGTGGAAGCATTTCGGTCCCGAGGACAACTCTTGGGAACCGGCCACCAATGTACATGCCCCAGAGTTGGTCCGGGCCTTCCATGATCGCTATCCTCTGTAATACATGGGATTGAAGGTCAGCTGGGGATGGAATGAGTGGAATGTTTTGGCTGTAATTATGTGTTGATATTCTCTGTTATGGGAAACAGGCTAGTTGTTTAAGGGATGCCAGCACCTCTGGGAAAGGCACCTTCAACCTGTGCAGGTCTGGGAGAGTTATTCTCTGTTATGGGAAACAGGCTGGTTGTTTAAGGGATGCCAGCTTGTGCAAGTCTGGGAAAGGCACCTCTGTTTCACACTATTAAAGAGGGGAGAGCACGGGACTTGCTTTAGAAGCTTGCCTGAACGTAGGGACGCCTTGTTCGGTGATGTCCCTGCAATCTCTGAGGAAGAGCTAGTGCTTCCCTGGTGGTCTTCCCAGATGCTGACTGAATTGCGGGTGCTGTATCTTGGTGTATGTGTTCACATATGTATCACCAATAAAAGCGATATACCGCATATTGTGTCTGGTGGCTTTTGTGTTGTCATAAGCACAGCGCCCCCTAGTGTTGCATCCTCAGAAACCAGGACCCAGAAAGAAGGGGGCATCCGGGGAGGATACTGTCACATCCTTCGCTCCCTCAGGCTGCTCCTCTGCGGGAAGCAAGGGCCGGGAGGAGAGATCTGCAGTCAGAGAGGACTTACCCGACGGTTCCCCGGATGGCCGCCTATCCCGAGTACAGTCGGGGCCGAGCCGCTATTCCTTGCGGCGATGGCCGGCCTTTCTAGAACTGCGACCAAGAGCCAGGACCCGTCACAGCGATAGCCGCCCTGTCCGCGGCCGGGCCCGTAGGCCGGCGATCGCGGCTTCCAGGCTCTCAGTCGCCGGCTACGGAGTCCGCGCTTGCACTAGCAGTGGAGATGGCGCTGAGACGCGATGGCCGGTGTCTTCTTCATGTTCGGGCGCGGGAACCCGAAGCTCCACCTCAGAGGGTCCTGATTGGGATGCCGGTGCTGTAGCTCCGCCTGAGAGGCCGGACGGAACCAACCAGAGGGATTTCTTCAGTAGCCGGGTTCTGATTGGCCGGCCATGTCGGCTGGGGCTGGGCGGTTGAATGCTGACAGTATTTAAGGAGCGGGGCTGAAACAGGACGTTGCTTCAGGTTCTGTTTCCCGAGGCAAGTCTTCGTGTGCTCCTGTCTCTGTGCGTTCCCTTGTTTTCCTGGTATGACCTTTGGACTGTTACTGGACTACCCTGTTAGCTGCCTGCCCTGACTTGTTGCCTGTTTTTGGACGACTCTGTCAGCCACCTACCTTGACCTGCTGCCTGTCCCTGGACTTCTCTGATTTTCCACCTGCTCTCCCCGCTCCCGGTTCCAGTGCTGGGTCAGACCGTCAACCCCGCAGTTCCGGAAGTCCCGTTGGCCGCCTGCAGCTGGGGGCTCAACCCCCGGTGAGCAGCGGTCGCCGCGGGTGAAGACTTGGGGTTGCACGGCTGTCCTCTGAGGTCCTTCGGGGCCTTGCGGGACCTAAGGGCTCACCTTCTTCCCAGATAAGACATCCTCATGCCGGTGCAACACTCAAAGTCGATGCCGATGCCTCCGACCTCGATGTTGAGGAACCGGACCAGGCTCCAAAAATCATCTCGCGTTGAGCCTCCCAGAAACCTGGGTCCTCTTCTTCATACAAACACACACAACACAGTTAGAAGGGCTGTGGTTGGGCCCAAGACACTGCAGACACCAAGAATGGGTGTCTTTTCCCAAGATGCAACACCTGAAGCCACTGGGAGTCTGTGTACATGGACAGTAAGACCTTGCCAGCCAAATCAAACAGCTTGATGGTGCCTGAAAAAGGGGCAAAGGCACGAAATAGAGAGTTCCCAACCAGAGTCAGAACCTAAAGGCAGCCCACATCAAAAAATAAAGAAAACTTAAACACAGGCAAAAGAAACTAATAAAAATAAAGGGACTTTTTTTTTTAAGAAACAAGGTTAAAGCAGTAAGAAAAAAGGCTAAAGGCAATCAAAAAGCTCAAAAACCAAACGTGTGAAGAGACACTGAAAAAAGCGCGTGAAGAGACACTGAGGGAACCGCGTTCTCACAGTGGGCAGGAAGGCACTCGCGCATGCGCAGTGGAGCGCAGTTCGCATTTCACAAAGCTCTGTTTTTTTACTTGGGCATAAATGACAGACTGGACTAAGCGGATCGGCGTCTACTCAAACGTGAGAATATGACAGCCTGCTTGTCCTCGGAGAAAGTACAATACATTTTATGCTGCTTATCTAAGAAATAAGCAGTGGATTTTCCCTAAGTCATTTTAATAATGGCTTATGGACTTTTCTTTTAGGAAACTATCCAAACCTTTTTTAAACCCCATAGCTGCTTTTACCATTCTCTGGCAATGAATTCCAGAGTTTAATTGCACATTGAATGAAGAAATATTTTCTCTGATTTGTTTTAAATTTACTACTTTTTAGCTTCATTGCGTACCCCCAGTCCTAGTATTTTTGAAGAGTAAACAAGCGATTCATGTGTACCTGTTCCAATCCATTCATTATTTTATAGACCTCTATCATATTTCCCCTCAGCCGTCTTTTCTCCAAGCTGAAGAACCCTAGCCGTGTTAGGTTTTCCTCACAGGGAAGTTGTCCCATCCCCTTTATTTTCATCACCCTTCTCTGTACCTTTTCTAATTATATCTTTTTTGAGATGCGGTGACCAGAATTGCACACAGTATTCAAGGCATTCCCCTCACAGATGCCATTTTGTCAATGCACCTGCATTGTCACTGCATCAGTCATATAAAAATTTGGCGCACTTTAGTGTCTTGCCCTGGTTTTTACAGCCTGCTTTACTGACACAGACTACTCAGTAATTACTGTGGATTCTTTTAGATTCGTATTAAGTAAATGAGACTTTTATTAGAGGTTCTAAGACCTAAGAATACACAATGATATATATACACACAATGATTAAGCTATATAGACCAGGATCCTGGTGTATTCGTCCCTTCTGATCAAAAATACACCAGGATCCTGGTGTATGCGGCCCTTCTGATGAGAAACAGAGCTGGACTGAGATGTATGCTGCCCCTCAGACATTGAATACAGCTGGATCTAGGTGTAAGCAGCCCTTCCAGAAAGTTTTGGGTGTATGCAAAAAGGGTTTCTGCTGTGTCTAGCAGTTCAATAATTTTTAATGCTGTTTTGCTGATTTAAAACGTTGTTATATGTTCATAGGGGAACCTTTAAAATAAATGACATTTCTGTCAAATTAAAAAAAAACTCACAGTATTTTTTATAGAGAACTATGTTTAATGTCATCATGAAGAAAAACGCAGGCATCTAGCGCTACAATGAAAACCACAATACAGCACTGGAAATAACAAAGCAGCTTCTGGAGTACTCCTTTGCTGCAATATGGATGGTAGTGAGAAGTTGGAATCACTTGTCATTGGAAAGAGCAAACAGCCCCGTTGCTTCAAGAATGTTAAGCAACTTCCTGTGTCATACAAGGCTAACGCAAATTCATGGACAACTGGGGAAATTTGGAAGCAGTGGCTAAAGAAGTTAGACACTAGAATGCGGGCACAAAAGCGTCAGATTTTGTTGCTTTGTGATAATTGTGCTGCACACAGTGATGATGTCAGGCTGTCTAACATCAAGGTGGTCTTCCTGCCACAAAAACACTACCTCTCTGATTCAACCTATGGATCAGGGCATAATAGCCAATTTCAAAAAACATTATCGGGCTCTTGTGCTACATTGTCTGATGAGCGTATGGATGATCAGACTGGCAAGGATAAATGTGCTGTTGAACTGGCTCGTAATCTATCACTGTTGGATTCCCTACATATGCAGAAAGAAGCCTGGAATCATGTTACGCAGGCAACCATTGTGAGCTGCTACAAGCGGGCAAGCTTTGTTAAGGATGTGGTGAGGGCCAAAACGGATGCAGCTGTTGCAAACCCATCAGATGAACAGGCTATTGACATCCCAGCCGGTGTTACTGAAGAGGAGTTTCATCACTACGTAGCTGTTGATTAGGATCTACAAACAGCTGCCGACAGCACTGATGTCAAGATATGCGCCTACACGAAGGCAACGGCTGATGATGAAACAGATGATGAAATGAGCAGCGAGGCACATGCTGACGAAATTCAACAACCTCCTGTCACTTTTGCAAGAGTGCTGGAGAGTCTCAACACCGTGCGGGCCTATCTGGAGGCCACAGGATGTCAGTGCTATGACAGTTTTTACCACCTCACAGACACATTAGTTGATTACTTCAAATAAGCCTAACGTCAGTTAACGGAGACTGTATACTGTACGTATAATAAACAGTACACGTTTGTCAGATTTCAAGCTTCTTTGGGTCACGCTCCAGTTAACTACATGTATTTCTTTGGTCCCAGACCCTTGCACTTAAGCGGATTGCACTGTACTGACAAATATATTTTGACAATAACACTCCCCCCTTCATAGACCCTTGAAAATAACCTCAGCCACCACAACTCCTCTTAGATCTTCTCCCCCACCCCACCCCCATCCCCTAACAAGAGAGAACGCAAATCTACTTTGCTATTGTTTTTGACAAACGGAGATGGCTGCTGCAGGGGGACTGGCTTCAACGTTATAGTCATACCATCTCCTGTGGACCAGATAAGCTCATCCCAAGTCCCCTCATTTAACCTCAACTCTTATCTCTGTTTTCAGTTTTGGCACAGTATAAGTCATCACAAGAACAAAACATAAGAAAACCAATGGACCGCATTAGGGGCGTATAGCCCAAGTAGTTATGTTTAAACAAGAGATCGGCATGAAACAAAATATTTATTTTTATTTGGACTTATAACACCACTTTTTGAAGTTGTTTTAGTTATATTCAATTATGTCTTTTCTCATCCATCTTATAAGGCATTGTCTATCCAACAAAAACAATGTTAGACTTGTTACAGATGGACTAACAAAAAAAATACCACAACATGAATACAGCAGCTCACAGGTCTGCTTGCTGTGTTTTGAGTGAACAGCAATGACGGCTGTGCGGGGGGGAGTGGAAACAGAGAACAATCAACTGTCTTCCTTACTTACAGTGGACTAGATAGGCTCACTTCCACTCCACTCTATTAAACTGCCTTGGTTTAACCTCCTTGAAGATTTGCCACGGAAAGAGGGGAATAGAGAACCGCAGCGCTGGGTTATGACTGGTGATGGCTGCATACTGCAAGTAGCGGCGGCCGTCAAAACAAAGACGCGCTCGTCTTAAGGTAGTACTTAGATCCGGAAGATCCCAGGGATCCCGCAGTTCTGGCTTTTACACTGTCTCCAGATATAAACTATCACAAGGGAACAATTTTGTTGACTATTCCACCAACTATGTGACACAAAACCTTATAAGAATAGATATATTTTTAATTTTAACAAAATCCACTCTTTATTAATTTTTTAACTCCATCATTATTTAAAATCCATATTTTACATTGTCCATTCCAGTTGTATTCATGTTCTTCCAAAAGTCTATATCATAACTTAAAGCTATTATAGCTCATTGTCCATCAGTTCTTTATACAAAAAAAGTCCTTTCTTGCAGCTCTACACAGTGCTGTGTTTCACCAACGGCGTCCTGAGGAGCTGTTTAAACATCGCATTAGCACAGCGATATATCACTCAGATTCACCCATTGTATACAGTGGTGGAAATAAGTATTTGATCCCTTGCTGATTTTGTAAGTTTGCCCACTGACAAAGACATGAGCAGCCCATAATTGAAGGGTAGGTTATTGGTAACAGTGAGAGATAGCACATCACAAATTAAATCCGGAAAATCACATTGTGGAAAGTATATGAATTTATTTGCATTCTGCAGAGGGAAATAAGTATTTGATCCCCCACCAACCAGTAAGAGATCTGGCCCCTACAGACCAGGTAGATGCTCCAAATCAACTCGTTACCTGCATGACAGACAGCTGTCGGCAATGGTCACCTGTATGAAAGACACCTGTCCACAGACTCAGTGAATCAGTCAGACTCTAACCTCTACAAAATGGCCAAGAGCAAGGAGCTGTCTAAGGATGTCAGGGACAAGATCATACACCTGCACAAGGCTGGAATGGGCTACAAACCATCAGTAAGACGCTGGGCGAGAAGGAGACAACTGTTGGTGCCATAGTAAGAAAATGGAAGAAGTACAAAATGACTGTCAATCGACAAAGATCTGGGGCTCCATGCAAAATCTCACCTCATGGGGTATCCTTGATCATGAGGAAGGTTAGAAATCAGCCTACAACTACAAGGGGGGAACTTGTCAATGATCTCAAGGCAGCTGGGACCACTGTCACCACGAAAACCATTGGTAACACATTACGACATAACAGATTGCAATCCTGCAGTGCCCGCAAGGTCCCCCTGCTCCGGAAGGCACATGTGACGGCCCATCTGAAGTTTGCCAGTGAACACCTGGATGATGCCGAGAGTGATTGGGAGAAGGTGCTGTGGTCAGATGAGACAAAAATTGAGCTCTTTGGCATGAACTCAACTCGCCGTGTTTGGAGGAAGAGAAATGCTGCCTATGACCCAAAGAACACCGTCCCCACTGTCAAGCATGGAGGTGGAAATGTTATGTTTTGGGGGTGTTTCTCTGCTAAGGGCACAGGACTACTTCACCGCATCAATGGGAGAATGGATGGGGCCATGTACCGTACAATTCTGAGTGACAACCTCCTTCCCTCCGCCAGGGCCTTAAAAATGGGTCGTGGCTGGGTCTTCCAGCACGACAATGACCCAAAACATACAGCCAAGGCAACAAAGGAGTGGCTCAGGAAGAAGCACATTAGGGTCATGGAGTGGCCTAGCCAGTCACCAGACCTTAATCCCATTGAAAACTTATGGAGGGAGCTGAAGCTGCGAGTTGCCAAGCGACAGCCCAGAACTCTTAATGATTTAAAGATGATCTGCAAAGAGGAGTGGACCAAAATTCCTCCTGACATGTGTGCAAACCTCATCATCAACTACAGAAGACGTCTGACCGCTGTGCTTGCCAACAAGGGTTTTGCCACCAAGTATTAGGTCTTGTTTGCCAGAGGGATTAAATACTTATTTCCCTCTGCAGAATGCAAATAAATTCATATACTTTCCACAATGTGATTTTCCGGATTTAATTTGTGATGTGCTATCTCTCACTGTTACCAATAACCTACCCTTCAATTATGGGCTGCTCATGTCTTTGTCAGTGGGCAAACTTACAAAATCAGCAAGGGATCAAATACTTATTTCCACCACTGTATATAACAACTGCAATGGCTGTGAATACATGTTACACCATCAGTCTCATATCTATTAATTTCAACATTCTAGTTCATATACATATCAGATTTACTTACAACAACAACTTTTTCATCAAACTCCTTTTGGCACTATCCCTCAGACAGGAGATCCATTCGGTGGATTCATCCCGTGCCCCTCCAGTCAGTAGGAAGCAAACAAGCCATATGCAACAGAATACTCTCTACCCTATTTAAATCTTCTTTACGAGCCACTCGTCGCAGCTGTCATCAATCAATCCATTAAGTAAATTACTGTTGCCTGGTGTTAAATTACTTCAGTCCATTCAACAACTTTGTTTAACCCATACGGGAAAAACGTTCTCCAAGTGAATATAATCCTTTGTTCAGTGATTAATAGTCTCTGACTTATATCACCACCTCTGGTTCCCATCTCTATCTTTATTAAAACGGAATATCTTAAATCATCTAACGTATGTTTTATATCTAGCCAATGTTTTACCAAAGGTGCCTCTGCATTTCCTCTCCTGATATTACTCAGATGTTCCCTTATTCTAATTTTTACCTTTCTCTTAGTTTGACCAACGTACCACTGTTTGCATGAAAAAGTTGTTATTGTAAGTAAATCTGATATGTATATGAACTAGAATGTTGAAATTAATAGATATGAGACTGATGGTGTAACATGTATTCACAGCCATTGCAGTTGTTATATATACAATGGATGAATCTGAGTGATATATCGCTGTGCTAATGTGATGTTTAAACAGCTCCTGAGGATGCCGTTGGTGAAACACAGCACTGTGTAGAGCTGCAAGAAAGGACTTTTTTTGTATAAAGAACTGATGGACAATGAGCTATAATAGCTTTAAGTTATGATATAGACTTTTGGAAGAACATGAATACAACTGGAATGGACAATGTAAAATATGGATTTTAAATAATGATGGAGTTAAAAAATTAATAAAGAGTGGATTTTGTTAAAATTATATCTATTCTTATAAGGTTTTGTTTTACACTGTCCCCCTCCTGGACTAACACCAGAAGCTGGCAGTGTGTCTCCATTGAACCCCATAGGTGGACTTCACTTTTGCATGGGGCTATTTTTCATCCCTTTGATTTTCAGGAACTCAGCCATGCTGGAGAAATATTTCTGATTCGCTTCAGCCACCTTCTTCTCGGCCGCCTGCGGATTCACAATCTCCAAGCCCTGCAGGGGCGTGAAGGCCACACTGGATGCTGTCCCCGAGGAGCGGTCCCGGATGGTCGATTTCCCTCCATACACCATGCTTTGCTTCTGTAGAGTGCGCTGCAGTGTTTTGGAGATTCGGGCCTTTGTGGCCTCGTTCACCTGTGCCTGTCGGATCCTGCCACTCCCCGATTTTCCCAGGTGTCCCAGGCTGAACCCTAGGTCTTCTTGGTACGCATCCTCTTCAATCTCGCCAAAGCTCATCCGGTTGGCCTGCTTCCGGATCTCGGTCAGCCCCAGGCGCTCCTTCATTTTCCGGTACCTGCGCCCACCTCGCTTCTTCCTCTGTCCATCCAGTGGTGCTGGCAGCGGTTTCACCTGCTTCACCGGAGGTGGCTCCTGCCACTTGTCAAACTTCCTCTCGACCTCTTCCTTCAGGTCATAACCAACCTTTCCCTCGGGGTGCTCATGGAAGCTGTCCACCCTTGCTGCCAATGTACACTTGGAAGCAACCAGACGGGCAGCCTTCCTGCGCAGATCAGGGGGCAGAGACTGCACGATGTCACTATGATAGATGTACCCTGTGTGGGGCAGCACTGAAGTGCTGGAGAAACCAGACAAGGTTCTCCTCTGTGCCCCCAGCAGCATCACATTACAGGCAGGCATCTTCGAGAGATTGGTGAGACCTCCTGCAATTCCCATGATCTTGGCAGCAGTGGAGGCTCCGACGATGATGGACAGGTTAGGAGCAATGAAAGACATGCGGGACTCCACGTACTCATAAATGCAGTGTTTGGACTGGTTCAGCTCCAGCGCCATGTCACAGGCCTCCTCAATACGCTCCAGCTCCTCTTCCGTCAGCTGCTGCCCTTGCGTGGTGGAGGCAGTCACACTCACGACCATGATGGTGGCATTGGTCAGTATCTGCTGCAGTTTCTCATTGTTCTTACATTTGTCCAAACAGTTCCCCAGCTCCTTCACTGTTCTGATGTAGTCCAGAGCATTGGGAACCAATGACTCCAGCTCTGGAAACCGCTTGGAATATTTATCCCGGATAAACTTGTGAATAATATTCAGCTCATTCTCGATCTCCACCGTCAGATTATTTGCATCCACGATGATGCAGGAGCCGCCTCTACAGGTCCCATCACTTCAGAGGACTTTGGCTGCTTGGAGACATACTCGTCGATCTTTTCCAGGATCTCAGCAAACATTCTGCTGTCCCACAACTTGGCGATACTCTTCACAGAGTCCACATTAAGGTCCATCTGCATTTCCTCCTGTACATCCTCAATGGCCAGCTCATCCTCTTCATCTGCAAAGTTTTCCTCCTCCTCGGCTGCCTCCTCCAGGTCAGCTAGCAACTCGTCTGCCAGAGACATTGTTCACGTGCCACAACAAAGCCCAAGGTCTCTATCGTCGGACGTCGGCAGACAAAGAAGAAAAAGGAAGTAGTTTGTCTATTAGCGCGCAGACGCAGCCGGAAATGACATCAGGGGCGGGACCGGCAGTCATGACCAGCAAGCCACCAATAGAAGGCGCTAGGAGGTTGGACGAAAAATCTTAGTTTCTTACCTGTAACGGTAGTTTTCCGTGGACAAAGGATCTTCTAGCCACACCCCTTGAATATACGCCACGATGACGTGCGTGACCCGGCCATCCAATAGCAACGCTTTAAAAAGAAAGCAAAGAATTAGCGGATTCCCGCCCATACATATGGTATAAATACCCTTGACAGCTCAGACCAGTCAGTTTAATAATATAGCTACGACAACCAGGGAGGGTAGGGAGGGATGGTGTGGCTAGAAGATCCTTTGTCCACGGAAAACTACCGTTACAGGTAAGAAACTAAGATTTTCCATGGACAGGATCTTCTAGCCACACCCCTTGAAGACTCCCAAGCCAACACAGGTAACCAAAACATGCAATCATTAACATGAAGTATAAAGTAAATCCCATGTTGGAGATCTGTTACCTGTGATAGGAGGAGGAGGACAGTTGTCGGTTACATAGCCTCCCGCAGTATTGACAGTCCAAACAATGAATCTGCCCGTGAAGCTGCATCCAAACAGTAATGCTTTGAAAACGTATGCAGAGAGGACCAGGTAGCTGCTTTACAGATATCAATAAGAGGTGCTCTATGTAGAAATGCAGTAGAGGCCGCCATTGAACGTAATTTATGAGCAGTAACATGAGGATGTGATGAATGCTGTTTATAACAAAAATTTATACACTGAGTCACATATGATGATAAAGTTCGTTTTGATATTGGCTGTTGAGCCTTACTATTGTATGATAAAAAAAGCTGTGAAGGTCTATGACTATTTGATGTACGTTGCAAATAAATGGATAATGCTCTGGTACAATCCAATGTGTGCAACCTACTGTGTTGAACAGATTGATGTGGAGGAGGAAAAAACACTGGTAAAACAATAGATTGATTTATATGAAACGAAGAAACTACCTTTGGCAGAAACTTCGGATGAGGACGTAGTATCGCTTTATCATGTAAAACTTGAGTATAAGGACTGTAATATACCAGTGCATGTAATTCCCCAATTCTTCGAGCTGAAGTAATAGCTATAAGAAACAGGGTTTTCCAAGTAAGATATTGAAGGGTTGTTTCTTGAAGAGGTTCAAAAGGAGGTTCCATAAGTTTTTCTAAAACTAAATTCAAATCCCAAACTACTGGAGGTAATTGAATCGGAGGTTTAAGGTTAAATAACCCTTTCAAAAATCGTTTAGTGATGGGATGTGACATGACAGTGCAACCATCAATTGAATCATGAAAAACAGAAATCGCCGCAACATGTACCTTTACTGAAGATGCAGCTAGTTGTGAATTAGATAAAGAAAGGAAATATTCCAATAAGGAAGAAATTGAACAGGACACTGGGTCAAGTTGATGTGCTGTACACCAATGACAAAATCTTCTCCATTTTGAGGCATAAACCATTCGAGTCGAGTGCTTCCTGGAAGCCAACAAGACTGCAAGAACTGGTTGAGAAAAAACTAATGATTGATTTGAAGATACCACGCAGTGAGCTGGAGGTGGTTGAGATTTGGGTGTAGAAGCTGACCATTGTTCTGTGAAAGAAGGTCTGGAACTAGAGGCAGAAATTGTGGTGGTCGGATAGTTAACTGGGTTAGCACAGGAAACCACACCTGTCTCGGCCAATACGGCGCTATTAGAATGAGTGATGATTTGTCTTGGAGAACTTTCTGCAACACTCTTGGAATAAGAGGGATTGGAGGGAATGCATAAAACAGAGAATTTGTCCAACGGATAGCAAATGCGTCCTCTGCTATTCTGTTCTTTGCAGGCCACCTTGAACAAAATCTCTGACATTTGTTGTTCTGTGGGGAGGCAAAAAGATCTACTAGAGGCCAGCCCCACATCTGGAACAGATCGTGAATAATTATGGTCTTCAGTGACCATTCGTGAGGTTGAAGACTCCTGCTTAACACATCTGCAATCTGATTCTCCCGACCTGGTAGATAAATTGCTTGAATCACCGAATTGAGGGAGAGAACTAGGTTCCAGAGTGTGACAGCTTCTTGACATAGATGAAGAGAACCCATACCTCCTTGCTTGTTGATGTAAAACATTGCTACTTGATTGTCTATACGAACTTGTATCACTTGGGATCGAAGAAGATGGTGAAAAGTTTGAATAGCTAATCTGACTGCCCTCAATTCTAGAAGATTGATGGAATAACTCTTCTCTTGAGTGGTCCAGCAGCCTTGTGTCGAGAAGTGGTCGATATGCGCTCCCCATCCCACTTTGGATGCGTCTGTGGTAAGAACTTTTGTTGGAAGAGGTGACTGGAAAGGTGCTCCTACCAAGAGATTGTGTTGATGTGTCCACCAAGAGAGCTGACGTTTGATTCGGGAGGATAGAAGAATCCTTGAAGTAAGTGGATCTTGATACTGAATCCACCTGTTCTTTAAATACCACTGTAAAGGTCTCATGTGCAGACGTGCTAGTGGAAGTACTGCAACTGTTGATGCCATATGACCTAACAGAATGAGAAGAACCCGAGCTGTTATGATTTTCAGTGATTGAAGATAGTGAACTAATTGGATAAGCAATTGAGCTCGAAGGAGCGGTAACTTCGCTAGAGACTCGTATGACACCAGATCCGCTCCGATGAAAGTCAATCTTTGTGTTGGGATCAAATGTGATTTTTTGTAATTGATCACTAAACCTAACTTTTCGAGAAGCACAATGGTAGTTTGTAAATCTTGAAGATTCTGCTGAGAAGACTGTGCTACAATCAGCCAATCGTCGAGATATGGGAAAAGGACAATTCCTTGTCGATGTAATTGAGCCACTGGTGCTATGACACACTTCGAGAACACCCTTGGAGCTGATGTTAGACCAAAAGGCAGAACTTTGTACTGGTAATGTTGCCCTTGACAGACAAACCGAAGAAATCGTCTTGAAGAGGGATGAACAGGAATATGTAGGTAAGCATCCTGTAGGTCTATGGCTGAAAACCATGCTCCCTGATTCAATAGAGGGAGAATGACTTGTAACGATGTCATTCGAAATCGTTGTTTTGGGAGAAACTTGTTGAGATGCCGGAGATCTAGTATCGCTCTTTGACCTCCATCTTTTTTGGGAATGAGAAAAAATCGGGAGTAAAAGCCCTTGTTTATGTCGTGAGCAGGTACAATCTCTATAGCATTGAGTTGAAGAAGTCTGCATACTTCTTGACGTAATTGAAACAGTTGAGAACTGGGGACATGGAGATGTGTAGATGATCGAAAAGGTGGGGTTTGTGAAAATACCAGACAATAACCATGTTGAACAATCTCCAGAATCCACTTGTCTGTTGTTATTGATCTCCAAGCAGGGAAAAAATGTTGAATCCTGCCCCCCACCGGATGTTGGGTCTGGGAAGGGTCAAAAAGATGGTGTAAGCTTTTGCGTCTGATGTGGTTGAATAGGCTTCTGAGAACGCCTTTCTCTAACCGGTCTAGGATGAAAATTGTATCGGTGATACTGAGATTTAAAATGAGAAGTTGACCGTTGAGGAGGAAAAGATTTCCTTTGAAAAAATCTATTCTTAGTATTAAAATAAGGCAAGCGTTTATAGTTTGATTTTGAAGGTTGTTGTTTATCCTGCTCTAACGTATCTAACGTTGTACAATCTTCTTTAAGACCCTCAATTAACTGTTTTACTTTATCTCCAAACAAAGAATCCCCAAGACAAGGAGCATCAGCTACTTTGTCATGAACATCTTCTCCTAATGCCGACGCTCTTAGCCATGACAAACGTCTGGATGCAATAGAAGTAGCCGCAGTTCTGACCGAAGTGTCAAACTGATCATGAATAGTTCGGATCATTTGTTTAGAACTGTCTTCTAAATTCAGCAGAATTTGCTGAAAAAGTGGCATGTTCTGTTGCTGAATCAATGATTGTAATTTAGATAAGTCTTCCATGATGGTATAAAGGTATTCAATCTGATGGAACATGTGAATCGCAATACGTGCTGACAACATGGAAGACTGAAAAGTTTTCCGTGCTAGAATGTCCATAAATTTCAAATCTTTTGGTGGTGGATGGTTGGTGATATCTTTCTGTAACTTACTTCGTCTCATGGCTGATTTGACTACCAAAGATGCATGAGGAAGTTGCAACTTTTCATGACCCAGAGAATCCTGAACCTTATATTTATTATCTAACGACCTTTGTGTAGGTCTAATTGAATAAGGTGTGGACCAAACTAATTTTTGATGATCTTGAAGCACCTGCGGTATAGGCAAGGCTATTGATTGCTTGACTAAATTTAAATATTTAGTGACAGATCTTTTACCTTCAGAAATCTCCCCTTGAGATGTAAGGGGTATATGCAAAGTAGTCACTAATTTGTGTAAAAATTTTGTATAAGACTCATCTTGAACAGGAAGAGTCTCTTCCTGAGACGTGGAAGGAATAGGTGGAAGCACAGGTAAATCTTGTCCTGTGGTAGTCTTGTGTGAATGATGCGAAGAATCCACTGAAGGAGGTGGTGAATTTACTAATGACTTCACTGACAATTCGTCTTGCACCAAAGGTGAAGGAGAAAAAGCACATAATTGCTGCCTCTGAGGTGAATGAGGTAGAGAAATTGAGTCAGAATGAACTGCAGGCTGCTGTATTTTTTGCTGGTTTTCTAACAACTTCGTTAGCAAATCCACTATTTTCAATTGTGTAGTGGAAGAAGTGGAAGAACGCCCTCTAGAGGAGGCATGAGAAATAGACCGAGTCGATCCCCTGCATCTAACAGAGCGGGAGGGTGATCGAGCCTGCCTTCTGCATCGCTTTTTGTGAGGAGAAGCAGATGAAGAAGAAGAAGAACTGGATTGGACAGTGCTTCTGCCTCGAGGAAAACACTCATATCTTGAGGAATGTCGATGGTGCCGTGCACTAACCTGCCTGGCATCGATCATGGATCCATTGCTCGAAGTCGAGCTGGCTGACCTTTTACGACGTCGAGGGTTGTCATGACGACGTCGAGCATCAGCTGATCTCGAAGATCTATGATGCCGACGTCGATCTCGAGAACTGACCTCGATGTCAGTGACTTCTCTCCTCGAAGTCTGCTGTCCATTTTGTATTGAAACAACCTGATCCCCGGGCACTGAGGCAAGGGGGAGAGCAGGAATGGACGCCTCCTGATCCCCGGGCACTAAGGCAAGGGGGAGAGCAGGGAGAATGGCCACATCCTGAAGCGTTGAAGCTGCTGCTGTTGTGGCCGCCATATGTGGTGAAGCTTTGTCAGAGGAGCTGACCGATCGAGTGTCAGACTGAGGCGCTGTTAGATACTGATGTAGTTTAAACGCCCTAATGTCCAAAGATTTAAATTAATTGACTGACTGAGTAAATAGAAAAAACCGGGTCGCTGTCAATCGCGGAAAAAATAAAACTGACTGGTCTGAGCTTTCAAGGGTATTTATACCATATGTATGGGCGGGAATCCGCTAATTCTTTGCTTTCTTTTTAAAGCGTTGCTATTGGATGGCCGGGTCACGCACGTCATCGTGGCGTATATTCAAGGGGTGTGGCTAGAAGATCCTGTCCATGGAAAACAGGACGCCAACTCAAACAGAGCTCTCTGCGCACTGCGCAGGTCTCTGCCTTCCCGCCACTAATAGCCACTCACTATATATATTGAATGCTCAATCATCAATCATCATCCCGTCTCAGTTTGTTTTTTTTCCACAGTACGGATCGATCCGAGCTGTTTTTGTTTTTCACTTATTTTTACATAATTATTTTATCGGTTTTTATATACAATTCTGACGCATTTTATTTCAAATTATTTTTCCATATCTACTTTCGTTGTTTTCAGTCTCAAAAGAGATTTTCCGCTCGGATACTTAAAAATGCGCCATTACAGCATCAACTTTATATTCTAGGAGGGACCAAATAATACCTGCTCTCCCCCTTGCCTCAGTGCCCGGGGATCAGGTTTCTTCAGTGCCTGATCTCCCCCTTGCCTTAGTGCACGGGGATCAGGTGTCTCCAGTACCTGCTTTCCCACTTGCCTCAGTGCCTGGGGATCAGGTTTCTTCAGTGCCTGCTCTCCCGCTTGCCTCAGTGCCTGGGGATCAGGTTTCTTCAGTGCCTGCTCTCCCCCTTGCCTCAGTGGCTGGGGATCAGGTTTCTTCAATGCCTGCTCTGCCCCTTGCCTCAGTGCCCAGGGATCAGGTTTCTTCAGTGTCTGCTCTCTCCCTTGCCTTAGTGCTCGGGGATCAGGTGTCTCCAGTACCTGCTCTCCCCTTTGCCTCAGTGCCCGGGGACCAGGCGTCTGTTTTTGAATCAGCACAGACTTTACTTGAGATGGAGCCATTCACTTCAACTTAACAGAGTCAGCGTTCCTATCCACCATATTACATCTTTTTCTTACCATGAAGAATTTCAAAGTTCATCCTTCATGCCGAGTGGGGGAGTAGCCTGGTGGTTGGTGCAACGGACTTTGATCCTGGAGGTGTGGATTCGATTCCCACCGTAGCCATACTCTCAAGTTCTTGATGTCAAGTAGCACGGCTCCATTAAGGATGTGTGTATACTTTTATAACTTCAGGATTGTGCCTTGATGCCGTACACCTCTTAAAATCTGTCGGCACTGAAGTTCTCAATGTCAGAGAGCATGACTCCATTCAGGATATGCTATGACATCTATCTGCTATTATAATTTTAGGATTCCTCCCTGATGCCAAGCACGCGCTATGGACGTAATCTACTTAGATTTCAGCAAAGCTTTTTTTGTTGTTGTTACATTTGTACCCCGCGCTTTCCCACTCATGGCAGGTTCAATGCGGCTTACATGGGGCAATGGAGAGTTAAGTGACTTGCCCAGAGTCACAAGGAGCTGCCTGTGCCTGAAGTGGGAATCAAACTCAGTTCCTTAGTTCCCCAGGACCAAAGTCCACCACTAGGCCACTCATCCACTCCACACTTCCCCACAGGAGGCTCTTAAATAAACTTGACAGGCTGAAAATAGGCCCCGCTGTGGTAAACTGGATTAGGAACTGGTTGACGGACAGACCCCAGAGGGTGGTGGTGAATGGAATTCGCTCGGAGGAGGGAAAGGTGAGTAGTGGAGTGCCTCAGGTATCGGTATTGGGGCCAATTCTGTTCAATATATTTGTGAGTGACATTGCCGAAGGGTTAGAAGGTAAAGTTTGCCTTTTTGCGGATGATACTAAGATTTGTAACAGACTGGACATCCGGGAGGGAGTGGAAAACATGAAAAAGGACCTACGGATGCCAAAAAAATGGTCTAAGGTTTGGCAATTAAAATTCAATGCGAAGAAATGCAAAGTGATGCACTTAGGGTGTAGAAAGCCACGGGAGACGTATGTGTTAAGCGGGAAGAGTCTGATATGTACGGACGGGGAGAGGGATCGGGGTGATAGTAGCTGAGGATCTGAAGGCAATGAAACAGTGTGACAAGGTGGTGGCCGTAGCTAGAAGGTTGCTAGGATGTATAGAGAGAGGTGTGACCATGAGAAGAAGAAAGGTCTTAATGCCCCTTTCCAAGTCGTTGGTGAGGCCACACCTGGAGTATTGTGTTCAGTTTGGGAGGCCATATCTTGCTAAGGATGTAAAAAGAATTGAAGCGGTGCAAAGAAAAGCTACAAGAATGGTATGGGATTTGCATTACAAGACTTATGAGGAGAGACTTGGGCACCTGAACATGTATACCCTGGAGGAGAGGAGAAACAGGGGCGATATGATACAGACGTTCAAATATTTGAAAGGTATAAATCCGCAAACGAACCTTTTCCGTAGATGGGAATGCGGTAGAACGAGAGGACATGAAATGAGATTGAAGGGGGGGGGCAGATTGAAGAAAAATGTCAGGAAGTATTTTTTCACGGAGAGAGTGGTGGACGCTTGGAGTGCCCTCCCACGGAAGGTGGTGGAGATGAAAACGGTAACGGAATTAAAAAATGCGTGGGATAAATATAAAAGAATACTGTTCGGAAGGAATGGATCCTCAGAACCTTAGCCGAGATTGGGTGGCAGAGCCGGTGGGGGGAGGTGGGCCTTGTGCTGGGCAGACTTCTACGGTCTGTGCCCTGAAAATGGCTGAAACCAATCAAGGTCAGGTATACACATAAAGTAGCACATATGAGTTTAAATTGTTGGGCAGACTAGATGGACCGTACAGGTCTTTTTCTGCTGTCATCTACTATGTTACTATGTCTGTACTGAAGTACTCAATCTAAAAATGCATGTCTCCATTCAGATGCAATAATACACAGGGTCAAAACATGCAGTGTTATTCATATATTAGTCTCTCATACAGTGTAGTGTGCACTAGAACATCCACTCTACACTGGTGATGCTGAAACGTCTGGAGCCATACAAAATCTGAGGCATGCTTTGGACAATGCTGCTGCACTATCTACTAATGGTACAGCTGAGGTGTACTTAACGTACCAAACTTACTCGGTACTTGTCATGAGCTGAGTAGAAAGTTTCTTACATCCCTCCTGAGATATCATCCTAGAGGTCAGAGTATACACTCATCTGGAACACTGTACATCTGGTATAGTACACAAAGTTGTGTCAAAGCTGTTGCAGACGTGCAAGAGGTGCACCAGGTAAAAAAAAAAAAAAAAGAATAGCCACTGTTCTGCCTTAAATATGACAATCGGATACTGATATTGTGTGGTTTCTTTTGATATTTCAATATACAATTTGCAGTTCACAGTCAAGAACTGATAAATTCTCAAAATCTACACCACATAGTATTTAATTTCTATCAGAAGGGCCGCATACACCAGGATCCTGGTATATTCATCCCTTGTGATCGAAAATACACCAGGATCCTGGTGTATTCATCCTTTCTGATCGAAAATAGACCAGCGGCCCTTCTTTTTTTATTTATTTATTTATTTATGCTTTTTAATGCAATAAGACAAGGATAACCTTGTTCAGAAATACAGACAAAATGAAAATAACAGGATTATGTTCCAAACGTTCATATGTAATAGTTTAACACTATAAAGAAAATTTCTGTTGGAGCATTTATACAAAAACAATATTTTAAAGCCTTTCTTAGACCACAGTAATGCTAGGAAGGAGAGAAAGAGAGAAGATTTAAAGGCAAATAATCACAATAAAGTATCGGCTACATTTTCCAGTATATCATTTCACTTCACTTCAATTTCTTCATTTCTATAAACACTTTTAGCTGTTCTGGTAAAAAGAATGTATATTTAGTTTGAGCCAGCTTTACTACACACTTACACGGATATGCAAGGAAAAAGGAAGCACCTATATCTATTGTATTTTCTTTTAAAGCAAGAAAAAGTTTCCTTTTTTGTTGAGTTGATTTAGTGACGTCAGGATATACCCGAACCATAGAATTGAGATTTAAGGTTTTTAAAGTAAAGTCTTAAGATGGTATTATATTCCTGCTCAAAAACCAATGATACAATCATTGTAGTTCATTATTGTTTCAGAAGATTGCTCTAAAATGTCAGAGATATTTTGTAAATCAGGAGTATCTTTCTCAGGACCTTGAGCTCCATTTCTAGACGGGATATAATAAATCTTATTTAGTGGGGGTATAGCCTCAGGGGGAATATTCAAAATTTCCATCAAATATTTCCGAAAAGTAGTAATCAGGGTTTCCCCTGCTATTATCAGGAAATTTAAAAAATGTAGGTTTAGGCGCCTGTTAAAGTTTTCAAGTTGTTCAATTTTTCGTCTAATGTCCAAGGAGTCTTGAATTACCACATTTTTTAAGGAATTCAAAGTTTCAACTTCTTTCTTAATAGATTGAACTTGTATTGTTAGGTCACTCTTAACAGAATCTACTGTACTTTGCAGTTCTTCAAATTTAGTGTTTAAATTAATAACATCACCTGACGTCTTCTGTAACGTGGCAGCAATCTGGTCCAACATCACCTTTAGGGTTTGTAGAGTTACCTCCGAGGTCTGCACTGTGGAAGACAAACTTCCCCCAGTGCCCTAATTCGCCGTTTGCATGCCTGGGTCCTCCACAGTTGTCCCTATCGACTTGTCCTCGAGGTCGATGGGGTTTCCTGCCAGGGCCGCACGACGCTGGGCTGGGAGGGATGAACGAAGCGGATGGTGGTGATAGGGAGACTTCCTCACCCAGCAGGGATTCCGCTCCTCTGGTTCCCCCTGCTATGGGATCCTCTCCTCGTTGCAATCTGGAAGCACCAGGAAAGAAACGCTCGAGAGACATCTGAGCTGGTGAGGAAGTTGAGGCAGGTGGAGGTACCGATCTCAACGCTCCTTTACGTTTTTGTATGTGACATTTTCAATAGGAAAAAAAGGGTAAATTTTCCTCATAGACTCGGGAGCGTCTCAGCAGTCAACCGGTGCGGCAGCCATCTTGGTCTCTCCTCCCCCGACCAGCGGCCCTTCTGATCGAAAATACACCAGGATCCTGGTGTATTCGGCCCTTCTGATGAGAAACAGATGGTGTGTGCTGCCCCTCAGACAATGAATACAGCTGGATCTAGGTGTAAGCAGCCCTGCTAGAAAATTTTGGGCATATGCAAAGAGAGCTTCTGCTGTGTCTAGCAGGTACAATAATTTTTAATGCTGCTTTGCTGTTTTAAAACTTTGTTATACTAGAGAAAAAGGCCCGTTTCTATTAGAAATGAAACGGGCGCTAGCACATTTGTCTCTGTGCGTGATTGTCTTCTCTCCCCTGCCCCCCCTCTCCAGCCACCCATACCCAGCGATTGTCTTCTCTCCCCTGCCCCCCTCTCCAGCCGCCCATACCCAGCAATTGTCTCCCCCCCTCCAGCCACCCATACCCAGCGATTGTCTTCTATCCCCTGCCCCCCATCAGCCACCCATACCCAGCGATACTCCCCTGCCCCCCCTCCAGCCACCCCAGTTCAGTGGATTCTTTGGGGCAGGCAGGAAAGATCCCCAGTTTTTCCTGCCCGCTTCCGGCGCCGACTCTCCCATCGCGCTACTGCATTGCTCTTCAAAATGACCACCGAGACTTCATCTCGCGAGGCCACCGCTGGAAGTCTCAGCAGCCATTTTTAAAGAGCGATCCGGCAGCGGGGGAGGGTCAGCGCCGGCAGCGGGCAGGCAAGACTGGGGATCTTTCCTGCCTACCCCGAAGAATCCCATACACTGTGCAGCACTGTTGGGAAGAGGAAGCGAGAGATACCGCATACAGATACAGCATACAGTTCAAGCTTCTCCTTCTTACCTACAAATGCACTCAGTCTGCAGCCCCTCATTACCTCTTTACCCTCATCTCCCCTTACGTTCCCGCCCGAAACCTCCACTCACAGGACAAATCCCTCCTCTCAGTACCCTTCTCCACCACCGCCAACTCCAGGCTACGCCCATTTTGCCTCGCCTCACCCTATGCATGGAACAAACTTCCTGAGCCCCTACGCCAAGCCTCCTCCCTACCCATCTTCAAATCCTTGCTCAAAGCCCACCTCTTCAATGTTGCTTTCGGCACCTAACCTTTATACCTTTCAGGAAATCTAGACTGCCCCTACTTGACTGACTGTACATTTGTCCATTAGATTGTAAGCTCTTTGAGCAGGGACTGTCCTTCTATGTTAAATTGTACAGCGCTGCGTAACCCTAGTAGCGCTTTAGAAATGTTAAATAGTAGTAGTAGTAGTAGTAGAGAGAGAGGTACCAAAACCACGGGTAGGGGGGTGAAGGAAGCGATGCCACACCTGCAGATTGGGGGGGGGGGGGGAGGAACAGAGCCATCACTTTGTGCAGGGGGGTGGAAAGGAGTTGCACCTCCAACGTTCTGAAGCTGATGCGTCGCGTTTTCCCAGGCAACACGGTGACGTCACCGGAAGGCTTCACACATTATGAACCGGGCTTCAACTTCCTGGCAGTCAGCTTCAGAACGTTGGAGGTGGAAATTATTATAGTAGATGTTCATAGGGGAAGCTTTAAAATAAATGACATTTCTGTCAAATTTTAAAGAAGGACACACATAGGCATTAAAACTTTTGCAAGTATTTTTATAGAGAACTATGTTTATTGTCATCATTAAGAAAACAGCAGGCATCTAGCGCTCCAATGAAAACCACAATAGAGCACTGTAAAAAAAACAAAGCAGCTTCTGGTGTACGGACATATTTTGGAAAATACCCCCCCCCCCCCTTCACAGACCCTTGAAAATTCCACCAGCCCCCACAACTGCTCTTAGATCTCCCATCCACCCCATAACAAGAGAGAATGCAAATCTACTTTGCTATTGTTTTTGACAAATGGAGATGGCTGCTGCAGTGGGCTGGCTTCAACTTTATAGTCATACCATCTCCTGTGGACCAGATAAGCTTATCCCATGTGCCCTCATTTAACCTCAACTCTTATCTCTATTTTCAGTTTTGGCACAGTATAAGTCATCACAAGAACAAAATATAAGAAAACCCATGGACTGCATTAGGGGCTTCTAGTCCATGTAGTTATGTTTAAACAAAAGAGATCTGCATGAAACAAAATATTTATTTTTATTTGGACTTATAAAACCACTTGCCCCTGAAACATGTTCAGAACAGAATAATCCATTTGTGTATCTAAAATGTAAACTTCTACAAAACAGATGAATATGTGATTCCATGTGCCCCAATGAAAGGAGAGTTTAATTCTACTTCCATTTAATTTCAATATATTCCATCGTCTTCATAAACATAGTAACATAGTAGATGACGGCAGAAAAAGACCTGCATGGTCCATCCAGTCTGCCCAAGACAAACTCATATGTGTATACCTTACCTTGAATTTGTACCTGTCCTTTTCAGGGCACAGACCATATAAGTCTGCCCAGCAGTATTTCCCGCCTCCCAACCACCAGTCCCGCCTCCCATCACCGGCTCTAGTACAGACCGTATAAGTCTGCCCTCCCCTATCCTCGCCTCCCAACCACCACCCCCTCTTCCCCCCAACTGCTCCGCCACCCAATTTCAGCTAAGCTTCTGAGGATCCATTCCTTCTGCACAGGATTCCTCTATGAAAAAATCCCACGCATGTTTGAACTCCGTTACCGTTTTCATCTCAACCACCTTCCGCGGGAGGGCATTCCAAGCGTCCACCACCCTCTCCGTGAAAAAATACTTCCTGATATCTTTCCTGAGTCTGCCCCCCTTCAATCTCATTTCATGTCCTCTCGTTCTACCGCCTTCCCATCTCCGGAAAAGATTCGTTTGCGGATTAATACCTTTCAAATATTTGAACGTCTGTATCATATCACCCCTGTTCCTCCTTTCCTCCAGGGTGTACATGTTCAGGTCAGCAAGCCTCTCTTCATACGTCTTGGAACGTAAATCCCATAATATCCTCGTAGCTTTTCTTTGCACTGCTTCCATTTTTTTAACATCCTTCGCAAGATACGGCCTCCAAAACTGAACACAATACTCCAGGTGGTGCATCACCAACGTCTTATACAGGGGCATTAAAACCTCCTTTCTTCTGCTGGTCACTCCTCTCTCTATACAGTCTAGCAATCTTCTAGCTACTGCCACCGCCTTGTCGCACTGTTTCGTCGAACACCAGGGTTCCCAAAGCAGATTACTACAACAGTTAAGATGAACCTATCAGGAAACAGGATATTCTCACTGAAATCTGGCCATCGGAATTGTATAGAATAACAGTGAAGAAAAATTAGCACAAACTACAGAATTTATAATTGCTGTTTCTACTAGCTACAATTTTATTTATTTATATTTATTTTTTGATTTTGCTCACACCTTTTTCAGTAGTAGCTCAAGGTGAGTTACATTCAAATACACTGGTTATTTCTCTGACCCAGGAGAACTCGCAAAGTTTGTACCTGAGGCAATGGAGAGTTAATAATTTTTGAAGTTGTTTTAGTGATATTCAATTATGTCTTTTCTCCTCCACCTTGCAAGGCACTGCCTATCCAACAAAAACAGTGTTAGACTTCTTACAGATGGACAAACAATAAAGAACAACAATGTGGATGCAGCAGCTCATAGGTTTGCTTGCTGTGTTTTGAGTGAATGCCAATGACGGCTGTGCAGGGCAGTGGAAACGGAGATTAACCAAATGGCTTCCTTGCTTACAGTGACTAGATAGGCTCACTTCCACTCCAGTCTATTACACCTCCTTGAAGATTCACCACGGAAAGAGAATAGAGAACCGCAGCGCTGGGTTATGGCTAGTGATGGCTGCATACTGTAAGCAGTGGCAGCTGTCAAAACAAAGAAGCGCTCCTGTCACTAAACTTTTATTACCTTGAGAACGCTTGGTCCCGCCCCCTGTGACGTAACGTGACCGTAGCATGACGGGGCCTTGCAACTTTTAAGGAAGACAAGATTGCTACGCAAATACGAGGGTCCAGGAGAATAATCTTCAGCGTTGAATATATCAACAGAATTCTTAAAAAAAAATTTTTTTTTTTGGTGGATATAAGTAAAACGTCCCGATCTAAACTGGGCAAAGAAAACATGAACTTTTAAAGGTGTTTTTAATTGAATCCGGGAGGATCTTGCTATAGCCGTCTTTTACCTTTTGCCCAGGGAAAATGGGGTAGGTTTGGTACAGATGCATTCACAGCAGTCCACCTCATGCGAGTGCTTTCTTCTGGAGCACAATAAGGTACTGTACAATGATTAGCTATATAACTGAAAAGAAACAATACCAATAAACAATCATTACATCACTGGTCCCTACATCCAAGCAATGCTAGGAGATTCTAGACCAGGAAAAGAAGCAATAATACACTATACGTATATCATCACTGGTTCTTAATCTCTACATCCAAGCTTTTTACATCAGCTGAGAGAAGCCCCATTTTCAGCGAAGCTGGAGTTTGACCAGGAGTCTGGTTCTATGCAACACCCATAGATGAGCTTCCAGCTTCACTGTAAAAGGCCCCCTTTTTTATTAGGCTTAGAACTCATGTTCAGAGCTAAGGAAAATTACAGAATGCTTGAGAATTTCTCTATTTTGGTAAACAAGCCATACTGTGGGAATGTGGTCACGTTTCTCAGTCCAGGTGGCCAGTCTGAACTCGAAACAGGCTCTACCTCTCCCTTCACATACCAAATTAATTAGAGCTGTGTCTTATCATTACATTCCAACTTAGTTTCACATAATCAAAGTTAAACAATCATTTTTAAACAGAATTACTTCTAATCAAAAATACAGACCCCGAGTGCAATGTCGATCAAGGTAGAGTTGAAAAACAATCTTTAAAATTCACTTCCACTACAATAAGCAATAGCACACCACTTACTGGGTGCTTTATTGCAGTTTGGTGCTTAGTTTTAGGCAGTGCTTTTTTTGTGCCGGTACGCAACGGTACGGCGTACCGGCACCTTTTTTTTTTTGCTCCCCCCGCCCCGTGCGTCCATGTCCCCCACGTAGTGCCAGCCCCCATTTCCGGCCGCTGCTGCTTCTCCTGTTGAGCAGCAGCGGCCGCTACACAAAGAAAAAGATTTTTTAAAAAAACTTCAAACCTGGCTGAAACGCGGCACCCCGGCACTGTAGACAGCCATTAGGCATTGGCTGTTGCCCCGCAGCCGCTCCTCCTCTTGCCTCTACGTCACTACGCTCCTCCGGGGTTTTCCTCCAGGGGCAGTGACGTAGAGGCAAGAGGAGGAGCGGCTGCGGGGCAACAGCCAATGCCTAATTGCTGTCTACAGTGCCGGGGTGCCGCGTTTCAGCCAGGTTTCAATTTTTTTTTTTAATCTTCTTTTTCTTTGTGTAGCGGCCGCTGCTGCTCAACAGGAGAAGCAGCAGCGGCCGGAAATAGGGGCTGGTGCCGCGTGTGTCGCGACTTCGCGCCGTTCGCGGGAAACTTGGCAGGGAGAGGGAATCCAACAGAGGGAAGGATTGGGGAGAGAGAGAAAGAGGGAAACCAACAGAGGGAAGGATTGGGGAGAGAGAGAAAGAGGGAAACCAACAGAGGGAAGGATTGGGGAGAGAGAGGGAATCCAACAGAGGGAAGGATGGGGAGAGAGAGGGAAAAACAGATGGAAGGATTGGGGAGAGAGGGGAAAAACAGATGGAAGGATGGGGAGAGAGAGGGAAAAACACAGATGTAAGGATTGGGGAGAGAGAGGGGAAAACAGATGGAAGGATGGGGAAAGAGAGAGGGAAAACAGATGGAAGGATGGGGAGAGAGAGGGAAAAACACAGATGGAAGGATTGGGGAGAGAGGGAAAAACAGATGGAAGGATGGGGAAAGAGAGGGAAAACAGATGGAAGGATGGGGAGAGAGAGAGGGAAAACGGAAGGATAGGGAGAGAAAGAGGGAAGACGCTGGATGGAAGAATGCAGAAAGAAATAGGGGAGACACTGGAAGGATGGGGAGAGAAAGCAGAGCTGCTGGATGGAAAAGGGGAATAGAGAAAGACTGGAGAATAAGAGGAAGGGGCATGGGGAGAATAAGGGTGAGGAAAAGATGAAAAGCCACAGGTAGATGAAGGAAATTAAAGAATGGATAGTAAGAATGAATTAAATCTGGTCAGAGAGAGAGCCTGAAAAATATTGAAGAAAGCAATGAAAAAGGAGACAAAAATGACAAATGGCACAGAAGAGTTAAGCGAAAACAAAGAAAGGAGAATCACAGACTGGGACCAATATGGAAAGAAAAACAGTCACCAGACAACAAAGGTAGAAAAAAATCATTTTATTTCATTTTAGTGTTTGTAATATGTCCAATTTGAGAATTTACATTGGCTGTCTTATTTTGCACTGGGTATACTGGAGCTGTAAGAGCTTACAGAGATTATTTATAATGAAAAAAAATCACGTTATTTTTTTCTCCTATAGTACTGTAATATTTTCAATGATGTCTGTTTATATGCGCCATGGCTGGTATAGGGGGTGTGGTTAATGTGGGTGTGGCTATCATAGGGGTGGAGCCATGTGTGGTGACCCCGCCCATAATGAGTACCGGCACCTTTTTTTCTACAAAAAAAGCACTGGTTTTAGGTATATCTGTGCACAAACCTTTACAGCATACAGGCAAGCGTTTGTGCGCCCCTTTTTCAGTGCACCACATTTAAGGAGTAGCCTAGTGGTTAGTGCAGAGGACCATGATCCTGGGGAACTGGGTTCGATTCCCACTGCAGTTCCTTCTGACTCTGGGCAAGTCACTTAACCCTCCATTGCCCCAGGTACAAATAAGTATCTGTATGTACTATGTAAACTGCTTTGAAGGTAGTTGCAAAAACCACCAAAAGGCAGTATATCAAGTCCCATTCCCTTTTTCTTCCATTCTGTTAGATATCAAGGAGTGTGCAAATAATTTGATCAGGGCTGTCCATGGCTCTTATGACAACTGCAAGAGGAGCAGCTATCACTATCTTTCCCAGGAGGATGATGTGGTTAAAGGCTTCAGCCTTAAGGGAGATGTCCATGAAAGAAGTGTGGGTGCTCCCTGCTCAGGAAAGTACTCATTTGGGGAGAAAGAACAAGAAACCATAAAGGACGACTGCAATGCATTACAAACTTTATCAGCAGCTGTTCACAAAAACATTTTCCACATAATTTATCATTTCTTTCACCTATCTTTAATTTTTTTTCTCCCTTCTCTCCTTTTGACTTGCCCTGCTTGGGCTTTTAATTGGTAAACCACTTGATGCAATTTTTGTGATTAGCAATATATCAAGCTCCTATAAAATAAATATATAATCAATCACTATTAAAAAATCTAACTATATTTATAAGAGACTAGTGAAATAGGCCCGTTTCTGACAGAAATGAAACGGGCGCTAGCAAGGTTTTCCTCGGAGTGTGTACGTTTGAGAGAGTGTGTGTGAGATTGACTGTGTGAGAGTGAATGTGCGAGTGTGTGTGTATGTGACAGAGTGAGACTGGGTGTGAGTGTGTCCGTGAGAGGGAGAGTGTGTGTGTGAGAATCAGTGTGTGCCAGGGGCCCCCCTCCATCCCTCCCTCCGAGTTCCAGGGTCATCCCCCCGAGTTCCAGGGTCCCTTCCAGTTTCAGGGTCCCCCCCCACCCTCCCTCATAGTTTGAGTGTCCCCACCCTCCTAGTTCTAGGGTCACCTTCCCTCCCTCCCTCCCTCCCAGTTCCATAGTCCCCCTCCCAGTTCCAGGGTCCCCCTACCAGTTCAAGGGTCCCTCTCCCTCCCTCCCAGTTCAACGGTCCTGTCCCCTCCCTTCCTTCCTCCGAGGTGCTTGGGGGGGTTGGTATTTGCTGTCAACCTAAGGAGAGACTGCTTCTGGCGTCCAGTAGCTAAGTCCTGTTGTGACCCACAGGCAGCTGGAGGTCCCTCATACTCTGACACACATTGACAGACAATGGCGGGGCTGACGCAGCCACGGGCACTTACCTGGATAAAGTTTACAAATGATCTGACAATACAGAGTTTTAAATTGCTGTTTCTACCAGGTAGAATATTTTTTAAAGCTGTTTTAGTGATATTTAATTTAGATTTCATGATATTCATATGTACAGATGGGTAGCTTTCAAATAAATTAAAAAGGTGTGCAGTAAGAAAACAAAAACCTTTTGTCCTTTACCTTTTAAGGTGCAGTTTCTCCAGTAGAAACAGCTTTAGACGTGTTTCAGATGGAAGAAGAAGAAAAAAAAGATGACAATGTGGATCAGCAGCTCCTAGGTATGCTTGGTTTTGAGTGTATGGGAATGACGGCTGTGTTGGGGAGTGAAACAGAGATTAACCAATGGGCTTCCTTACTTACTGTGTAGTTGATTACTACACACGAGTGAAAGTGACCCAATCGTCCTGCTGCATGGCCAGAGTCGGAGAGGGGGTGCGGCGGAACAGTGAGCGAGCGGCTGCGGGGGAGAGGGTGAGGGGGACTGTTGGTGGGGGGACGTGGTGCAGCGGCGATTTTGTTTGGTTTTGAGTGTTTGGGAATGACAGCAGCGTTGTGGAGTGGAAACAGAGATTAACCAATGGGCTTCCTTGATTCGTTGAGTGTCAGTGCTCTGCCCTCGACGTCATCACGTTTGACGCGAGGGCGGGGCAGACACGGGCAAACCGGATATCTATGCCACTTCAAGTTTCCGGCTTGAGGCTTCATTAGAACGTTGGAGGTGCGTTTTATATATAGAGATACCAACTGCCTTTTCAGTAATCTTGCCTTTCTCTTCTTCATTAATCATCCCACTGTCTTGCAGGGTACTGCAAAGATCAGTGCTTGCACCACTTCTCCATTATTTGTCCAATCTCATGGAGTCTCTGCATTCTTCTATGCCAATGACATTCTTCTAAACTTTTCTGTGTATCTTGTCATCCCTGATCTCACTCCACTTCAGTACTGTTTTGATTCTGTTGCCATCTGGTTACGTGATAATCAGAAGGCAAAAACCGTTTTGAAAGCGTGAAACCACCGCTTCAAAAACTACACTGGCTACCCATCAAAGCACAAATATCCTTCAAAGATCTGCACACTGACTTAGTAACATAGTAGATGACGGCAGAAAAAGACCTGCACGGTCCACGCAGTCTGCTCAACAAGATAAACTCACATGTGCCATTTTTTGTGTATACCTTACCTTGATTTGTACCTGTCTTTATCAGGGCACAGACCGTATAAGTCTACCCAGCACTATCCCTACCTCCCAACCACCAGCGCTGCCTCCCACCACCGGCTAAGCTTCTGGGGATCCCTTCCTTCTGAGCAGGATTCAGGGCCGTGCCAATGCGGTAAGCCGGGTAAGCAAGGCAGGGGGGCGCCTGCCTTCGAGGGGCGCTGCTGCCCTGTGGTCCCTGCCTTCCACTCACTTGCAAAATCTTTTACCTAAAGTTGCGATCGCCCCTGCCCTCCTTTTCATGGCAAACCGGAAGTGAAAGCAACGCAGCAGTATTCACTGAGGCAGGCAGGCTCTTCAAGTTATTTAAGAAAATGTAACCAAATTGCTATATATGCTGTGGTTTGGGGCTAACTCCTCACTCAGGGTGAGCTTCAGAGCTTGAACAGCATTCAAATTAAAGAGAACCTGAAATTTTAAAAGTGCTAAAAATAAGTTTTAAAAGTATTTGTATTAAATCTAATTGCAGAATTCAGGTGCTGGGAGTCTGTACTTGGTTGTCATATGCTCAGATTTGTTTAAATCATATGCAAATTAGTCCGTTTTTGGGAGGTTCTCATTTGCATATTTATGAATAAAAATGATGGAAGTGTTTACAGCCTTAATGTTAGGGCATGGCTTTGATCAAAAGTGTGAAATTTGGTCCAAAAACGAAGGGTTTATCTAGTGTTTTTCACTAAAAATTCCCATTACAGTGCCTGTATGTTAATCTGCATTCAAATAGAGCTCTCTGATTGGATGATCAGCTTCTGTTAGCAATCTGCCGGGAAGGGAACAGAGTGAGACAGCAACTGACCATCGGTTTGGCCAAGAGAGACATGCAGCTGTGAGTTCCTGTGTGTGTTGACTGAAATTATAAAAGACTGCCAGATTATGTGGTAAATGAGAAAATATGAATGAAAAGAGGTTGGGTGAGATTAAAGTTTGAGGTTTCTCTAGTGAAAAAGGATATGAATATTTCAGGATTACTTGAAGTTTATGAAGAATAGAAAAGGGTGAATTTCAGTTTAAGAGTGTTTAAATCCTATAAGCTATATAAAGGCTAGGTAGATTTAAGTGACTGTAAGCAAGGAAACCTTAATATTTGATCTGAAATAAATATTTGATCTGAGATAGTTGATCAGAGACAACTGATCTGAATTATAGCCTTTGGTGCAAAGGAGATTAGAAAAAGAATCTTTGGAAACTAAGAGGACTTTGCTCACATTTTGAATTAGCATTCCTATTTTGAGTTGGAAATCTTTGAAGTGTTATGAAAATACATTTGCTTTAATGAAATTGCTAAATTTTAGAGTTAGAGACTTATCAATGAGGAATGCATACAGTGCTATTTTTTCCTGAGGTCCGGCTTACTTGCCTGCTCCCTTCTGTTCTTGCTCTGCTAGACGGGGGGGGGGGGGGGGGGGGGGGCGCCAACTGATAGTCTGCAGGGGGGAACCAGAGACCCTAGGCGCGGCCCTGGCAGGATTCCTTTATGTTTATCCCACGCACGTTTGAATTCCGTTACCGTTTTCCTCTCCACCACCTCCCGCGGGAGGGCATTCCAAGCATCCAACACTCTCTCCGTGAAAAAATACTTCCTGACATTTTTCTTGAGTCTGCCCCCTTCAATCTCATTTCATGTCCTCTCCGGTAGCCTTCCCCTCTCCGGAAAAGGTTCATTTGCGGATTAATACCTTTCAAATATCTGAACGTCTGTATCATATCACCCCTGTTTCTCCTTTCCTCCAGGGTATACATGTTCAGGTCAACAAGTCTCTCCTCATACGTCTTGTAACGCAAATCCCATACCATTCTCGTAGCTTTTCTTTGCACCGCTTCCATTTTTTTAACATCCTTCACAAGATACGGCCTCCAAAACTGAACACAATACTCCAGGTGGGGCCTCACCAACGTCTTATACAGGGTTATTAAAACCTCTTTTCCATATCATCATGCTGATCAATCCATAGACTGGTGGGTTGTGTCCATCTACCAGCAGGTGGAGATAGAGAGCAATCCTTTATGTGGTCATGTGCTGCCGGAAACTCCCCAGTATGTTCTCTATCTCAGCAGGTGGTGGTCACACACAGCAGCAGCTCTGGCTAGGTCTCCAAGCCTAATTTTTAGGTTTTGTTGAGTACCTGGGGTTGAGGGCTCTCCTTGAGCAAGTGCAAACCTGGTGGCGCCAGGTCCCTCCTTTTCTCCCCCCTCCCGCTGGCTCCGTTAAAAAAAAAAAATTTTTGGACGTCCTTAAGGGCGTTTATTTCGACGTTTATTGCAGCTACTCACTGGGACACCAGGTCGTTACAGCTCGGAGCGAGAAGCAGGTAATTTTTACCTTTTTATAGCGGGCAGGGGGTTCCCCGATCGATCTCCACGTGGCCTATGGCGTCGGAGGGCGAGGGCACGAAGAATCGCTCCCCGGACCGCGTGTGCGCTTCTAGCGGGGATGCGGGGGTTTTAAAGTCTGATTCGCCCTTGTTGGGTGTTAGTTTGGAGGCCGGTCAGTGTCCCGGGTCTTCCTCCGGTGCGGCGGTTTTTCCCGCCATAAACGCCCATCCCCCGCTGCTCGCCTCCGCCATCTTGGCCAGCCACTCTGCTCGGACGGCTTCTTCTTGGGCCGCCCTTGAGCTGGGAGACGTTAATGCGATGGCCGCCCTTGATTTGGGCGACGGCAAAAAAGCGGCTAAAGTTAAGCGCCGTTCTTCCCGCGCGGCTCCTTCGCAGAGTGTCGCGCCGGACGCCATCTTGGATGCGCAGCATGTTTCTCCCCCGCTCTTGCGAGCGCCGGTTGAGGGTGCGTCTAGGGCTGTGGCCCAGGCTGCTGAAATACACAGTCTGGGGGGTTTCTCCCCCGAGTTTATTTTGCTGCTGCATCAGGCCTTCCTTATGCAAAACGCTGCCCCTTCTCCCTTGTCCGACAAAGGGGTTGAGGCCCCCGGAAGTAAACGCCCTCGGGTGGATTCCCAGGGCTTAGAGGACTCTGTCTCCTCTGATGTAGATGAGGGCAGCGTATCTGAGTTCTCCCAACGGTCCTTTGGGGATTCCTTGGAGGAGACGGATTCCCGCTCGGATGGAGCGGATGACCCCTCTGCAGCGCGGATCTTTCGCTCAGAGGATTTGCCCAACCTGTTAGTGCAGGCCATGAGCATTTTGAAGATTTCCTCTCCAGAGGACGTCTCTCCCTCAGCCCCTGTTGCCTCCGCCATTATGCTGGGGACGAAGCGCCCGCCTAGAACCTTCCACATGCATGATGCCATGCACACCTTAATTTCGGCTCAATGGGATGTCCCGGAAGCGAGCCTCAAAGTGGCTAGGGCTATGTCCCGCCTCTATCCTTTGCCTGAAAGTGAACGGGAGGCCTTTCGTTGGTCTACCGTGGATTCTTTAATCACTGCGGTGACTAAGAAAACGGCGTTGCCGGTGGAAGGTGGCACGGCCCTAAAAGACGCCCAAGACAGAAGATTGGAGGCGGCCTTAAGGTCGTCCTTCGAGGCGGCTGCCTTAAGTTTGCAGGCCTCAATTTGCGGCTCCTATGTGGCCAGGGCGTGCCTGACGATTGTGCAGCGGGCTTCCCCCTCGGATCCTTCCTTGAGGGCTGATTGGCCGGCCCTGGAATCGGGCTTGGCTTATTTGGCAGACTTACTGTATGATGTCTTGAGAGCCTCGGCTAAAGGTATGGCTCAGACAATCTCTGCGCGGCGCTGGCTTTGGCTGAAACATTGGTTTGCTGACCACGCCTCTAAGTCCCGCCTGGCTAAGTTGCCTTTTAAAGGCAAGCTGCTCTTTGGGGTCGAGCTGGACAAAATTGTGACCGATCTCGGCACGTCTAAGGGCAAGAGGTTACCAGAGGTCAGGGCTCGGGCCAGTGCTCGCCCCGGTAACTCCAGAGGACGGTTTCAGGAAGCCCGTCGGTACCGCCCGGGCAAGTCGGGCTCCTCTGCCCCCTCTTCCTTCAAGAGGAACTTCTCCCCCAAGCAGCATTCCTTTCGCAGAGACCGCCGTCCCAGAGGTGTGCCCTCCGGTCCTCCCCCAGGGTCTCGTACCCAATGACGGGGTCCTGGTCCATGGCCCAGTGCAGATTGGAGGACGCCTGCCCTCGTTTCTTGGCGAGTGGACCAAAGTAACTTCAGACGCTTGGGTGCTGGAAGTCATCAGAGACGGCTACAAGCTAGAGTTCTGCCGACCCTTAAGAGACGGGTTTGTACTCTCTCCCTGCAAGTCTCCGGTCAAAGCTGTGGCAGTGCAGCAGACCTTGGACAATCTGATCCGCCTGGGTGCGGTCGTTCCGGTGCCAGAAAATCAGCTTGGCAAGGGACGTTACTCCATTTGCTTTGTGGTACCAAAGAAAGGAGATTCTATACGGCCTATCCTCGACCTCAAAGGGGTCAATCGGGCCTTGAAAGTTCGGCACTTTCGCATGGAGACTCTCTGCTCTGTTATAGCGGCAGTGAAGGCAGGGGAGTTCCTGGCATCCTTGGACATCAAGGAAGCGTACTTGCATATTCCCATCTGGCCTCCTCATCAACGCTTTCTGCGTTTTGCAGTCCTGGGCCGACACTTCCCGTTCAGAGCCCTCCCGTTCGGGTTGGCTACTGCTCCGCGGACCTTCTCCAAAGTAATGGTGGTCATCGCGGCCTTCCTGCGAAAGGAAGGAGTACAAGTCCATTCTTATCTGGATGACTGGTTGATCCGAGCCCCCTCTTATGCAGAGTGCGGCAAAGCTGTGGACCGGGTGATTGCTCTTTTGAGCTCCCTGGGGTGGATCATCAACTGGGAGAAAAGCCAGCTGCGCCCGACTCAGTCCCTGGAGTATCTGGGAGTTCGATTCGACACCCAGGTGGGCAGAGTGTTCCTGCCAGACAATCAGATTGTCAAGCTTCAGGCTCAGGTGGACTAGTTCCTAGTAGCCTCTCCGCTTCGGGCTTGGGACTATGTGCAGCTGTTGGGCTCTATGACGGCCACGATGGAAGTAGTGCCCTGGGCCAGGGCTCATATGAGACCACTACAACACTCTCTGCTGCAGCGCTGGACTCCGGTGTCGGAGGATTATGCTGTGCGCCTTCCCTTGGACCCAGCAGTGCGCAAGGCGCTGAGCTGGTGGCTGAAGACAGACAAGTTGTCTGCAGGGATGCCTCTTGTGACCCCGGAGTGGATTGTCGTCACGACGGATGCCTCTTTGAAGGGCTGGGGAGCCCACTGCATGGGAAGGACAGCGCAGGGGCTCTGGTCTCCTGCAGAGGCAAAGTGGTCTATCAACCTCCTGGAACTCAGAGCCATTCGGTTGGCGCTTTTGGAGTTCCTCCCGGTACTGGCGTTGAAGCCAGTACGGGTCCTGTCGGACAATGCCACGGCTGTGGCCTATGTCAACCGCCAGGGAGGTACCAAGAGCGCCCCTCTAGCCAAGGAAGCCATGAATCTATTCCAGTGGGCGGAAGCGAACCTGGAACAGCTGTCAGCGGCCCACATTGCCGGAGTCATGAATGTCAAGGCGGACTTTCTCAGTCGCCATACCTTGGATCCCAGAGAGTGGCAGTTATCGGCTCAGGCGTTCTTGGACCTCACGAAGCGCTGGGGCCAGCCGAGCCTAGATCTGATGGCGTCATCGGCCAATTGCCAAGTGCCGCGCTTTTTCAGCAGAGGACGGGACCCTCGATCTCTGGGAGTAGATGCTCTTCTCCAACAGTGGCCGACACAAGAGCTTCTCTATGTGTTCCCGCCCTGGCCCATGTTGGGCAGGGTACTAGACCGGGTGGCAAAGCATCCAGGCCGGATAATCCTGGTGGGTCCGGACTGGCCCAGACGTCCCTGGTATGCGGACTTGATCAGGCTCTCAGTGGACGAACCTCTGCGGCTGCCAGTGGAGCAGGGCCTGTTGCATCAGGGTCCCGTGGTGATGGAGGATCCCTCCCCCTTTGGTCTTACGGCCTGGCTATTGAGCGGCAGCGTCTGAGAAAGAAGGGCTTCTCAGACAAGGTCATCGCCACTATGCCAAGAGCGAGGAAGCGCTCTACTTCTACTGCTTACGCCAGGGTTTGGCGTACCTTTGCAGCGTGGTGTGAAGCAGGCTCACTTTCTCCCTTCACTGCTCCAATTTCTTCAGTGCTGGCGTTCCTGCAAGAAGGTCTGGCCTGTCGCTCAGTTCCCTTAAAGTCCAGGTAGCGGCTCTGGCTTGCTTCAGGGGCCGCCTGAAGGGTGCTTCCCTGGCTTCGCAGCCAGATGTGGTACGTTTTCTCAAGGGAGTTAATCACCTGCGCCCTCCTCTGCGCTCAGTGGTGCCTGCGTGGAATCTCAACCTGGTGCTAAGAGCCTTGCAGAAGCCGCCTTTTGAACCCTTGTCGAGGGCATCTCTGAAAGACCTGACGTTGAAAGCAGTCTTTTTGGTGGCTATCACTTCAGCCAGAAGAGTTTCCGAGCTCCAGGCACTCTCATGTCGAGAGCCTTTTCTGCAGTTCACTGAGGCAGGAGTGACTATTCGCACAGTGCCTTCCTTCCTGCCCAAGATTGTTTCTCGCTTCCATGTGAATCAGCAGCTCTGTCTCCCTTCCTTTCGTAGGGAGGACTACCCAGAGGAATACTCTGCTCTCAAATATCTGGATGTGAGACGAGTCATCATCAGATACTTGGAAGTGACCAATGATTTCCGGAAATCGGATCATCTGTTTGTCCTGTTTGCAGGTCCTCGTAAGGGTCTGCAGGCTGCTAAGCCTACAGTGGCAAGATGGGTCAAGGAAGCCATTGCAGCGGCTTATGTGGCCGCGGAGAAGGTGCCGCCTATCCAGCTGAAGGCTCACTCCACTAGAGCTCAGGCGGCCTCGATGGCAGAGGCCGGGTCCGTCTCCTTGGAAGAGATTTGCAAGGCAGCAACTTGGGCATCGGCCCATACCTTCTCCAGGCATTACCGCTTGACTGTGGCTGCTCGGGCGGAGGCCCGGTTTGGAGCTTCAGTGTTGCAGTCAGGGATTTCTATGTCCCGCCCTGGGTGAGTACTGCTTCGGTACATCCCCCCAGTCTATGGATTGATCAGCATGATGATATGGAAGGTAAAATTATGTATCATACCTGATAATTTTCTTTCCATTAATCATAGCTGATCAATCCATAGCCCCTCCCAGATATCTGTACTGTTTATATATTCTGGTTGCATTTCAGGTTCAAGTTTAGTCTTCAGTTCCTGTTCAGGAGGACTTCGTGTTCAAGTTTTTTCAATTGGATTCTTCAAGAGTTGAGACGAGTTTGTGTTACAGTGAGCTGCTGCATTCCTCTCCCCTCCATTTTACAGGGCTGGATTGAGACATAAATTCTGCCGGCGCTCCCTCCCGCTTCGTGCGGCTGTAGGGCAGCTTTGTACCCCTCCCGCTTCGGCGGTGTTAGGGTCAGTCAGCTCCTCCCGCGGTTGCAGGATAAGCCAGATCCCCCCGCATCGGCGGGCTGGTGTCCCTCCCCCGCTCCGCGGGGATGAGCTGGACGGATTCCCCTCCCCACTTGTGTGGGGATGAGCTGGGTTAATTCCCCTCCCCCGTTTCGGCGGTGGTGAGCTGGGCAGAGTGTCCCTTTGTGGGTGTAATTCTCTGAGTCCTGCGGATGGAGCTTTGATATCGACATACTGAGGAGTTTCCGGCAGCACATGACCACATATAGGGAGGCAAAAGCTTTGCTCTCTATCTCCACCTGCTGGTAGATGGACACAACCCACCAGTCTATGGATTGATCAGCTATGATTAATGGAAAGAAAATTATCAGGTATGATACATAATTTTACCTTCTTCTGCTGGTCACACCTCTCTCTATACAGCCTAGCAATCTTCTAGCTACAGAATACAGAATTATTACAGTCTAATTTTCGGCCTCTCCCCAGAATACATGATCGACCTAAGAAACCTACCATTACGAAATGCTACCAAGAGCGCGAGATCTTACCTCACTCTCCACTTTCCCAGATGCCAAGGACTGAAATAGAAAACCACATACACAACCTGCTTCAAGTACATCTGCACCAAAATCTGGAACATCCTACCTAAAGATCTAAAATACATGAACAAGTACTTACAGTTCAGAAAACAACTGAAAGCCCACTTTTTTAGATCATTCTTTCCCATCAAACCCAAGTAGTTCTAGCAGACAGTCGATCAGCATTCCACAACCATGATCTCAGCCTAATCAGAACTTTTTCCATCATTCCACAAAACCCAATACCATCTGTTTCCCATAAATCTTGTAACTTCACACTGCTCTTTACCATGTAACCTGTTTTTCCTAATATAACCTGTAAGCCACATTGAACCTTACCATATAACCTGTTTTCCCCAAGTAACCTGTAAGCCACATTGAACTACTCCATGTGGGAAATGTGAGGTACAAATGCAGTAAATAAAAAATAAAATAATAAAAATCTGGATCTCAGAGCTTGTTGGATCAAAGATGGCATTCTTCCTCTCTTGTGCTGCTTCTTTCTGACTCTCCAATTCCATTAGTTACTTCTTTCCACTATCTAGGGGTCATTATTGACTCTTTTCTAACTTTTGAACGCCAGGTGGTGCAACGCCTTTGGCTTTATGCCAATTTTGCTCAATTCATTGTTTTCTTGAGAACCAAGCCCAACTCTCTCTACTCTATGCATCTGTTGCTACTAGGTTTGACTATTGAAACTCTGTCTATACTGGAATTACATCTGCTCTAATCAAGCATCTTTAGTTGGTTCAGAACACCGCTATCCACCTTCTTTGTCATGTCTCAAGATTTGATCATGAACCATAACTGGCTCCCTATCCAGCTTATTTTCGAAAGAGAAAGACGCCCATATTTCGACCCAAATCAGGAGATGGGCGTCCGTTTCCCGTGGGCGCCCAAATCGGTATAATCGAAACCCGATTTTTGGCATCCTCAACTGCAGTCCATCACGGAGACGAACAAAGATCACTGGGGCGTGTTGGAGGCGTGGCAAAGGCGGGACTGGGGCGTGGTTATCGGCTGAGGAGAGGTGGGCGTCTTTAGCTGATAATCGAAACAAGAAGGGCGTTCTTGACGAGAATTTTGTCTGCTTTATTTGGATCCTTTTTTTCAGGTTCAAGTCCCAAAAAAGTGCCCCAACTGACCAGATGACCACCAGAGGGAATCGGGGATGACTTCCCCTGATTCTCCCAGTGGTCACTAACCCCCTCCCACCAACAAAAACCCACTTTACAAACTTTTTTTCCCAGCCTGTATGCCAGCCTCAAATGCCGTACCCACCTCCATGACAGCAGAATGTGTCCTATCCTCTGACAGCCTTTCCCTGGTTCTGATGTGGGTCTCGGGTGAGTGTGACACCTTTTCTGTTAAGGGCACTGCAGAGTCACATCAGCAATGCATTGTGGAGGTTGTAGGGTATTGGGCTCCGTGATTCCACTAGCTTGTGTTAAATGCTCACGATGTTGGTAGTTGGTAGGCTCTACTCCCATGGTGCTTTTCCCTCTGCTTACTGGGTCAGTGTGCCCTGTTTTGTTTCCGGTAGTCCATGAGGTAGTGGCCATTTGTGTAAGACACTTTTAGATCCCTTTCAGGTGTTAGCCACGTTACAGCATTTAGTTCTTACCTTGAATGTTGCTGAAAGAGGGCATTGTACACCATTCTGCCAGCTCGGACCTACTGCTAATCTCAGTACCAGCGAGACTCGTTGCCAGTGAGGCACAACCTCTGATCTGCAGTTAACTGTGAGCAAAGGTGCTTATTCAAATAAAGGACGTTTTAAGCGAGATTAGTCTTCAGGTGTCAACTGCTGTGCCAAGGTTATACACCAGCAACAAGTCCTGCCCCTGGAGCACTTTTAGTGGGTACTGCAGTGCACTTCAGGCAGGCAGACCCAGGCCCATCCCCCCCCCCCACCCGTAACACTTGTGGTGGTAAATGGGAGGCCTCTAAAACCCACTGCACCCACATGTAGTTGCCCCCTTCACCCCTAAGATCTATGGTAGTGTTGTACATTTGTCCCTCCCACGACCAAATGGCTTGGATTTGGACGTTTCTGAGCTGGGCATTTTTAGTTTCCATTATCACAAAAAAAAAAAACCCCGCCCATCTCAGAAGGGACCAGATCCATGGCATTTGGTCCATCCAAACCGTATTTTCGAAACGAAAGATGAATGCCCATCTTTTTCGATAATATGGTCTGTCCCGCCTCTTCACATACACGCTTTCGGACATAGACGCCCATGGAGATGGGCGTTCGCGTTCAATTATGTCCCTCTTTGTCTTATTGTATTATGCTTATTTTCCTAAATCTTGTTCATAATCCCATTTTTACTAGTTGCCCTCCCTATTTTGCCTCACTTGTCTCTAATTCTTTCTTGCATCTCCTTCGTTCCTTGAGTGGCTTTCGCATGTTTCTTCCTTCCATTGGTGCCAGCTCTGTGGGTGCTGAGCACCCCCAATATTGAGTAACCAGCAACATTGTGTTCAGGAAGGGAAAATTTGTGTTGTGTTTAAAACACCTAATCATTTTGAAAAGTTGGCACCTATGCTCCCCTCAATCTTAACTGCTCATCTCGAGGCCACTGGAAACTGCAGTTTTCTTCCGTAGTTCTCTGCTTTGGAACTCTTTTCCTATTCCTTTTCCGACTGAATCTTATGTGAGGTTTAAAACTGCTTTGAAAACCTGCTTTTCCTCAGGCATATGGTGGCACCAAATGAGCCTGAAGACAGTGATACCAGATCCTGCTTACTTTGGCTAATGTTTTACTTTCCTATTTCCTCTCTCCTATCATTCACTGAAGTTCTTTTCTGATTCTGATTTGGTATACACACCTTGGTCTTCTATGAAAGACGGGCAGTCTATTAAATTCTAATAAATATATATCATACAATCAAACTTAACTCAGAAATCAAACCGCTCTTCCAGGCAATACCTGTAATCAAAGACTTCAAAATATAAGAAGACTCAGTGGCCAGCTCAGTTTCAGTCAGCTAAGACCTCACCTGGATCTTGACAACAACCTCAAGATCATATTCCATTAGGTGGGTGTTTGACAATGCTTCTCAGTCAGTGGAAGTGCATAACTTCCTACTAGTGGATGCTCAGCATCATCAAGCACAGCTATTGATTAAATTTCCTTTCCATTCCTTCACTCAGGAAGATAGCTTCTTCCACTCCAGTAAATCAGATGGGCTTACTGCAAGAGGAGGCCAATTATCTTTTACAGGCTGAGGTGAAAGAAGAAATTCTGCAGGCCAATTACTACTACTACTACTTATCATTTCTGTAGCGCTACTAGATGTACGCAGTGCTGTACACTTGAACATGAAAAGACAGTCCCTGCTCGACAGAGCTTACAATCTAATTAGGACCGACAGGACAAACAAGAGAGAACGAAATATTAAAATGAGGATGATAAAATAAGGGTTCTGAACAAGTGAATAAGGGTTAGGAGTTAAAAGCAGCATCAAAATACGGAAGATGAAGAGCGGAGAAGGCTGGAAGACTGGCGGTTGGAATTTGGGAGTGTTGCTGCGGACTTTTTTGCCTGGCACCAATTATAGCACTATACCCGGTCGATTCCGCCCACTTCCCTGGCTCCGGGGGTGTGGGAGAAATTGCTAGCTTTGTTTGCACTGGATGCACAATTTGCAGTCCCCCTAAAGTATTATCGCTTGTGCCTGAGGGAGCAGTTGGGGGAGGTGGACTATGACAAGTTGGCGACTCAGTGGAATAATGAGCTGCCCCTGGGCCTTCGGGGACAGCAATTGAAAACCTATATATTGAATATTCCCAGGGTAACAGAGAATGCGTTGTTGAGAGAAACCTTGTATAAGTTTGCAATGAGAATGTATATTTCCCTGCATAGGGCGATGAGGGCAGCTATACGAGAGGATGATGTCTGTGCCAAGTGTGCCCATTCGCCGGCGGGTCTTGGACATATGTTTTGGAAGTGCCCAAGGGTCCTGGATTTTTGAACACGGGTGTCTAGGCATGTGTCGGATCTTTGGGGAGTGCGTTGGACGCCACACGTATCCCTCTTATTTGACCAGTTTAAGCTATCGGCACCGGGGATAGTGGGGCTTAAGCCTTTTTTGAAGCGGGCGGTTCTCATGGGTAAGAAAGTGATTCTTCACCAATGAATAGTGGCTGAATCCCCAACCTATCAGCAATGGAGGTCTCGGATAATCTCATTGTGCGCATTGGAACGCAGGGGGGTGGGTGATCTGGCCTTGCCCAAAGGAGATGCCTATTGTCGGAGGTGATCACCTTTTTGGGACTCATTAACCCCCATAGCACGCAGCAGAATTCTGAATACTTGAGAGGCATACCATGGAAGCCCGGGGGTGGGGACGGGGAAGGGGGGTGGGGGGAGCGGGAGGCTGGGGGGGGGGGGTTAGGACATGGTTGGTTGTAAGCGGGAAGTTAGGCAGCAGAGTCAGTATTAAGAAGTGGTTGTTTGCCTGTCTGTAGTTTATCCTATGTTATGTTTGAATACTGGGCTAAGGGAAGCTGGGTAGGAAATGTGGAAATTATTTCTGTAGTATCTGTAGTTTGATATCCTGGCACTCACTGGATCATGATGTTGGTGAGGCCGTGTTGTAGCCCTTCTTTAATGGACGGTATCTGGGCTGCCAGTTGAGTTGCACCTAATCCATTTTATGGGAGACTGGAAGTGCCTGGACATCTTGCAGACATGTCATTAGCAAAGGGATTATGGCCCAACTGGAACAACATGTTTATTTGTGCGGTGGGATGGTTTTGAAAGTGTTACAGAGGGCCCACTGGGGGTCATAAGAACAAAGACGCCCAGTGGGCATCTTGATTTTGGCCATGCCGCTGCAGAAGCTTGTGTACACCAGAGAGGCTGAGAGTTGTGAAGTTGGGAGAATTGATTCCGGGAAGTTATTAGTATTAAGGTCAGGTGGGGGTGGGGGAAACAAAAAATGTTATGATGGTTCTGTGTATGTTGACCTTGCCATCTAGTATTGGAGTATGTTTATGGTACCATGTAGTGTTTCTGTTGTTGTTTATATTAACCATCAATAAAAACGATTGAAATAAAAAGCAGCATCAAAAGGTGGGCTTTTAGCTTAGATTTGAAGACGTCCAGAGATGGAGCTTGACGTACCGGCTCAGGAAGTCTATTCCAGGCATAGAGTGCAGCAAGATAAAAGGAACGGAGTCTGGAGTTAGCGGTGGAGGAGAAGGGTGCAGAAAAGAAAGATTTACCCAGTGAACAGAGTTCCCGGGGAGGAATGTAGGGAGAGATGAGAGTGGAGAGGTACTGAGGAGCTGCAGAGTGAATGCACTTATAAGTCAATAATAGGAGTTTGAACTGTATGCGGAAACGGATAGGAAGCCAGTGAAGTGACTTGAGGAGAAGGCTAATATGAGCAATTACAATCAAGGATTCTATTCTAAATATTTCCTCATTCCCAAGAAATTGGGAGGTATGAGGCCAATATTAGATCTCTGGCACCTAATCAAAGGAAAAGTTCAGGATGAATTCACTATCAACTATCTCCCCACTAATTCAAAAGAACAGCTGGTTTGTATCACTAGATAAAACCACAGGAGGTATCTGCATTTTACATTCCTTGAGAAACTCTACCAATACAAAGTTCTTCCATTTGGTCTATCTTCAGCTCCAAGAGCGTGTTCACAAAATATGTAGCAGCAATTCAGGCCCACCTTCACAAACAAGGAATTATATCTTCCCATACCTAGATGGCTGACTGATCTCAGTCTCTTCACCACAAGAGACAACCAGTGCATCAAATATAACTGTACATCTCCTTACCAGACTAGGGTTCCTTACTAACTACCAGAAGTCAGTTCTCAAACCAACTCAATCATTGGAATTCACTGGAGCAAGTGATTCATACAAAAATTGCAACAGCAATGTTGCCCAATCACAAAGCAGGGAGTACAGTCCAATTAGTTCACAACAAATTAGACAAGACCAAAGTAACAGCACAACAAATGATGGTCATATGGCCACAACAGTACAAATAGTATAATTAACTCAGCTAAACATGCAAGAAATACAATGGTATTTGAAACTTTGTTGGAATCAATATTCACAGCCAATGACTGCGCCAACAGAGCTGTCGCAGAAGGTCAGGACAGCCATTTCATGGTGGTCTCAACCCAGCAATATCCTTGGAAGAAAGTACATCCCATCCTCCATGTCCAAGGTAAAATTATGTATCATACCTGATAATTTTCTTTCCATTAATCATAGCTGATCAATCCATAGACTGGTGGGTTGTGTCCATCTACCAGCAGGTGGAGATAGAGAGCAATCCTTTTGCCTCCCTATATGTGGTCATGTGCTGCCGGAAACTCCTCAGTATGTCGATATCCAAGCTCCATCAGCAGGACTCAGCACTTGGAGAATTACACCCACAAAGGGACACTCTGCCCAGCTCACCACCGCCGAAACGGGGGAGGGGAATTAACCCAGCTCATCCCCACACAAGTGGGGGAGGGGAATCCGTCCAGCTCATCCCCGCGGAGCGGGGGAGGGACACCACACCCGCCGATGCGGGGGGATCTGGCTTATCCTGCAACCGCAACCGCGGGAGGAGCTGACTGACCCTAACACCGCTGAAGCGGGAGGGGTACAAAGCTGCCCTACAGCCGCACGAAGCGGGAGGGAGCGCCGGCAGAAGTTAAGTCTCAATCCAGCCCCGTAAAACGGAGGGGAGAGGAATGCAGCAGCTCACTGTAACACAAACTCGTCTCAACTCTTGAAGAATTCATTGAAAAAACTTGAACACGAAGTCCTCCTGAACAGGAACTGAAGACTAAACTTGAACCTGAAATGCAAACAGAATATAAACAGTACAGATATCTGGGAGGGGCTATGGATTGATCAGCTATGATTAATGGAAAGAAAATTATCAGGTATGATACATAATTTTACCTTCCATATCATCATGCTGATCAATCCATAGACTGGTGGGATGTACCGAAGCAGTACTCACCCAGGGCGGGACATAGAAATCCCTGACCGCAACACTGAAGCTCCAAACCGGGCCTCCGCCCGAGCAGCCACAGTCAAGCGGTAATGCCTGGAGAAGGTATGGGCCGATGCCCAAGTTGCTGCCTTGCAAATCTCTTCCAAGGAGACGGACCCGGCCTCTGCCATCGAGGCCGCCTGAGCTCTAGTGGAGTGAGCCTTCAGCTGGATAGGCGGCACCTTCCCCGCGGCCACATAAGCCGCTGCAATGGCTTCCTTGACCCATCTTGCCACTGTAGGCTTAGCAGCCTGCAGACCCTTACGAGGACCTGCAAACAGGACAAACAGATGATCCGATTTCCGGAAATCATTGGTCACTTCCAAGTATCTGATGATGACACGTCTCACATCCAGATATTTGAGAGCAGAGTATTCCTCTGGGTAGTCCTCCTACGAAAGGAAGGGAGACAGAGCTGCTGATTCACATGGAAGCGAGAAACAATCTTGGGCAGGAAGGAAGGCACTGTGCGAATAGTCACTCCTGCCTCAGTGAACTGCAGAAAAGGCTCTCTACATGAGAGCGCCTGGAGCTCGGAAACTCTTCTGGCTGAAGTGATAGCCACCAAAAAGACTGCTTTCAACGTCAGGTCTTTCAGAGATGCCCTCGACAAGGTTCAAAAGGCGGCTTCTGCAAGGCTCTTAGCACCAGGTTGAGATTCCACGCAGGCACCACTGAGTGCAGAGGAGGGCGCAGGTGATTAACTCCCTTGAGAAAGCGCACCACATCTGGCTGCAAAGCCAGGGAAGCACCCTTCAGGCGGCCCCTGAAGCAAGCCAGAGCCGCTACCTGGACTTTAAGGGAACTGAGCGACAGGCCTTTCTCCAGACCTTCTTGCAGGAACGCCAACACTGAAGAAATTGGAGCAGTGAAGGGAGAAAGTGAGCCTGCTTCACACCATGCTGCAAAGATACGCCAAACCCTGGCGTAAGCAGTAGAAGTAGAGCGCTTCCTCGCTCTTGGCATAGTGGCGATGACCTTGTCTGAGAAGCCCTTCTTTCTCAGACGCTGCCGCTCAATAGCCAGGCCGTAAGACCAAAGGGGGAGGGATCCTCCATCACCACGGGACCCTGATGTAACAGGCCCTGCTCCACTGGCAGCCGCAGAGGATCGTCGACTGAGAGCCTGATCAAGTCCGCATACCAGGGACGTCTGGGCCAGTCCGGACCCACCAGGATTATCCGGCCCGGATGCTTTGCCACCCGGTCTAGAACCCTGCCCAACATGGGCCAGGGCGGGAACACATAGAGAAGCTCTTGTGTCGGCCACTGTTGGAGAAGAGCATCTACTCCCAGGGATCGAGGGTCCCGTCCTCTGCTGAAAAAGCGCGGCACTTGGCAATTGGCCGATGACGCCATCAGATCTAGGCTCGGCTGGCCCCAGCGCTTCGTGATGTCCAAGAACGCCTGAGCAGATAGCTGCCACTCTCCGGGCTCCAAGGTATGGCGACTGAGAAAGTCCGCCTGACATTCATGACTCCGGCAATGTGGGCCGCTGACAGCTGTTCCAGGTTCGCTTCCGCCCACTGGCATAGATTCATGGCCTCCTTGGCTAGAGGGGCGCTCTTGGTACCTCCCTGGCGGTTGACATAGGCCACAGCCGTGGCATTGTCCGACAGGACCCGTACTGGCTTCAACGCCAGTACCGGGATGAACTCCAAAAGCGCCAACCGAATGGCTCTGAGTTCCAGGAGGTTGATAGACCACTTTGCCTCTGCAGGAGACCAGAGCCCCTGCGCTGTCCTTCCCAAGCAGTGGGCTCCCCAGCCCGACAAAGAGGCGTCCGTCGTGACGACAATCCACTCCGGGGTCACCAGAGGCATTCCTGCAGACAACTTGTCTGTCTGCATCCACCAGCTCAGCGCCTTGCGCACTGCTGGGTCCAAGGGAAGGCGCACAGCATAATCCTACAACATCGGAGTCCAGCGCTGCAGCAGAGAGTGTTGTAGTGGTCTCGTATGAGCCCTGGCCCAGGGCACTACTTCCATCGTGGCCGTCATAGAGCCCAACAGCTGCACATAGTCCCAAGCCCGAAGAGGAGAGGCTACTAGGAACTGGTCCACCTGAGCCTGAAGCTTGACAATCTGATTGTCTGGCAGGAACACTCTGCCCACCTGGGTGTCGAATCGAACTCCCAGATACTCCAGGGACTGAGTCGGGCGCAGCTGGCTCTTCTCCCAGTTGATGATCCACCCCAGGGAGCTCAAAAGAGCAATCACCCGGTCCACAGCTTTGCCGCACTCTGCATAAGAGGGGGCTCGGATCAACCAGTCGTCCAGATAAGGATTGACTTGTACTCCTTCCTTTCGCAGGAAGGCCGCGATGACCACCATTACTTTGGAGAAGGTCCGCGGAGCAGTAGCCAACCCGAAAGGGAGGGCTCTGAACTGGAAGTGTTGGCCCAGGACTGCAAAACGCAGAAAGCGTTGATGAGGAGGCCAGATGGGAATATGCAGGTACGCTTCCTTGATGTCCAAGGAAGCCAAGAACTCTCCTGCCTTCACTGCCGCTATAACAGAGCGGAAAGTCTCCATGCGAAAGTGCCGCACTTTCAAGGCCCGATTGACCCCTTTGAGGTCGAGGATAGGCCGGACAGAACCTCCTTTCTTTGGTACCACAAAGTAAATGGAGTAATGTCCCTTGCCAATCTGATTTTCTGGCACCGGAACGACCGCACCCAGGCGGATCAGGTTGTCCAAGGTCTGCTGCACTGCCACAGCTTTGACCGGAGACTTGCAGGGAGAGAGTACAAACCCGTCTCTTAAGGGTCGGCAGAACTCTAGCTTGTAGCCGTCTCTGATGACTTCCAGCACCCAAGCGTCTGAAGTTACTTTGGTCCACTCGCCCAGAAACGAGGACAGGCGTCCTCCAATCTGCACTGGGCCATGGACCAGGACCCCGTCATTGGGTACGAGACCCTGGGGGAGGACCGGAGGGCGTACCTCCGGGACGGCGGTCTCTGCGAAAGGAATGCTGCTTGGGGGAGAAGTTCCTTTTGAAGGAAGAGGGGGCAGAGGAGCCCGACTTGCCCGGGCGGTACCGACGGGCTTCTTGAAACCGTCCTCTGGAGATACCGGGGCGAGTACTGGCCCGAGCCCTGACCTCTGGTAACCTCTTGCCCTTAGACGTGCCGAGATCGGTCACGATTTTGTCCAGCTCGACCCCAAAGAGCAGCTTGCCTTTAAAAGGCAACTTAGCCAGGCAGGACTTAGAGGCGTGGTCCGCAGACCAATGTTTCAGCCAAAGCCAGCGCCGCGCAGAGACTGTCTGAGCCATACCTTTAGCCGAGGCTCTCAAGACATCATACAATAAGTCTGCCAAATAAGCCAAGCCCGATTCCAGGGCCGGCCAATCAGCCCTCAAGGAAGGATCCGAGGGGGAAGCCCGCTGCACAATCGTCAGGCACGCCCTGGCCACATAGGAGCCGCAAACTGAGGCCTGCAAACTTAAGGCAGCCGCCTCGAAGGACGACCTTAAAGCCGCTTCCAATCTGTCTTGGGCGTCCTTTAGGGCCGTGCCACCTTCCACCGGCAACGCTGTTTTCTTAGTCACCGCAGTGATTAAAGAATCCACGGTAGGCCAAATAAAGGCCTCACGTTCACTTTCAGGCAAAGGATAGAGGCGGGACATAGCCCTAGCCACTTTGAGGCTCGCTTCCGGGACATCCCATTGAGCCGAAATTAAGGTGTGCATGGCATCATGCACGTGGAAGGTTCTAGGCGGGCGCTTCGTCCCCAGCATAATGGCAGAGCCAACAGGGGCTGAGGGAGAGACGTCCTCTGGCGAGGAAATCTTCAAAATGCTCATGGCCTGCAGTAACAGGTTGGGCAAATCCTCTGAGCGAAAGATCCGCGCTGCAGAGGGGTCATCCGCTCCATCCGAGCGGGAATCCGTCTCCTCCAAGGAATCCCCAAAGGACCGTTGGGAGAACTCAGATACGCTGCCCTCATCTACATAGCGTTTTGCATAAGGAAGGCCTGATGCAGCAGCAAAATAAACTCGGGGGAGAAACCCCCCAGACTGTGTATTTTCAGCAGGCCTGGCCACAGCCCTAGACCGCACCCTCAACCGGCGCTCGCAAGAGCGGGGGAGCAACATGCTGCGCATTCCAAGATGGCGTCCGGCGCGGACACTCCGCGAAGGAGCTGCGCGGAAGAACGGCGCTTAAACTTTAGCCGCTTTTTTGCCGTCGCCCAAATCAAGGGCGGCCATGGCATGAACGTCTCCCAGCTCAAGGGCGGGTCCCAAGAAGAAGCCGTCCGAGCAGAGTGGCCGGCCAAGATGGCGGAGGCGAGCAGCGGGGGGGGGGGATGGGCGTTTATGGCGGGAAAACCGCCGCGCCGGAGGAAGGCCCGGGACACTGACCGGCCTCCAACTGACCACCCAACAAGGGCGAATCAGACTAAAACCCCCGCATCCCCGCTAGAAGCGCACATGCGGTCCGGGGAGCGATTCTTCGCGCCCTCGCCCTCCGACGCCATAGGCCACGTGGAGATCAATCGGGGAACCCCCTGCCCGCTATAAAAAGGTAAAATTACCTGCTTCTCGGTCCGAGCTGTAACGACCTGGTGTCCCAGTGAGTAGCTGCAATAAACGTTTAAATAAACGTCGAAATAAACGCCCTTAAGGACGTCCAAAATTTTTTTTTTTTTTTTTTAACGGAGCCAGCGGGAGGGGGGAGAAAAGGAGGGACCTGGCGCCACCAGGTTTGCACTTGCTCAAGAAGAGCCCTCAACCCCAGGCACTCAACAAAACCTAAAAATTAGGCTTGGAGGCCTAGCCAGAGCTGCTGCTGTGTGTGACCACCACCTGCTGAGATAGAGAACATACTGAGGTGTTTCCGGCAGCACATGACCACATATAGGGAGGCAAAAGGATTGCTCTCTATCTCCACCTGCTGGTAGATGGACACAACCCACCAGTCTATGGATTGATCAGCATGATGATATGGAAGCACAATTCTCATGACAGACTAATCCAAGTCAGGTTGAGGAGCTCATCTAGATCAACAGAAAACACAAGGGCATCAGTTGAAGAAGGGAGTGACATGCCACATATATTTACTGGAACTCAGAGCAATCCATTACGCTGTTCGAATGCTCAAGCGCAAGTGGATATATATAACAGTTCAAATTCAAACAAACAATCAAGTTGCAATGTTTTATAACAATAAACAGAGGGGCATGAGATCCCTAAAATTCTGTTGAGAAGCTATATAGATTGGAGACTAGTGGTTCAGTTAAACACAGTTCTTATAGCAACTTGTTTACCAGGGCATCTGCACGAATGGTTGCTAAAGAATACAGCTACTTGGAACATTTCTCAGAAATGGGGAACACCAGCAATAGTCTTGTTTGCAATATACCACAAGAGGTTCACCTGTTTTGCTCCAAATCCCATCTCTTTACAGAATAGCTCTGGATGCATTCATGATATCATGGAAACCAGGTCTCATGTTTTTCCCTCAATCCTGCTCATTTCCAAAACCATACAAAAGTGAAAAGCAATGGAGCAAAGATAATACTAATTGTACCCAATTAGCTGAAACAAATTTAGCACCCATATCTAAACAAGTTATCCCAACAACCTTCAAGTTTGCTCCTGAAACAAACAGATCTCCTAACACAGGGCCACAGAACTGTAGTGTATCCAGATCTGCAGTCACTCGCTCTAACAGTCTGGCTATTGAAAGCAGAGGTATTGATGATTATTAGCTCTCAGATGGAGTGTTATGAGTTCTCCTGGCAGCTATTTGAACACCAGTGTGCCCCTCATGCACATGACCCATACGAGTGTGCAATACCTATAGTTCTGGAGAACCTCCTCCATCTATCAGACTCAGGCCTGTCTACATTCTGAGTCCAAATGCATCTAGCAGCTTTGTTGGTGTACCATGACTTTATTAATGATGAGCCCCTACCAAGCACATCGCATGATTCTTGAAAGGTCTCATTAACTTGTAGCTATCAGTACATCACCAGCGCCTCAATTTGCTTCATCTGAACCACTGAGCATTGTCTCTTTGAAGTTCTCTACTTGGAAGACACTATTCTTGCTAACAATCACTTCTACTCACAGAGTGAGATCCAAGTTCTTTTGTATTATCCTCCATACACGCAGATATTGAATGATGTTTTATTCCATACACATCCAATGTTCTTACTCAAGGTGGTATCTTGATGATGACATAAATCAACCAATAGTCCCTCCTGGTTTTCTGCCCACCTCCACATGTCAATGAACATGACTCTCATTTGCACACCCTGGATTGTAAAAGAATATTACAATGTTACTTAGATAGGTAGATCAACTTCTGCCTTCTCAGGTCTTCTCAGTTTTTTCTATCATATGGCTAGAAATGTCACTAAAAGAGTCTTATCCACGTGGATTTCGGACTTCATAGCCTTCTGCTAAGTAGAGACTGGTTGTCAACCAGGAATCAAGATTACAGCGTACTGTGTGAATTCGATATAGTGAGCCTCAATTCAGGATATATGTAGACATATTTGCAAAACATTCTGTCTGGACCAGCTTTCCAAATCAAACACAGTTTTTGGATAGGCAGTGTGAACTCTTAAAACTCAACTCGGGTGGGGATGTTGTGGCCAAGATGGTACATGAGTAGGATGCTTGCAAGGCAACTCTTACATTTTTTTTTTATAGGTATCTTTTTCCTTTTTGCCTTACTCCATGCCAAAAAGTGTAAGGAGAAACTGAGGGTTTCCTCCTCCCCTATGCAGGCAAGGGAGCAAGAGATTAAGAATCCTCTGTCAGTGATGGAGGGATGGCCCTCAGCGTGAAGTTCCAGCAGTAGTTTCTACCCTGGAAGCTGGTATTTGAATAACAACAGAGGATCCAGTGGTGTTGATTACTCAGTCAGAATGTATTAGGTCTGTTTGAATCCCAAATGTATAAGAGCAAGAAAATTCACAGACTCACAAATGACAGACGCACAGCAATTATAAAAGTAATACAGACATTCATTAGTAGATAAAATATACATCACCAAGCCTGGCTTCATTCTAGGCCAACTTCAGCTGGGGAATCCTTTTCAGCAATTTCCTAGAAGATTTTGCTTGGGAACAAACCTCATGCGTGTCCGTGGATGACTCCACTGAATAGGGGTCTCTCAGGTATTTTTATAGTCCATATCTGAACAGCACATGACTAAAGAGTATATGGTTAAACAGCACATGACTCACAGTCAGGGCCCTTGACTCCTCATGTGATGCATCTTCTTTGTAACTTTCCAGTCCCTATCCTGTTTTTTTCAGTCTCCAAATGTCATTAACCACAGTAGAAGCTGCCTTCTGTTTTTCTCTGTCTTTTGTAAAGGTGCTGACCTCCAGAGTCTCTGCAAGAGCTGGGCTAAGCTATATCTGCTTTTAGATAGAGGTCACCTACAGGTCAAATTCCACACTGATCCTACCTTTAGACTCCTCACATAGAAGCAATATTAGGCACTTATGTAGAGGATCTGGGGAGAATTTCTGAGTTATTATTTCCACCTGTAAGACCACTGGAGATAACTTTGGAATCTGGACTGCAGCTGAGTAACTCCATAAAGTCTATGCAGCTTTGGTGGTCTTATTACTGGAGCTAAGGAGGTGGAGAATAAAGTGTTGCAAGACAATCAAATGTGAACTCATAAAATTGAAAATCTTGAAAATGGGGTTAAATCACTGAACTTGAGACTCTTGAATTTGCCTTTGATAAACTTTAGCCCTTCTTGTGAAGTTTTCTTTAAATTCTTAAGAGGTTTTTCATTATTCAGACTCTGGTTTACCTCCTCTTCAAAATTTTTTTTTTTTTTTTTACCAACTACTTCTAGACAAATGATTCCTGGAGGAAAGCTCTTTGGACCAGGTGACTTGGATTTGGATGTGTCTACTATTTTGGAGACTTCTGAGGCAGAGATATCTTATGGAGCTACACTTCTGGTTTCTTTTGTCATTTTACAAGATAAGGAAACATTATTGTGACTTTGTTATAAACAGTCTAAATTATATAAATGGGAGAGAGAATACAGTTATTTCCTATCGATTTTCATTGGACTCAAGATAGAAACTTTTTGCTTCTATCTATGTGACAGAAAGTTCTAACTCTGGAAGTAAGATTTAAATTGAGATTTCTATGCAAATGTACTGGAGTTTGAATAATATATCTTTAATCCATTTCAGTTGTGTGCCTTTTTGAATGGAAGAGTGACTTTTGGTTAATCCAGATACGTAAGGACGGAAGAATAAGTGCAGTGGATCCTGCTCTTTCTTTTGTACCACTGCTTTTATGCAGCTTCTCATGATAGTGTGGTTATGTCCCCCCAAGTTTGTGGACTATTGATACCTAAGAATGTTTTTGTTTCTTTTCCTATTATTATGTTTCCTTATCTTTGGATCTTTTTCTGTACAAAGTTTATTATTTTTGTATATTTTGAAATCCTATAATTAAAAAAAAATACTGTTCAACTCTCCATCGCCACCACAGGGCACAGGGTTGCAAGACTAATTCTATGTCATCGTAGTCTGATTAAAGATATTCTATGCACCCTCAGCCTGGAAGCCTCACTTGTGTGACTCAAAGATCCATGTTATCCATGGAGAAAGCAGAGTTGCATACCTGTAATTGATGTTCTCCATGGACAGCAGAATATTTCAGCCACACAAACCATCTTTCCCATCCCAGATTTGAAGTGTATCATGAACTGAAAGAATAGGTTACAGTTGATGGGGTACAGTAGGCAGGAATACCCACACATGTGCAAAAATCTTTCCAGAGGGTTCTGTGCTATTGAAATCCACTCCGGTTGGCTTTATCAATGTGTGACATCAATCATCCATGTGTCTGAAAGATCTCGCTGTCCACAGAGTACAGCCATTACAAGGATGTTAACTCTGCTTTCCTGCCAAGGTCTGAGGGGGGAGAACATTATCTAGGGATATAATCATTGGCCTTTATAGTGAATATAGCCTATTATAGTGCCATCATCCTGATTTCATGCATTTAATATCACCCAACTAGGTCCCAAACTAAACTTAGGAGTTAGAAACTACTACAGCTGAATTTTATATATATATATATGTATTTTTTTACATTTATTTAAAGAAGACAGACTGAGCTGTCAGAGGGCTGTAATTCATAAAACATAGAATGTATAAACATATTTCATTTAAATACCAAAGATTCACAGTTTTCTTTCCATTGGACACATCTTTACATTAGAAACAAAAACTAACAATCCTACGATAATATCAATACTAGTAGCCTTTGCTGTTTAATTGTAATCTCAGTAAGCAAAAACATTCTTAGCTTAAGTGCTAGCACCATGAGTAGCGGGTAGGGAGATTTAACCTAGACCTTCCCAAAACTGTATCAGGCAGGTTTTCAGGACATCCACAGTGAATGTATCCAAGAGATAAATTTACATGTATTAGAGAAATTTAGGGAACTTTATTGCATGCACACTCATCATGGATATCCTAAAAACTTGACTGTGGGGTCATAAGTTCAGACTTGAGAAGCTCATGGTTCAGTAGTCAGCTGACCCTGTTACCCATCCCATCAGCTGTGTACTCAACTCATACTTTTCATCCATCTCACTATCTCTACAATAATTTGTGCATCCCAGCCTACTACGTATTGGTTAATCCCTACCAGCAACCCATGCAATCAATTGTAACAATCGTACGTTCCACTAACATTACCACTCAACTGTCCAGTTATTCAGCAACTTTCCAGGAGAGCCCAACTGCAGTCCAAAGGGTCACAAAACAAGTCATATCTATAAATATTCATTAACCATTTACTTATAATAGAAACAGTAGAATATCTTGAAAATCTGACTAGTTGGTAACTCTTCGGGATTGCAGTTTGATACTCCTATTCCATTACCAAATCAACTAATTGATCAACTGTTCAACCACTAACAGTCACTGCAGCAACCTGGTCACCTAATGGTACTAGTCAAATCAAAACTGACTGCCAACTATCAAATCAAAATCACAGATTCAACTAGCCAATTAGCTTCCTTTTTCAAATGACAGGAAGCTGTAGAACTAGAGGTCCTGATACGAGGCTACAAGGAGGTATAACCAAAAGCAACCTCAGGAAACATTTCTTCACAGAAAGTGGCAGAAGCTTGGAATGTCCTCCCAAAGGAGGTGGTGGAGGCAAAAACAGTTCTGGAATTCAAAAAGGAGTGGGATAAACACACTAAATCTCTAAAGGGCAAGTGGATGGGAGCCAAGAATGGAGAACCTCAACTCAACAGCCACAAAGGAGAACAGGAAGAACCACCACGACATATCCAAAACACAACAGCAGACGTGGAAGATGACAACTTCCAAACAGGGAGTATAAATCAAAACAGTCTTTACTGAACCAAGCACCAGAACAGGGATCGTGTTTCGGCAGATGTGCCTGCCTGCTTCAGGGGTCACAATACACTGTGGAGTGTCTGTGGTGCAGGTAAAAGATGGTGACAGCTGTATCAATAAGTCAAGGTAGACAAAAGCACATCCAACGCACTGGTAGAATAAGATCAAAACACTGCCACCACCGTGGCTTGGTTCAATAAAAACTGTTTTGATTTATACTCCCTGTTTGGAAGTCACTGTGTCATCCTTAACTTCTGCTGCTGTGTTTTTGAACCTCAACTCAAAACAGCTGTGAAATGACTGTTGTGCTTATCCTAAGAAACCATGGGGAATGTAACCATGCAGGCACTGTCCTGGCAACCCTCCTGGGGAGACTGGATGAACTATATCAGTCTTTATCTGCATCATCCACTATGTTACTACGTTAATATTGCTGCAGAGGGGATGAATAGCAGTACATAACCACAGGCACAAACTCCATGCACTGAGACCCAAGCTCAGTGCTAATTGCTGCATTCTCAAACAGATTTACCTGTCCCAACATATATACATGCGCTCTTTCCATATAGTGGCACATTCTGTCCCTGAAAATAAAGGCACACATTTAAACCCATAGCTGCATACACATTCGCTCTTTCCATATAGTGGCACGTGCTGTTCCTGAAAATAAAGGCACACATTTCAACCCATAGCTGTCAACTTACAGTTTCAGTAGGGATCTTTTAGTCCAGTCCTGGATTTTCAGTGCCGCTATCCTGATGCATGAGACCTGCAGCACTGATTTCAATGGGTAGAATCGGGAATTACAAATTCCACAATGCTTTGGGAACATAAGTTCAAATCCAGGACTGGCCTATAATACCCCTAGTGGAACTGGGTAACAATGGTTAAGCCACAAGGCAGATGTTATGATCTGCATGCAACCAGTAAACATGGTGGGGAACTAATATGCTGTCCAAGTGGCAGATTGTGCTAAACAGGTGCAGATGGCAACTAAAACAGCCACGAAAGAGTAAAGAGTATAAATGCATTCACTGGGCCCCCTGGGTATGATTAGCACAGCTGTACCAGCCTCAGATGAGGGCTGTAAGCAGTGGTGGGAGAAGGCATTTCCAGAACAGAACAAAACAAGTCTCAGGCACATATCAGGGCTGGGGCTGAATCTTCGAGGTCAGCAGCCTCCCTGGCTTAACCAGTTAGGTAGTGAAGGATTTTCATCACCAGTGCAAATCTGGCTTCTCAGTTTGACAGAAGATGCCCACCATGAGGCACAGTGCCATTTCTCCCAATACAGAGTTCGAGGGAGAGTGGGGGATTGCCCAAGGACAGATTCTTCTGCTAGATGCATGCTTTGCTCAGTAGCTGCTCTCATGGCCCGTGAGAATGTACAGGTTGCTGTGAGCCTCCGGATTCTCCGTTGGCCTGCTCTCCAAGATGATATCTCTGCATGAGTACAAAAGGTCAAAGACTGGCATTAGGTTTGGACCCAGTATGAAGAATGCACATTGATTTTATCAAGATTCTTCTGTACTCTCCTCACCAACAAATCTTCAGCTATAGAAGACCGGTGAACATGCCAGTTCAGCCATCCAAGCATCCAAGATACATATGCAAATGTTCCTCCCCATCAGGGATAGGCTGAGCCAATTCTGGTTTTAAACACCTCTCCCTCCATCACTGAATTTCTGATTCTTCTTATTCTCCCTTCTTAGAGAAACTGGAACTACACGTTTATGCACAGAAGTAAAACCAGAATGGACTCTGTCATCACCTGGAGTTTCTTAGCAACTCTTATAACCAGAACTTTCTGCCAAAATGATTTAGCTTTGTGAAACATTACATTGATGGCTAAACCCTAGGGGTGATAATTCAGCTGGCATGCAGGACTGCAGTGTTACCGATGTGGAGGACACTCAGCTCTCGCTTCCTCCAGTCTCCCATCTGTCCCCACAGAGATATAAAAAGGAAGACAGCAGACTAGAGAATGACATGGGGACAAACTTTGTCCCCGTGGGTTCGTCTCCACTCCATCCCCACCCTGTCCCTGTCTCCATCCCCACCCTGTCCCCGCAGGTTCTGTCCCCGTCCCCGTGGGCTCTGTCCTCATCTGCAGAAGCCTTGAACACTTATGATTTTATATTTAAATCTTTTTATTAAAGTATAAAAAGGAACAATATGCTGTGCAGCTGTTGTGCATACAAATAGAGAACAATAACAATGAGCAGCTATAATAAACCCTACTACCACCACCACCCTCCACCCTTCCAACCCCAACAATAGGTGATTTCTACTACATCAAGGAATCCTAATTCATACTGTTAAAATACATAGAGGCATATTTTCAAAGCACTTAGCCTTCCAAAGTTCCATAGGTTTCTATGGAACTTTGGAAGGCTAAGTGCTTTGAAAATATGCCTCATAGTAACATAGTAGATGATGGCAGAAAAAGACCTGCACGGTCCATCCAGTCTGCCCAACAAGACAACTCATATGTGCTACTTTTTGTGTATACCCTACTTTGATTTGTACCTGTGCCCTTCAGGGCACAGACCGTATAAGTCTGCCCAGCACTATCCCTGCCTCCCAACCATCAGTCCCGCCTCCCACCACCGGCTCTGGCACAGACCGTATAAGTCTGCCCAGCAGTATCCCTGCCTCCCACCACCGGCTCTGGCACAGACCGTATAAGTCTGCCCAGCACTATCCCCGCCTCCCAACCACCAGCGCTGCCTCCCGATCTCGACTAAGCTCCTGAGGATCCATTCCTTCTGCACAGGATTCCTTTATGCTTATCCCACGCATGTTTGAATTCAGTTACCGTTTTCATTTCCACCATCTCCCGCGGGAGGGCATTCCAAGCATCCACTACTCTCTCTGTGAAAAAATACTTCCTGACATTTTTCTTGAGTCTGCCCCCCTTCAATCTCATTTCATGTCCTCTCGTTCTACTGCCTTCACATCTCCTGAAAAGGTTTGTTTGCGGATTAATACCTTTCAAATATTTGGACGTCTGTATCATATCACCCGTTTCTCCTTTCCTCCAGAGTATACATGTTTAGTTCAGCAAGTCTCTCCTCATACGTCTTGTAACGCAAATCCCATACCATTCTCGTAGCTTTTCTTTGCACCGCTTCAATTCTTTTTTACATCCTTAGCAAGATACGGCCTCCAAAACTGAACACAATACTCCAGGTGGGGCCTCACCAATGACTTATTTATTATTATTATTAATTTATTGCATTTGTACCCCACATTATCCCACCTATTTGCAGGCTCAATGTGGCTTACAGAGTGTTGTTATGACATAGTCATGACACAATCTTAGATACAATCAGTAATAATCAGAAGATGTATGAGGGAGTAGAGAAGTAGGTGTTAGATAGGGTGGTTAAGAGGTGTATTTTAATACTTGAGTGGGATGGGTAGTGAATTGAGTTGTTAAGGGTTCTTTTTGTAGGCTTTTTTGAAGAGATGTGTCTTCAAAGATGTCCAGGGGTATAAAATACAACCCGTTCTATATGCCCTAGAGGGGAAAAATATGCCCTGTGAAGCACTGTTATGGTTTTTTAATTTGTGGATAAATATAATAACAATCTCAGGATTCAATCTAGCTCTCCTGTCTTCCACAGTCTTTCCTGGAACAGAAGTTGTCTTCTTAGAAGATGTGCTGGTAGCAGGATGTACAGGATCCCCCAAGCAAATTTTGCTAGCTGTGGCCAGTTTGCTTGTTTTCCCAAAAAATCAAAATATCTTTGTAGGCATCACTTAAACATAAACAACAGTCCAGTTCATTAACAGGCTTCAAAGTAGAAAATGACACGGGGACAAAGTTTGTCCCTGTGGGCTCTGTCCCCATCCCCGCGGGATCTGTCCCCATTCCCACCTCATCCCCGTGGGATCTGTCCCTGCCCTGTCCCCGCGAGCTCTGTCCCCATCCCCATCCCTGCAGTTACTGCGGTTCCCCGTCCCCATGTCATTCTCTAGAGCAGACCCAGCATAACCTGTAACCAGGCAAGTGAAAGGGGGAATGATAGGTGATGTGGAGAGCTGCAAAAGGGGCCCTAATGCTGGCAGTGGGATGCAAGAAGAGAATATGTCAAGGAGGGGAGATTGCTGATGAGGTGGTAATAATTTTGGGGGAGAGTAGTTACAAGGGGGGGGGGATCTTCAGAGGAGGCATGAGGAAGGAATGGATATTAAGCAAACATAACAAGTGAGGGGGTGAACACTATGGAGAAAGCTGAAGAGGGGGATGAAAACTAAGCAGGGATATTGAGTCACAATGATGGTGTACATGCTGGGGGAGTGAAGAGGAAGAGTAAATGCTGAGAAGATGAATGCTGGAGGCCAGGGTTAGGAGAGGAAGATGAGAAGGATGGGGAGAGGGCAAGTTAAAAGAATGCATGCATATGGTAGGTTTTCCCCCTAAGAAATTACTCAGGGCAGGGTAAAGTGTGGGTCTGATCCATTGCTGTCACCCACTCGCCATGTTTGACCTTCAGCCCTCCATTTAATCTTTCTCTGTGACTAAGTGCAGCCTCTGAAGCATGGTTCTCACAGCCATGTGATTCCTCCAGTGTAATGTTACTTGCACTGGCCACAGCTTTTATGACATAACGACTTCAACCGCTACATGCATAGAGGTAGCTCTCTCACCTGTTGGATCCTAGAACCCGGAACACCCTGGATTCATCTGTGATTTCCTGTGTTACCTGCACAAAAAAAAAAAAAAAAAGTGAAAAGTGAGGAGAGGCAGGGTCTAGCATTCCAACTTCTAATCGATTTCTTTATTAGATCTCTAACCTACCTCAGTACAAAAGTTCTAGGCAGGGCCGCCGAGAGACTAGGCCGGGCCCAGGGCAAGGCCACCCTGCCACCTGCCCCCCCCCCCCCCGTCCGCTGCCGCCCCCCGTCACTCCCCCCGTCCGCGGTCTCACCTGCCTGCCTCCACGGCTCCGGGCCCCCTTCATTCAAAGCGGCAGTCACATATCATGTCTCTTCTGGCCTTCCCTCCCTGTGTCCCGCCCTCATCTGATGTAACTTCCGGTTTCCACGAGGGCGGGACACAGGGAGGAAAGGCCCGAAGGGAGACGATCTGTGACTGCCGCTTCGAATGCAGGGGGCCCGGAGCCGAGGAGGCAGGCAGGTGAGACCGCGGACTGCAGCGCCGGCAGCCTGACCCCGGCGCCAGGCCCCCCTTGGAGGCCCGGGGAATTTTGCCCTCCCGCCCCCCCCTCTCGGCGGCCTTGGTTCTAGGTGGCATACCCTACAACAGCTACGATAAGGAGAAATTAGATCTTACCTGCTAATTTTCTTTCCTTAAGTCTCTCCTGACCATTCCCGAGGAGTGGGTATATGGCCTCCTAGTGGCAGATGGGGAGACTGAGAATAACTAAGTGACATCACACTGTAAGGTGCTTTGCAGCCCTGAGCCAGCCAGTATTTCTACTGACAAGAGGGTAAAGGGTAAAAGGTCATGGACTTGATATACTGCCTTTCAAAGAGGTTTACATATTCTATGCAGAGAATGGTAGCAACAACAGACTCCTCAACAGTCCCTGGGAAAAAGGAAACAACCAGAAAGGCAATCCAAACATGCTGCTTAGAAACAATTGAAATCACAGAGGTTTCCAGAGTCCAGGAAGTATCCGTTTCCCTGAACCTATAAACAAGAGCTCGAACAAGCCAATAAAGACACACACTCTACTGTTTAGATGGGTTCAGGAATGTTCTGGAGAGACTCAAGGAAAGAAAATGTTCAGGTAAGATCTGTATCTTCTTCCTTATCTCTCCAGACCATTCCTGCTGAGTAGGAAGTAACAAAGCAGTACTCAATGAGGGCACGATGACAATTCCTGAGACAGTACCTTAACCTCAAAGGCAGCATCATGTCTTGTCTGGACATCCAACCTGCAAAGCTTTACAAAGGAATGCAGGGGCGATCAAGCTGCTGCCATGCAAATGTCTTTAGCACGAATTAAGGCATGCTTTGCTCAAGGCAAAGCCTGAGCTCTGGCACAATATGCCACTGAGAACGTAAGCTGAAGCTATCGGCTCTTTAAGCCGTCGAGCTATAGTCACCCTCAAGGCCACCTCATCTTTCCTGTGACCCATGAACAACACAAAAAGCCTATCTAACCTCTGAAATCCAATGTCCTCTGCACATCCAAACAATACAGGGAACCCTGCATATCCTCCCTAGAAAAAACTGGCAGGGTGATGGATTGATTGATATAAAAGGAGAAACCACTTTTGGCATAAAGGACACTGCCAGTGCAATACCACTTTCTCCCTGGAAAACAAAAGGAATGGCTTTCAGCAAGAGAGAGCCTGTAACTCTGAAATAAGCCTAGCCAATCTAATGGCCACCAAAAAGACAACCTTCAGGGAAGTATCTTTGCGTCACCTTCCACAGGGGCTTGAATGACCAGAGCCAACAAAAACAGATTCAGATCCCAAGGTGGGACAATCCTCCTGAATGGTCATCTGAACTGCTTAATGCTCTTAACCCAGATGCTGAAGGAGCTGTACCAACTGATTGGTGGCTCTTCTACTCTCCTTGAAGGACATTGCCTGAATCAGCCAATTGTCCAGATAATGGTGAACCAACAGTCCTTCCTTCTGCAGATGCACTGCCACTACCACCATCCCCTTGGAGAATGTTCTTGGCCCCATGGAACTGCCTTGAACTGGTAATGGTCCCCCCAGGACCTCAACTCACAAGTACCTTTGATAATCTGGATGAATGGGGGATATGAAGATAGGCCTACGACAGATCCAACAAGGTGAGAAACTCCCCTCGCTGAACTGCCACTATGACGGACTTCAGAGTTTCCATATGGAAGGACGACACTCTCAACAACCTGTCAACTCTCTTCATATCTAAAACTAGACAAAAGGAGCCTTCCTTCTTGGAATCACAAAGTAGATGGAATACCTGCCAAAATCTCTCTCTTCGTGACCACCGCCTCCAGTGCTAGGAGTCTGTCCAAGGTCTGACGACCAGCTGAAGCCTTCAGAGAAGATTTGCATGGCGATTCCAGGAAAGTATTGTGAAGAGGTCAACAAAATTCCAGCAAGTAGCTGAACTGCAGAACCTCCAGGACCCACTGATCTGAAGTGATGAGGGCTCATCTCCAGTGAAACAGCAGTAATCATTCCCTAATGGGAATAACCAGAGAATGGGCCCAAACACCCGCACTGGGAAGATCAGGAGGCACCAAACACCCTCTGACCACTTTCTCGACCACCCCATTGACGGCCTTGAAAGGGCTAACAAGACTGGCCTCTATTCCAGCACCTGAAAACTTCTGCTCAATGTGCTGCTGCAGCTAGGAAAGCAAATAGAATGTTGGGTATCATTAGGAAAGGGATGGAAAACAAAAATAAGGATATTATTCTACCATTGAATCGTTCCATGGTGCGACTGCACCTCGAGTATTGTGTTCCATTCTGGATGCTGCACTTCAAAAAAGACATAGTGGAATGGGAAAAGGTGCAGAGAAGGGCGACAAAGATGATACAGGGGATGGAACGATTTCCCTATCAGGATAGGCTGAAGAGGCTGGGGCTCTTCAGCTTGGAGAAAAGGCGGCTGAGGGGAGATATGATAGAGGTCTATAAGATAATGAGTGGAATGGAACGGGTCGATGTGAAGCGTTTGTTTACGCTTTCCAAAAATACTAGGACAAGGGGGCATGTGATAAAGCTGTAGTGGTAAATTTAAAACGAATCGGAGGAAATTTTTCTTCACTCAACGCGTAGTTAAACTCTGGAATTCGCTACCGGAAAAGGTGTTTAAGGCGGTTAACTCAGCGGACTTCAAAAAAGGGTTGGACAGCTTCCTGGAGGAAAAAGCCATAGAATGTTATTGAATGGACGAGGGAATAATGCAGTATTTCTAGGATGGGCGGGACAAATTGCTTGTTCTTTTGGCTGCTGTCGGTGACAGGGTGCTGGGCTCGATGGACCCTTGGTCTGTCCCAGCATGGCGATGCTTATGTGCTTATGTACCTGCCTTGCTGGGCCACACCTATTCTGCCAGGATGATACCGTCTTGCATCTCAAAAACATCCCCTAGTCAATAAATGAGAACGCAAGCAAGACCTAACCTCAGGTAGCCTAGAGTCTTTGGATTCCCCAAATTCCTGACCAGCTTTTCAAATATCCACCAAACAACTTATCCTGAAAGGGAAACTGACTAAGGTGCACTTTAGAAGCCACATCCGTCGACCATTCCTAAGCCATACAAAATGTCTCTCTGCAACAGCCAAGGCCAGATACTTAGCTGAAACTCACACTAAATCATATAGGTTATCTTCCAAAAAGGTGGTGCCCAATTTCAGATTTATTGCATCTTCTGACACCTGAGCTGAGCTCCCTGCCAGAGCGTCCGATAACCACTTCAGCCAATGAAAATGGCTTGAGTCACTTAGGGGCTCATTTTCAAAGCACTTAGCCTCCCAAAGTTCCATAGAAACCTATGGAACTTAGCCTCCCAAAGTGCTTTGAAAATATGGTTAATAGTCACCAATGATGGCCACCTGTAAGGCCAGAGCTAAAACCCTGAAGGACCTCTTCAGAAGACCCTCCATGCAGCGCAGCACTATCTTCCACTGAAATAACAGTCTTTTTGGTAACAGCTGTAACCAGCATACCAACCTTAGTCAACCAAAATGTCTCCTGCTCCTCCAAGGAAAGCTGGTATTGCCAAGCCATAGCCCTGCTAATTTCACTCAGCCTCAACCAACTCCTTAAGATCTTCACTGAAAGGAATGTCCTAGCTGTTTTTCTGATCCCCTTGAAGCTCTGGACCCCATGCAGTGGAGTAGACGTTGAAAAGCGGAGCTCTGCACTCACCTCTCAAGAATCGGACCTGTAGCAGCGAAAACAACAAAGTTTTTTTGTTAAACCAGTTAAACTCCGTTACTAATAGATTTACCATACCAGACTACTGTGGGGCAGCACAAAAGAACGGCAATGACGACAAAAAGTACTCGGAAAGATCGGGAGAAGCCGTATGGAATGGAAAGTAAAATGGCGGATCAGAACACTTTGAAGGAAGGAACGGTGTGCTCGGCTTGGGTGGCTGAGATCACGGTGGAAGTCACAGCGGCAGTTGAAAATGCCCTGGATAAAAAGCTACAGCTGATATATGATCAGGCAGAAGAGGCCCATGAACGTTTAGACAGCATGAGCTTGGAACTAGACTCGGCCCTGCAGCACACATTGCAAGTGGAAGATCGTACGACAACATTGGAGGCGGCACGGGTGACATTGGAGCTGAAAGTGGCAGATCTCGAATCTAAACTTGATGACTTGGAAAACCAAAGCAGAAGGAAATAACTTAAGGCTAGTGGGCCTACCAGAGTCACTGGCAAATAAAGACCTTTCGAACTTTCTGGAAAAATGGCTTCCTCAGGCCCTTCAGCTTACTGAGCAGATGCAACATTTCTGTATGGAATGAGTGCACCGGGTGGGGATGACCAGACCAAACTCCATGCATCCTAGAGTAGTAATATTCAAGAGCCTGAACTTTCGGCACAAACAACAGATTTTAGCAGGCATTCGGAAAGGTAAACAACTTACTTACCAGGATCATATTGTTCTTTGCTTCCACGATTACTCTCAGTTGGTACAACAGCAAAGGAGGGCCTTTACGCCGGTGTGCAAGGAACTTCACACTAAAAAGATACGCTTTGCTATATCTTGCTAAACTGTGTGTTAACCATGATGGGCAACAACACCTATTTGAAAGGGCAGCAGATGCCTAGGAGTTTCTGAAAATGCTAAATAGCATGGTCAGCTGAGGATCACAAGGAGGACAGAGGATTATACGTCCTTGCTAAAGACTGATAACGATGGTCCTTGAACAGAGACTAACCTTTAGTTGCAACACTTCAGCAGTTGATTCTGGATGTATCGGAAGCATGTGGATGGATCCCAGGACTACATCGTGGATATAGGGTATGATACATACCTGTAGCAGGTGTTCTCCGAGGACAGCAGGCTGATTGTTCTCACGACTGGGTGACGTCCGCGGCAGCCCCCACCAACCGGAAAAAAGCTTCGCGGGACGGTCGGGACGCAGGGCACGCCCACCGCGCATGCGCGGCCGTCTTCCCGCCCTGTGCGCGACCGCTCCCGCCAGTTGAATAACTAGCAAAAGATGAAACACACAACTCCAAAGGGGAGGAGGGAGGGTAGGTGAGAACAATCAGCCTGCTGTCCTCGGAGAACACCTGCTACAGGTATGTATCATACCCTTTCTCCGAGGACAAGCAGGCTGCTTGTTCTCACGACTGGGGTATCCCTAGCTCTCAGGCTCACTCAAAACAAGAACCCAGGTCAATTGAACCTCGCAACGGCGAGGGAACAACAGAAATTGACCTACGAAGAACAACTAACTGAGAGTGCAGCCTGACCAGAATAAATTCGGGTCCTGGAGGGTGGAGTTGGATTTACACCCCAAACAGATTCTGCAGCACCGACTGCCCGAACCGACTGTCGCGTCGGGTATCCTGCTGGAGGCAGTAATGAGATGTGAATGTGTGGACAGATGACCACGTCGCAGCCTTGCAGATCTCTTCAATAGTGGCTGACTTCAAGTGGGCCACCGACGCTGCCACGGCTCTGACACTATGAGCCGTGACATGACCCTCAAGAGTCAGCCCAGCCTGGGCGTAAGTGAAGGAAATGCAATCTGCTAGCCAATTGGAGATGGTGCGTTTCCCGACAGCGACCCCTAGCCTGTTAGGGTCGAAAGAAACAAACAATTGGGCGGACTGTCTGTGGGGCTGTGTCCGCTCCAAGTAGAAGGCCAATGCTCTCTTGCAGTCCAATGTGTGCAACTGACGTTCAGCAGGGCGGGTATGCGGCCTTGGGAAGAATGTTGGCAAGACAATTGACTGGTTAAGATGGAACTCCGACACCACCTTCGGCAGGAACTTTGGGTGGGTGCGGAGCACTACTCTGTTGTGATGAAATTTGGTATACGGAGCATGAGCTACCAGGGCTTGAAGCTCACTGACCCTACGAGCTGAAGTAACTGCCACCAAGAAAATGACCTTCCAGGTCAAGTACTTCAGATGGCAGGAATTCAGTGGCTCAAAAGGAGGTTTCATCAGCTGGGTGAGGACGACGTTGAGATCCCATGACACTGTAGGAGGCTTGATAGGGGGCTTTGACAAAAGCAAGCCTCGCATGAATCGAACGACTAAAGGCTCTCCAGAGATGGCTTTACCTTCCACACGATAATGGTAAGCACTAATCGCACTAAGGTGATTCCTTACTGAGTTGGTCTTGAGGCCAGACTCTGATAAGTGCAGAAGGTATTCAAGCAGGTTCTGTGCAGGGCAAGAACGAGGTTCTAGGGCCTTGCTCTCACACCAAACGACAAACCTCCTCCACTTGAAAAAGTAACTCTTTTTAGTGGAATCCTTCCTAGAGGCAAGCAAGACCCGGGAGACACCCTCAGACAGACCCAACGTAGCGAAGTCTACGCCCTCAACATCCAGGCCGTGAGAGCCAGGGATTGAAGGTTGGGGTGCAGCAACGCTCCGTCGTTCTGCGAAATGAGAGTCGGAAAACACTCCAATCTCCACGGTTCTTCTGAGGACAACTCCAGAAGAAGAGGGAACCAGATCTGACGGGGCCAAAAGGGCGCTATCCGAATCATGGTGCCGCGGTCTTGCTTGAGCTTCAGTAAGGTCTTCCCCACCAAAGGTATGGGAGGATAAGCATACAGGAGGCCGGTCCCCCAATGAAGGAGAAAGGCGTCCGACGCTAGCCTGCCGTGTGCCTGAAGTCTGGAACAGAACAGAGGCAGCTTGTGGTTGGTCTGAGAGGCGAAAAGGTCCACCGAGGGGGTGCCCCACGCTCGGAAGATCTTGCGTACCACTCTGGCATGGAGAGACCACTCGTGCGGTTGCAAGACTCTGCTCAGTCTGTCGGCCAGACTGTTGTTTACGCCTGCCAGGTACGTGGCTTGGAGGAGCATGCCGAACTGACACGCCCAACGCCACATCCCAACGGCCTCCTGACACAGGGGGCGAGATCCGGTGCCCCCCTGCTTGTTGACGTAATACATTGCAACCTGATTGTCTGTCCGAATTTGGATAATTTGGCAGGACAGCCGATCTCTGAAAGCCTTCAGTGCGTTCCAGATCGCTCGGAGCTCCAGGAGGTTGATCTGCAGATCCTTTTCCTGGAGGGACCACAGACCCTGGGTGTGAAGCCCGTCGACATGGGCTCCCCACCCCAGGCGAGATGCATCCGTCGTCAGCACTTTCGTGGGCTGCGGAATTTGGAATGGACGTCCCAGGGTCAAATTGGTCCGGATGGTCCACCAGAGCAGTGAAGTGCGGCAACTGGTGGAGAGGCGGATGACATCTTCTAGATTCCCGGTGGCTTGAAACCACTGGGAAGCTAGGGTCCATTGAGCAGATCTCATGTGAAGACGAGCCATGGGAGTCACATGAACTGTGGAGGCCATATGACCCAGAAGTCTCAACATCTGCCGAGCTGTGATCTGCTGAGACGCTCTGGTCTGCGAAGCCAGGGCCAAGAGATTGGTAGCCCTCGCTTCAGGGAAGGTAGGCCTGAGCCGTCTGGGTATTCAGCAGCGCTCCTATGAATTCCAGAGACTGAGTAGGCTGGAGATGGGACTGGGTAATTGATCACAAACCCCAGCAGCTCCAGAAGTTGAATAGTGCACTGCATGGACCGGAGGGCTCCTGCCTCCGAGGTGCTCTTGACCAGCCAATCGTCGAGATATGGGAACACGTGCACTCCCAGCTTGCGTAGATACGCCGCCACCACCACGAGGCACTTTGTAAACACTCGTGGGGCAGAGGCGAGCCCAAAGGGCAGCACACAATACTGAAAGTGCTGTGCGCCCAGGCGGAATCTGAGATACTGTCTGTGAGCTGGCAGTATCGGGATGTGAGTGTATGCGTCCTTTAAATCCAGGGAACATAGCCAATCGTTTTTCTGAATCATTGGCAGAAGGGTGCCCAAGGAAAGCATCCTGAACTTTTCTTTGACCAGGAATTTGTTCAGGCCTCTCAGGTCTAGGATGGGACGCATCCCCCCTGTTTTCTTTTCCACAAGGAAGTACCTGGAATAGAATCCCTGCCCTTCCTGCCCGGGTGGTACGGGCTCGACCGCATTGGCGCTGAGAAGGGCGGAGAGTTCCTCTGCAAGTACCTGCTTGTGGCGGGAGCTGAAAGACTGAGCTCCCGGAGGGCAATTTGGAGGCAGGGAGGCCAAATTCAGGGCGTATCCGCACCGCACTATTTGGAGAACCCACTGGTCGGAGGTTATGAGAGGCCACCTTTGGTGAAAAAATTTTAACCTCCCTCCGACCGGCAGATCGTCCGGTACGGACACTTGTAGGGCGGCTATGTTCCCATGGATCCAGTCAAAAGCCCGTCCCCGGCTTTTGCTGTGGAGGCGCAGGGGGCTGCTTAGGCGCACGCTGTTGACGAGAACGAGCGCGCTGGGGCTGTCCCTGTGCCTGACGAGGCCTTCGGGCCGGCTGGTTGTACCTACGCTTCGCAAAAGCATAGGGTGCAGCCTGCCGGGCCCGGGAAAAACGTCCACCTGTGGAGGTGGATGCTGAAGGCGCCCGGTGGGAGAGCTTGTCGAGAGCGGTTTCCCGCTGATGCAGTTGGTCCACCATCTGCTCGACCTTCTCACCAAAAATGTTATCCCCCCGGCAAGGGACGTCGGCCAGTCTCTGCTGGGTGCGGTTGTCCAGGTCAGAGGCGCGCAGCCATGAGAGCCTGCGCATCACTATACCTTGGGCCGCAGCACGAGATGCCACGTCACAGGTGTCATAAATACCCCTGGACAGGAACTTTCTGCACGCCTTCAGCTGCCTGACCACCTCCTGATAAGGCCTGGACTGCTCCGGCGGGAGCTTCTCGACCAGGTCCGCCAGTTGTTGCACATAGGTCCGCATGTGAATGCTCATATAGAGCAGGTATGATTGGATGCGGGTCACGAGCATGGAGGATTGGTAGGCCTTCCTCCCAAACGAGTCCAGAGTGCGAGACTCCCGCCCCGGGGGCGCCGAGGCGGTATCCCTCGAACTCCGTGCCCTCTTGAGAGCAGAATCCACGACCGCTGAGTCATGGGGCAATTGGGGCCGCATGAGCTCTGGGTCAGAGTGGATCCTGTACTGGGACTCTGCTTTCTTGGGAATGGTGGGGTTAGTTAATGGTCGCACCCAGTTCCGAAGCAGCGTCTCCTTTAGGACATTGTGCAGCGGCACCGTGGAGGACTCTCTAGGTGGTGATGGATAGTCGAGGACCTCGAGCATCTCGGCCCTCGGCTCTTCCACAGAGACCACGGGGAAGGGAATGCTGATAGACATATCCCGCACAAAGGAGGCAAAAGAGAGACTCTCAGGAGGTGAGAGCTTCCTCTCCGGTGAAGGCGTGGGGTCCGAGGGAAGGCCCGTAGACTCCTCTGAGGAGAAATATCTAGGGTCCTCCTCTTCCCCCCACGAGTCCTCATCCTCGGTATCGGACATTAGCTCATGTAGCTGAGTCCTGAACCGGGCCCGGCTCGACGTCGAGGCACCGAGGTCTCGGTGTCGTCGAGCGGTGGACTCCCGCGCCGGCGGGGACGGAGCTCCCTCCATCGACGTCGACGGGGACTCCACCTGCGTGGCGGTCGAGACCGGCGCCGCAAGCGGCGGCGGTGTCGACGGCCCCGGCGCCAGGCTAGAGCTCACCGGCGCCACAGTCATCGGCGCCGAGGGCGCAAGCACCCCCGGCGCCGGCACAGCCTGGCGCATCAGTCCTTCCAGGATCCCCGGAAGGATGGCTCTGAGGCACTCGTCTAGGCCCGCTGCCGGGAAAGGCGGTGGGGCCGGTAAGGGTGTCGGTGCCGGAAGCTGCTGGGGGCCAGGAGACGGCACCGAGGTGCCGGAACCCCGACGCGTCGGTACCTCCACAACCGACGGAGACCTCTCCTCTCGACGATGACGCTTCGGCGTCGCCTCCTCTCCGACATCCGGATGCACCGAGGGCGACCGGTGACGGCGCTTCTTATCTTTCTTCCGATGCCCGTCACCGGTGCCGGAAGGCATGGAGGAGGAGGAGGTCGATCCCCCTCGGTCTCGAGGTACCGGGTCAGACAGGGTTCGGTCCCGTGGCCCACGAGCTGAGGGAGTGACCGGGGCCGATTGCCCACGCGGCCTCTCACCCCCACTCTCACCGGCGGACCGGCGGGCCGACGGGACCTGTTCTCCTGGGGTCGCTGCCATCGGTGCCGATGTCTCGGGCATCGATACCGGTACCGAAGGACCGGCCGTCGATACCGATGCCGTCGAGGTCGGCGTCGAGGGGCCGGCGCAAGTTCCAAAAAGACGGTCCCGCAGAACTTGCCTCGCAACCTGAGTCCGTTTCCGGAGACCTAGACACAAAGAACACGACTTGAGATTGTGCTCCGGCCCGAGGCACTGGAGAAACCCATCTAAATTCGGTTGAGCATCATAAACTAAAGACATGGTGGGTTGGTGATATATTGGAGGAGCCAGCCTTGGGGAAAAAAGCAGGAGTGGTAATACTATTTCACAAATCATTGCAAGTGGTTAAGCTACAGGTATATATAGACCCGGAGAGTAGATACATCATTGCTGAAGTACTAATCGATGGAGTTCCCTTCCTTCTGGGTACGGTATACGCCCCTAATAACTATAGTAAAGTGTACTTTGGGAATCTTATTGGTAGAATACATCCCACCCCCAACTCTGTTACGGTCATTGGAGGAGACTTTAATATAGTAGCAGATCCGGATATGGACAAAACACAAAATCCACATAGAGCTCGTATGGATTTTACCGTTACTGTGTGAATCCTTGGGGATGGTGGATGTTTGGAGGGTACTTCACCCAGAGGATCGTGATTACACCCACTTATCTAGGGCACATCAAACACAATCACGCATTGATTATCTTTTGGTGGATAGGGACAATTTTTCCAAAGTCCAAGCTGCTGACATAGACCCCACAATAATTTCAGATCACGCGGCCATTTCTATAACATTGCCATTATCTGGTACTCAGCCCACATAGAGAAAGTGGATGTTTCCATTGGAACTGTATCATGCTCAGACCTTCCTGGCCTATATTAGAGAAAAGTGGGCAGATTATAAATTTTATAATCGGGAACATAATCAGGACCCAGTGCTTTATTGGGAAACTGCTAAGGCTGTTATGCGGGGCGAGATAATTGCCTATAGCTGTGCAAAGAAGAAACACAGGGGAAAGGAGGAAGTGACGTAATCGCCAGAGATGGACGCCTGAATCCAGAGCTTCGTCGGGGCGGTGGTGAAAATAGCGATCTTCCCCAAAAATCCCAAGACTCTAACGCGAATAATTGGAGCTTGTACAGAGGGAGTAGATGGCGACGCGTAAGCGGCTGGAGAAGTTCAAAACGCAGCGGATCAGCATAACTTTGTTCCATTGTGATGTTTGCCAATAAAATAAATTATAAAGTTAAAAAAAGAAGAAGAAACACAGGGACAATGATATATTAAGATTGGAGCGGAATCTAGTAAAACTCCGTAGAGAATATGGGGCAAACCCATCTAACTCCCTGAGGGTCCAACTTCTAGCTAGTCAGACTGCTTTGAATGAATTACTGCATCAGAGGGCAGGAAAATCAGCTGCTTATTTCAAATACCAGCTCTATAAGTATGGGAATAAACCTGGCTGCCTTCTAGCCCACCTGGTGCGGCGGAAACAAGGCCTACAAAAGGTTCTCTTGCTAATCATCCCTCGGGAAGGGTAATGCACACTGATTCAGAAATCATGCAGATCTTTCGTAACTTTTATGCCCAGCTTTATGAGGCAGATACTTCTGATCAGTTAGATCCTAATACCTATCTAGACAGCTTAGATTTGCCAAAACTCTCAGAGACTCAGTCGGCAACTCTACAAAGGCCAACAGACTATGAAGAAATACAGATAGCGGTAGGGAGTAGTGCCCTTTGCAAAGCACCTGGACCAGATGGCTACAGGGCGGAGTTTTATAAACTCTTAATTACAGATATTAAACATCCCCCGGCAGCATTCTTTAATGCGTGCATAGAAAATAGTGCTCTGCCTTCGTCATTACAAATAGCAGACATTATGGTCTTTCTTAAACCAGGAAAGGACCCTAATCGCCCAGATTCTTATAGACCTATCTCATTAATAAGTTTTGAAGCAAAATTATTGGCCACGATCCTGGCGAATATGCTGGCGAGAGTTTTCCTTCTGTTACAGCAGCCCCTCAAGTGGGATTTGTCAAAGGGAGGCAAGTAGTTAAGAACATTAGGACAACACTAGCCTCTTTGGAATGGGTATGCACCCTACAGCAAGATTCCCTATTGAACAGTTTTGATGCTGAGAAAGCTTTCGATAGGGTTAATTGGGATTTCCTGTTTGGGGTGCTGGGGAAGTATTGTATAGGACTTTTTGCTAGAGCAATACACACTTTGTATTATACCCCATAGGCCAGGGTAATGGTGAATGGCCTTTTTTCCACACCCATTCCCATCAGTCGGGGAACGCGCCAGAGCTGCCCATTGTCCCCCCTATTATTTGCCTTGTCACTAGACCCCTTGATAAGGGAGGTAATGGGGAATCCAGAGATCAAAAGAGTTTCCATGGGCCCATTTCAATTTAAAATATCAGCCTTTGCCAATGATATATTGGTTCATTTGACCTCCCCGGCAGAATCACTGTCAGCTCTTCTCGAGAGCATTGCTGAATATGGGGCCTTTTCGGGATTTAAGCTGAATATGCAAAAATCGGAGGGATTGGCTACCAACCCAGGGTTAAGGCAACAGGTGGAGGGGGGCGTTTCCGTTTAGATGGGCTAGGGAAGAATTTGTGTATTTGGGTATAATCCTCCCGGTGGATCCCAGAGCAATCTATAGAAGGAATATAGATTACCTATTACCTATTACAATATACTAGACAACAACTGATGTGTTGGCATAGTTTGCCCGTGTCGCTAAGTGGGAGAATAAGCCCACTATATATAGTATGATTACCTTTCCAAAATGGCTATCAGGCTTATTTTCGAAAGAGAAGGGCACCCATCTTTAACACAAATCGGGAGATGGACGTCCTTCTCCCAGGGTCGCCCAAATCGGCATAATCGAAAGCCGATTTTGGGCGACCTCAACTGCTTTCCGTCGCGGGGACGACCAAAGTTCATGGGGGCGTGTCAGAAGCATAGCGAAGGTGGGACTGGGCGCGCTTAACACATGGGTGTCCTCAACCGATAATGGAAAAAAGAAGGGCGTCCCTGACGAACACTTGGCCGACTTTACCAAGCCACAAAAATGTGCCTTAAATGACCAGATGACCACCGGAGGGAATCGGGGATGACCTCCCCCTACTCCCCCAGTGGTCACTAAACTTCCACCCTAAAAAAAAAAAATTTAATATTTTTTTCCAGCCTCTATGCCAGTCTCAAATATCATACCCAGCTCTATGACAGCAGTATGCAGGTCCCTGGAGCGGTTTTCGTGGGTACTGCAGTGCACTTCAGGCAGGCGGACCCAGGTCCATCCCCCCTTACCTGTTAAACTTGTGGTAAATGTGAGCCCTCCAAAACCCACCACAAACCCACTGTATCCACATCTAGGTGCCTCCCTTCATCCCTAAGGGTTATGGTAGTGTACAGTTGTGGGGAGTGGGATTTGGGGGCTCAGCACACAAGGGAGCTATGCACCTGGGAGCTTTTTCTGAAGTCCACTGCAGTGCCCCCTAGGGTGCCTGGTTGATGTCCAAGAATGTCAGGGGGACCAGTGCATTACGAATACTGGCTCCTCCCACGACCAAATGGCTTGGATTTTGTCATTTCTGAGATGGGCGTCCTCGGTTTCCATTATCGCCAAAAATCAGGGACGACCATCTCTAGGGACGACCATCTCTAAGGTCGACCATCTCTAAGGTCGACCTAAATGTTGAGATTTGGGCATCCCCAACCATATTATCGAAACGAAAGATGGCCACCCATCTTGTTTTGATAATATGGGTTTCCCCACCCCTTCGCTGGGACGTCCTGCGAGGACGCCCTCAGGAAAACTTGGGTGCCCCGTTCGATTATGCCAATCCACATGACCTTAGACATTTGCCGATATGTCTTTTACAAAGGGATGTTAAACAATTGAGAGGGGTTCTGGCAGGATTCTGCTGGGGAGGCAAAAAACCTAAACTCAAGCTGGAACAGTTATATGGGAGATGGCAGTTGGGGGGCTTAGGACTTCTGAATATACGTACGTATAATTGGGCTTGCCTTTTGCGCTACTTGGTGGACTGGGTATTGGGAACGGAGGACTATATGCCTTGGGAGATGAGACATACCTGGCAGTACTTGCTCTCTAAATTAAATCAGAATCCTTACTGTACAGATCTGATACCTCTTTTTGGAAACAAGGATTTTGGCCGTGGCCTAGAGAGAGGCACTTTTCATCGGTGGGCTGAGAAAGGAGTAGTCTATGTAGCAGATCTATTGCAGGATACAGGGGAGATGAAAACGTGGGAGTCACTTTGCGGACTGGTTGGAAGGAGCCATTTAGATAGATACGCATACATTCAGGCCACTGCATACATAACCCGTCTTAGACAGTTTAGCTGCTACTGGGGTCTTTTTCGGCTTTTGGAGCAATTTTTCCGCTGTATAAGGTGGTAATAGTGGTGACTCCGCATAAAGAATATGTAGAGGTGGCTAGGAGATGGCTGACAGATCTGGGGATGGAAATTAGAGGAAGAGATATTGTGCAATACTTGCGGATGATACCCAAACTGGTGTACAGCGCCAGACATAGAGAAATTCAATATCGCATTATTACCAGGGCGTATTTCTCCCCTAGGCAGGCATATTATGCGGGCTGCATATTGGAATCCAAGTGTGGTAGATGTGGGGCGGTAGAGGGATAATTTTTTCATGCTGTATGGAGTTGCCCATTGGTGGGGCAGTTTTGGACTCATTTGCTGGGGTACTGTGGACAACTAATACACAAATCAATACAACTTGCGCCTAGGGATATATTAATGGGTCAAATAGGGAGGAGGAACAACCTTAGACGAACAGAAAGAATTCTGCTATACAAAGCTAGTGTAGTAGCAAAACAATGTATACTGCAATATTGGACCCAGAACACAGTGCCTTCATACTGGTATTGGAGAAATGCCCTACATTCGCTCATAATGATGGAGGCCCGTGATGCTTGCCGCATGGCAAAACATAAAAGTCTCTTTTGGGGGGTATGGGAACCGTGTACTCAATCGCTAACTGGACGAGCCAGAAGCTTAATTTTGAATCAGACGACTTTGTAAATTCAATACAGGACCGAACGTAGTTTAGAAGTTGATACTGGGCAGGAGGGAAGCTGAGGGAGGGTCAGTTGGAATAGGACTCAGCAGGTATAACATGGAGAGCCTAAGAACTCTGGTACCTCACTTTTGTTCGGGAAGAATGGAAGAGGTAGAGCTGATACTGTTAACTGGGATGACGACTTTTGTGTACACTTTATTAGTACTAATGAAAAACATGAAACTCATGACATTCTTCTAAGTAATCCGCATATGCTTTATTGGTGTTGTACTGGTATTTGTCATCAATAAAAATATGTTATATAAAAGGGGATCCCCTTTTCTGGCAACCAATGGCTGATGATCCGACAGATTGAGCGTCCACAAAACCTGAAAAATTAAAAATGGAAGTTCCTGCCTTTGGAATATGCACCCACAGAGGGGTCCTCCCCTGGGGGAACATCTGCACCCTCTCTCTCTCTCGAGTCACCCAACCTGGGGTCCATTCAAGTCTTCCTCCAAAGGAGCCAAGGAACCTAATCAATCCAGGTCATCCTGTTGCTATCTGGAATCCAAACGCAATCTCTTGGCCCGAGGGCCCCTCTGCTTCATGATCCCCAGAGGGTTCAGAGACCAGGAAGGGGCAAACCCTTTCTTAAAAAAAAAAAAAAGCCATTAATAAAATGCCCCTTAAACTGCAGAGTTTTCTGCCTGCACCGGTTCATCAGAGCTCCTCTGTCCAACCTCAACAACCCCCAACTGTCCTGAAGTCCTTCTGAACAGCCTTCACTGAACCACAGCTGTTTTGTTTCCCCCTGGGAAGGCACTCAAGGAACCCCTACTGGTTGTAAATGGAGAGGGGGTTGAGGCACAAGCCCTACAGAAGGCAGGGGCACAGAGAGGGGGAGAAGGTACCTGTAGAACCAGACTGTAAATCCCTGGGACACAAAAACCAAGAAAAGTAAGGCCCCTTGTACTTTTAGTATTTTTTTTTTTTTAGTCTGTTGTCAGAAGAAAGGAAATGTCTGTTTTTTGAGGGGAGGGGACCACACATGGAACACCCAATCAAAGGCCAAACTGAGAAGGACTGCACAAGCGCTCACCTACCATCTGCTGAGGAGACTAAGAAATACTGGTTGGCTCAGGGCTGCACAGCACCTTATCATGTGATGACACTTAGTAGTTCTCAGTCTCCCCATCTGCTGGTAGGAGGGCATGAACCCACTCATCAGAAACGGTCTGGAGAGATAAGGAAAATCATAAAACACAATAATATAAAAACTATCCATACCCATAAAATACGACAATTACAATATAAACCTAGCAATGAACTTGCCCAGACTACCAAAATGCAGGCTGTTGGTAGTAACTGTGCCCCTTGTATCGTCCTGATCTGCCACCTCCATATGATGTACATTCCAGCCTTGGCAGATGAGTGAATGTAGTTTTCTTCAGCACCAGCCCTGCCCCTCTCATGGGACTCAGACTCGGTCCTCTTTCTTATTTAAGGACATTAGACTACAAGTTCCAAAGTGCACTGCACCCAGCAGTGATTTGATGCCAGGTAACTGACCAGAATCTTTTTGAACTCACTTCCTTTTCCCTATTGCAGCTGAAATGGGAGGGGAACCACTGACAATATATATATTTTTTTATTTTCAGATAATTACCATTGACCGCACCCGGTTTTAAGGAAGCCAAGACTGGGCATCATCCCAAGCCAATGTGGCCTCATATCCGTGCCTCAGCCTGCAAGCTTTTTAAAGATATTCAAGGGACAAGTAGGGTCAAACTTGTGGCCACAAACTCCACCACCTCCAGTCTGGCCTTTTTTACACTGAAAGTTTAAATAAACTGGGAATCAAACCAAGAAGGGACATTGCATCACATTAAGATGCCATACTCGGTCAGCCTCAAGCCACAATCTTCATAATAATACCCAAAGATTGGAAAGAAAAGTCAGGTGCGGTTGGATTATGCTTCTTTGTCCCATTTTCAAAGCTGCGGCAAGCAGAAAATGTCTTAATCTTACCTCATTACCCTCAATGCTGCGGCCCTGCATCCCATGCTTCCAGAAGGCCAACACACTGTCCTGAAGGCACACTGTAAAGAGGAGGGGAAGACAACCCAGGTTTAGATCACCCTCAGAGGGAGAGGGATACAAGCAGTTTGGGGAGGGGAATCATACCAACAGTATCGATTTGGAAATTAAAGGTGAGCTCAGGAGTAAGGCACGGCTTTGAGACTCCTAGTAGGTCCACCATCTTCACGTATTCTACAGAAAAAATGAGAGACAGGAGAGTGTGATGCCTGATCATTTAACCGCACTGGGTGCTGGCAGAGCTGGTTGGTCAACAGCACACAGACTTACGTTCAAAAGAAACCAGGATTGTGTCCCTGTCCATCTGGATCACATGCCGGGCCGCAGCCTTGGCATCACCTACAAGAAAAGCACCAACAGCAACTGTCACACACAAACATACCTTGATCAGTTGCCTTTACATATTACATTCTATGAGTGCCGGAACAAAGTAGTCTAGTACAGTGCAAGTATTAAGGTGAGAGCTTGGAATCAAAATACCACAACCTTGTTTAGGACTGTCATGGTATTGGAAACATTGTACCCAAAAGACCTCATAACTCATACAAGCTTTACAATTAAAATTCCAGATCAGAGTCTGACCCAGTGTATTTAGGGGCTTGTAGTTCTTTTTCTACTGACACATGGGAATACAAATCGCAGCATACACAGGGGAGGAAATCAGAAAAGACAGAAATGGCGTAAAGCCAGATGAGCAAAAGCTGAGTGTGTCTGCTGGACAGCTGGGCAGGCTTAACCATTAGGCAAACTAGGGAGTTGCCCTGCACAGCAACTTTGACTCTGTATAACTCAGGACAATAATTCTATAACGTATTATTGTTGTTATCTCATCTCTTACTGTTATAATGTACTTTGCAAACAGCCCAGAATACTGCTGCCAGACTCATATTTGGAAAAACTAAATATGAAAGTGCAAAACCCCTGAGAGAGAAACTTCACTGGCTCCCACTTAAGGAACGCATTGCGTTCAAGATCTGCACAATTGTACACAAAATCATTCACGCAGACGCCCCAATCTACATGCTAACCCTTGTGGACCTACAGTGGTGGAAATAAGTATTTGATCCCTTGCTGATTTTGTAAGTTTGCCCACTGACAAAGACATGAGCAGCCCATAATTGAAGGGTAGGTTATTGGTAACAGTGAGAGATAGCACATCACAAATTAAATCCGGAAAATCACATTGTGGAAAGTATATGAATTTATTTGCATTCTGCAGAGGGAAATAAGTATTTGATCCCCCACCAACCAGTAAGAGATCTGGCCCCTACAGACCAGGTAGATGCTCCAAATCAACTCGTTACCTGCATGACAGACAGCTGTCGGCAATGGTCACCTGTATGAAAGACACCTGTCCACAGACTCAGTGAATCAGTCAGACTCTAACCTCTACAAAATGGCCAAGAGCAAGGAGCTGTCTAAGGATGTCAGGGACAAGATCATACACCTGCACAAGGCTGGAATGGGCTACAAAACCATCAGTAAGACGCTGGGCGAGAAGGAGACAACTGTTGGTGCCATAGTAAGAAAATGGAAGAAGTACAAAATGACTGTCAATCGACAAAGATCTGGGGCTCCACGCAAAATCTCACCTCGTGGGGTATCCTTGATCATGAGGAAGGTTAGAAATCAGCCTACAACTACAAGGGGGGAACTTGTCAATGATCTCAAGGCAGCTGGGACCACTGTCACCACGAAAACCATTGGTAACACATTACGACATAACGGATTGCAATCCTGCAGTGCCCGCAAGGTCCCCCTGCTCCGGAAGGCACATGTGACGGCCCGTCTGAAGTTTGCCAGTGAACACCTGGATGATGCCGAGAGTGATTGGGAGAAGGTGCTGTGGTCAGATGAGACAAAAATTGAGCTCTTTGGCATGAACTCAACTCGCCGTGTTTGGAGGAAGAGAAATGCTGCCTATGACCCAAAGAACACCGTCCCCACTGTCAAGCATGGAGGTGGAAATGTTATGTTTTGGGGGTGTTTCTCTGCTAAGGGCACAGGACTACTTCACCGCATCAATGGGAGAATGGATGGGGCCATGTACCGTACAATTCTGAGTGACAACCTCCTTCCCTCCGCCAGGGCCTTAAAAATGGGTCGTGGCTGGGTCTTCCAGCACGACAATGACCCAAAACATACAGCCAAGGCAACAAAGGAGTGGCTCAGGAAGAAGCACATTAGGGTCATGGAGTGGCCTAGCCAGTCACCAGACCTTAATCCCATTGAAAACTTATGGAGGGAGCTGAAGCTGCGAGTTGCCAAGCGACAGCCCAGAACTCTTAATGATTTAGAGATGATCTGCAAAGAGGAGTGGACCAAAATTCCTCCTGACATGTGTGCAAACCTCATCATCAACTACAGAAGACGTCTGACCGCTGTGCTTGCCAACAAGGGTTTTGCCACCAAGTATTAGGTCTTGTTTGCCAGAGGGATTAAATACTTATTTCCCTCTGCAGAATGCAAATAAATTCATATACTTTCCACAATGTGATTTTCCGGATTTAATTTGTGATGTGCTATCTCTCACTGTTACCAATAACCTACCCTTCAATTATGGGCTGCTCATGTCTTTGTCAGTGGGCAAACTTACAAAATCAGCAAGGGATCAAATACTTATTTCCACCACTGTACCTCCCAGAAATGCCACAAGATCATCCTGCAAATTTCTCAATCTGCACTTCCCCAGCTGTAAAGGACTAAAATACAAGCTGATGCATGCCACTACCTTCTCATACACGAGCACGCAGTTTTGGAATGCACTACCTACAGACCTGAAATCAATCGACGAAATAACCAACTTTCGCAAATCTCTGAAGACATACTTCTTCAACAAGGCCTACAAAGAGAACCTATAACCTCACTAATCCACTTCACCAACCCACCCAGCTATGAAAGTCCACCTTCTATACTTAACCCTATCACTTCCTTCTTTCTTCCCTTACTCAATCTCTGCACATCACTAATTGTATCTGATACCCTGTAATGACAATGTCATAACAAAACTATGTAAGCCACATTGAGCCTGCAAATAGGTGGGAAAATGTGGGATACAAATGCAATAAATAAATAAAAATATAAATGTCATAAATAAATAAACAAAAAACGCTTCCAGGGAGGGAAAAGAGCAGCTGCCATCAAAGCAAAACAACAGATCTTGACTGCTAGAAGTCCCAAAGAACCATCAGCATGTATGTTTACCCAAAGGGAGGGTTGGTTGGTAATTTTCAAATGCCTATTTACCTGGATCAGAAGTTTTCAACCCAGTCCTTGGGGCACACTCAGTCAGTCAGAGTTTTCAGGATAATCCCACTAAATTCAATGGGGCTATCCTGAGAACCCTTACTGGTTGGGTGTGCCCTGAGGACTGGGTTGAAAACCTCTGACCTGGAAAAACAGCCATTTACCTGGCTGAAAGGCTTTAGAAAGTGTGATGACGATCTGAATTTTTACAGGATTGCTCTGAATGGGTGATGTTGGGATAATCATGACTGTGGAGTTTAATCATGAAAATCTCAGAACCTTTTTCTCAGAAACATGTAATTGATAATGATCAATACAATTTGCATTTCAGAGATTCTTTTGTACCTAAACATCTACATAAACCTTTAATCCTACAATTCTAGCATGAGTCTATTCAATGAAGTCTTTTTCTCCTTCTCTGCCTCTTTCTGAGAAGAGGTCCGTAGATTTCACCAGACTCTCCAAGGGGTCCATGGCACAAAAAGGTTAAGAAAACCTGGCCTAGAGTGTCTATTACCTTCCTACCAGTCATAGGAGCCAACTTTTCAAAATGATTGGGGGTGCTGAAAATTTTTTTTTTTTTTTTTTTACAGGTGGTGCATTTCCCCCCTCCATTCATATCCAGCAATTCTCCTCTCTCCCTTCCCCTCTCATCCATGTCCAGCGAATTCTCCTCTCCCCCCCCCTGCCCTCCCATCCCTCCTTCAATGTCCAACAAGTTTCATCTCTCCCCTGCCCTCTCTTCCATGTCCAGCGATTTCTCCTCTCTCCCCTCCATGTCCAGCGATTTCTCCTCTCTCCCCCCTTCCATGTCCAGTAACTCGCCCCAAACATCACCTGCCCCTTTTCAGCCCCTCCCCCACCAAGTTCCAGTCCCAACCCTAGTCCGACCTCTTCTCCCACAACAGTCCTCCGTCCTCGCCTTCCTGCCGCCCAGAATTTAAAACCCATCTTACCTCGCTCGGTCCCGGCAGCAGTGAAAGGCGAGCAGGCTCGGCTTCAGCCTTCCCTTCTCTCTCAGCTCTGGTCCCGCCCTCGCGGAAACAAGAAATGAGTGCAGGACCAAAGCTGAGAGAGAAGGGAAGGCTGAAGCCAAGCCTGCTCGCCTTTCACTGCTGCCGGGACCCAGCGAGGTAAGATGAGTTTTAAATTCTGGGCAGCAGGAAAGCGAGGACGGAGGACTGTTGAGGGAGAAGAGGGCGGGCAGGTCGGGCTGGCTGGGGTTGGAACCGGAACTTTCGACGGCGGGTTAAAATATTGGGGTTGCTTGAGCACCCACGGAGTCAGTGCCTATGCTACCAGTCCTAGGATTACATCAATCATTCAAAAGCGCGGAACAAGGTATCTTTCAAAAATATCACCAAAACAGGGAAGACAGGGTATCCCGATAGCGAGGTTACAATAGAGACCGTAGTAGACCAGGTGTCTTTAAATAAAAAGCAGACAAAAGATTACAAATTAGCACTGCCAACTGCTGAGCAAGATGTAAACAGGAGCAACAAACATAGTTTGAAATGTTTATATGTGAATGCCAGAAGCCTAAGAAATAAGAGAAGAGTTAGAATATATTGCACTAAATGAAAAATTAGATATAATAGGCATCTCTGAGACCTGGTGGAAGGAGGACAACCAGTGGGATACTATCATACCAGGTATCACAAAACACCTAGCTACCCGCCTGGGGTTACCCGCGGCCACTTAGACGGGGTATCCCCAACACAGCACAGGTCTGCCTGCACCTGCTGCTTGTATTCTACACTAAAACCATCCTCCCACCAACTGGGTCACAACCGCCTCTGGGTGAGTCTCCCATGCTTAAATTATCCCCACTGATTTCTAGGTTACTGGGGCCACACTCCCAGTGGTCCAACAGTTCCCAGAAAGCACTTACAGACCCAACACACAAACCACCAGGATTCTTTGTCAGTCCAGACAGGCAGAACGAACAAACAAATATGTTTATTCTCAGAACTTGGAACACTGGAGAAAAGTGTGCAATAGGCAAACAGTAACAGGTAACTGAAATATGGATCAATTATAACACTAACTAAATATCTATATACTGTCTAAACAGTACCTGGGAAGGTCAGGACATATAACTGTTCACAGAGCCTCAGCAAAGAGATCTCTCTCTCTCTTTCCTTCCTGAAGCAACAGTCAGCACTACTGGGTAATTTCAAACTCCAGGCCAATCAGAGCCCAGTCAACAAGTTTTAAACGTATACTGCTGCTTGCTTCCTGCTTGTGTTAAAAAAAAAAAAAGAACACTCAGTTCCCTGTAGCAGCTTTAAGCATAAACATGCACCATCTGATGGCCAAATAGGAGAAATACATATCAGACATAATTAAAACAGGGAAATACCCAATACATTTTACAGGCTTAAAGGTGAAATTAGATCTTACCTGCTAATTTTCTTTCCTCTAGACCCTCCAGACTGGTCAAGACGCGTGGGTTATGTACTCCTACCAGCAGAGGGAGACTGAGAAAACACTGAGCTTTGAACACTGACTATATAACCTGTGCGGTACATACAGTAGCCAGTATAACACTCACAAAGCAGAGTAACAAAAAACACAACTTTAACTTAAACCAGCAACCCTGTACATGGCTTCCGCCAACTGCAAGAACATTCACTGTTTCTTTGAATTGCATTGTAGAGACTGTCAATTCGTGCTTCCACAGGTGGACTGTCTGCAACGCCACACCTGCACCAGACCCACACCAACCAAAAACTGGTAATAAGAGTCTGAAATTATGACAATCATCAGCTGCCAAGAGATGCCCACCGAAAAACTACCTCCTGGCCTACAGTATACCTGGGCGGGTCCTTGACCGGTCTGGAGGGTCTAGAGGAAAGAAAATTAGCAGGTAAGATCTAATTTCACCTTCCTCAGCGACCCTCCAGACCGGTCAAGACGCGTGGGACGTACCAAAGCAGTAAATACCTTATGGGCGGGATCTACGAAGGCCAGAGGTCAACACTGCTGCTCCAAAACTCGCCTCTTCCTTCGCATGCACATCAATCCTATAATGCTTCACAAACGAATGCAACGAAGACCAAACCGCCGCCCGACAAATATCTGACGGAGGAATCATACTATTCTCCGCCCAAGAGGCCGCAACCGCTCTGGTAGAATGAGCAGAAAACACCTTAGGAACCTCACGGCCCTTCACCAAATAGGCCGACGCAATCGCCTCCTTCAACCATCTTGCTATAGTCGCCTTGGATGCCGCTGCGCCCTTTTTAGGGCCACCATGAAGCACGAACAAACGATCCGACACTCTGAATTCCTGAGTTCTAGACAGATAACACCGCAAGATGCGTCGAACATCTAACTTCGCCAGCCGACGCTGTTCCGAATCTCCCGCCAAGTTACCTAAAACAGGCAACGAAATGACCTGATTAACATGAAACTCTGACACCACCTTTGGTAAAAAGGAAGGCACCGGCCTCAAAGACACCTTTTCCTTGGAAAAAGACAGAAAGGGCTCTCTACACGACAAAGCCTGCAATTCCGAGACTCTCCGAGCTGAGGTAATAGCTACCAGAAAGACCGCCTTCAAGGAAAGATCTTTGCAGGAAGCCGCAACCAAAGGTTCAAATGGAGGTCTGACTAAGGCATCTAAAACGAGATTCAAATCCCACGGGGGAACCAACCGCCGACGAGGCGGCCGCAACAACTTCACACCCTTCAAAAAACGAACAACCTCCGGAATAGAAGCAATGGACTTCCCCTGAACCTTCCCCGAAAACACGACAACGCTGCCACCTGAACCTTCAAGGTAGCCAAGGCCAGACCCCTGTCCAAACCATCCTGCAAAAATTCCAACACCTCTGCCACCGAGGAACGAAAAGGCATCACTGTCCGCTCTGCACACCAGTGCTCAAACAATCTCCAAACTCGAACATACGCCAATGAAGTGGAGGTTCTGCGGGACTTCAACATTGTATCAATGACTCTGGCAGAAAACCCTTTCTTCCTCAACCTGTGCCTCTCAAGAGCCAAGCCATAAGCGAGAACCGAGCCGGGTCTGGCATAACTATCGGGCCTTGACTCAAGAGTACCGTTTCCGACAACTGAAGGGGCTTCGCGACCGCCAACCGCACCAGATCTCCGTACCACGGTCGACGCGGCCAGTTTGGAGCTATCAAAATCACCCGGCCTGAGTGCCGCTCGATGCGCTGAATTACTCGACCTACCAATGGCCACGGAGGAAACACATACAGCAATCCCTGCGGCCAGGGTAACAGCAGAGCGTCGAGACCCTCCGCACGCGGATCTCTCCAACGACTGAAAAACCTTGGGACTTGGGCATTGCGCGCCGTGGCCATCAGATCCATAACTGCCATACCCCAGACCGACACAATTCGGCCGAATACCGCCTGATGCAGAGACCACTCTCCGGGATCCAGAGTATGCCGGCTCAAAAAATCTGCGTCCACGTTGTCCACCCCGGCCACATGAGCCGCCGAGAGCGCCTGAAGATGACCTTCCGCCCATTGGCATAACAGTGCCGTCTCCTCCGCGACCGCCTGACTCTTTGTGCCCCCTTGACGATTGACATAGGCCACGGCTGTGGCGTTGTCGCAAGGCACTCTGACTGCCTTGTGGAGAAGCATTGACTGAAAACTCTGAAGTGCCAACCAAATGGCCCGAGTCTCCAACCGGTTGATGGACCACCTTGCTTCCGCCTGGGACCACCGCCCCTGCGCTACCTGACCGAGACAATGCGCTCCCCATCCTAGCAGGCTTGCGTCTGTGACAAGAACCACCCACTGAGGGGACTCCAACGGCATTCCCTTCTCCAGATTGCAAGTGCTGAGCCACCAACGGAGGCTGCGGCGAACAACCGGCGACATCGGCAGACGTACCTCCAACTCCTGCGACAGGGGAGCCCACCGACTGAGGAGAGAGGACTGAAGCTGACGCATGTGTGCCCGGGCCCAAGGAACTACCTCTATGGTTGCCGCCATCATCCCCAGAACTTGCAGGTATGCCCGGGCCGTCGGTGACGACAGTGCAAGAAACTGCCGAACCAGGTCCTGCAACTTGCTGATTCTCGGGGGAGGCAAAAACACTCGACCCAACCTCGTATCGAAGAGAACGCCCAGATACTCCAGAGCCTGCGACAGTACCAACTGACTCTTGCTGCAATTCACCACCCAGCCCAGCGACTGGAGAAACTGTACCACACGCGACATCGCCCCCTCGCTCTCCGCCCGGGACTTGGCCCGAATCAACCAATCGTCTAGATACGGGTGCACCAAAATGCCCTGCCGGCGCAAAGCTGCCGCCACCACCACCATGACCTTGGAAAAGGTGCGGGGAGCTGTTGCCAGACCGAAGGGCAGGGCACAAAACTGAAAGTGCTTCCCCAAAACTGCAAAGCGAAGAAAACGCTGGTGCGCCGCTCGAATGGGAATGTGAAGATAAGCCTCTGTCAAGTCCAGAGAAGTTAGAAACTCTCCCTGCCGGACTGCAACAATGACCGACCGCAACGTCTCCATGTGAAAAGAGGGAACTTTGAGCGCTGCATTGACTCTCTTTAGATCTAAAATAGGCCGAAAGGCCTCCTCCTTCTTTGGCACCACAAAGTAAATTGAGTAACACCCCGAGCGTTGCTGAGCGGGCGGAACAGAAACCACTGCTCCCAGACTGAGAAGACGACGCAATGTGTCTCGTACTGCTGCTCTCTTGAGCCTCGAGTGACAAGGGGACTCCAGAAACCGTTCGGGCGGAGAGGTCTCGAACTCCAGGGCATAACCATCTCGAACCACTTCGAGAACCCACTGATCTGATGTGATGTGGACCCAGTTCTGGTAAAACTGACTCAGCCGAGCCCCTACACGCACCAGAACCTGGGTCCGCACACCTTCATTGGGCAAGCCGCCCCGAGGTCTGACCTCCCCCGAACGAGCCCCGGCCTCCGCGACGACTCCCGCGAAAGGACTGGGTGCGCTGGAAGAACCTACCTCTAGAGGCCCCACTAAACCTACCAGGCCTATACCGTCGAGCCTCACTAAGTCGACCTCGAGAGGAATTACCCCTAACTCCCAGCTTGGGACGAAAATCCGGGAGTCGAGGCACCTTGGCCTCACTAAGGCCTTTCACTAACTTATCCAACTCTTCGCCAAAAAGCCTAGAACCCTTGAAGGGGAGAGAACACAACTTAGCCTTAGAGGCCGCATCCGCGACCCAACCTCTTAACCAGAGAGCCCTACGCGCTCCCACTATCATAGCCATATTTTTAGCCGACGCACGCAACAAATCATACAGCGCGTCAGACAAAAAAGACGAACCCATCTCCAACTTGGCTAAATCCTGTAACCCCAGGGTCCCAACCTCCCCGGGATCATCCAAGAGCTTCTCGGCCCAGCGAAAACACGCCCGCGCCACCAGGCCCCCACACACCGAGGCCTGGAGAGCTAGCTTAAGAAATGCTTCCAATCTCCTATCCTGGGGTTCACGGAGTGCGGCCCCAAAATCTACTGGAATAGCCGTCGCTTTAGTAACCGCTGTAACCACTGCATCTACCGTAGGAGCCTTAAGGGAATCCCTATCCTCCTATCCTCCTGCGGCAGGGGATCAAGCCTCGCCATTGCCTTAGAAACCTTACACGGCGAATCTGGCGAATCCCATTCCTGGTTAATCATCTCCCTGAGATCCTTGTTCATAGGGAAGGTCCGTGCTCTACGCTGAATTCCTTTCACCAAGGGATCCTGCCCAGATTCACCTGAAGCCACCTCAGGATTAAATTTAAGGGTAGCTGTGACCTGATCAATGAGCTCCGAAAGCTCATCCCTATGAAAAATCCTAACTACTGAGGGATCTTCCCCAGGAAGGGAGTCCACCGGATCTACCAGACCCTCAAACCCCTCAGACTCTCCCCCATCACTAAATGGGCCTTCCGTGCCCACCTGAGACAGACATTCCTCATCCTCTGTCCACTCTATCCGGGGTCTTTTAGGCAGCATAGGACTAACCCCCTCCCCTCCCTGGGGGGGGCCCGATTTCCAAGCCTGGAAAAGAGTCCATACAAACTCTGGAGGAAAGCTAACCCCTCCTGGACCCTCATTAGGCACTTTGTGTGTCCCCACGGGGGCAACTGGCTCAACCACAGAAGCCTCTGCAGAACGCGCTGAATTCAAAATGGCGGCCGTTCCCGCCGAAACTGAAAGCGCCGCTGCCGGACCCGCCTGAGTTGCCGCTGCTAAAGGGGCCGCCGATACCGCCGGGACTTCCGCGGTTAACTGCGGGGGAACTGCCTCCAAACGTTTGGGCTCACCGCACAGCCGACACTGACCGCCCGGCGATTCGATGCCCCGGCGCGAGCACGCGCGACAACGGAGTAGTTTGCCCGCCATAACTCCAAAAGTAAAGGCAGCGCTTCCCCGTACCGGGCCCAATGTCAGACAAGCTCCAAAAACACTGCTCTCTCGTTCCTAGGACAGAAAAGAACTCCCGTTCGTTCCGTACCAAATAATTAAATATATCTCCCTTAAAGAGACAGAAGACAATTCTGGCAGCTGAAAATTGAAAGGCTCTCAAGGCTGCAGTACACAGAAAGCAGCCGAGGCACAAAGCTGCCAGTAACACAGTACTGGAGAGCAGCACAGGGGGAGGGACCCGACAAAGCAGGTGTGACACCCCAGGGGGAACTACTGGGCCCCACCGGACCCAGAGCCCCGAAGCACTTTTTTTTTTTTTTTTTTTGCAAACCACGTACAGGGTACTTAAAGGATAGAAATCTCCTGAAAGAAAACCAAAATCCTTAATCCCTAAAATCAAAGCTACCTCACCAGACTATTGAAGACTGCACAGGCTGTTCTTCTACCTCTGCTGAGACTGAGAAAATACTGGCTACTGTATGTACTGCACAGGTTATATAGTCAGTGTTCAAAGTTCAGTGTTTTCTCAGTCTCCCTCTGCTGGTAGGAGTACATAACCCACGCGCCTTGACTGGTCTGGAGGGTCGCTGAGGAAACACAGTTTCTTCATGCCAGGGTACAAATTATATCGTAGTGATACGGTGGATTGAATTGGTGGAGGGGTAGCATTGTATGTTAAGGAGGGTCTTGAATCAAATAGATTGAAAATTCTGCAGGAAACAAAACACATCTTGGAATCCCTATGGAATGAAATTCCATGTGTAAAGGGGAAAAGGATAGTGATAGGAGTGTACTATCGTCCACCTGGCCAGGATGAACAGACGGATGTAGAAATGCTATCAGAAATTAGGGAGGCTAATAAACTGAGCAAAACAATAATAATGGGTGATTTCAATTACCCCGACATTGACTGGGTAAATATAACATCAGGGTATGCTAGGGAGCTAAAATTCCTTGACAAATTCAAGGACTGCTTTATGGAGCAGCTGGTACAGAAACCAACAAGAGGAAGAAAAATTCTAGACCTAGTCCTTAGTGGAGCACATGATCTGGTGCAGGAGGTAATGGGTGATGGGGCCACTTGATAACAGTGGTCATAAGCTCTTTGAGCAGGGACTGTCTTTCTTCTATGTTTGTGCAGCACTGCGTACGCCTTGTAGCGCTATAGAAATGCTAAATAGTAGTAGTAGTAGGTGAATGAAGCTATTAGAGCTAAAAGAAAATCCTTCAGAAAATGAAAGAAGGATCTGACTGAAAAAATTAATAAGAAACAGCATAAGGAAAGGCAAGTCAAATTTAAAGCGCTGATAAAGAAGGCAAAGAGGGACTTTGAAAAAAAGATAGCATTGGAGGCAAAAATACACAGTAAAAATTTTTTAGGTATATTAAAAGCAAGAAGCTGGCATAAGAATTGGTTAGACCGCTAGATGACCGAGGGGTAAAAGGGGCACTCAGGGAAGACAAAGTCATAGCAGAGAGAATTCTTTGCTTCGGTCTTCACCGAGGAAGATTTGGGAGCGAAATCGGTGACAGGAAAGATATTCAAAGCTGATGAGTCAAAGAACCTGAATGAAATCTCTATAAACCTGGAAGATGTAATGGCACAATTTGACAAACTGAGGAGTAGCAAATCGTCTGGACCGGATGGTACAGATAAAACTGAAAAATGAACTTGCAGAACTATTGTTAGTAATATGTAATTTATCTTTAAAATCAAGCACGGTACCGGAAGATTGGAGGGTGGCTAATTTAATGCTGATTTTTTAAAAAGGTTCCAGAGGTGACCTGGAAAATTATAGCCTGATGTTGGAGCTGGGCAAATGGTAGAGTATTATAAAGAACAAAATTACAGAGCATATTCAAAAGCATGGATTAATGAGATAAAGCCAACATGGATTTAGTGAAGGGAAATCTTGCCTCACCAATCTATTACATTTCTTTGAAGGGGTGAACAAACATGTGGATAAAGGTGAGCTGGTCGATATTTTACATCTGGATTTTCAAAGGCATTTGCTAAAGTACCTCATGAAAGACTCCAGAGGAAATTGGAGGGTCATAGGACAGAAGGTAGTGTACTGTTGTGGATTAAAAACTGGTTAAAAGAGAGAAAACAGAGAGTAGGGTTAAATGGTCAGCATTCTCAATGGAGAAGGGCAGATAGTGGGGTTCCCCAGGGGTCTGTGCTGGGACCGCTGCTTTTTAACATATTTATAAATGATCTAGAGATGGGAGCAACTAGTGAGATAATTGAATTTGCCGATAACACAAAGTTATTCAAAGTTGTTAAATCGCAAGAGGATTGTGAAAAATTACAAGAGGACCTTACGAGATTGGGAGGCTGGTCATCCAAATGGCAGATGACGTTTAATGTAAGTGCAAAGTGATGCATGTGGGAAAGACTCAAGAGGAACCCGAACTATAGCTACGTAATGGTCACCGACCAGGAAAGGAATCTAGGTGTCATAGTTGATGAAATGTTCAAACCCTTTGCTCAGTGTGCAGCGGTGGCTAAGAAAGCAAATAGAATGTTAAGTATTATTAGAAAAGGAATGGAAAACAGAATTGAGGATGTTATAATGCTTTTGCATCGCTCCATGTGCGATCGTACCTTCAATATTGTGTGCAATTCTGGTCACTGCATCTCAAAAAAGATACATTGGAATTAGAAAAGGTACAGAGAAGGGAAGGGCAACGAAAATGATAAAGGGGATGGGACGATTTCCCTATGAGGAAAGTTTAAAGCGACTAGGGCTCTTCAGCTTGGAGAAGAGATGGCTGAGGGAAGATATGACAGAGGTCTATAAAATGACTGGAATGGAATGAGTACACGCGAATTGCTTGTTTACTCTTTCCAAAAATACTAGGACTAGGGGGTATGCAATGAAGCTTCAAAGTAGTAAATTTAAAACGAATTGGAGAAAATATTTGTTCACTCTACGTGTAATTGAACTATGGAATTCATTGCCAGAGAATGTAGTAAAAGCAGTTAGCTTAGTGGGGTTTAAAAAAGGTTTGGATAGCTTCCTAAAAGAAACGTCCATAAACCAATATTAAAATGACTTGAGGAAGCAGCATAAAATGTATTGTACTGTTTTGGGATCTTGCCAGGTACTTGTGACATGGATTGGCCACTGTTGGAAACAGGATGCTGGGCTTGATGGACCTTTGGTCTGTCCCAGTATGGCAATACTTATATACTTATCAATGGACTATGAGTCATAGGATCAGGGCCGTACCAAGGGTCTCTGGCGCCCCCCTGCAGACTACCAGTTGGCGCCGCCGCCCCCCCCCCCCCCCCCCGCGGCGCTGACCCCCCCCCCCCGCACCGTCCTGGCTCCAAGGCAGCGATTCCCCTCTCTCCCTGAGCCCTACCCTCCCACCCATCCATGCCCATCTGTCCCCTGCCCCCGCCATTCATCCCGATCAAGCAATTCCCCTCTCTCCCTTCCATGAACCCTGCCCTCCCATCTATGCTCCTCTCTCCCCTGCCCTCCCGCTCCCATGTAGGAACTGCCCGCCCTCTTTCCCCCCCAAGATCCCTTTCCTTTTTTTTTTTTCTTTTAAATTTACCTTCCTCCGGCAGCGCAGCGTCAGTGAAGGAGGCGGCGCTCCCAGTCCCGACGTCTCTAGCCTTCCATTGGTTCGCTCTGTGTTCCGCCTTCTTCTGACGTCAAGGATGACGTCAGAAGAAGGCGGGACACTGAGCGAACGAATGGAAGGCTAGAGACGTCGGGACTGGGAGCGCCGCCTCCTTCACTGACGCTGCGCTGCCGGAGGAAGGTAAATTTAAAAGAAAAAAAAAGGAAAGGGATCTTGGGGGGGAGAAGAGGGTGGGCAGTTCCTACATGGGAGCGGGAGGGGCAAGGTAAGCACGCAGCGGCGGCGGCGCCCCCCAGAGGATGGCACCCCCTGCGGCGCTTACCCCGCTTACCGCATCGGCACTGCCCTGCGTAGGATGTTCTGAGACACAAGTTCAACTCCCTTTAGCTAACAATTTGCTGCATGACCCTGAGTAAAGTAATTTCTCTCTGCTAATCCCCAACTCCGCCATAAACCATGTATGACCTCAGGGACAAAGCAAAGTCTTTATCACAGCCTGGGACAGAAGGTGGTGGAGAGGATAAGCCCTGAGCAGGATGGTTCAGAGAGACAGAAACAGGAACCTGGGCAGCAAGCAGGATACAACAGGACTAAGGAACAACAGGCAGAAATACCAAGGAATTAAGCAGGTATTGCAGGTAGCAACAGGAAGAAGGCAAGATGGATACAGGTCAGGCCCATCAAATGATTTGTTAGGCCTGCAAGGATGTGCTGGGATGACTGGACAGACACACCCATTGCTGGTTTCATAGGAGGGTGAAGACCTCCTTCCCAGGCCTTTACTCAAATGTCACTAGAGCTGGACTCCAGCTAGGTAGAACCTTGTGGCTCAACAGCAAATCAGAAGCCTCTAAACCACAGAGTCCTGGGTTTGAGTCCTGGCACTCCTAATCACTATCACTGTTAATGGCTCCCTTCCTTCTCTTACCTGAACTAGTTCCTGTATCCAGCGTGGCAGCAGCAGTGGGGGAACCCAGGTGCACAATGTTAAATTCCACTTTATCCCTTTGCTGTGCTGTCCCCCCAACACACACCCTGGGGTACTCCTCACCCTCCACCACCAGCAGGTCGAAGAGCTCCAGTGGAGCTGGCACCAGCACAGGAAAATGCTGAAAGAAGAGGAATAAGAACAGAAAAGGACAAAACCCATTAGTAAGCATGAGAGTCAGTGCCATCAACTGCCTCACCACAGGGTGAACCAAACTCACCTTGAGCAGCATGAATTTCTGCAAGGGTGTGTACCACTGCAGCAGTGCCAAACCAGAGGGTAGGGCGGCACACAGAAAGGTGCTGCCAGAGTACGGATTACGGGCTATAAGAGAAAAAAAGGAACACAGATGAAAAGAAACAGGGGACGCCAGAGTCATGGGTGGTGGTAAAGTTGTCCCATGCACTCTCTTACCTACACAGCACCTCCGGCAGCCTTTGGTATCCACCAGCTTAGTGGAAAGAGCAAATTTCCTGAATAGAGAAGAAAGAATCCATGAAATGAAAGGAGGGCAACAGTGGAAGAACACAGGCTCTAACCCTTCTCCCATGTGCCTTATCTGCCTACTCCTTCTGCATAATTCTATTCCCTAGCTCTGTCACTCATTCTCTTTGTATGATCTCAGATGAGTCATGTTCTCTCGCTGTGCCTCAGTTCTAATCCCAGGCTCTGTCACACACTCTGCACATGATCTCAGATGAGTCATGTTTTCTCCCTGTGCCTCAGTTCTAATCCCAGGCTCTGTCACACACTCTGCGTATGATCTCAGATGAGTCATGTTTTCTCCCTGTCCATCACCTTGGGATGATCCTCTCAGTCAGCTTGTTGGCAGCGATGGAAAGCGACATCTGTTTCTTCAAGAGGTACTGCCTCTGCTCAAAGAGCCCCAGTAAGTTATGGGAATATATCTGTGAGGATTTCCCTGCATGTGGGAGGAAAGAAAGGCTAAAATTCTTTTTATTTCACGTCGGAAGACACATAAAGATCCCAGCTCTCTACAGAAAACTGGTTAAAAAAACACCTGCGACAGGAACTCACCCGAGATGGAGAGCAGCACACTGTTCATACAGTACACCCAGGAACTCCTGTGAGGAACCAGCTAGGGAGAGGAAAGAGAGCTATTTACCAACCCTTTTAAAACCTAGGACCTGTCGCCTATTTATTAAAAAACATCTGCAGTCTGCCCATCCACCATTCTAAACAGATACCTAGTAACATGAGCGGCTGGACTGTGCTATGTTATTCCCTATAGTGCCTCCTGCTGAGAGAGGCTGGGACTGCAGGTATCAGCTCCCTCATTATCAAGTGCTCCTGCACTAGTCCCTATAAAAATAGTCCTGAAATTATGACCCACAGACCAAATCTGGCATGCAGAGGAATGTCTTTTGCGTTGCCATTCTATGCTGTGCTAAATGCTAGGTAGATGCTTTAGGCCATTCTGGCGCACAGTAGGGACAGTAAGGGTCCAAAGGCGGTGGGGCAGAGGGCTGGGCTGAATTGGAGCTGGTATTAAAGTTTTCATTCAGCTCTGTCACGGGCAGATGATCGAAAGCCCCATGTTGTTTCCAAACAGCGCTCTAAAAATAGCGCTGGAAGAGCGCGGGGCTTTACCGCTTCTATGATCAGAGATAATTGCATGCAAATTTATGTGCGCTATTATCTCTGATCATAGGGTAAAGTGCAGGAGGATTGTTTGACAGGTCTGGGCTGTCAAAAGCCCAGACCTGTCAACCTAGGGCTAGAGGTCCTTGGGACCACCAAACCCCAAACACAAGTTCAGGGGGGCTGGAGATCCGGTAGGTCTCCAGCCCCCTAACCCCTCCTGGCATCCCCTCAAGTACAGCCCTGGTGGCCCAGTGGGCCATAACTCAACCCTCCTCCCCCCCACCTGGTGGTCTAGCGGCCCTCTTCCCCACTCCCCTCCAGTACTTTTGTCGGATGAGAGAGGTGAACTCCCTCCTCTTTCATCATCACTGCCTTGAAAATGGCGACGCTCAGCCCAGCCCAGTGCATCCTGGGATGCGCTGGGTGGGGCTTCACACCATATAAGCGCTGATGGAACAGGAGACAGTCCACCTCCCTCCTTTGAGAAAGGTAGGGGGGCAGGGAAGTGGGCCGCTAGACCACCAGGTGGGGGGAGAAGGGTTGATTTGCGGCCAGTGGTGTTCTGGAGCCGGCTCGCAAGAGCCGCTTGTTAAATTTTGACACTTGTTAAATTTTGACAGCTCTTGCGAGCCGGCTCCATTGCAGGAGGTAAGCAAGGCAGGAGGGCGCCATGCTTACCTCCCCTCCCACTCCCAAACATGCCCAGCGATTGTCCTTCGCCCCCACCTTCCCCTCCCGCTCCCATCCTTCTTTTTTAAATACCTCCTCCGTTGAAGTGCCGCGTTAAAGCCCTGCTGCCCGTCTCTAGCTTTCCCTCCCTGTTTGCTTCAGTTCGTGAACTTCGTGCCCTTAGTCCCGCCTTCTGATGTATGACGGTGGGGGCGAAGGACAGTCGCTGGGCATGTTTGGGAGTGGGAGGGGAGGGCGGGGGAGGGAGGAAAATCGTTGGACATGGATGGGAGCGGGAGGGAGGGCAGGGGAGGGAGGAGAATCGCTGGACATGGATGGGAGCGGGAGGGGAAGGCAGGGTAGGGAGGAGAATCGCTGGACATGGATGGGAGCGGGAGGGGAGGGCAGGGGAGGGAGGAGAATTGCTGGTCATGGATGGGAGCGGGAGGGGAGGGCAGGGGAGGAGGAAAATCGTTGGACATGGATGGGAGCGGGAGGGGAGGGCAGGGGAGGGAGGAAAATCGTTGGACATGGATGGAGCGGGAGGGGAGGGCAGGGGAGGGAGGAAAATCGTTGGACATGGATGGAGTGGGAGGGATGGGGAGGGAGGAGAATTGCTGGTCATGGATGGGTAGAGGGGGGCAGAGGAGAGAAAACAATTGCTGGGCATGGATGGGTAGAGGGGGGGCAGAGGAGAGAAGACAATTGCTGGGCATGGATGGGTAGGGGGGCGGGGAGAGAAGAGAATTGCTGGGCATGGATGGATAGAGGGGGACAGGGGAGAGAGGAGAGTTTCAGGACATGGATGGAGGGGAGGGCAAGAGAAATTCTGGACATGGATGGAGGGGAGGGAAGGGAAGGAGAGAGAAGAAATGCTGACATGGAGGGAAGATAGAGGAAGGAGATTAGATGAGGGAAAAGGAAGTGAGGAGAGAAACTGCACATGGATGGAGAAAATAGGCAGAAGCTGGATCCACTGTACAGTCAAGTCTGCGTAGGACCAGAAATGAAGAAGAAAGGAGGAAAGAAAAGAAATAAATGGAAGGAATCCCTGGAAACGGAGTCAAGGGAACAGAGAGCAGCAGAATCAGATACTGGGCCAGCATGATCAGAGGAAACAAGTCACCAGACAACAAAGGTAGAAAAAAAGTATTTATTTTCATTATAGTGTTTGGAATATGTCCACTTTGAGAATCAGGTGCTGAACGTTAAAAGTTTATATTTATTTACTTATTTTATGGCATTTTATCCCATTGTAAACATGAATTAGATTGGAACCTGGGATCATTTAATTTTTTTTCCTGGAGAGGTAATGCATTGCCCCCCCCCCCCCCCCCCCCCCCGGCTATAGCCAGCTCTGCAATTTTTTTTTTTGGGGGGGGGGGGGTGCAGAGGTGGATGGGGGGACGCAGTGGTGGAGGGGGGGGGCGCCGGGGGGGGCCGGGGGGAGGGCCTGTTGTTAAAAATTTACCAGCACACCACTGTTTGCGGCCCACTGGGCACCAGGGCTCTACTTAAGGGAATGCTATGGGGGGGTTAGGGGGCCTGGAGACTCACCGGATCTCCAGCCCCCCTGAACTTGTGTCAGTGTGTGTGTGTGTGGGGGGGGGGAGGTCGAGGTTCCTGCTCCTGTGGGAGGGGGGCTGCTGCACGGGGGGGAATACTAGTATTCAAATGCATGCTGGACAGGGCTCACCATTCCTCCCCAATGGTCTGCAAACCCCAATGCCATTTCCGAGCTGGCGTAGGGTTTGCCGTGGACAGCGCGCCAAATTGGGGAGGAATACATTTAGCATGCATTTGCATGCTACTTGTGCTAAGAGCCCTGTTTTGCATGCATTCGCGTGCTAGTTGTGTCAGAGCCCATGAGCGCATTGTTTCAAATTAATCCAGAACCTGTGGTCAAATTAATTACTGGAACCTGAAAAATCAATCATTTTACTCCTCTCCTTAAGACGAACATTGGCTAATAATAGCCTATAGATTGCCATTTAAAATCCTGACTATGATCTATCAAGTACTGTATTCTGGTGAACCACCATATTTGTTTTGGTAACTAATTCTCTGTACTACACTCTGTACTTTGAGATCATCTCAACAAGGGTTACCGACTATTCCTTCTTTCAGAGTTATCTGCCTGGATATCAATCCTATTTAGTGATGTTGCTCCTACTGATTCATCTGCGAACTAGAAAGAGTATTCGTACTAACGGTCTTTTTTAAGGTAAGTTTGAATGTATGTTTCCTATCCGCTAATCTACAATCACCGCGTTTTTCTACATACATTCAGTCCTTGCTATTTTATCTCATAGTTTGCTTACTGCCTTACCACTGTCCTGTGCCTCACCACCCTCTCTTTTCTAAGCCTATATAGCCGATTGTAGTTTTTATGGCTTTTCCTTGTTGTTCTACAGACACACTATTCAATAGTTGTTGATGGTGTTTGATCATCCTACACAGTTTACCACATTTTTTGTAGCTCCATCTGCATGGTCCTTCTTTAGCTACTATTATCTCCATTTAATGTTGTGTGTAATTTTTAAACCATCCATTTGTGTTTCCTGCCACCACCGCGTCTTTCTTCATACGTTTAGTCCTTGCTATATTATCTCGTAGTTTGCTCACTGAATTACTTCCGTCCTTTTCCTTACCACCCTCTTTTTTAAGTCTATAGAGCTGATTGCATTTTTTATGGTTTATCCTCGTTGTTCTACAGACACACTATTCATTATTGTTTGATGGTGTCTTTTATCAGTAGTCAATAATGTTTAATATTACCGCCTACACATTTTATCACATTCTGTAGCTCTATCTGAATGGCCTTTTTCAGCCACTATTATCTCCTTTTAATACTGTGTTCAATTTTTCAACTATCCGTTGGGTTTCCTGCCACTTGCTCTTTTAAATTTATACAGACTAGTTAATTCCGTTACTTTTTTCTACCATCCCTTTGTGTTTCCTGCCATCTGTTCTTTCCAATTTACACAGACCACTTTTTCCGTCGCCTGCACACACTCCTGATAGGAAGGGGCCCAGATCAGCCAATCATCTTAGTAAGGGTGCACCTGCAGCCCTTCCTTCCGCAGAAAGGCTGCCACGACCACCATGACCTTGGAAAAAGTCCTTGGAGCTGTCACCAGACTGAAAGGCAAGGCCCAAAACTGAAAGTGTTGGCCCAAGACCGCAAAACGGAGAAACTGGTGATGAGGGGGCCAAATGGGAATGTGTAAGTAAGCCTCCTTGAGATCTAGAGAGGTCAAGAAACTCCCCCGGTTGAACCGCGGCCATAACGGAACGTTTCCATGCGAAAGTGACGCACTCGCAGGGACCTGTTCACACCCTTTCAGATCAAGAACAAGCCAATAGGATCCGCCTTTTTGGGCACCACAAAGTAAATGGCGTAACGACCCAAAACCATTCCTTTACTGGCACGGGAACCACCGCCACAAGGTTGAGCAATCCTTGGAGAGTCTCTTTGACCGCTTCAACCTTGTGCAGTGCTTTGCAAGGAGAGTCTACGAAAGACTCTGCAAGTGGTCGAAAAAAATTCTAACTTGAATCCATCTCGCACCATTTCCAGAACCCATTCGTCTGAAGTTACCCTGACCCACTCTCCCAGAAAGAAGGACAGCCGTCCTCCTACCACAGCCAGGAGATGGGCCAGGGTCCCATCATTGTGCATGGGCTCCAGATGCTGCTCTCGAGGAGGCACCACTTGAGCGACAGTCCCCACAAAATGGCTGCTGCTTCTGGGCAAACGCGGTTTCCCCAAAAGAACCTGATCTGCCCGGCAGCGAGCCTCTCTAAAACGAGAGCAAGCAGCTCCTGCCTGAGGACTGGACTTTGGCTTATCTTCAGGCAAACGATGGCCCTTGGAGTCCCCCAGGTCCTTGACAATCTTGTCCAACTCTTCACCAAACAGAAGCTTAACTTTGAAAGGCAAAACACGCCAACCGAGACTTAGAAGCCATATCAGCTGACCAATGGCGCAGCCATAACCAACGGCGTACCAAGACCGTGAGGGAGACTTCCTTCACTGAGGCCCAAAATAAATCATAGAGGAGATCTGCCAAGTAAGCTAGACCTGCCTTGAGACAACAAGGCCTCAACCAGCTCTTCCGAGGACACCGCCTTCTGTACCCACAAAAAACATGCTCTGGCTGCATATGAAACACAAAGACGCCTGAAGCGCCAACGCCGCCACCTCAAGGACAACTTTAGGGAAGACTCCAATTTCCTGTCCTGAGGATCTTTGAGGGCTGTACCGCCCTCCACGAGTAAATTGGTCTTCTTAGTCACCGCAGTAATTAAAGAATCCATTCTGGGAAGATGCAAAGTCTTCAGGGAGTGGATAAAGGTGTGCCATGGCTCTCGCCATCCGCAAACCTGCCTCTGGCATGTCCCATTGCGCAGAGATAAGGATCTTCATCACCTCATGGATATGGAAAGTTCTGGTGGGTCTCTTGGTCCCCGACATTATGGAAGGCATCACTGCGGTCGAGGGACTGCTACCCGGAGAACAGATGTTTAAAAACCTCCAAGGCCTGCACAGTAACGGCTGGAAGTTCCTCCTGGAAAAAAGCCGCGCCGCTGTAGGATCATCTCCACTCTCTGATTGAACTCGCCCTCCTTCAGCATATCAGACCTGGCCAACCTAGAAACAGATGATAACTGACCATCATCCGTCTCCGAGGCCACTGAAACCGCTTCTAGGTCCCGAGGCTCTAGACTTTCCTCTTAGGCAGTAAGGGGGAGACAGAGGCCACCTCCCCTGACGGGGGCCTCAAAAGCTGCCTTAGTGGACCCCCCCCCCCCCCCCCCCCCCCCAGAGCGCTTAAGGAGGAAAGGCTCTGTGCAACAAAAGAATAAATTCAGGGGAAAAAGGGGTCTTCTGTTCTAAAATCCTTTTCCCCTGTCTGCAGCACCTGTGTCTCCTCCTCAGACAGGCACAGGTGCAGACGCGAAAGAAGCATGAGGCAAATTCAAAATGGCGCTGGGAGAGGACTGCCCCGGAGGAACTAGGCATGTAGGTAGGCGTGCTGATGCTCCCAGAGCTCCTCTGCCCATTCCTGAATCCTGGCCAGATAAAAAAACACATCCTCTGAAACGTGCACAGCTGGGCCGGGAAGGGCAGCAGCCGACAAAGCCCCCGAAGCTGCCCAGGCAGAAATGGCACCAAAAACCTCCTCCCCCGAAACCGCCACAGTAGTGCTGTAGGAGGCCGCTGACTCCAAAGCCAAACACCCCACCAGCAACGTGCGGCTTCCGACGTCGGCGCGGATGTTCCCATCCAGGGCCTCACAAGGACAATAAAACAAACCCCCAACGCTGCCTCATCCGGCTCCCACACCAGGAGCAGTGCTTTACTGTCTCAGAGGGAGCCGCCAAAGTACCCTGCGGACCCCTTCCCCACACGCTCACCACCGCCACGGGCCGGGGAACGAAATCCTGCTGCCTGAGAGCACGGGAGTTTGTTTTCTTCCAACACAGCACTAATCCTCGTGTGGCTGCAAGAAAGGGTCCCAAAAGGCTGTGGGGGAAGGAAGGGAGGGACCTGGTGCCACCAGGTATACCCTGCTCACCAGAGAAGGGAGCTCTCAACCCCCTAAGGAAGGCTCAACTCGTCCCTCGGGAAGGGTGAGGAGACAGACACCAGAGCTGCAGAGTTATGACCCTCCACCTGCTAGATAGAGAGAATACTGAGGTTTGGGTGGGCTGTGTATGACCACATACAGTGAGCCTCAGAAGTTCTCTCTATCTCCACCTGCTGGCAGAGGGACATAACGCACCAGTCTCTGGATTGATCTGTGGGACGCTATGGAAACTGTATAGGAAGTTCAAATAAACTATAAACTTACATGCATATATGCTAGCAGCCTGCGTAAGCAAATACCTACTTAACCTCTAGAGCGCATATTGTAAAAGAGGTGTACACAGGGGTGGAGCATAGGCCAGGCTCCCACTTGTGTGGGTAAATTATAGGATACTGCCCTACACTGGTATTTCTACTTCCTTTAAAGCAGGGATGCTCAATGTTGGCCCTCTAGGTCCACAACCCAATGGAGACACTGTTATGATTGGGGTCGGAACCCCTCTCAAACTTACCTCTTTCCTGGGGGTCCAGCTTCTAGCTGGCTTCTGTTTCTTTTCTCTGTCCTTCTGAGCTGGCTCTTTCTCTCTTTGGGTTGTACTGGCTTCAAGTGCTTCACAGTGTTGCATTGGTGTGGGTTTGGGCCCTCTGGGTCAGTGTGCTTTTGCCTAGGTCTAGGGAGTGTGACATCATCAGGGTGGGCCTTGATAAGGAAGTGGTCTTGTTTCCTTCAGGGCCTTTGCAACAGTGGTGTTTGCTTTAGGTAGGGTGGTGCAGTGTGCACTTCTGACTTTGTGTCTAGTTTCCCCTGCTTGCTTTTGCTAAGGGCCAGGTTAGTGTTAGTGCAGTGTGCACTGGTGTCTGTGTGTTTAGCTTTCCTGCTTTTCCCTCTTGGTTTGGAAGCATTGCTGTGTGTAGGGCTTTGGAAGCTCTGTTGTTGATAGAAGTACTTCAGGGTTTGGTGGTGTTAGGAACACTGCCGAGTTTGCTGTTAGAAGTACTTCTGGTGTTTGTGCTATTGGGAGCATTGCAGTCTTTGCTGTTGGTGTTTGGTGCTTTAGAAGCACTTTTGGCTTATGTGTTAGCTTCCCTGTTTTTCCTTGTGGCTCCCCTGTCTTCCCTTTTAGTGCTAGGAGCTCTTCTGGTTGCTTGCCAGAGTAGTGCTTAGGAAGCACCTTGTTAGTTGTATCTAGCTTGCTAGAGCAGTGCTTAGGTAGCTTGGTAGTTTTGTGTTTAGCTTATTAGTGTAGAGCTCTGCTTGTAGTTGGTGCTTAGTAGCACCTGTGTTAGCTTTGTGTTTAGTTCCCTGCTCTGTTAGTTTAGGGCTTAGGAAGTCCCTTTCTGAGCAGGGCTTAGGAGCTCCTGTTTATTATAGGGCTTAGAAGTCCTTTTGTCAGTTTTCTGTTAGGAACACTCCTGCTGGTTTAGGGCTTGGGAGCACATAGATCAGTTTAGGTTAGGAGCACTTCTGTTTCCAGTCCTGGTCCCTGTGTCATCCGGTATCCAGTAAGTCCTGCCAGCTACTCGAACCCAGGAGCTAACCTTCTGGGGGGCTTAGTAGCTAAGTGCAGGTGAAGCTGTGTGGACCAGTCCAGTGTGCTCCAGTCCTGTGTCCTCCAGTCCGGGGGACCAGTCCAGTGTGCTCAAGTCCCGTGTGTTCCGGTCCGGTGTGTGTTCCAGTCCGGGGGATGCAGTCCAGTGTTCCAGTCCTGGGTCCTCCAGTCCCGGGGGATTCCAGTCCATGTGTTCCGGTTCGCTGGGCAGTGCCTGCAGTCCCTGCCGGTGTGCTTACCCAGTGTTGGTTGGTGGGTTTTGCCTGCTGCTGTCGCTCCTCGTCAGCAGCCCAAGGGCTCACGTTTGCTCCAGAGCCCAGCCCCGCGGGCTCTGAACCTGAGAACTGACAGACACTGCATGCAAATAGATCTCATGCTTAGGAAATCCTGAAAACCCGACTGGGGTTGCAGACCTCAAGGACTTGCACTGAGCGCCCCTGCTTTAGGATGAGAGTAACGGGATTTGATATACCGCCTTTCTGCGATACAACCAAAGCAGTTATTTTATGCAATTTCGCAGGCATTGCCTGTTTAATCTTTCTGGTAATCTGTATTGAACTCTCATGGCTATTGCGGAATACAAGCAATAACGTAATGTAATCATATGCAGGTATTTCTCTATCCTAGTGGGGTCCTTTTCCAAAGGAGCGCAATGGAGGGTTAAGTTACTTGTCCAGAGTCAAAAGGAGCTGCAGTGGGAATTGAACCCAGCTCCCCAGGTTCTCTGTCCTCTGTACTAACCATTAGGCTACTCCTCAGGACACCTAAATGGATACACCTAGTTATAGACTTGTCCTCTTAAACTACTGCCCTAGCAACAGCTGCAGCCCAGCAGGATTGATGTGTCATTTCATGCTGCATATACTTCCTGCTCCACTGGTTTGTTATTTATTTATTGTTGCATTTGTATCCCACATTATCCACCTTTTTGCAGGCTCAATGTGGCTTACAATACATCATGGATAATGGAAAGAGAAAAGAGTAATATTTGGTGTTAACAGAAGGATTTGGGTTACATGGTAGTGGAATACATGATAGTAGATAACAGAAGGCATTATTAACATTTCTGGATATATGTAGAGTTTCACATGTTTTGGTCTTTGTGGTATATCTTGTCGAAGAGATGGGTCTTTAGTAGTTTACAGAAGTTGGTCAGTTCATAGGTCACTTTTAGGTTGAGTAGCAATGCGTTCCAGAATGCATGCTCATATAGGAAAGGTTGAATGCGTGCATTAATTTGTATTTTAGGCCTTTGCAGTTGGGGAAATGAAGATTAAGGAATGTGCGAGATGATTTTTTTAGCATTCCTGGATGGTAGGTCTATCTGACATGTAGACTGGGGGCATCGCCATGGATGATTTTGAGGCATACTTTCAAAGCACTTAGCCTTCCAAAGTTCCATAGAAACCTGAAGTTGAACATGTGGGGCTTTATAGTCTCAGGGAAACTGCCGGCATGACCCATTAACAATGAATCCAGCAGAGGAGGCCCAAAGTGCACCTGTCCTGTCAGTTGAAGGGAAAGGGATAGCCTAACGCTGAAGGGTGAGGAATGCACAAGTTGAGGAGAGGCCACTAAGAGGACTGTGAGAAGATTATATTGGGGGAGAGGGGGGAAGGCTTAAACAAAGCAGGAAGGAGTGGATGAGAGGGTTAAGTAAGGGTGAGATCATACATGGAAGTGAAGAGAGCGAGGCAGAGAGAGAGAAGAACAGAGGATAAGGGAGTGAGAGATATTGGATAGGGGGGAGTGAGAAATGATCAGGGGAAGAGGATGGGAGAGTGGATCAAGCAAAACTTGGCATGATGTGCCATAAGAATTAAAGAACCTGAAAGAACAAAGGGCGAGTTGCATGCTTTGTGGTACCTCCTACTGAAAGAGGCTGGGGTTGCAGAAGCTGCAAACTTTTCTACAGCCAGCACTCTTATACCATTCCCTACATCACCTTCTGCTGGGTCTGCAAAAGCTGACTCTCACCCTTACAGCAAGACTTGTACCCCTTTCTGCCTATTTAGCCTTGCACGAGAGGTAGGCAATAGGCAAACTGTGGTTGGCATTATTAAATCAGGTCCCTCTCCCCCCCACCTACACATGCTGTATACCTTTCCAGGGTGTCCTCGTGCAGCTCATGGAGGTTTAAAGTATAAATCCCTTCTTCAGCTCCAACCACCAGGTACTGATCTGGAAGACAGAGAGAGAAGTGTACAATTTGTTCAGGCAAAAAACGGCTTCAGCATCCAGCACTTCTCATCCATAACTGAAAGCCTTTATGTATAACGGAGTCAGCAAACAACCTGTCCTCATTATGCACCTCTTGTCCGCGGGTGAATCCAAGTCACAGCTGAGTTGATTTTCAAAGGGCATCCATTAAAGACTTTAGAAAAGCAGGCTCCCATCTGCCCAGAAAAAAGCATGACTATTAGAAACCAAAAGTATGAGGCAGGAGATTCATTCTACTGAAAGAGAGGCGATGCACAGGCAGAACTTACATGGACCTTGGGGGTCGGTGGGAGTCCATGGCAAGCCGATCTCTGAAGAGGAGAGAGAAGTAGAATCACACTGTAAGCAAGGTGAGATTACCATTGTACCTGGCTGAGAAGCTGCCACAGATGTAAACTAAGTTCAATGTACCAACTTCCTTAAACTTTCTCTAAAAATGCAAGCTTTGCAAACACTGTAGGCCTCCACATACCAGACTGCCTACATCCCACCATCCCTAGATCTTTTCATGCACAGCTGTTTTATGCCCCTAGGCCTTCACACACCTTGTCATCCTCAGGCCTCCACATGCTATGCTGCTTTCATGGCCCAACACAGGTTGGACGGTTTCCTAAAGGACAAGTCCATAAACCGCTACTAAACGGACTTGGAAAAATCCAAAATTCCAGGAATAACATGTATAGAATGTTGTACGTTTGGGAAGCTTGCCAGGTGCCCTTGGCCTGGATTGGCCGCTGTCGTGGACAAGATGCTGGGCTCGATGGACCCTTGGTCTTTTCCCAGTATGGCATTACTTATGTACTTCCTACACCCTGCTGTTTCCTGCCCATAGGCCTCTACACACCCTGCCACCCCATTTCCCCTAGGCCTCCATATGCCTTGCCTCCCCCAGGCCTCCACACATTCTGCTGCCCCAGTACCCTTGGGTTTCAATGCTCTGTCTCCTGATTTTCTCATCAGGAACCACTGAAAGAAGTCTCACAACTCTTGGGATTCAAAGCAGACTCTCATACTGATCTACAGGTGAAGCTAAGCTATGGTGGCTCCTCATTATGCCACTGTTTGTCGCCTCTTTCCTTTTATCACCTCTCCATGGCACCTACTAGCACTAATAAAGATAACTGTTAGCGTGGCTAAAACAGTAAGATAAAGGAAATCATTAGAGCCAAAAAACAATCCTTCAGAAAGTGGAGAAGAGAACCAACTGAAAGTAACAGGATAGATCATAAGGAATGCCAAGCCAAATGCAAAGCGGAGATAAGGAGGGCAAAAAAGGACTTTGAGAAGAAATTAGCGTTGGAAGCAAAATACATAGTAAAAATTTTTTTAGATACATTAAAAGCAGGAAACCGGCCAAAGAGTCGGTTGGGCCGCTGGACGAAAATGGTGTTAAAGGGGCGATCAAGGAGGACAAAGCCGTAGCGGAGAAATTAAATGAATTCTTTGCTTCGGTCTTCACCGAGGAGGATTTGGGGGGGGACACCCGGTGCCGGAAAGAATATTTGAAGCGGGGGAGTCGGAGAAACTAACAAATTCTCTGTAACCTTGGAGGATGTAATGGGTCAGTTCAGCAAGCTGAAGAGTAGTAAATCACCGGGACCTGATGGTATTCATCCCAGAGTATAATAGAACTAAAAAATGAACTTGCGGAGCTACTGTTAGAAATATGCAATCTGTCCCTAAAATCGAGTGTAGTACCGGAAGACTGGAGGGTAGCCAATGTTACTCCGATTTTTAGAAGGGTTCCAGAGGAGATCCGGGAAATTATAGACCGGTGAGTCTGACGTCGGTGCAGGGCAAGATGGTGGAGGCTATTATTAAGAATAAAATTGCAGAGCATATACAAAAACATGGACTGATGAGACAAAGTCAGCACGGATTAGTGAAGGGAAGTCTTGCCTCACCAATCTAATGCATTTTTTTTGAGGGGGTAAGCAAACATGTGGACAATGGGGAGCCGGTTGATATTGTATATCTGGATTTTCAGAAGGCGTTTGACAAAGTGCCGCACGAAAGGACTCCTGAAGAAATTGCAGAGTCATGGAATCGGACGGTAGGGTATTATTATGGATTAAGAACTGGTTGAAAGATAGGAAGCAGAGAGTAGGATTGCGTGGCCAGTATTCTCAGTGGAGGAGGGTAGTTAGTGGGGTCCCGCAGGGGTCTGTGCTGGGTCCGTTGCTTTTTAATGTATTTATAAATGACCTAGAGATGGGAATAAACTAGTGAGGTAATTAAATTCGCCGATGACACAAAATTATTCAGGGTCGTCAAGTCGCAGGAGGAATGTGAACGATTACAGGAGGGACCTTGCGAGACTGGGAGAATGGGCGTGCAAGTGGCAGATGAAGTTCATGTTGACAAGTGCAAAGTGATGCATGTGGGTAAGAGGAACCCGAATTATAGCTACGTCTTGCAAGGTTCCGCGTTAGGAGTTACGGATCAAGAAAGGGATCGGGTGTCGTCGTCGATGATACGCTGAAACCTTCTGCTCAGTGTGCTGCTGCGGCTAGGAAAGCGAATAGAATGTTGGGTGTTATTAGGAAGGGTATGGAGTCCGGTGTGCGGATGTTATAATGCCGTTGTATCGCTCCATGGTGCGACCGCACCTGGAGTATTGTGTTCAGTACTGGTCTCCGTATCTCAAAAAAGATATAGTAGAATTGGAAAAGGTACAGCGAAGGGCGACGAAAATGATAGTGGGGATGGGACGACTTTCCTATGAAGAGAGGCTGAGAAGGCTAGGGCTTTTCAGCTTGGAGAAGAGACGGCTGAGGGGAGATATGATAGAAGTGTATAAAATAATGAGTGGAATGGATCGGGTGGATGTGAAGCGACTGTTCACGCTATCCAAAATACTAGGACTAGAGGGCATGAGTTGAAGCTACAGTGTGGTAAATTTAAACGAATCGGAGAAAATTTTTCTTCACCCAACGTGTAATTAGACTCTGGAATTCGTTGCCGGAGAACGTGGTACGGGCGGTTAGCTTGACGGAGTTTAAAAAGGGGTTAGATAGATTCCTAAGGACAAGTCCATAGACCGCTATTAAATGGACTGGAAAAATTCCTCATTTTAGTGTATAACTTGTCTGGAATGTTTTTACGTTTGGGGAGCGTGCCAGGTGCCCTTGACCGGATTGGCCACTGTCGGTGACAGGATGCTGGGCTAGATGGACCTTTGGTCTTTCCCAGTATGGCACTACTTATGTACTTATGTACTTATATAATATAAAAACATAATAAAAGCCATTTTGAGTCGACCAGGATCCATAAAGCCCAGCACCTTGTCTCAGAGGTGAACTAGAAGTTTTTCCTCAATCTGTATCTATGGAAATAATGTTTAGGACATCAGATCTACAGGCGTGTTTTTTTAAGTGGGGGGGGGGGGGGGGGGGAATCAGAGCCTCCCACCTTGGTGGAGTGAGTTAATACAATCTTGGATTCTGTGATAGTAGAAAAGCTCACCCCTAAAGAAAAGCTTCAGCATTTATCATCTGAGAACTGTTCAGCACCAATATCAAGTCTTACAGCTCTTTAGTTATAATATCAAAGATGTCCCTTAGGTATGGTGGACACTGCATTCTTTTCCTATTAAGGTAGGCAGCATACCTAATTCTTGTGGGTTTGTTAAAGAACACAAATCAGAGTCAAATAGATAGATGCAGCAAAGCTGAACACTTGATGGATCTGTGTGTCTGACTCCTGACTTCTCTCTGGCTATCTCTGCCCCTGTCTCGTCCCTCCAGAGCACTCACCAACGTCTCATCTCTGTGCTTCATCGTAGCCCATTCGGAAGAAAGAAGAGAGGAGGAGGGGTCGGCAGGCACAGAGGAGAGCCCGGTTCCTTCCTTTCTGGGAACAGAGCAGTGGTAACCATGCAACTGCCTAAAACATGGACAGATTGGGGTAAACGTAGAGTGAACTTTACAGAGGAGTACAATCAGGTTCAATTGTTTTTGGTCCAACAGTTTCCTCCTTCTCCTTATCTCTCCCATTCAGACAGAACCAAGCTAGGATCTGGCATGGTGACCTTCATTTGACCACCCACCTCTCACATGCTCAGCCCAAATATTACTCGAGTTCCAAATATTACTCGTTGGGTGGCTGCAATGGCAATCTTGGGCTGTGGGCCACATAAGCCTGACTCCCTTCAGGGCCTACAACCAAGGGCCTGACTTTGACCACTAGGTGTCCACTCCCACACAATGACTGTAACTCCCTCTCCCACCCCCATCCCATGCTCAAATCAACTGCGGAAGAGGAAGTCCTAACCCACGAATCAAATTGGGGACTTTCCACATAATCGTGAACAGCACTTACCATGTAAGTCACCAGGCTAGCCCTAACTTTAATTTCTAATCTGAAAAAAGGATGGCATAATTCTCACTTAATATTATACTGGAGATATAATTTGATCACTGGCTGAAAGGGACAAATAATCACAGCACTGCCTTCCCATCTGCTTATGCAAACAAACCTCCTGTTATATCCATTACACATTCTCCACATCTCTACTGACATCGCCAATCAACCCATTCGAAAATCTTGGCCATCCTACCTGAGGTTGTCTCATTCCCTTGAAGGTCTATGCTGCTCATGGGCTCTTCAGGGGGTTGGTACAGCTGTAATTGAGCTGCCTTCAGTCACATGCAAGGCTTTTTTAATGGTCCCAGTATCACCGGAGGGCGTAATGTGCCCAGGCTGCTTGACGATCTCATCTGCAGAGTAAGAGAGCAAATATGAACCCTTCTAATAATGGCTCTCGACCACAGTCCTTGGGACACACTCAGCCAGTCATATTTTCAAGATACCCACAATGAATACACATTTTTATTTTTATTACATTTGTACCCCCGCGCTTTCCCACTCATGGCAGGCTCAATGCGGCTTACATGTGGCAAAGTGACTTGCCCAGTGTCACAAGGAGCTGCCTGTGCCTGAAGTGGGAATCAAACTCAGTTTCTCAGTTCCCCAGGACCAAAGTCCACCACCCTAACCACTAGGCCACTCCTCCACTCCATGAGAGAGATTTGCATACAATGGAGGTAGGGCATAAACATCAATCTTAAATTCATTGTAGAAATCCTGAAAAACCCAATTGGCAAGGTGCATCCTGAGGAACAGGCTGAATTCTCCCTCCTCCCCCACCCATCCACCTTAGACAGATTCCCTTCTGACACAGTGTTACAGGAGATAATACCCGCATGGGTTTGACGTGAGATATCTTAGACCAGTGATGGCAAACCTTTCAGAGACCGAGTGCCCAAACAGCAACCCAAAATCGAATATTTATCGCAAAATGCCGGTACTCATTATGGGCAGGGTCACCACATATGACTCCACCCCTATGATAGCCACACCCCTTACACCAGCCATGGCGCATATAAACAGACATCATTGAAAATATATACTAGTATAGGAGAAAAAAAATAACATGATTTTTTTCATTATAAATCATTTCTGTAAGCTGTTACAGCTCCAGTATACCCAGTGCAAAATAAGACAGCAGATGTAAATTCTCAAATTGGACATATTCCAAACACTAAAATGAAAATAAAATGATTTTTTCTACCTTTGTGTCTGGTGATTTTGTTTTTCTATCCATATTGGTTCTAGTCTCTGATTCTGCTGCTCTCTATCTGTTCTCTTAACTCCGTTTCCAGGGCTTCCTTTCCATTTATTTCTTACTTTCCTCCTTTCTTTCTTCATTCTTACCCTCCATCCATGTCCAGCAACCCTCCTCTCCCCTCCAGCCACCCATGTCCAGCCACCCTCCTCTCCCCCCTACCCTCCCTCCAGCCACCCATGTCCAGCCACCCTCCTCTCCCCCCCTGTCCTCCCTCCCAGTACCAGGCCTCCCTCCCTCCCAACCAAGCATCAGGCCTCCCTCCCACCAAGCAGCACCCAGCATCAGGCCTCCCTCCCTCCAACCAGCACCCAGTTATCAGGCCTCCCTCCCAGCACCAGGCCGCCCGCCCGCCCTCCACCAACCAAGCAATAAGGCACTCGCCCGCCCTCCTTCCCAGCACCAGGCCTCCCTCCTCCGAAATTTAAAAGGCGTACTCGGGGTTAAGGTGGCCGTCGGGCAGCGAAAAGCGTGTTCTTTGCCGGGCGCCTTCGGCTTCCCTTCTGTCTCTCAAGCTCTGGTCCCGAGGGCGGGACCAGAGCTTGAGAGACAGAAGGGAAGGCCGAAGGCGCGCCGAGCAAAGAACACGCTTTCCCGCTGCCGCCTTAACCCCGAGGTTACGCCTTTTTTAAATTTCGGAGGAGGGGGGGCCCTGGTGCTGGGAGGGAGGGCGGGCGGGCGGCCTGGTGCTTGGTTGTTGTAAGAGGAAGGGAGGGCGGGCGGCCTGGTGCTTGGTGGAAGGAGGGAGCCGGCCTGGTGCTCGGAGGGGAGGGAGAGTGGGCGGGACCAGCGACCGGCCACGCGTGCCAAAGGAGATGGCTCTGCGTGCCCTCTATGGCATGCGTGCCATAGGTTCGCCATCCTGTCTTAGACAGATTCCCTTCCACACTGTTAAAGGACGGTAAACCCAGCATGGGTTTGAAGTGAGATATCGTAGACAGATTCCCTTGTTACAGCTAGATAATACTCGCATGGGTTTTGAAGTGAGGAACCTAGACACATTCTCTTCTGACACAGTGTTACAGCAGGATAATACACACATGGGTTTGAAGTGAGATATCTTACACAGATTCCCTTGTTACAGCAGGGTAATACCCGCATGGGTTTGAAGGGAGGAACGTTAGACAGATTCCTTCCGACACAGTGTACAGCAAGATAATACCCACATGGTTTGAAATGAGGAACCTTAGACAGGTTCCCTTCTGACACAGTGTTACAGGAAGTAATACCCGCATGGTTTTGAAGTGAGGAATCTTAGACAGAGTCCCTTGTGACACAGTGTTACAGGAGGTAATACACACATGGGCTTAAAGTGAGATATCTTACACAGATTCCCTTGTTACAGCAGGGTAATCACTCGCATGGGTTGAAGGGAAGAACATTAGACAGAGTTCCCTTCCGACATAGTGTTACAGCAAGATAATACCCACATGGGTTTGAAGTGAGGAACCTTAGGACAGGTTTCCTTCTGACACAGTGTTTAAAGCAGGGTAATTCTCATATGGGGCTGCTCTACCAACTCAGGGTGTGCTTCAATTATTTATCATCAGCATCCCTGTAATGCTACTTAATGGCTGGTACAGGAGAAAGCCTAGATGTAGAGAAGTCAGCTTCTGCCCCATGTGGAGAGCTTGATAAACCTGGCCTGTGAGCAGAGTGGAGTAGCTAGGGTAGTTGACACCCGGGGCCGGTCATTTTTTAACACCCCCCTCCAAAATCTAGTACTAGGCATGCCAAGAATACAAACACTCAGGACCTATAGAGCAATTCTACCATACCATAAGCAGTCATTTCTACAAATCACACAAGGAAAGGAAAGCCTCTTAAACACTACAGTGAGCAGCAACAAAATAAAAATATATATTTTATTTACAGTTTGTTGTCTCTGGTTTCTGCTTTCCTCATCTTCTTTTCACTGTCTCCTTACATCCAGCATCTCTTAGTTCTCTCTCTGCCATCCAGTGTCGGCCCTCCTCTGCTGTCCCCTACCATCCCAATGTCTGCCCTCTCTCCCTGCCCCTTCCAATCTACATCTGCCCTCTATCTCTGCCTCTTCCATCCACCATCTGCCCCGTCTGCCCTCTCTCTCCCCCTTCATTCACTGTCTGCCCTTTCTCTCTGTCCCTTCAATCCAATATTTGCCCTCCCTCTCCCATCTATCCAGGGTCTGCCCTCCCTCTCATTCCCTCTTCCATCCAGGATCTGTCCCCTCTCTCTGCCCTTTTTTTTAGCCCCCAGTTCCAGCCCCACTATCCCACCAGTCCCAGTTTCAGCCCCAGCCCTTTTCTCCCACCAGTCCTGAGCTTCAGCCCCACAGCCACTTTTCCGTTTCCTTTTCAGCCCCCAGTCCCCACAGTTTCAGCCCCTGCCCCTTTTCAGCCCCCAGTCCAGTACTAGCCAGCCCCCGTATCCCAACCTACCCTCCTTTTCAGCCCCCAGTTCCAGCCCCCTTCATCCACATGCCTTGCATAGGGCCCCCCTTTGCAGTCCGACCCATTCTCCCACCTGCCCCAGGCATGCCCCATTTTCCCTCATGACCCCTTCTCAGACCCCCAGTTCCAGCCCCCTTCTCCCATCTGAGAACCCCCTCCCCACCCCAGTCCCCTCTCCCATCTGAGAACCCTCTCCCCTCCCCATCTGAGAACCCACCACAACACCTCTCTCCTCACCCATCTGAGAACCCCCACCCCAGTCCCCTTCTCCCATCTGGGGGAGTCCCCTTCTCCCCTCCCCATCGGGGAACCCCAACAACACCCCACCCCCCCCCCATCTGGGAACCCCGACAAACACCCCTCTCCCTCTCCCATCTGAGAACCCCCACCCGACCTGACCTGCCTACCAGTGAGCTCCATCGAGAGACAGCTCTCTTTCCTGCTCCCACCCTGCCTTAAAAAAAAAACACACCCTAGTCACAATGGTTAAGTTGTTTTCTTTTAATCAGTCTGTCAGCTTTGGGATTCTACATTTAAGGTCGAATTACTTATAGCCCAGGAGCAGCTCTTTTTGGAGGGGGAGGGGGCTTTTCTACTGCGTTCAATCAGCACCTCCAATCCTTATTAAACAGTGGGTCTCAGAAAGTTCACTTGTCTCATTAGCTCTTTCGTCTCCAAGCGAACACATACAACACTAAAGCCATTAAACTTGTGCATAATACAAATCTAGACAGAAAGAAGTCCAGGTTTCCTTATGGTCTTGAAATTGAAACGTCGGCAACCAGCATCTCTGACAGGCAGGCAGCGCCTCGCGTCTGCCCTGCTTGTAAAGAAGTAAATGTTCTCGTCATCGTCGGGCCTTTCTTCACTGTGTCCTGCCCTCGCGGAAATACGGAAGTTACCTCAGAAGAGGGCGGGACACAGTGAAGAAGGCCGATGACGACCTGAGAACATTTACTTCTTTTACAAGCCGGGCAGACGCGAGGCGCTGCCTGCCTGCGACTCCGCTTCACAAATTTTTTTTTTAAAGGCAGGGTGGGAGCAGCGGGAGCGGAGCACCCCCCCCACACTGCTGACACCGGGGCGGACCGCCCCCACCGCCCCGCCCTTGCTACGCCACTGCCTGTGAGCAACCTAAGGAGGCAGAGATATGGCTGGGCTCCTGAACTGGAGAAGGTCAGATAAGTGGTGCATTACCAAGGATCATCTCGTAAGGGGAGGAGGGGCTCACGGTGGGTTACCATATGGCTCCAGAAAAAGGAGGACGGATTGAGCCAGCCGGGTTTTACTCCCATTGCTTTCAATGGAAAGCAATGGAAGTAAACCCGGCTGGCTCAATCCATCCTCCTTTTTCTGGAGCCATATGGTAACCCTACTCCCCCTCTCCTGTTTGATGAATGTGGAGACCCAGAGGGGAGGTATTATCTTAACAGGGCAATTATATGAAGTGTCCAAAAGCACCTGTTTATAGTTGCCTTTGTGACTTTATAACAGGGGTTCTCAACAAAGTCCTCGGGACACACCCAGCCAGTCAGGTTTTTCAGGATATCCACAGTTAATATGCAGGAGATTAAATCTGCATGTACTACCTTCACTGTATGCAAATCCACCTCATGTATATTCAACGTGGGTATTCCGAAAACTTGACTGGCTTAGTGTGTCCTGGGGACTGGGTCGAGAACCACTGCTTTATCAAATAGACAGCCAGATCTAGCCCTAACAGTACACATACTCTCACACACCAATTTATACCTGCTCCAGAGACAGAGTGTGAGTGTGTGTTCTCTGCCCATACAAGGTATTTTACAGCATACAGACTTTATTTACATCATAACTTCACCCAAACACCAACCCTGAGATTACCTACAAACGAATAACAAAAATTTGCATGCCATATACGTATTTACACCCAACACATTTTCATAACAGACTATTTCTGCTTTACATGCAGACATTGCTTTTTAAAAATATATTGCCAAACTATAGAGCTCTGGTGTCTGCCAAGCTCGGCTATTTTGATTATTTGTCCTTCTGTCTGGGGAGCTGGGCTGAGTCTTCATGCTTTGTACATTAAGATGCTGGTTCTGTTCAGGTTTACTTTTCAAGTCATTGTCATATTTTATGTTGTTTTGGATGCTTTTATTTTTGTCTTATGCTGGCATTACTGCATTGTTATTTCATGATATTATATTTATTTTCTCTTAGTCACGGTTTTACTATAGTTGGTTGTGTTAACCTCCAAAAAGTTCAGGGACCCCCAGTTCATTCCAACCATGCATCCTGGCCCCTTTTCCTCAGGACCAAGTCTGTTCCCACTAGTCCTCTATCTCCCTTCCCCACCAATCCTTCTTTTTTTTTTCTCTCTCTCTCTCATATATATCTTGCTCTCTCTTCCTCGCCCAAGTCTCTCTTTCTTCTCCCCAGCAGTCAGTCTCCTTCTTTTCAGTTATTCCCTGCTATTAATATCTCTCTCTCTCCTCAAATTCTGATGCTGCAATGCTGTTCCCAGGCTGATGTGGGTCCCAGTGCTCCTGCTTCTGGTCCCCATGGCTGTCTCTCATCACACCCCCATTACTGTTACTGCTGGCCCCACCCCCACTGTCACTTCTACTTACAGCCTGCAATCACCTCCAATTACACCCTTACCACCGCTGCTTCTTCCAGCCCCCACAGCTGCCGCAGATCACACCCCTACAACCACTGTCTACGATCACCCCTTACCACAGCTGCCTTTTCCAGCCCCCACCGCTGCCTCCCATCAAACCCCTACCACCGCTGCCTCTTCCAACCCCCACAGCTGCTTCCGATCACTCTCCTACCACCGCCACTTCTTCCAGCCCCCACCGCTGCCTCCAATCACCACCTCACCACTTCTGCCTCCAATCACACCACTATCACCACCACTTCTTCCAACCCCCCATAGCTGCCTCCGATCACCCCTACCACCGCTGCCTCTGATCACACCCCTACCACTTCTTCCAGCCTCCACAGCTGCCTTGGATCACATCCCTACTACCCTTCTGCAATCTGGTTTTCGCCCTCTCCACTCAACCGAAACTGCGCTTACTAAAGTCTCCAATGACCTATTACTGGCTAAATCCAGAGGTCTCTATTCCATCCTCATTCTTCTTGATCTTTCCACTGCTTTTGACACTGTCAATCACAGCATACTCCTCGATACCCTGTCCTCACTTGGATTCCAGGGCTCTGTCCTTTCCTGGTTCTCTTCCTACCTCTCCCTCCGCACCTTCAGTGTTCACTCTGGTGGATCCTCTTCTACTTCTATCCCCTCTGCCTGTCGGCGTACCTCAGGGTTCTGTTCTTGGTCCCCTCCTCTTTTCTATCTACACTTCTTCCCTTGGTTCATTAATCTCATCCCATGGCTTTTCCTACATCTCTATGGTGATGACTCCCAATCTACCTTTCTACCCCTGATATCTCACCTTGCATCCAAACCAAAGTTTCAGCGTGCTTGTCTGACATTGCTGTCTGGATGTCTCAATGCCACCTGAAATTAAACATGACCACAAACCGAGCTTCTCATTTTTCCCCCCAAACCTACCTCCCCATTCCCCTGTTTTCTATTTCTGTTGATGGCTCTCTCATTCTCCCTGTCTCCTCAGCTCAAAACCTTGGGGTCATCTTTGACTCTTCTCTCTCCTTCTCTGCTCATATCCAGCAGATCGCCAAGACCTGTCGTTTCTTTCTTTACAACATCCGTAAAATCCGCCCCTTTCTTTCCGAGCACTCTACCAAAACCCTCATCCACACCCTTGTCACCTCTCGTTTAGAATACTGCAATCTGCTTCTTGCTGGCCTCCCACTTAGTCACCTCTCCCCTCTCCAATTGGTTCAAAACTCTGCTGCCCGTCTCATCTTCCGCCAGGGTCGCTTTACTCATACTACCCCTCTCCTCAAGTCGCTTCACTGGCTCCCTATCCGTTTTCGCATCCTGTTCAAACTTCTTCTACTAACCTATAATGTACTCACTCTGCTGCTCCCCAGTATCTCTCCACACTCGTCCTTCCCTACACCCCTTCCCGTGCACTCGCTCCATGGATAAATCCTTCTTATCTGTTCCCTTCTCCACTACTGCCAACTCCAGACTTCGCGCCTTCTGTCTCGCTGCACCCTACGCCTGGAATAAACTTCCTGAGCCCCTACGTCTTGCCCCATCCTTGGCCACCTTTAAATCTAGACTGAAAGCCCACCTCTTTAACATTGCTTTTGACTCGTAACCACTTGTAACCACTCGCCTCCACCTACCCTCCTCTCCTCCTTCCTGTACACATTAATTGATTTGATTACTTTATTTTTTGTCTATTAGATTGTAAGCTCTTTGAGCAGGGACTGTCTTTCTTCTATGTTTGCGCTGCGTACGCCTTGTAGCGCTATAGAAATGCTAAATTGTAGTAGTAGTAGTAGTGCTTCCAATCACAACCTCACCACTTCTGCCTCCAATCACACCACTATCACCACCACAGCTGCCTCCGATTACACCCCTACCACCGCTGCCTCCAATCACGCCCCTACCACCGCTGCCTCCAATCACGCCCCTACCACCGCTGCCTCCAATCACGCCCCTACCATCGCCGCCTCCAATCACACCCCTACCACCGCCACTTCTTCTGACCCCCACTGCTGCTTCCAATCACACCCCTGCCACCGCTGCCTCCAATCACACCCCTACCACCGCTGCCTCCAATCACACCCCTATCACCGCCACTTCTTCCAGCCCTCACAGCTGCCTCCGATCACACCTATTGTCACTGCTGACCCAAAATCCACAACCACTTCTGCTTCTAGCCTGCACAGTCATCTGTGATCCCAACTTCATGGCCACTACTGCTTTCAGTCTATGCAGGCCACCTCCAATTCCATCCCCCACCACTGCTGCTTCTTCAGAACTCCCCAACTGCAGATGCTGCTACTATATCCCAACAGACACCACTGATACTGTCTCTACAGCAGTCTCTGTACTTTGCATGGATTTCAGCAGCATGAAAAAAGAAGGTTTTTAAAAGTTTTCTATTTGAGAAATATTTTATTGACTGACATTGGAATATGTAAGTGATGTTTTTTACGTTACCCGCTATGATTCCTATCGGAAATTAGCAGGCTAGAAATGCTTAGACTAGAATAGACACCTCTCCTGGGTCCCATGGACACCTCTCATGAGTCTGTGGACCGTAGGTTGAGAACCAATGTCCTAGAATGCTATTTTGACTAATTAACTTATAAATCAATTTAATAAATAGTATTACATAAGATAAGAGGGTAAGTTTTCTTTTGGTTTAATGGTCATAATGAACCTGTGGAACTCATTCTTGGTGCGGTTAAATCAGGGCTTTTTTTGAGGGGGTACTGAGTACCAGCACTTTTTCCACTGTCTGCTAAAATTGACCATGGTCCCCAAGTTTTAGTGAAAAGAGCTCAGGCTCTACAAACCAATTCTGCCTTGTCACAAATTCTGTGACTGGTTGCAGGGGGCCTGGCTATTGTGGGATGGGTCCCTCAGTGATCACCCCACCTCTGAAGGGTGGCCTGGCAATTGAGTACTGGCACCTTTTTCACTAGAAAACACACACTGGGTTAAATCATAAGAACATAAGAATAGCCATACTGGGTCAGACCAATGGTCCATCTAGCCCAGTATCCTGTGGCCAATCCAGGTCACAAATACCTGGCAGAAGCCCAAATCGTGGCAATATTCCATGCTACAAATCCCAGGGCAAGCAGTTGTTTCCCTACGTCTGTCTCAATCATAGACTATGGACTTTTCCTCCAAGAACTTGTCCAAACCTTTTTAAAATCCATATTATAGTAATAATGCATCAAATAAGAAGCCTAGGGCCGACAGCATACCCAGTTGCATCCACAAAGCCTACATGCTCCTAGCACCAAAACCTTTGGTCACCTTCTTTCTGTATCTCATGCACACCTAGAGACAATGATATTGAATACTCTGTTTTTTACTAGAGCTGACAGAGATGCCACATGTGTGGTTAACATAGTAGATGATGGCAGATAAAGATGTGTACGGTCCATCCAGTCTGCCCAACAAGACAAACTCATTACATATGGTATGTGATACTTCATATGTATACCTGATCTTGATTTGTCCTTACCATTTTCAGGGCATAGACTGTAGAAGGCACTGTCCTTGTTCTAAAATTTCTGAAGTTAATGTCAAAGCCCCTGAAAAGCTACACTCCAGCCTATCCAAATCTATTCAGCCACGATCAGGGCACAAACCGAAGAAGTCTGCCCAGCACCGGCTTTGCTTCACAATTACCACCCAATCTCTGCTAAGCTTCAGTGGATCCATTCCTTCTAAACAGGATTCCTTTGTGTTTATCCCACATTTTTGAATTCCATTACTGTTTTCATATCCACCACCTCCCGTGGGAGGGCATTCCAGGTATCTACCCACCCTCTCCATGAAAAAAATACTTCCTGACATTATTCCTGAATCTCAATGTCAAATAATTTCAACCTCAATGTCAAATAATTGACTACTTTCTTTAACTCTTGCCTTTGGGTTATATTGGCAACTGTTAGCTTGTCTTTTCTTCTGCTTGTGTCCTGCATTTGTTTGTTTTATTGTTTGGCTAGACTTAATATTTTATATTTTGTTTCTTTTCTTTTATTATTATGCATTGTAAACATCTTTGGTACAATTGTTTAAGAAAGACAGTATAATCAAGTAATTAATAAACTAAAAACTACTCTTACCTTCTGATCTTCTGACTTCTTTGCAGTCAGACTCCTAGAGAGAAGAAAACAAACAGAAACTGGATGGAGGTGAAGTTTCAGAGCTGGAAAACGTTAATTGAGGTGATGGTTGGTAATGCATCAGGTTGATTTGCTGAGAGGATAGTTGACGTGGAAGGTCATAATCGAATGGAGTGCCCAAGTTTTCCTGCGGACGTCCTCACAGGATGTCCTGGCGAAGGGGTGGAGAAACCCGTTTTATCGAAACAAGATGGGCATCCATCTTTCGTTTCGATAATACAGTCAGGGATGCCCAAATCTTAACATTTAGGTCGACCTTAGAGATGGTCATCCCCGGTTTTTGGCGATAATGGAAACCAAGGACACCCATCTCAGAAACAACCAAATCCAAGCCCTTTGGTCAGGGAGGAGCCAGCATTCGTAGTGCACTGGTCCCCCTCAAATGCCAGGACACCAACCGGGCACCCTAGGGGGCACTGCAGTGGACTTCATAAATTGTTCCCAGGTGCATAGCTCCCTTAAATTGGGTGCTGAGCCCCCCAAAACCCACTCCCCACAACTGTACAACACTACCATAGCCCTAAGGGGTGAAGGGGGGTACCTACATGTGGGTACAGTGGGTTTCTGGTGGGTTTTGAAGGGCTCACATTACCACCACAAGTGTAACAGGTAGAGGGAGGGATGGGCCTGGGTCTGCCTGCAAGTGCACTGCACCCACCAAAATTGCTCCAGGGACCTGCATACTGCTGTCAGGGAGCTGGGTATGACATTTGAGGCTGGCATAGAGGCTGGTAAAAAAATATTTTTAAAGTTTTTTTTTTAGGGTGGGAGGGGGTTAGTGACCACTGGGGAGTAAGGGGAGGTCATCCCCGATTCCCTATGGTGGTCATCTAGTCAGTACGGGCACCCTTTTTGAGGCTTGGTCGCAAGAAAAAATGGACCAAGTAAAGTTGGCCAAGTGCTCGTCAGGGACGCCCTTCTTTTTTCCATTATCGGCTGAGGATGCCCATGTGTTAAGCATGCCCCAGTCCCACCTTCACTATGCTTCCGACACGCTCCTGGGAACTTTCGTCGTCCCCGTGATGGAAAGCAGTCGAGAGCGCCCAAAATCGGCTTTCGATTATGCCGATTTGGGCGACCTTGGGAGAAGGACGCCCATCTCCCAATTTGTGTCGAAAGATGGGCGCCCTTCTCTTTCGAAAATAAGCCTGATAAGCTGGTCGAACATCACTTTGGGCAACGGATGGCTGTGTGCTAGGTGGGCTAGCTTGGATGAGGATTGGCTATGTATTGACTGACTTCATTATGGATTCAGTTGGTTAGTTTAGTCCTAGTTGGGTTAGTTTAGTCCTAGTTGCATTAGTTGGGTGGGCTGAACATTAGTTGAAATACAAGTGGGATTAATGCTGGTTGGGTGAGTAAATATTGACTTGGATGAGAACTAATTCATGCAGGATGGGATAGCAAAGACAGTGTAGTTAGGAAAGCGAGTTTGGGTGAACACTGTTGGATGAGTGGGCTGGGATGACAAGAAGTTAGACTGGATTGTGAAAGTTGGTTATGTATCGGGAGAGTCCATTGGCACAAGAATTGGTAATTTGTTGGAGAGGGGAAACTTTTTATTTATTTACATGAGCTCCAATGCTTCCTCTACACATTCCATCAAGCTTCTATGAAGGAAGGAAGAGGAAAACATGCTATGAGCAGGTGAAAATGTTATGAGAAGTGTAGGGATTCTCCAGGTACCCTGATGCCCTATTAATAGTAAAGGTGGTGAGGAAGAGTGAACATCTGCTTATGCCAGTGAAACTGGGTTCGACTCCCACTGCAGCTCCTTGTGACCCTGGGCAAGTCACTTAACCCTCCACTGCCCCAGGTAAAAATAAGTACCTGTATATAATATGTAAAACGCTTTGATTGTAACCACAGAAAGGTGGTATAAAAATCCATCCCCCATCCCAATGTTCTCTACCGAACGAATGAGCCAAAGAGGCAGAACAAGCAATGATTCGGCCATGCCACTTCAGACCACAGATTAATCAAAGTAAGGTCTGTTCTGTGGTACTCTCCAACCCTACAGTTCTATTAAACCCTCTAGCTCCTATTACAGAAAATGTTTAAAACAATTCTCAGACCAATTATTAAGGAGGCAGTGGTGAGCTAAAACAGGGGCATCTAACGTGCAGCATGCCTGGCCCACTTACAATTTTTAGCAAAAAATACATTTACCCAGTTAGGTAGCACACAAGATTCTGAAGCATTGCAGAGCTACGTGGTGGATCTGAAGTCACAGTTTCAGAAAAGATACCCAGATATTGTTGAGTATAAATCATGCTATGAGACGCTAACATATTCATGCAACCCACACTCACGTGAATTTCTGATCATGCAGCCCACTGTTGAAAAATCTTGGCTGTCCCTGAGCTACCGGGACTTGCAGTGGTGCAGTACCCTAAAGCATTAGAATATCAGTAGAGAATACAAATAATGGCTTACCTTCCTCCACTTTCCTCATCGCTTGGCAACATCCACTCATCCTCCTCTTCCTTCTGTCAAGAAAAGTCATACTAGGGTTAGGCAGTATCTCCTGATTCCTAGAAACTAAGACCCCAAGTGCCTCCATCTGGACTGCAGGTGTTGTACATTCCCCCTTTCTCCCCAGTCAGGGTCTTACACCATTCCTTATAGTGCCTCCTGCTGAAAAAGGGTGGGACTGCACGAACCGTGATCTCTCACCGTAATGTGAATTCTGACCAAGCAGCCACCAGTTATGGGGGGGGGGGGGGGGGGGGGGGGGGGGGCAAGGACCCTCATGCATTTGCTCATGGATCTTTTGAAGTAGACCTTTCCCATTTTGAGGGCCCTTTCAGAATTGGTTATTTGGGGCCTTCTGAAACTGACTCTTCCTGAGAGCACCTCCTGCTGGAACCACGGGCGCTGTGAGCTTTCCCACAATCAAATGTCCCACTGTCTCCACTAGAAAGGGTCATGTTTTCGCTTACCACTCCAGGATAAGGTTCTGTTTCTTTTCTCATTGGCATCCCGAATTTCACTTGATTGACTGAAAAAGAAAACAAACCTACTTTTGAGTCATTTTAAAGAAGCAAGTACTAATCATCTCTCTGGTACCTGGCCTAATCACTAACCCTCGCACCCCTTATCCTTTCATGAATAATTCTACCAGTGAGTCACATGGAATTGACAGGTTAAGAAACAAGGTCATTTTAGAAGCATTACACTCATCGTTTGCAACACTTTTTTGCATTGGTGAAGGGTGAGAGGCTGTTGGTCTCAGGCCTTTATAAAGCACTTGCTACCTTTTCCCTCCCTGAAGGACAAGGAGCTTATTAGACTACGTTGGGCATGACCCACCCTTTCTTTGGATTTCAACACACTGATCTCCTAGATCCCTACTTTAGCGGTCAGTGCAGATCTGCGAGAATGCCAGTTTCGAATATTGCACAGGGCATATCTTACCGAGTTCACATTTTTTTAAACGGGGCGTGCCGAAACGCCTTTGTGTGCAAAATGTCAGCGCAGCCATGGCTCTTTCTTTCACTCTCTCTGGGATTGTTTTTTAGTACAGGCGTTTTGGACTGCTGTTTTTCAATACTTGGAAACTTTATTAGGCTCACGCATTCCATTAACCCCCCCCCCCCCCCCCCCAGGAGCTCTTTAGGATAAATATGAACTCTTTGCATTGCAGGGTACAGATGCTCGCTCAGCAACTGATTTGCAAAGCCTGTATATAGGCAAGCGTACTATCTTAAGCCTCTGGAAGTGATTCACTTCCAGATTATTGGAATTGGCGTAATAAATTTCATGGTCTTCTGTTATTCGAGCGCCGGAGCACGTTTGTCTCCCAGATATCTAAGCGTTTCCTCTCCATTTGGGGGCTTTATATACACTCTTTGCATACACAGGGACGCAGATTAGTGGTTGACTCCCTTTGAGGGTTTGGGGGCCTACGATATACTATAAGCACAGTCTCCTTGTAAATAGATATCCTGTTCACCTACGCACGTTGTTTCTCATTTTAAAGAGATTGGGTATGGGATAGATTGGGTCGGGTTGGCGGGAATATGGGGTACATTATGTCAGCAGTGGTAGTGATGATTAGATGGGGGGATCTTAGTTGCTCCCAGCTTGATGACTGTGTAAGTTATTCAATTGCATGTTTTACTGATACTCTGCATCTCTTTATTGTTTGTACAGTCTACTGTGGCGGTTAGAGGATAGTTACCACGAGTATATAGTGGGATGATGTGGGATACTTGTAATAATTGATGACGGATTTTTTTTCTCCCTTTTTCCGGTTCTGCTGTATGTTTCTCATGTGTATCTTTGTATATACGTTTGATTGGATGTACTCTTTATATGGTCATCAATAAAAACTGTTGAACATAGAAGAATTAAACACACAAAAAATGGCAGCGATTCCACACGTAGATTGCATACCTGAGTAAATGGTGATTTCAGAAAGTTTCCAGGGATACAGAGTTCAAGGGGGCACTGTTAAATTATGAGGGTAATTCTAGAACAGTGATTGTCTGACTGGCGCATATTCTATACAAGAAATTAAGTGCCTATTTTCCTTTACAAATACTAGTGTAACTGGGCATATATGTACGTACGCCACAGAGCTGCTGTAAGAGCTCATGCTCGATTCTAAATGCTGGAGATATTCCAGCCATTATTCAGCGCTATTTAACTGGCCAGGAATGGCTCCTGATGATTAAATAGCATTTAGTCAGCTAATCGCTAATATTCAGCACAAGATAGCCGGTTATCTCCACTGAATATTAGCGATACCCCCAGATTCTATACAGCGCGCCTAGAGATCTGAGCCGATATCCAAGCGTATTCTATAACAAGGTAACTTAACTGGCTTAACAAGCTAATCAGCATTGATAACAGCTCTTAACAAGCAATAATGAGCACTAATTGGCAATAATTAGAATTTACGCGCACAACTCACTAAGCGCATTCTGTAATGCAGTGTGACTAACTTCTAATGTGCACAGACAAAAAGGGGTGTGATTATAGGCGGGGAAAGGGGCATTTCATGGGTGTTCCGAAATTTATGCTATAGAATATGGCCCAGTGCACCTAAATCTACGCACAGTGATTTACGCCATGTTTTCGTTGGTGTAAATGGAGGCGTGCAGTTTTAGGCGCCGAGATATCAACTAAGCCTACTCTATATACTGCACCTAAATCTAGACGTCACTTATAGAATACGCTTAGTCAGCATCGATTTCCACACCGATTTTTTAGGCGCCATATATAGAATCTCCCCCATAGCAGCTAACTGGCTATCTGCGAATATTCACACACTGGCCGGCTAAGTTTAGCTTAGCAGCCAAGTATAGCTGAGTGGAGGAGTGGCCTAGTGGTTAGAGCACTGGTCTTGACATCCAGAGGTGGCCAGTTCAAATCCCACTGCTGCTCCTTGTGATCTTGGGCAAGTCACTTAACCCTCCATTGCCTCAGGTACAAACTTAGATTGTGAGCCCTCCTGGGACAGAGAAATATCCAGTGTACCTGAGTGTGACTCACCTTGAGCTACTACTGAAAATGGTATGAGGAAAATCTAAATAAATAAATTGGACCACCTAAATAGCAGTCCTGTCTTTGGCCACTATTAACAACCGGACAGCTCTGACTATTCACACACACAAAAGATATGGATATTTAATGCTAGTCACCAGAAATTATTTATTTATTTATTTACATTTTGCTCACACCTTTTTCAGTAGTAGCTCAAGGTGAGTTACATTCAGATACACTGGATATTCCCTGTTCCTGGAGGGCTCACAATCTAAGTTTGTACCTGAGGCAATGGAGGGTTAAATGACTTGGCCAAGGTCACAAGGAGCAGAGGTGGGTTTTGAACTGGCCACCTCTGCATGTCAAGACTGGTGCTCTAACCACTAGGCCACTCCTCCACTCCAGCATTTAATATCCATGGTCAATGTTGATTGCGGCACTATGTGGGCTGCCTCCAGCAGTCTGACTATCGGGACCATTGACTACCACAAGTTACACATGCGAAGACTTCATGCATTTGAATGCCTGCCTATAAATACACCCCCACATAAGAAATGCGTGTATTTGCAGCATAGTGCTTAGGTGAAATTTTGGCATTCATGTGCATATGGGCACATATAGATGTATATATCACGTCCCCCTTAAACAAGGAGAGCTCTGGAATGAGGGGGCATGTGACAAAGATAAGACGGAATAGGCTTAGGAGTACCTAAGGAAGTATTATTTCACAGAAAGGGTGGTGGAGGCGTGGAATGGCCTCCCGGTGAAGGTGGTGGAGTCGAGGACTGTTCCAGAATTTAAAAAGGCATGGGATAAGCACGTGGGATCGCTTAGGAACAGGAAGAATTAGGGTTTACAGAGGATGGGTCATATGGCCATTATCTGTCGTCATGTTTCTATGTTTCTAACATCACTGGCTTCCTGTAGAATTTCAAATTACTTACAAAACCGCTCTGTTGACTTTCAAGGCTTTTAGATTGGGTACTCCAGACTAACTCTCACATCTTACAATTCCCTACTCACCAGCAAGAGTCCTCCGTTCTTTAAATGACCATTGTGTTGTCCTCCCAGGTCCAAAATTGCCCAACTAGAAACAACCAGACACTGTGCCTTCTTTTTTCTCTCGTCTCATATTTGAAACTCTTTGCCACTTTTTCTCATGGTGAACCATCCCTTAAAAACTTAAACCTGAAAGCCTGGCTTTTCAGACAAGCTTTTGGAGATCAGGATTAGCTGGAAGTTGCTGTCAGTTGGTTAGGTGAATAAACCGTTGTTCTCGGCTGTGTGAATACTTTTCTTTGCATGAATGTATTATACATTTCTTTGTGTGAAATGTACTTCTCCTCCTTTTGTTTTCTTCTGGGTGATAACATATCTTTTCTGTCAATAATTGGAGTTCCTTTCTTTTTGTTTATGTTTTAGTTATGTACACTGCTCTTGCTCAAGCATCTAGAGCGATCTAGCAAATCTAATAAAGTATTTGCCTTTACTCTAATCTTGTGTGCATAATTGCCCCCTAATTCTATACAGTTGGGTGGCTTTGTGTGCAAAGTTGCAAATGGTATTTATACAATAAGGTCAGTTGCAGGTTTATGTTTATTCACAACAAATCAAAGCGGTGTACAATATAAAATAAAAAGAATAAAGAAAGGAACGCCAAAATTCAACAGGACAGAAAAAATGAAATAAGGCAGAAAAAGGGAATCCAATAAGAATGGGCAGGGTGCAAAGAAACAACTGCCTGCTCGTCCCTACCTGCCACCTAAGAATGAATCTGGGATTAGGGGGTTATGGAAACGCCTGGGAAAATAGATGGGCTATCCAACTGGATCAGCTTTTGACTTTTTACAGATGGACCACACATACGCAGTCCATTATTTCTAATAATCTTTTACTATTACTTTCAATAGTATTTGCTATTGTTTTGGGTGTACTTATGAGTCTGCCTACTGCCAGCAAACCACGCTTACTGGCTTCAACCCATATAAAGGGCTAGATAGCCTCGTAACGTCTCCTCAATCTAACCTCCTTTGGTTGAACAGCCGTTCCACTTAACCTTGGAAAGGATTCTTGAACCATCTGTGTTGATGCGAGACACGATGCTAGTAATCGGGGACATGCAGTTGTCAGAAGTGGTGAGTGTAATGAACATGAAGAAGGGGCCTGCTTTGGAAGAGGGTGCAGTCTTTAACAATCTGGCCACTCTGATTCCCCTCAAGCCACTTGTAAAACCAACAACTGTGAATACAGAAGCATTGTTGAATGCTCTTGAGATTCTACACCAGGTATGCACTATTTTTGTTACTGTATCGAACTCATCTACTAAACTGCAAAATCTAGAGACTAATTTAAAATTGTAAACTGGCTCCAGGACTGATAACCCTGAAAAATCTCTAACTAAACTGAAAAGTACAATTGCTTAACAGGCCTGTGATAATGCCACATGAACTTTACCTTACCACAATATCACTTTGTATTTGTTTATACCGGAGTCTGCAAACACCTCTCCGGTACTATGTAAGCCACATTGAGCCTACAGATAGGTGGGAAAATGTGGGATACAAATGTAACAAATAAATAAATAAGAATTTTATTATGAGAAAATTTAAAATCTAGAAAACTTCAATAGAAATCTGAATTTGAGACTATTGGTTTCGAGACTGATGACACCTAAAGATTTATTTCATAATTTTCTTACCACAATTTTGAAATACTCAGACGAATTTGCCGCCTGTTCAGAAAATATATTATTTATCTACATCTAGAGGTGAGACTGGAATAATAGAGGAGGCAAGGGGACTACATGTTTCAGAGTCCAGGAATCATCTGAAATCAATAGATATGTTTTATTTGAACCAGCGCAGTTGCAATATTTCCTTGAAGGTAAAGGTATTTCAAGGACATCTTCTACAAATGCTACCTAATAATTTGGCCTATTTGTATATTCAGTAGATAATTTATTTGTCCTTTTGATCTTTTTCTTCTTGTTAATTCCAGCTTCCTAAGGAATTTTCACTGTAGTATGTTTTTTCTTGTTTTCTTTTTTTAATGTTTAAATAATTTTTATTGATAAGTAGTGAAGAACAGTACAAACATCATATTGCAAACCAGTCAACAATTTCCAAGAAAAAAAAAAGCACTTATGGAAACCCCTACCCCCCATCTGACAACAGAAAACATATTCAAGTCACTCCATGTATAAAACCCTCCCAGCCCAGTTTCCAACCTCCCTTCCATCTCCACACTTATTTTAAATTGAGAATTGTGGTTAGCAGGGGCGTATCTGCGTGGGGCCTCAGGGGCCTGGGCCCCCGCAGATTTCGCCCTGGACCCCCCTACCGCTGCCAACCCTCCCCCTCCGTTGCTGTTGCCTACCTTCGCTGGCGGGGGACCCCAACCCCCGCCAGCTGAGGTCCGCGTCCTCCTGCCGCTGCCGGCTGCCTGTAAAAGAATTCCGTCAGCTGGCGGGGGACCCCTAACCCCCGCCAGCCAAGCCGAGGTCCTTTCATTTCTTCCACTAAAGCTGGCGCCGAAAGTTTCTTCTGAGTCTGACGTCCTGCACGTACAACGTGCAGCGACATCAGACTCAGAAGAAACTTTCGGCGCCAGCTTTAGTGGAAGAAATGAAAGGACCTCGGCTTGGCTGGCGGGGGTTAGGGGTCCCCCAGCCAGCTGACGGAATTCTTTTACAGGCAGCCGGCAGCAGCAGGAGGACGCGGACCTCGGCTGGCGGGGGTTGGGGTCCCCTGCCAGCGAAGGTAGGCGACAGCAACGGAGGGGGAGATTGGCAATGGCAGCGGCTGGGGGGAGGGGGATCGGCGGCGGCAGCGGGGGGGGGGGGGCTATAATGTGCCCCCTCACTCTGGCCCTGGCCCCCCCTACCGCCGCAGTTCAGATACGCCCCTGGTGGTTAGTACACTTAGAAGCAAATCAGGACTACAATAGACCAAAATCATGTAATATGATATGAACCAAAACATTGAACAGTCCCAGTTACTTCTACTAGAACAATAATCCCCCCCCCCCCCCACCCCCAAGAAACAAAAATTAACAATGGACATATATGAGTCATCATGTTACATTCGAGAGCTGGTGAAATAAGCAAAGATCTAAAAGACCTCACGTCCAAAATTTTTTCTTCTTCTTAATTCAGTTTCTTATTTATATTAATTTCTGGATTTCTTTTCCAAAAATTGGCTCTTTGATTGCATATATTGAAATGCAAATATTAAAAAAAACAAATAAATATTCTAAACAAACAAAACACTTACACTGTATCTCAGAATGGGTTCTTTCCACCTGGCTGTGTTTGCCAATTGAATGGATTTTATCAGGAAAGATATTGCAGGTCTGCAAGAAAGAGCAGGTACAATTCACTGTGACAAAACAAACAAGAAAGGAAGCAGGTGTGAAGTGGACGAAGGAGGTTAAAAGAGGGCCAAGGCCTAGGATGGACTGAACAGGTACTATACGCCACCCCATCTACCAAGCCCTGCACACACACACGCGACCAACTTGCACTACCAGAAAGGGGAAGATAGGGCATTCAGGCGGGGCCTCACGGCCTATCAGGAACCCACTTGCTCAGAATACAGTCATATGGGCCTCACGGCCTAACCAGAACCAACTGTAATAAAAGTGAATTTTAAAAATTGTTTTTCAGTTCTGTCTGACCGACCAGTGCACTCGAGGTCTGTATTGTTGATTAGAACTAATTCTGTTTAAAAATGATTGTTTAACTTTGATTGTGTAAGACACAGCTCTAATTAATTTGGTATGTGAAGAGGGGGATGGTGCTTGTTTTCGGAGTTCAGCCTGGCCACCTGGACTTGGAAAACATGTGACCACATTCCCACAGTACCTAAACAGAGAAGCATTCTGTCATTTTCCTTAGCTCTGAACATAAGTTCTGAGCGTAATAAAAAGGGGAGTTTCTTCAGTGAAATTGGGAGCTCATCTGTGACAGAGGACTTGTTCCTGGTCTAAAAAGCTTCTGGCTTTCGCTGTAACGGGCCCCCCCAGCTGATGATAAGAGCCTGGATGATGTAAGGACCAGTGATGTTGTATGTATAATATGTATATGTATAGTGTATTATTGCTTCTTTTCCTGGTGTAAGAACTCTTAGCATTGCTTAGATGTAGAGACCAGGGATGTAATGATTGTTTATATAGCTAATCATTGTGTGTATATAGCTTAATCATTGTAGATTTTAGTACCTCTAATAAAGGTTTCATTTATCTAATATGAATCCACGGTAATTATTGAGTAGTCTGTGTCAGTGAGGACAGGCTGTAAATCCATAGCAGTACACCGACTCAAACCCAGGGGAGGGAGAAAGAAAAAACGAGGGGGTCCCCATGGGGACTAGAGCACCACACACTAAGTGCTCGCTAAGGACACAAGGGAAAAATGAACTAAGAGAGGTAACTATAGGAAACACGTCAGGCTGTACCCCACAGCACACAAAGGAAATGAGGGACTGAGAAATATGGATACCAGAGAGCAGAGACCCCCAGCAGACAGGAGAGGGAAAAGCCAGCAAAATATAGAGAGCCGGGCCTGAGACGCACCCCGCTCAGAAAGAGCAGTACACAGTAATAGTGAGGTAGTGACAGCAAAAAAGAATTAAAACAATCACAATGGAAAGACTGCTCCAAACACTCAGCTGCCAGAGGCAGGCAAAATACTGCAGTCAAAGGGTTGACCAGGCTCTGAACACACAGCTGCCAGAGGCAGGAACACTGCAGACAAGGGTTAACAAAAACGTAGACACAGGGAAGAACAAACAAACAACCCCCACGAAAGAAACAAAGGTCCCGAGTCTGCCACAAAGACAAGAAGCACGACAAAATACAAACATAGCACAAAGGGTAACTCCACGGGAAACAAAACAACAACCTGGAACAGAATGATAAACAAGCTTACCACAAAGCACCACAGTCAAACAGAGGAAATCACAGGTAAGGGAAGAGGGGTAATCAGACACATGCTGGAAGCAGCAAGCACACTGAGACAGAGCAACAGAGGGCTACAGCAAGGAAGGAGAAAAACTCCACAACACACAGAGCAAAAGCTCAAACAGTGCAAGGTAAGGCTTCAGCAAAAAACAAAGGGCAACGCCAAAGCAAGGGTTGTAGGGAAGGGTAAGCTTAAGTACATCAGACTGACGTCAGCTCAGCCCAGATGGGCCAATCAGGAACGGTTCCAGGCATTCCCCTGTCTGACTAGCAGAGTTAAACAGAATCATAACAACAGTACAGGGAAAGAGCAAGTGAAGCAGGACATTAGCAACCAATATACCAAAATAGTTGCTTCAAGGGTGGAATACACTACTTTGGATGGATTGTACTAATGGGAAATGCAGTCTACAAATATTTAAACTTAATTAAGCCCCACCCCGGATCCTGATAGTGAAACTGACAGTACCTCCAGGTCACAGTCATCCATAGAGTCTTCTTGGTCGAGTACCGGGTCCGGATTGTTCAGTCTGTCCAGTAATTCTATAGCCAGAGTCTTGCTCAAGGGCTGAGTGATAAACAAATGCTGCTGATAGTGGAGAAAGACAATGCATCTATGAGGAAAACACAGGCATTTTCTTCCTCATCCTATAACACACATTGACAGGGGATAAACCACATTTTTGCCAGCAGCACCCTACCAAGGCTCCACCTCCTGGTTTCCTACCTGTAAGAGTTTTTCAGCCGTAGGCCTTTTCCTGGGATTCTTGGTCAATGCAGCTTTGAGGAAATGGTGGAAGTCGTTTGACCTGCAGTAGGAGCAAAGCGCATTCAAGAAAGAAGAAACATGGGAGGCCGCATAATTAAAGAAAAGAAAAGCAGGAAGAGCAGAGAGGAAGCATCAGAAGAAGGAAAGGACAAAACCTGCTCCTCACGGACAGCATCTGCAAACTCTGGACTCACCAACGGGCCTTGTCTTGGAGTTTGGGAGGCTGGAAATTGCTTTTTGACATCACCATCAGTGCCCTGGTGAGGAAAAACAGGGTCACATGATGACCACAGTGATGCAAGTGCTCGAGGGACTGGTCATGTGACTGGAGGCCATAGGTCATATGATAGGTTGGGGTGGATAACAATGAGAGAGAAAATCCGCTGGCAAGCGGAGAACTCAAACGCCCCACGGTAAAGACAACAGAGAACAGAAAGTGGGAGAGCGACCAAGGATATCAGAAACTGGAGGATGTTCTTAAAATGAAAGTTTATTAAGGGTTTCGAAGACTTGACACAACGTTGTGTCGAGTCTTCGAAACCCTTAATAAACTTTCATTTTAAGAACATCCTCCAGTTTCTGATATCCTTGGTCGCTCTCCCACTTTCTGTTCTCTGGGGTGGATAACAACCCTAGCTGAGGTTTGGGGCCTCTTACCTCATGGGGTGAAGGTCAAACAAGGGCGGTTGCAGCTCAGCCAGCTCAATGGCAGTGATGCCAGTAGCCCAGATGTCACACAGTTGGTTGTAGCCCCCTTTCTTCTCCACTGCAGCCACCTCTGGTGCCATCCTGCAGTCCAATGGGATAGAAAAACACTTAATCACTGACTCCACAGGATTAAGAGAAAATGAAAGGCAGAAAACACAGACACTGTCCTGCCATCTGCAAGAGCAGAAACACACAAACATCTTTGGACACAGGCACTACAGTTAATGGGTGGGGAGGAGAGAGACATACACGCACAGGTGATGATGGGTGGCATTACCAGTAAGGGGTACCTATGAACGATTTCCTCTTTGCAACGGAGGCAGTGATTTCCGCTGATACGCCGAAATCCGCTGAAACCAAAAGGATAATTGTTTTATATTGCTAGTATACATGTGTTAATGCCACTACTTACTCTGCCACCACACCAAACCCCTGCCCTGTAGCATCTCCTCTAAATCCAGTACCAAACCCCACCCCACTTCTCTCCCCCTCCCCCACACACATACAGTAACATGGTAAATGATAGTATATAAAGATATGAAAACCAAGCAGCAGGATGAAAACCAGAGAAGTTAAGAGTGTATATTGCACTGCTGCTCCCTGTGATCTTGGACAAGTCACTTAACCTTCCATTGCCTCAGGTACAAACTTAGATTGTGAACCCTCCAGGAACAGAGAAACACCAAGTGTACCTGAATGTAACTCTCCTTAAGCTACAACTGAAAAAGGCTTGAGCTAAATCCAAATCTACTCTTCCCATTAAGGTAACTCCCCTCCCCCCATGCTTTGAACAAAATCATCATTTCATTTCTGTTTTCGTTTATTGTTTATTAAATTTGCTATACCGCTTTCGTTGATTTGCATCTTCTTGCCTTTTAGGAGTGGAATATTCCTACAGAATCCCTATTTCTTCTCTGGAAAGATATTCTGTGGAAAAAAAATGTTTCCTGGTGTTGCTCCGGAGTCTCCCGCCTTGCAGCTTCATGTCATGCCCTCTAGTTCCCCTCCTTTCAAAAGGGTTTTTTTTTTTGTGCCTTCATACTTTTCAAGTATTTAAACATCTTTTCATATATTCCCCTGTTCCTCCTCTCTGCTAGAATACATTTTTAGGTCCTTATCTTGTGTCCCTTTTGGTGCAGACCCCAGACATTTTGGTTGCTTTCCTCTGAACTATCTACAATCTCTTTATATGCTTAGCAGTATACGGCCTCCAAAACTGTACACGATACTATAAGTGGGGTCTCGCCAACGACTTGGACAAGGGCATCAACACCTCTATTATTCTGCCAGTTATGCCTCTGTCTTTGCAGTCTAACATCCTTCTAGCTATGGCCATCACCTAGTCACATTGTTTTGCCACCTTGAGATCCTCAGACACCATCACCTCAAGGTCCCTCCCCTGGTCTGTGCATATCAGCCCTTCAACGCGTATCACATACAGCTCCTTTGCATTTCTGCACCCCATATGCACCAATCTGCATTTCTTCAGAATAAAGCTTAGCTGTCAGACATTAATCTACGCTTTTAATTTTTGTAGATCACTTTTCACATTGTCCACTCTGTTGCAAAGCTTTGTGTCAACCACAAAAGACAAACTTTTCCTTCTAACTTTTCAGCATTATCACTCACAAGGACACTGAACAGAATCAGTCCCAGGACCAATCCCTGAGGTATTCACTGCTCACCATTTACCACCACCTCTATCTACCAGTTTCTAATCCAGTTCACTACCTTGGGATCCATCCTCAAGCTGTTCAGACTTTTTTATTATTATTATTTATATGAATTTTTAAATAAACACAGGAAGACTCTTGTTTAAGAACATCAGGTGCTTACAATAAGGAAAATGGACCAACCCAAGTTCAAAACAATACAAAAAAGAAATAAACGTAATAATACAGCATCTGTTGATTAGATCTCATGGGAGGCATGGGGGAACCAGGCAGGAAATTAGGTCACAAACTGCAGAACAACAACAAAAAAATTCTTTAAGCATTTTTGTTTTAAAAGGTGGGGGGGGGGGGGGGGGGGCATAGCAATGTTTCCTCTAAGGAGTGGCCTGGTGTGTGCAAATTGTTTTTTGTGTGTGAGCAACAAGTTTTAAAAATCAACAATTTTTGAGCACCAGTATTAACAATACATTTCTGTATATAGCACAAAAAATACTTTTGTGAGAAACATGTCAAATCTGTGAGCGATACTCCTAAAATGTATGAGAAATCGCCCAAGCGCTCCACTTAGAGCGAACATTGGTTGAGAGCTAAAATAGCCATTCCTTAATGTTTAGTGCTCATCCAAGAGCCCTGCTAGAAATCTAATCACCTTTCTAGACATCTGGAAAATTCTGAAGTGGTTGAGGATCATAAATAATATACTTGGCCTCCAAGAACTTCATGACACACAAGCATTGAAAATGCACAAAAAAAAAAAAAAAAAAAAGAAACACCCAAAGAAATAATTTCCTGCTTCTTAATCAAGAACGAATTACGCTTCTCTTGTGAAGCCCTACAAATATCAGGAAATATTGCAATAGCAGCCCCTAGAAAACTGGTAGATCTGCGTTTGAAGCACATCTTTAGTGTCCAGGTTTATCATGTTCAAAGGCACAAGAGAGGGAAACAACCATGCAGTGGTCAAAAAACATTTTGGAATCGCGTACAAGAAGAGCAAGTCCATGGTACCAAGTATTTTCACTCATTTACAGTTGATTTAAAATCTACGGATTTGACATTTATTTCAAATGTTGGACTGACCCGAACACTACAATTTGTATGTATTGGAACATCAACATACTGACCCCTGACGCAGGCAATTTACCGAAAACAGTCCATGTCAGGTCGTTCAATAAATCTGTTCCTCTTCCTTATTTGAGGCCCATTGCACTGTTTGTTTGCTGTGCAAAGGCATAAGCAACTATTAATGCCCCCTATTTAGCTGCTTCAGTCGCTATACCTTCCAATAACAACGAGACATTCATACCATCATGAGACTCCGAGATAGTAAACAAAGTTCTAGTAACTGGAGGTAAAGCCTTATAAAAGACATGAATGTAATATTTTCGTAAGATGTCCAAGGTGTCAAAGTTTCCAGTACAGGGAATTTAATAAAAAACAAACGTAGCCACTTACTAAAATTTTGAAATTTGTAGTGAACAGATAACCGATCTTTAAATCAAGGCAGTATCTGAAGATTCCGGTCTAGCTGCTTTCTGATCCAGCAAATCCACCCTTCCCTCCAGAGCATGCTGCTTTCCATCCAAAGAGGTTAACTTTATTTCATCTTCAAACACACCCAAAGCACAGTCTATTTGAGACACTAAAGAATTCTGCACACAATTTAACATAGTCTAACTAGAGTCCAGCGAAATAACTGTAGGCTTAACCTGGCTGGTGCTCTCATATGCCGCCCATAATACTGCACTTCTCACCCTCTTGGGCATACCGTGTCACTGACACTATCCTGAGCTCCAAATACCATGCCATCTATTTAAAAGGGGAAAGGAAATGGCACTTGATATGTAAACTACTTTGATTGCAGCCACAGAAAGACGGTATGAAACAAGGAGCTACAGTGGGAATTGAACCCAGTTCCCCTGGTTCTCAGGCCACTGCACTAGCCATTAGGCTACTCCTATTTGCAGTAACATCTGTTGTACCAGAACCCCTTCTCCATGAGGATCATTCATCATCCACCAAAAGGAAATCTGTTCTCCTGTGCCAATAATCTCCAGCTGCTCCACAACTGAATACTTCTGACACTGGGGCTCCAGAACTTTTCGGCACTCAATTAGCCTCCCCAGACATAGCAGATAATTGCCATTGCCCCCGACTTACTATTAATAATCAATTCTATAGCGCTACTATACGCAGTGCTGTACACATTATATGCAGGTACTTTCTCTGTCCCTAAAGGGCTCATAATATAAGTTTTTGAACCTGGGGCAATGGAGGGTTAAGTGACTTGCCCAAGGTCACAAGGAGCTGCAGTGGGAACTGAACCCATGCTGCCAGGATCAAAGTCTGCTGCACTAACCATTAGGCCACTCCTCCACTTACAGAGACAACCATCTTGTTAGGGGCAGCCGCAGTACCAAGCCCCACTTATCCGCACTAGACCACCTTCCTGGGAGGATAGGAGAGGACATTGCTAAATCCATCCCTTCCACTTCACCATCATAGCTGGAGGGGTAAGCAAGGACTGAGGAACAGAGCTCAGTGTGGGTATTCCTTCAAGAAGTCATTTTGGTTTGCACCGGGCTGCTCAGTTTATTCATAACTCTCCCTTTGAGGACGTAAACCATATCCAGTACATGTTCTCAATCTAGTTCTCTGTCACCTAGTCAAAGAAATCAAATCAGATTCATTTGGTACAATCTTCCTTTGGTGAAATCATGTTGTTTTGGATCTTGCAACCCATTGGGTTGTAGAAAGTTAATTATCCTTTCCTTCAGCATCGTCTCTATTATTTTCCCCACCAATGAAGTCAAGCCTGTTATTTCCCATCTCTTTTCCATCACTGAATTTGTGAAGAGGGACATCAGACCTTCTCCAGATCTGTGAAGCATATCCTTTCATGCAGCTAGCAGAACCTCTCCAAGCTCCTTCAGGATTCTGGATGTATCTTGTCCAGCCCCATGGCTTTGTCCATTTTCAGTTTTTTTAAGTTCTTTTTATACATTCTCTTCCATAAATGGTGAGGTATCTGCTTTCCTGTGATATGTACCTTGCCCAGATATCTGTAATCCTTCTCCAGGATCTTTCTATGACTACCAAACAGAAACATTTACTATTTCCTCTCATCCTTGTCACTATCCACACGTTGATCCTCAACCTTCCAGTGTCTTACATTTCCACCTCTCACCTTCCTCCTTTCCCTGACATACCAGAAAAAAGTCTTGTCATCTTGCTTTATGCCTTTAGCCTTATTTTCTTCTACCTATACTTTTTTTCAGGCAGAAAATGGAGTATCAGTAAAAACTATTCACAAAATTCATCTCACTCCTGCCATTCAGCAAACCCAGAAATTAGAGTACTCCAAAGTATGCAACTATGCCAATGTACCTCACTCCTGCCCTGTCACACTCTCTCCCCATTGCTATTCTGGTTCTGAGACTCACCATATATACTGCTGTCTGTGTACCTCACTCCTGCCTTATGGCACCCTCCTCTCCCTTGCTATTTTGGTACCAAGACTCATCACATATAGTACTGCTGGTGTACCTCACTCCTGGCCTGTGGCACCACACTCCCCTTTGCTATTTTGGTACTGAGAATCACCACATACAGTTCTGAAAGTGCACCTCACTCCTGTCCTCTGGCACCCCACCCCCTTGCTATTTTGGTACCAAGATTCACCACACACATCTCTGCCAGTACACCCTCCCTCCTGCCCTGTGGCACACCCTCCCACTTACTATTCTGGTACTGACGCACCACACACAGCCTGCAGCACTCTTTGTGATTCCAGTACTGAGACTCTCCCCCACCCCCCAACACACGCACAGCCTTGCCAGTGAATACCACCCAGAATGGTAATTTCCCTATACATACAAACACACAACTCTAGCAAAGCCTCACTTCTAGCCCTGCAGTACTCCTACGATTTCAGTACCGAGAGCCATTCCAATGCACCTTACTGCTGCCCTAGAACACTTTTTATTACTCCAGTACTGGCACGCATCCCATTCCAACCGCCGTACATGCACCTCAATCCTGCCCTACAGCACCCCTGCAATTCCAGTACAATGATACCATCCACCCACACACAGCTATTTCAAAACCTCTCACCCTTGTTAGTCCAGTAAAGATCCCCCCGCCCACACAAAGGTACCACTCTGCCAATGCACCTCGCAATTGTCCTATACTGACCTGCTTCCCCCACAAAACCCATACACACCTGTACCAATGCACCTCATCTGTGCCCTGCAGTATTCCTTCCCCTCTCCCTCCCAAAATGCTCAGACAGCTGTGCTAGTCCAGCTACAAAAGGAGATAACTGACCCAGCTTCACATCTCCGGAATTTGTCAGTAAGATGTTTGCTCCCTGGAAAACAGAACAGGCACATCAGAGCTCTCCAGAAACAGGAGGACCCTGTCCTCAAGTGATATTGGCATCCCTCATCACTTATCACTTACTTTAATGTCTCGGTGCATTTTTCCTTTGGCATGCAGGTGCTGGAGACCCTGGAAAAAAGATAGAGAATGTTTACCTTCGTCAGCTTAAGAACATAAGAATAGCCATACAGGGTCAGATCAATGGTCCATCTAGCCCAGTATCCTGCTTCCAACAGTGGCCAATCCAGATCACAAGTACCTGGCAGAAACCCAATTAGTAGCAACATTCCATGCTACCAATCCCGGGGCAAGCAGTGGCTTCCCCCAAGTTCATCTCAATAACAGACTATGGACTTTTCCTCTAGGAACTTATCTAAACCTTTTTAAAACCCAGGTATGTTAAGCGCTGTTACATCTTCCGGCAACAAGTTCCAGAGCTTAACTGTTCTTTGAGTGAAAAAATATTTAAAAGTATTTCCACATAATTTCATTGAGTGTCCCCTGGTCTTTGTACTTTTTGAAGAGTGAAAAAGTGATTCACTTTTACCCGTTCTATATCACTCAGGATTTTGTAGACCTCAATCATATCCTCCCCCCCCCCCCCAGCCATCTCTTTTCCACCAGTGCCTCTCGTTGCCCTCTCCTCCCCTCCTTCACGCACCTTTAGTGTCTCTCTGCAGACATATGCGATCTGCTTCTCTCCCAAGGGACCAGTCACTGCAATAAAACAGCACAGTATAAGAAATATCATAGAGTACCTCACAGAACAAGAGACAGCAAGGGAAAGAAACTGGAATACCTCAGGGAACAAGAGGAAGGGAGGGAAAGAGAATGGAATATCTCAGTGAACAAGAGGGGGCTAAATAAGGAGAATGGAGTACCACAGGGAACGAGAGAGAGAGAATGGAGTATCTCAGAAAACGAGAGGGGGCAAGGGAAAAAAATGGACTACCTCAGGAAACAAAAAAAAGAGAATGGAGTACCTCACGACAGCGAGAAACACACACACACACAATGGAGTGCAAATGAGAATGGATAACCTCAAGAGGAGAGGAGACAGAGAGAGAGACACACACACACAATGGAGTACTTCGGGGGGATAGGGGGAGAGAGAGAATGGAGTACCAGAAAGAGAAGGTTGGGGGGAGGGAGAATGTTCTCAGAGAACAAATGTGAGAGAGTGAAAGAGAATGCAGTACATCAACATCAGGAAGTGAGAGAGAAGAGAAAAGGCGGCTGAGGGGTGATATGATAGAAGTCTACAAGATGAGTGGAATGGAGCGGACAGATGTGAAGTGTTTGTTTACATTTTCTACCAATAATAGAACCAGGGGACATAAGATGAAGCTAGAATGTGGTAGATTTAAAACAAATAGGAGAAAGTTTTTCTTTACTCAGCACGTAGTTAGACTCTGGAACTTGTTGCCAGAGACCGTAGTGACAGCAGTTGGCCTTGCTGAGTTTAAAGGGGGTTTGGACAGATTCCTGAAGGAAAAGTCCATTGAGCATTATTAATTTAAATTTTTGTTTTGTTTTTGGGTTTTTGCCAGGTTCTTGAGGCCTGGATTGGCCACTGTCGGAGACAGGATGCTGGGCTTGATGGACCCTTGGTCTTTTCCCAGTATGGCGGTGTACTTATGTAGAGACAGAGAATGGAGTACCTCATGGGAAGTACCTCATGGGAGGGAGGGAGGGAGGGAAGAGAGACAGAAAGAATGAAGTACCTCAGAGAGAGGGGGGAGAATGGAGTACCTCAGGGGTGAAAGAGAACAGAGTACCTCAGGGAACAAGTGTGACAGAGAGGGTGAAAGAGAACGGAGTATCTCAGGGAACAAGAGAGAGGAGGAAAGAGACAGCCTGCAGATGAATAGAATACATCACAAAAGTTTATCTTTGCCATCTGAGATCTAAAGGCTTGAACTGTTATTTTTACAATCATTTTCATTACATTTATTTTATAAAGTAAAGGAAAAATTTGTGAAGCTGCAAGGAAAGATCTGACGGCGCACAGCACTGCTCACTCTGGTATATCTCCTGCAGGGATCCTCCACCACAGAACTCCATGCAAATCCACAGCCGGTTGTTCCTGTAGCAGGAAATGAAAAAGAACTTCAGATCCATCTTAATGGACAGGGGCCAAGCATCATGCAATTCACTCTGGTCTTGTGCGTAAAATTCAGGGTTTGATGATTACCCCTTCCTAAACGCAGGTAAAATCATGCTCGCTGCTCACATCAAGCACGCTCTCACCCTTGTACGAAAAGGAGTGGGGACAGGTTAGGAGAGGCAGAGTATTTGTAGAAATCACATAAACAAGCTCTGTGCCTGCACTCTGCACCTGCTTCAATGCAAGGGCCAAAATGCATGGATACTTCAGCTTAGAGAAAAGATGGCTGAGGGGAGATATGATAGAGGTCTATAAAATAATGAGTGGAGTGGAAAGGGTAGATGTGAAGCATCTGTTTACTCTTTTTAAAAACACTTGAACTAGGGGGCATTTGATGAAGCTACAAAGTAGTAAATTTAAAACGATTCAGAGAAAAGTTTTCTTCACTTAATGTGTAATTAAACTCTGGAATTCGTTGCCAGAGAATGTGGTAAAGGCGGTTAGCTTAGCGGGATTTTAAAAAGGTTTGGACGGCTTCCTAAAGGAAAAAGTCCATAGACCATTATTAAAATGGACTTGGGGAAACGCCACTGCTTATATCTGGGATAAGCAGCATAAAATGTTCTGTACTTTTTGGGATCTTGCCAGGTACTTGTGACCTGGATTGGCCACTGTTGGAAACAAGATGCTGGGCTTGATGGACCTTTGGTCTGTCCCAGTATGGCAATACTTATGTACTATGCACCCATGCTGTGCTGGAAATTTCCAAAAAGAAATTTTGGACTGGAAACGAGCTTGTGCTCCCACTGAGGAAACTCCTCGTTGACCTTCCTGTGAAAAGAACCTGTTAAGCAGTATAGATAAGATAGACAGGATGCTTCTAGGGATAAATGTGACAAAAACAAATTTCAGTGTTTTGGGATGACCATAACAGAAAATGGAACATCAGGAAGATCAATACAAAATGCTAAACATGATTCCTAGAATAGTGAACGCTTTGCTGTCAGAGGGATTATTCAAGGCCCTTTAAAGCAAACTCTCCTAGGACCATTATCTTAAAAAGGTCTTGTTTACCATGCATCAATGTGGGTGGAGGTGGAAGGTGTACTGTCCAAGAGCGGTTATGGTAGCTGGCGCTTTCCTTCATATCTTTATGGGAATAATAATTTCACAAATATCTGTTGATTAGATGGGATACATATTGGATACGTAACCAGCAACACCTTGATAACTCAATCTTTTTCTGGGAAACAGCTAAGGTGTGCTGCAAGGGGATATTACAGCCACCCTCTGGACTGACTCCATCCTGTTTATATCTTTCCGTAGGTGCGGTCTCCAGAACTGCACACAGTACTCTAAATGGGGCCTCACCAGAGACTTATACAAGGGCACTATCACCTCTTTTTTCCTGCCAGTCATCCCTCTCTTAATGCACCCAAGCATCCTTCTGGCTTTGATTGTCGCTTTTTCTACCTGTTTGGAAGCTTTAAGGTCATCAGACACAAATCTACCCCCTCTCTTCCTTCGTACACAGAAGCACTTCACCCCCTATGAAGAGATTCACCCAAAGCGGTGTACAGCAGGCGTAACTTCATGAGTTAACTTGGACAATCTTGATGTCTTAACACCCCCCCCCCCCCCTTAATAACTGTATAAGTTTTGCCTTCACCATCTTATTGAAGGACAAAAAATGTATCCACTTACTATATGCTGAGGTATTCTGGAAGCACAAGGAGAAATTAGATCTTAGTTAGTAGCGATCTTCAGTCCACTATCTAGGTAACTGTCCTAATTTTATCTGGGTAATTATCTAGATACTGGGTTGAATATCACCAACACCGAGATAAAAGCCGCGCCGGCTTCATACCCGGATATTAAGTGCCAATATCTGGGTGTGGCCCAGTGCTGAATATCCAGATGTAAAACGCCCACAGCAACCAGTGTTTACAAAACTGCTGACCACTACCCCTCTGCGATCAGTGCCAAACAGTCTATCATCAAGGAAAATCACAACAATGGACATGAGACATCTAAGAATGACAGGAAAGGCCTCAGAAATGAAGAGATTTAACAGAGAATATATTCCTTGAAATTTTGTTTTCTTTAAGAAAAAAACATTAAGAACAGCACATAATAACATGAACTTGTTCCATCATTGATATGCAAAAAAGAAGGGAAGTAGGAGAGGTAAAGGGCTCATAAGAGGGAGAAAGGGGATGCAGAGGATATAATATATGCAACTATTGCTTACTAATTGAAATTGTGAGAATGAGACAAGTAAGTGTAGACTATAAAATTTTTAAGTATGTCTCCAGTGGCAACCAGACGGAGTCTTTTTCCAGTGATACCAGTGATTTTAGATGCCATGATTTCCAATTTATGATAATATAGAATGCCACCAAAAGTGAGGGTTAAGTAACATTACATCTTTCCAGTTTGTCAAAATGAGTCTCTAGAATATTGTAATCAAGATGTCCACAAGTCTTCTGTGATGAACAGGAAGTCTGATCGTAATGGCGGCTGATTTGAAGATAGCTTTTGGAGCGGACACTGAGACGGTAACATTAAAGCTATCTTTGATGGTGTTCGAAACTGACGACATGCAATCTGGTGGAATGTCTTGATATTTGAACACAGAATCACAGAATATAGTAGTAGTAATATATTCAACAACTATGAATCACAAAAACAAGTCTACAAAATCCCGAGTGGTGTAGAACGAGTAGAAGTAAATCGATTTTTTACTCGTTCCAAAAGTAGAAAGACTAGGGGGACATTCGACAAAGTTACATGGAAATACTTTTAAAACAAATAGGAGGAAATATTTTTTCACTCAACAAATAGTTAAGCTCTGGAACTCTTTACCGGAGGAAGTGGTAACAGCGGTTAGCGTATCTGGGTTTAAAAAAGGTTTGGACAAATTCCTGGAGGAAAAGTCCATAGTCTGTTATTGAGACAGACATGGGAAGCAACTGTTTGCCCTGGGTTTTGTAGTATGGAGTGTTGCCATGATTTGGGTTTCTGCCAGGTACTTGTGACCTGGCTTGGCCACTGTTTGGAAAACAGGATACTGGGCTAGATGGTCCATTGGTCTGACCCAGTATGGCTACTCTTATGTTCTTATATTGTTTGCCTACCAAAAATACTTATTTTTATAGAGCTAATAAACCACATTCCGTAACCGGTGCCAAGTTAGGCATTGTTTTATTATGATCCATGCTAAGATGGTATTCTGTAAAGGGCACTCCGCGCAGAGCACCATTTACAGAGTAGTTGCTTGCAGTGCTTTCCGTACCTAACTTTCGGCGCAAGGACTTACACCTGCCAAAATCTGGCGTAAATGCTTGTGTTCTCACAGTGTTTGTGAAGTAGAACTGTGAAGAATTGACACTGTGAAAGTTGGAATCCTGTGTTACGGGTTTCTTGATAAAGCGAGCAGCAAAACATGGTCCATGATGGGACCATGGAAGACTATTGCAAATATTAAGCTGATTGAGATAGGATTATTAAAGAAGAATTTTTCATATTTAAAGAAGACTTGGTGAATTTTTCGTATTGTAGAAGTGTTATAGCCAGCCCTGGTTTTGGGCGCGAACTTATCACATGCATGGTTTTGAAATCATGCCTTTTAAAAATATTTTTGTATGAAGAGGTTTACTTAGGTTTTTTTTGAGTCTTTAGTATTCACATGGGTTTTTAAAATATATTTTTGATTGTCATTTTTCCTGAATGGAGTTTTTGTTTTTCCCTCTTTTTGTTTTGCGCCCAAATGATGGCAGTGGGGCGTGCAAATCCAAGTATTCTAGAACATCGCACCGAGGGGTCCTTTTACCAAACTGCGGTAAAAAGGGCCCTGTGCCGTTTTTGCCACTCGCTGCGGCCCTTTTTACAGCTGCAGGTAAAAAGGCCAAAAGATTTCACTTACAGCATGGCCATGCGGGAGGGAACCCTTAACACCATTTATTGAGGTGGCTTTAAGGGCTCATAATCTAAACTGGCGGTAACTGGGTAGCATGTGGCACTGCCTGATTACCACCGCACTAGAAAATATAAGTACACTAGGAAAAAATGCCCGTTTCTGAGCGGAATGAAACGGGCGCTAGCAAGGGGCCCCCTCCCTCCGTCCCTCGAAGCTACTTGCCTTGTTCGCCCTCCCTCCGTCCCTCGAAGCTACTTGCCTTGTTCGCCCTCCCTCCGTCCCTCGAAGCTACTTGCTGCCTTGTTCGCTGTGGGCCGTTTCGGCCCTCGAGTGTCAATAGCTCCGCCCTCGACGTCATGACGTTTTGACGTGTCATGACGTTTTGACGCGAGGGCGGTGCAGACACTCCAGGGCACACCGGATATCTCGGGCGCCTTAACTTCCGTGGAGGCTTCAGAACGTTGGGGTTGCCTTTTATATATATAGATAAGTATTGCCATACTGGGACAGACCGAAGGTCCATCAAGCCCAGCATCCTGTTTCCAACAGTGGCCAATCCAGGTCACAAGTACCTGGAAAGATCCCAAAACAGTACAATACATTTTATGCTGCTTATCCTAGAAATAAGCAGTGAATTTTCCCCCAAGTCCACTGTAATAATGATCTATGGACTTTTCCTTTAGGGAGCAAGCCAAACCTTTTTTTTAAACCCCGCTAAGCTAATTGCTTTTACTACATTCTCTGGCAACGAATTCCAGAGCTATTTTCTGTGCCATGGCAAATGGTGCATGCTGGGGTGAAACTACCACCAGTGCCCGCATTGAGCTGGTGGTAGTTCCAGATTAGCGTGCGGGCTTACCGCCCCTCTGTAAAAGGGCCCCCTAATTTCTGGGAACGCCCCATCCCCACAGCCCCTTTTGAGTTGCAAGCTATAAAATGTAGGCACGTGTGTTACTGAATAGGGTGTAGTGAAGATGCATGCAAAACTCCTAATTAGTGCCAAGTACAAGAGCCCCGGCATTCTCAATGGCTGACCCTTTGTTGTGGATTGTGTTACCAGGGCAATTGCAGCTCTGTGCAAATAAAACCCACTTTTTTGTGCAAACCTTTTGGTAAGATTCAGAGGATCTGAGTGAGGAATAAGGCACAATAGTCAGTTATCGGATAGAGGCAGACTATGAAGGATATCCTGTCAGTACAATTAAAGAAAGTATTACTTTCAAAATCTGCACACTGGTCCACAAAATTATCTATGGCGATGCCCCAGGATATATGACTGACCTCATAGACCTGCCAATCAGAAACTCAACCAGATCATCACGAACATACCTAAACCTTCACTACCCTAGCTGTAAAGGACTCAAGTACAAATCAATTTATGGATCCAACTTCTCCTATATAAGCACACAACTCTGGAATGCACTACCAAAAACCGTAAAAACAACGTATGACCATCTTAACTTCCGGAAATCTCTAAAGACCAACCTGTTCGCAAAGGCATACACTACTGACCCAACTTAACTGCCTGAACCAAGCAACACAATGAAGCCAAAACTGGTACTGAACACGATGAACACTATATAACTCTTCTCTGCGATTCCCTAATGTGTCTGTAACACATTTATCTTATTGACAATAATATCACTCTGTATTTGTTTCATCACCAGAGGTGGCTAACGCCTCACGGTACTATGTAAGCCACATTGAGCCTGCAAATAGGTGGGAAAATGTGGGGTACAAATGTAACAATAAATAATGTATTTGTATATGAATGCTTTATTATGTATGTATTTGTGTAATCCGCTCAGATATAAGCAGGTTAGAAATAAAAAATAATAATAAACGTGTGCTGAGTTCCAATAATAGATTGTTAATGCTGAATTGACTAATTAGCATATGCATGCATCTGGGGGACAGAGCACATTATAGTAGTGAAAAAAATGTTTAGATACTAATGTCCCAGCACCAAAGAGCCTGCAATCTTATGGGTCCTTTTAATAATGTTCGCTGAAAAATAGCCTGCGCGTGTTTTGACCGCGCACAGAATCATTTTTCAGCACACCTGTAAAAAATGCCCTTTGGTTTTTTGGGGGGCCAAAAATGGACGTGCGGCAAAATGAAAATTAGCTTGAATCCATTTTGGGTCTGAGATCTTACCACCAGCCATTGACTTAATGGTAAGGTCTCACACGTTAACCAGGCGGTAACGATCAATGTGCATTCAAATGCCGATTATCGCCCGCACACCAGAAAATAAAAATATTTTCTGATGCATGTTAAAAATGAAATTACCGCCTGAGCCACGCGGTAGTCGGGTGGTAACTCAGAATTGATGCGCATAGGCGATTACGTGGCTTGGTAAAAGGGCCCCTGTGTGACTACCTGAGGCCAGCAAAAACTCCTTTTACCTTGCTGCACCTTATGCCTGGAATAGACTTCCTGTGCCGGTATGTCAAGCTCCATCTCTGGTCGTCTTCAAATCTAAGCTAAAAGCCCACCTTTTTGATGCTGCTTTTAACTCCTAACTCTTGTTCACTTGTTCAGAACCCTTATTTTATCATCCTCACCTTAATATTCCCTTATCTCTTGTTTGTCCTGTTTGTCTGTCCTAATTAGATTGTAAGCTGTGTCGAGCAGGGACTGTCTCTTCATGTTCAAGTGTACAGCGCTGCGTACGTCTAGTAGCGCTATAGAAATGATAAGTAGTAGTATCTAATCAGACTCACCAACTATGTAAACAAGTCCTTTGATAGTCTGAAAAAATGTGAGTGATTTCTCCTAAATATCAACCATATACAGTGGTGGAAATAAGTATTTGATCCCTTGCTGAATTTGTAAGTTTGCCCACTGACAAAGACATGAGCAGCCCATAATTGAAGGGTAGGTTATTGGTAACAGTGAGAGATAGCACATCACAAATTAAATCCGGAAAATCACATTGTGGAAAGTATATGAATTTATTTGCATTCTGCAGAGGGAAATAAGTATTTGATCCCCCACCAACCAGTAAGAGATCTGGCCCCTACAGACCAGGTAGATGCTCCAAATCAACTCGTTACCTGCATGACAGACAGCTGTCGGCAATGGTCACCTGTATGAAAGACACCTGTCCACAGACTCAGTGAATCAGTCAGACTCTAACCTCTACAAAATGGCCAAGAGCAAGGAGCTGTCTAAGGATGTCAGGGACAAGATCATACACCTGCACAAGGCTGGAATGGGCTACAAAACCATCAGTAAGACGCTGGGCGAGAAGGAGACAACTGTTGGTGCCATAGTAAGAAAATGGAAGAAGTACAAAATGACTGTCAATCGACAAAGATCTGGGGCTCCACGCAAAATCTCACCTCGTGGGGTATCCTTGATCATGAGGAAGGTTAGAAATCAGCCTACAACTACAAGGGGGGAACTTGTCAATGATCTCAAGGCAGCTGGGACCACTGTCACCACGAAAACCATTGGTAACACATTACGACATAACGGATTGCAATCCTGCAGTGCCCGCAAGGTCCCCCTGCTCCGGAAGGCACATGTGACGGCCCGTCTGAAGTTTGCCAGTGAACACCTGGATGATGCCGAGAGTGATTGGGAGAAGGTGCTGTGGTCAGATGAGACAAAAATTGAGCTCTTTGGCATGAACTCAACTCGCCGTGTTTGGAGGAAGAGAAATGCTGCCTATGACCCAAAGAACACCGTCCCCACTGTCAAGCATGGAGGTGGAAATGTTATGTTTTGGGGGTGTTTCTCTGCTAAGGGCACAGGACTACTTCACCGCATCAATGGGAGAATGGATGGGGCCATGTACCGTACAATTCTGAGTGACAACCTCCTTCCCTCCGCCAGGGCCTTAAAAATGGGTCGTGGCTGGGTCTTCCAGCACGACAATGACCCAAAACATACAGCCAAGGCAACAAAGGAGTGGCTCAGGAAGAAGCACATTAGGGTCATGGAGTGGCCTAGCCAGTCACCAGACCTTAATCCCATTGAAAACTTATGGAGGGAGCTGAAGCTGCGAGTTGCCAAGCGACAGCCCAGAACTCTTAATGATTTAGAGATGATCTGCAAAGAGGAGTGGACCAAAATTCCTCCTGACATGTGTGCAAACCTCATCATCAACTACAGAAGACGTCTGACCGCTGTGCTTGCCAACAAGGGTTTTGCCACCAAGTATTAGGTCTTGTTTGCCAGAGGGATTAAATACTTATTTCCCTCTGCAGAATGCAAATAAATTCATATACTTTCCACAATGTGATTTTCCGGATTTAATTTGTGATGTGCTCTCTCTCACTGTTACCAATAACCTACCCTTCAATTATGGGCTGCTCATGTCTTTGTCAGTGGGCAAACTTACAAAATCAGCAAGGGATCAAATACTTATTTCCACCACTGTATTAGAATACATGATCTAATAACATATATATAACAGCTTAATTTTGAGTCAAGTGTTTTTCAATATTATTAAGATTCAACGTATGTTCAGAGCTCAATGGTAACTGTAATTTTAATTGAAGTAACTTGACCAACAAATGAAAAAGGAGTCACAGTATAGCAACTGTAGAAATTGGCTTGCAAAAATGGTCATGAACAATATGCATGTGACTACTGAGATCTTTCCCACCTAATATAAAGTTGGTATTTGGGAGAAACCACTCACATTTTTCAGACTGTATTGAAGGACTTGCTTACCTGAGCCAATGATGGAAGCAAGAATTGAACCCTGGCCTCCCTGGTTCCCCCTTTGTTACTTTCTCTCACCTTATACCAGTTACTCTCATGAACAAATTTAAACAAATGACTGCAACTGGTAAGAACATACTACTGCTTCAATTCGACATGTCTAGCGCCTTCGATATGGTGGATCATGGAATACTGTTACATATCCTCGAATATTTTGGAATCGGAGGAAATGTTCTCAATTGGTTCAAGGGATTCCTAACCACATGGTCATACCAAGTGACATCTAATTTGACAACATCAGCTACATGGATACCCGAATGTGGAGTTCCACAAGGATCCCCCTTCTCACCGACTTTATTCAACTTAATGATGATACCCTTGGCAAAACTACTATCAAACCAAAACCTTAACCCATACATATACGCAGATGATGTAACAATCTACATTCCATTTAAACAAGATCTAAAGGAAATTTCCAATGACATCAACCAAAGCCTACACATCATGCACACATGGGCGGACGCATTCAAGTTGAAACTCAATGCAGAAAAAACCCAATGCCTAATACTTGTTAATATGGATTGGAGCTTGAGTATCCACCGGAATGGTGGTAAGCCAGGTTACAGGACTTAGGTCAGCAAAGGAGCCTTGACTAGGCCTGATAACCCACTAATGGCATAACAGTTGAGAACCTGCAAACGCAGGGCTATATGATGAAGTCTTAATAAAACCTGAAACAAATTACAAATTGAATATAGCATATATGATGATAGAATAATAGATAAAAATGGTTTGTAAAATCTAGCTTGTATTTCTAGAACATGGCACACAGGTCATAAGATTATATAAAAATAGATTGTGAAACTGGATGTTTCTATAAAAGATAAAGACAAGATGTTCAGGGTGACGGAAAAGATGCGAGGTTTTGAAATAGCAAAAGCAAGAGATGTTTACCGGAAAAGACAGTTGGGTACAGATGGACACCTGGCCGGAAAAGAAATGTTTCAAAATAACTAGAACAGGAAAGAAGTTGGTACAAGATGGTACAAAGAGTACAAATGAACATCTGCCGGAAAAGGGAAAAAAATTGGTACAGAGATATTGGCCAATAAGATGAAAAAAAAAAAATAGGTACTGCCATAAGCTTCTATTGAGATCTGTGCCTATAAAGGAGCTAACATTCAGACAGGAAAGTTAGAAGCTTCTTCAACACTTGACCGACAGCAGAGCTCTGTGCATTTGAACCTAGATGTATGTATTAAACTGAAGACTTTATCTTGGTAAGAATAAACAGAATCTTATTCCTGATAATTATCTTTGTCTTTATTCCTGCATACTGTATTATATGTGCTCTTTCCTTATTATCTGCTATACACAAATAAGCCACACTCACTGAACCACAAAGAGTAGATTAAAAACATATATATATGTGGGAACATAAATGACCCAGGATACACCTAGATCCAGAAAGCCAGAAAGCAGTGGTTATGGGAATTAGTTTCGTATTGTGGCTGCTAATGCCTCCCCAGAACAGACCCCCCTGGGATTGGAGGGAAACTGTAAAGAACCTTTTGGATGAACTTAAGATGTTTAGTCCTCCATGTGGAAGAGCCCAGAAGGGGTCTAAAAGAGGGCCATTTAAACAGTGGTGACCGCCGATCGCTGACCGTTCTCGCTGCCCTTCTTGTCCGCCATTTGAACGCAAGAGGGGATACTTTATCTGTGCGTTCAATGTTTTCTTTCTGTCACTTTATTTTCCTCTTTTTCTCTCATATTTCCCTCGATCTCTATGAAGCCCCTTACTTTTGTACTTTTTTTCCTTTTTCCTTTTTCTCTTCCCTCTTCTTCTCTCTCCTTCTGCCTCTCACGGACATTGCCCACTTGAGGGGTATTGGGCACTATTATTCTGTCCGTTCTTTTTCTCACCCCTACCTTAAATACTCTTCTATTTTTCTGCCTTCTTACTTTGTTCCCTGAATGTCTTATTGTCCTGCGCTGGACTAACACATCTGTTTCTTTGTCCTTTTGTGATTCTGTCCATCTGATAACTGTCCTTATATTTCTTCACCTATATTCTATCCCTTTTTGAGTGCTTGCTGTATGGAAGAATATGACTGCCATCTCGGTTCTAGGCTGGGAGACCACGCCTAGCAGATGGTGACTGTTTTTTCCTTATTTCACCACGATTGTCATTAGCGGTCTTATGCTGGCTATTCTTAGCCTAACGCCTTGACATTTCGTGTCTTAAGTCTCTGTCCTCCCTTTGTCTTTTTAGGCTAATCGTTGTATGTTTTAGTTGATCCCATGTGTTCCTACTTTTGTCTGAACTCCTCTTCCCTACAGTTCCCTGAAATCCTATATCTCTCCTTTGAAATTATTCCGGTGTCTGTGTTCTCTGCCCTATGTTTTAAATCTGACAACTTGGAGGAGAACCACATCTCTTCCTGTCGAAGGAAAACCACTCTTGATGCAGCCTAGTGTTTCACCTCGCAATACAACACGAACAAATTCACCACCATTGACACACCAAAACTGAATCTTCCAATTTCGGACATCCTAAAAATTCTAGGAGTGACCATTGATCGACACCTAACACTTGAGAGTCATGCGAAAAACACAACCAAGAAGATGTTCCATTCAATGTGGAAACTAAAAAGAGTAAGACCTTTCTTCCCAAGAACCGTCTTCTGCAATCTGGTACAATCAATGGTACTCAGTCATCTAGATTACTGCAATGCACTCTACGCTGGCTGCATATAATCAAGAAACTTCAGACAGCTCAGAACACTGCAGCTAGATTCATATTCGGAAAAACAAAATGCGAAAGCACCAAACCCCTACGAGAAAAACTGCACTGGCTCCCACTCAAAGAACGAATCACGTTCAAAATTTGCACCCTAGTCCACAAAATTATTCACGGAGATGCACCAGCCTACATGTCTGACCTGATAGACCTACCACCTAGGAATGCTAAAAAATCATCCCATACATTCCTTAATCTTCACTTCCCAAATTGTAAAGGTCTTAAGTACAAACTAACGCATGCGTCAACCTTTTCCTACCTGAGCACACAATTATGTAAGCCGCATTGAGCCTGCCATGAGTGGGAAAGCGCGGGGTACAAATGTAACAAAAAAAATAAAAATAAAAATAAAAACAAATTCTGGAATGCGTTACCGCAAAACCTAAAAACAACCTATGAACAAGCCAACTTCCGAAGTCTACTGAAGACTCATCTCTTCAACAAGGCATACAACACTGATCAACAAATATGAATTTATGTACACACAGCCAGAATTGCCCCTACAATATTTGCTGCCAAACTACTATCGTGTCCTTCATTATCATGTTACCCAAGATCTTCTACCATTATCAAATGTACAATTTCTTTATAATTCTCATATATTTCTTAAATTTCTATTACTACGTTTGATTGTTAAATAATACCATGTTCTATCATTATCATGTTACCCAAAATTCTTCTGTTATTACTAAATGTATACTTTCTCATGTACTCTCATTATTCATGATGTATTGTAAGCCACTTTGAGCCTGCAAAAAGGTGGGAAAATGTGGGATACAAATGCAACAAATAAATAAATGAAGGCTCTGGATAAAGCTGCCCCCAAAGAGCTTACAGACAATCAAACATATAAACGGCGAGTGACCGTACTCACTCGCAAATGCGTAGTAGAGACTTCCCTGTCTGTCCCGCCCCCGCATCAATACGTGATGACAGGTGGGGGGGGGGGGGGGCGGGACAGAGAGGGAAACTGTGTGAAGGGGAGGGAACCGCCGAGGTCGCCACAGCTACCCCACCCCCCGAGGTTGCCACCACTGGTACCCCCCTGGAGTCGCCGCTGCTGCCGCCACCCCTCCACCGGGCCGTCTCTTCGCTATTCAACTTACATGTCCGCAGCAGGCAGATCAGCTGAGCTGCCGTTGGCCTTCCTTCCCTGCCTGTGTCCCGCCCTCGCTGACGTTATGTCACACGAGGGCGGGACACAGAGAAGGAAGGCCGACGGGAGCTCAGCTGATCTCTGCCTGCTGCAGAGATGTAACTTGAATAGCGAAGAGACGGGCCGGGTGGAGGGGCGACGGGGGCAGCGAACTTGGGGGGAAGGGGGGGCGGTGAACTTGGGGGGGGGGGGCGGCGACCCACCAGCCCGTTTTAACGGGCTCAACGGTTAGTATGTCTTTATAAAATACTAGTGACAAAATAGATGGAAGACTAGAGGGAGACCACATCAGAGTAGATAGCATCAAAAATATATTGACCCATCGTGAAACAGACATTGTCGAGGAATCAAGAGTTTACAACTGCCCTCTGTGCTTGCCTTAGTTATTTTTCTAGTCCCTGGGTGTCCTTCTCACACCCCATGCTTCAGGGCATACTTTGTGCTCCTCCCAGGCTGCCCTAGCCCTGCCACCTCCCTCTTGCCTTTAGAAGAATAGCCAAGGGTCCATCTAGCCCAGTATCCTGCTTCCAACAGTGGCCAATCCAGAAACCCAAATACTAGCTATATTCCTGCAAAACCTCATTGTTACCAGGGACCACAATTATGAAACTCCCTCCCCATCAATATTCGTACTAAACCCTCCTTTAAAAAATTCAAAGGTTTACTGAAGACTTGGTTATTTCAACAGACATATAGTTAGTTTTCCCTCCCACTTTCGCCAAGATCTTCCCCATCCCCTCTTACTAACATTCCATTTATAAGAACGTAAGCGGTGTCAAACTGGGACAGACCAAAGGTCCATCAAGCTCAGTATCCTGTTTGCAACAGTGGCCAATCCAAGTCACAAGTACATGGCAAAATCTCAAAAACAGTACAATACATTTTATGCTGCTTATCCTAGAAATTAGCAGTGGATTTTCACAAGTCCATCTTAATAACGGCTTATGGAGTTTTTTTTTAGGAAGATATCCAAACCTTTTTTAAACCCAACTAACTGCTTTTACCACATTCTACAGCAACAAATTCCAGAGTTTAATTACACACTGAGTGAAGAAATATTTTCTCCGATTCGTTTTAACTTTACTACTTTGTAGCTTCATCACATGCCCCCTAATCCTAGTATTTTTGGAAAGCGTAAACACACGCTTCACATCTACCCGTTAAACTCCACTCATTATTTTATAGACCTCTATCATATCTCCCCTCAGCTGTCTCTTCTTCAAGCTGAAGAGCCCTAGACACTTCAGCCTTTCCTTATAGGGAAGTCGTCCCATCCCCTTTATCATTTTCTTCGCCCTTCTCTGTACCTTTTCTAATTCCACTATATTTGTTTTTGAGATGTGGCGACCAGAATTGAACACAATATTCGAGATGTGGTCGCATCATGGACCGATACAAAAGTATTATAACGTACTCACTTCTGTTTCCCATTCCTTTCCTAATAATACCTAACATTCTATCTGCTTTCTTCAATGACATCTAGATCTTTTTCCTGATCAGTGACTCCTAATGTGGAACCTTGCATTATGTAGCTATAGTTCAGGTTCCTCTTTCCCACATGCATCACTTTAAACTTGCTCACATTAAACGTCATCTGCCATTTGGATACTCAGTCTCCCAGTCTCATAAGGACCTCTTGCAATTTTTCACAATCCTCTTGCGATTTAACAACTTTGAATAACTTTGTGTCATCAGCAAATTTAATTACTTCACTAGTTATTCCCATATCTAGATCATTTATAAATACGTTAAAAAGCAGCGGTCCCAGTACAGACCTCTGTAGAACCCCACTAGCTACTCTTCTCCACTGAGAATACTGACCATTTAACTCTACTCTCTGTTTTCTATCTTTTAACCAGTTTTTAATCCACAATAGAACACTACCTCCTTTCCCATGACTTTCCAATGTCCTCTGAAGTCTTTCATGAGGTACTTTGTTAAATGCCTTTTGAAAATCCAGATACACAATATTGACGGGCTCACCTTTATCCACATGTTTGTTCACTCCTTCAATCTCTCCTCACTCTCTCCTCAATCTCTGACCGACTACTTCCGTGACAAGGTCCAGAAGATCAACCTCGAATTCACCACCAAACCTTCTCCTCCTCTTCATCCTATAACCCACTCTCTTAACCAACCAACCCAGGCCTCCTTCTCCTCTTTTCCTGATATCATCGAAGAGGAAACCGCCCATCTCCTCTCCTCCTCGAAATCCACCACCTGTTCCTCAGACCCCATCCCCACCAACCTACTTAGCACCATCGCTCCTATCACCCCCACCATCTGTCATATCCTCAACCTCTCTCTCTCCACTGCAACTGTCCCGGACACCTTCAAGCATGCTGTGGTCACACCACTCCTCAAAAAACCATCTCTTGACCCTACCTGTCCCTCCAACTACCGCCCCATTTCCCTCCTACCCTTCCTCTCCAAGATACTTGAACGCGCCGTTCACAGCCGCTGCATTGATTTTCTCTCCTCTCATGCCATCCTCGATCCGCTTCAATCCGGCTTTCGCCCCCTACACTCGACAGAAACAGCACTATCTAAAGTCTGCAATGACCTGTTCCTCGCCAAATCCAAAGGTCACTACTCCATCATCATCCTCCTCGACCTATCCGCCGCTTTTGACACTGTCAATCACAACCTACTTCTTGACGCACTGTCCTCCTTTGGGTTCCAGGGCTCTGTCCTCTCCTGGTTCTCCTCTTATCTCTCCCATCGTACCTTCAGAGAACACTCTCATGGTTTGTCCTCCTCCCCTATCCCGCTCTCTGGTGGAGTTCCTCAGGGATCTGTCCTTGGGCCCCTCCTTTTCTCAATCTACACCTCTTCCTTAGGCTCCCTGATCTCATCTCATGGTTTCCACTATCATCTTTATGCTGACGACACCCAGCTGTATCTCTCCACACCAGACATCACTGCGGAAACCCAGGCCAAAGTATAGGCCTGCTTATCCGACATTGCTGCCTGGATGTCCAACCGCCATCTGAAACTGAACATGGCCAAGACTGAACTTATTGTTTTCCCACCCAAACCCACTTCTCCTCTCCCTTCACTCTCTATCTCAGTTGATAACACCCTCATCATCCCCGTCTCATCTGCCTGCAACCTCGGCGTCATCTTCGACTCCTCCCTCTCCTTCTCTGCACATATCCAGCAGATAGCCAAGACCTGTCGCTTCTTCCTCTACAACATTAGCAAAATTCGTCCCTTCCTCTCTGAGCACACCACCCGAACTCTCGTCCACTCTCTCATTACCTCTCGCCTTGACTACTGCAACCTACTCCTCACCGGCCTCCCACTTAGCCACCTATCCCCCCTTCAGTCCATCCAGAACTCTGCCGCACGTCTTATCTTCCGCCTTGACCGATATACTCATATCACCCCTCTCCTCGTCACTTCACTGGCTTCCGATCAGATACCGCAAACAGTTCAAGCTTCTCCTACTAACCTACAAATGCACTCATCTGCAGCCCCTCCTTAGCTCTCTACCCTCCTCCCCTTACGTCCCTACCCGTAACCTCCGCTCTCTAGACAAATCCCTCCTTTCAGTACCCTTCTCCACCACCGCCAACTCTAGGCTCCGCCCTTTCTGCCTCGCCTCACCCCCATGCTTGGAACAAACTCCCTGAGCCCATACGCCAGGCCCCCTCCCTACCCATCTTCAAATCATTGCTCAAAACCCACCTCTTCAATGTCGCTTTCGACACCTAATCACAACACCTCTACTCAGGAAATCTAGACTACCCAACTTGACATTTCGTTCTTTAGATTGTAAGCTCTTCTGAGCAGGGACCGTCCTTAGTTATTAATTTGTACAGCGCTGCGTAACCCTAGTAGTAGATTAGTGAGGCAAGATTTCCCTTCACTAAATCCATGTTGGCTTTGCCTTATTAATTCATGCTTGTGTATATGTTCTGTAAGTTTGTTCTTTAATTTCTACATCATTCTCCTTAAACTCTCCTATTTCCTACTGGAATGTAATGTATTCTCTTGTTCTCTATTCCCCCAGCTGTCTCTCAATATTGTATTACCTATCCTTCTATGATCACCCTTGTTTTATGACTAAATCGCCTAGTAGCACATAACTAGAAACTGCACAGACAATTTAAAAAAAATAAATAAATAAGAGAAAGGAAGGAGTTTGTCTGAACATATGCTAAAATCTATTCACAAACTCCCACACAGAGCTATGAAAAGGGGAAGAAGGGGATAAAAAGAGAAGGTGCAAAGACGAGGCAATCATCTTACCGTAGGTAGCTGCCAAAATATGCCACAATGTTGGGGTGCTGGCATGCTCTAAGCATGTTAATCTCCTGTTGAATAGAGGTGGTGTCATCACCTGAGAGAGAAAAGGGGGGAAAAGTTGGAACTATTTACATGAGCCCGGGGGGGGGGGGGGGGGAGGAGATAAGAGAGGAGCCAGGGAAATCAAGAGGAACTGGGAGAGAGGGGGAAGGGACTGGAGGTGGGGTGGGGGGGCTGGTAAGAGGAGGGCAAGCTTAGGATTTTGCAGCTCTAAGCCACATGGGTAACTGCCTCTAGCACCACATTTTAAAGTATCAACTATGCAAGCCATGCTGTTAAGGTCTGCTCTACATAATACAGAAAGGGCGGTCGCTGTGCAACATCACCTAGCCTGATATGTTTCTTGGCATAGCTGAAGAGCATGTTAGCCACATATGTGGGGGGTATGCAGGAGATTTCTGCTGTGGTGATACTAGAGGAAAGAGGTGAATGAGCACAACCTATGCAAGAGACCAAATCCATGGCTGGTAAGGGGGGGGGGGGGGGAGAGGGCACATACTGATAGGCTGGAGGGAAAGAGGGGGAAAAGGCCCCCTGTCACTACTGCTCTTTTCCTTCAGCTCTACATCTTTACAAATAATTCTGCCCACAGTGCCAGTGCTGATGTGTACCTAAGGGTAAATCCAGCTCTAGAAGAGAGCAGAAGCCAAGGAGTTGGAAAGGTCTGATATTCTTCCTCACCTGGGTCGACTTTGACAATCTTAACAGCAGAAAGATCCCCTGTCCTGGTGTTCCGTGCCTGTATTGGGAGGAAAGAGGGGCAATGGGTAGGAAATAGACAGAAGCGGGCAGGGGAAGAGATAAGAGTGAGCTTGTTCCAACAGATTCAAAGAAAAGAAGTTATAAAACTCTAAAATTACAATTTTCATCTTGTAATAACCTGAGACACAGAGTGAGTGGCATCTCCTCAGTGAAAAAGATCAGTGAGAACAAGAACTGAACAAGAAGCAATCACACAAAAACTCTCTAAAATGAAGTAATGCCATCAGGTGACTTGACCATACATTGCACTCCATTTAATACAATAGGTTTTAACTTGTGGTGCTCCTCCTGCTGAAATACAACAGCCCCATCCCAATTGGGATGAGTGATCCAGAAAGATTGCTACCCACAGAGCTTTGCGAGGAGGGCAAGAAGGAGAAAAAGAGGCGTATTTTCAAAGCACGTAGACTTACAAAGTTTCATTTTTATTTATTTATTTATTGCATTTGTATCCCACATTATCCCACCTTTTTGCAGGCTCAATTTGGCTTACAATTCATCATGGAAACTAGAAATGGAAAAGAATATACATTTGGTTTTACAGCAGGTGTTAGGTGCATGATGGTGAAATACATAGTACTGGAAATAGAAAAGAGTATACATTTATGTTAGCAGAAGTTTAGGGTGCATGGTGGTGAGATATATGATAGTATTAAGTCATAGACATTAGGTATATGATAGTGTGAAAGCAAAGGGCATTGAAGAACGTTCCTGGATATCTTAACGAATGTGGAGTTATGCGTGTTGTTCTTTATGATATATTTTGTCGAAGACATATATTAGGTCATAGTAACCTATGGACCTTTGTAAGTCTAAGTGCTTTGCAAATGAGTCCCACAGTGTCTTATCCTATCCTCTCAAACCACATCATTAGCATGTCTTTATTTATTTATTTATTTATTTATGTATTCTTGTATCCCATTATTATCCAAAAACAAATTTTGGCTCAAAGTGGCTTACAATTTACATTTTGGTGGTGTTACAATAGTGTTGTGCAATGTGGGGAGGGCATCTATAGTTCGTGTGGTTATTCATAGAGATTTGAAGAGGAGAAGGTAGTGGTAGCTTTTGTGTTCAGTTTGTAGAGTTGGGGTGGTTTATCCATATAGTTTTTGAAGGATAGATTTCAAAGGAAGGTGACAACATATTTGTGATTAACTGTAGAATTTTTTGAAGAGGTAGGTTTTCAGTCCTTTTTTGGACATTAATGTCATAAATGGCATGGAGGGAGGAAACTAAAAATGGCTGTGCGGGACATGGAAAGGATAGTAAGGAGAGAAACTATAATGGCATAATAAATTATGTCAGATAAAGAGTTAAATAGCCATTGTTCCAGTGCCCAAGAGCTTAACAATCTACATGGCTACTTGAGATTCATCCATACTGAGTATATATATATATATATAGCCATTTGTACCCAACATCAGCTCCCCACCTCATGCCACGTTTACCTCTCCCCCTGAACGTATTCAGGTCCACAAAGAACAAACCCTTGTGCTCCACAAAACAAGATTTAGGCATCTCTCATTCTTTGTTTCTTTCTCTCCTTCTGGTATCACTGCACACACCCACACTATCTCTCCCTCATCTGACTCTGGGGGTGAGAGAGGTAACAGGTGCTTCTGGTTCTCTGCTCTTGTCCATGCTCGGGAACACACCCAGATTTCCTGTCCTCTTGTGTAACTGCTCCCCTTCCTCCAACTCCCCCCACACCCCCGCCTGCACCATTTCCTCTTCCTCAAACTGGCGCTGGCAGGGAGGAAGTGATGGAGATTTTGCACTAAGCAGGACACTGCCTTCTTACAGTAAGGCCTTCCAGTTAAGCTGTGAGCAGCCTCTGATTCTTGTATTTCTCAATCCAAATCTTTCAGAAATTTGCAAAAGAAAAAAAAAAGAAATCACTAAAGTGCTGTAGAAAGGAAATAGACTGGTAAACTGAAGACTACGTTTTCTGTACTTAACATCAAGCAAGCAGCTGTCTTTAGTCATTAACATAAAAGGTTGGAGTGATAAGGAAAACGAGAAAGAGATAAGGATGGGAGAGTATGTCAAAAGAGATCAGCTACAGTGAGAGGTTGGGAGGAGAGAAAACTCAGAGAGGGGGGGGGGGGCGATCAAAGAGAGAAACGAAGGAAACGAGACTGTGTTTTGAGATGTCCCAGGTCGGCGATGAGAGACACAGGAAGTAAAGAAGGAAGCAGCGCTGAGTACAGGAAGAGATGCACAGCTGCAGTAAGCCAGCCTCCCAAGAGACTGCTCTAGCCAGGAGGACATGTCTCGGATATGCAGCTAACATGGGGGTAAAGGGTCTCAGACCCGTCTCGGGTCAAGGCAGTGTTTTATGCTCATCTCCCCCCCCGGTAAGGAGTCTAAACTCGTCTGTCTATACGAACAGGTTCTGCTACATTTTACAGATGCTTCTTATGGTATAAGAGGGTCAGCCACGGGACAAACACCTGAAAAAAAATCACTGACCCTGCTTCTGAAGCCCATTCTTGCCGAGACCCGCCTTTTCCTCCACAAGATACCCCCCTCCTCCCCATCCTAACTCTCTCCCTCCCTCCCAGCATCCTTCAGCGTCACCCCCGCCCCCCTCACCTTGAAGACATCTCCGTAGGTGCCACTGCCCACCCGTTGAATGAGCTCGTAGTGCTGCAGAGGGTCTTGCAGGGAGACATCCCGCAGCGGTGTCAGGGGCTGTGGGCAGCTCATAGCAGGCATAGAGGGGACAGGAGGAGCCAGGGCAGAAACGGGAGCTCCAGAGCCCCGCCCAGCCCCGAGCGCTCCGGCTCCTCCCCTCCCTCCACCTTTCCTGATCAGTATCTGCCAGCAACACCATCACCCGACCACAGGCCCCAAAATTAAGCACACACGGCAAAAGGTTTTTTTTTTTAATGTGTTTATTCAGTGATTTAAAACAAATGCAAAAATAATTAAAAAACAAACAAAAAACGGTTCTATGATAAAAAATGGATTCACAGGGGTTTTCTCCTCCACAGGAAATAAAACCGATTAGGCAGCTGTAATACAAACGTGAACTGAAATCCTGGAAGCTTGAGGGGTACAGAACTTGGGCAAGGGATAACCACTGGGAGCCAAGTATCCCCCCCCCCCAAAAAAAAAACAAAACAAAAAAAACAAACACAATTCTCATGTCTAAATTGGCTCCCCTTCCCATGTCATACAAAAGGAAGCCCAGAGGAGGCAACTGCTGTTAAATGCACTTTGTCATGTTTCTTCCTCTTTTAACATTAAACATTAGGAGGAAGAAAAAGCAATAGGACACCTCAGGAGTAAGCAAGGCACAGAAGTGAGCTTTCCCCACTCATTAATGAACTAAACAGAGCCAAATGTCAACCCAACCAATCCAGTCTCATCCCCAAACCTCTAATACTGGCAAAGGTTGATTGATAATCCTCACATGTGCAGCAAACCCCTGGCTCAGGCCCCCAAAATAAGCACAGTCATATCATAGCAGGTGGATTTGTCTTTGTTGCACAGGAAACTACTGGACTTCTGCTAGTTGTCCTTGTGCATCCAGTCAAATATCCACAGGAGGGGGCTGCCCCCTCCCATTTGGGTTCAGGCTTCCAAAAGTTGCTGGTTTGGCTAGCAAGGGTCCCCAAGCCCCACCAGCAGAAGCTTTTCTGCAGCGATATTTGCCACCATGCTGCCTGCCCTGCTTCCCCCCATCCCACACACATGCTTAGTGTTAATGAAATTGAGCATGTGGGAGCTATGCGCACACTCAATTTCAGTAAAGCCAAGCACGCGCAGCAGGTAGAATGGCGCCAGTATCACTAGAGGAAGGCATCTGCTGGCAAGGGCTGGGGGACCGCCGCCAGCCCAGGTATGTGGGGTTGCAGGGGGAGTAGAGAGCAGTGGGGAGGTGGGGCAAAACATACCACCCCACTTTTGAACACAGCCAGCCCCCCCCCCCCCCCCAAAAAAAAAAAAAAATCAAGGTCTGGCTACATCTCTGCTTGCATCTTCCTCCCATTACTTGAGTAATCAGAGCAGGAAAGATATGCACAATCCCCACCATCCCTCAGTCTGAATTTTTCAGCTTTTATTATCATCTCATCCTGAGGCACAGGGTACAGTCTCTGGCAGGAGGATACACACAGACCTCTGCCGATCTCTCAGTTCTAGGCTATTAGGGAACATTTTGTACTGTACTGTCATGGAGGTGAGAGTGCAGGTTGGAGGTTTCAGTACAAGAAGGGAATCCTGGATACCCATCCCCTACGCAGCAGTCTCATAAGGTTAGGCCATTAGAGTGTTTTGCGCTGTCTCTTCAGAAAGGAGAGGGTGTAGTCTCTGGGGGATGTGACTTTCTGTTTTTTCATCTGTACCTGGGACTGAGCTGTAAGCTGGAGTTTGATGGCACTTGAATTGATTTTTGCTGCTACTAGCAGTTCCTTCATTCCCTTCATCTTTTCACTCTGGAAGGTCAGCACGGGCCCCTCCTGCACAGCTGGGGCTGTTGTGGAGCCTTCCTCCTCCTCGTGGCTTCCTCTCTCCTCACGCTCAGGCCGTGGACCAGCACTGGGCCGGCGCCGTTCTACCCCCACCTTCTTGGGAGGGGGTGGCTCCTCAGGCTTGGATTCACGGCGAGGGCCCCGCCGGCGGCCCTCACGAGGGTCCTCGCTTGACTGTTCGTCATCTTCGTTGACCTCTGCCTCTCGACTCACAAGGGTCACTTTCTGCCTGACCTGGGAAGAGGGAGGTGAAGACAAATGAGTGGCTTCAGGAGCCTATAGCAGATGAAGACCCCCCTCCACCACAACTATCAAGACACTGCATCAGAAGAATATATTCTACATTTAGAGATCAAACCTCTGCCCACCCTGTAAACCCCCTGCTTCAGGTTTAAAGGCACTGTGCCAGGCAAAACCATCCACTCAAAGGCACCAAGTAAACTACCATCAACTCCTCAGAAAGAAATAAAACAGATTCAGATAAAGTCCATCCAATTTATCGAAGGGCTGGGCAAATAGCCCCCCACTTGCTGCAACAAACACAAAAGCCACCAGGCAAACATACCCTTTTCACCCAAACTCAAAACAGGTATGGCAAATAGCACTAGCCTGTACAAAAAGGCAACTAAGTCATGTCCAACTCACCTGCCCATCAAACCTGCCCAAGGACTGGACGAGGAAAGTAGCCCATCCAACATGCAGGACAGGTGTCAGACTACCCTCTTCCCACTTACAGATCCCATCATAGAAGCGCAGCAGGTGGGCAAAGCACTCTGGGTCCTGCAGAGCAGAGCTCACCACCTGCAGCAGGAAGAGAGAAGCAAAGACAAATCAGAATCACTTAAAACCCTTTAGTGTCCAATGTTCCCATAATAAGCCATATGGGAACAGATTGATGGGAACATTGGACACTAAAGGGATTTATTAATGGATATGGAAAGGGGTAAGGGAGTGGATAAGATCATGCCCTACCTCTCCCTTCTCCCCATCAGTGGGCTCTGCCAAATTACCCGTCTCCTTCAGCAAGTTGGGCAGCATGTCATTAGCAACATCAAAGAAATCCTTGTATATCTCTTCATCCTCCCGGCAATAGTTGTAACTGTGAGAAGTGGACAAGGAGAGGCTAAGAATAAGGCCACAGGTACCATACTAAGACCTGCCTCCGTCCAGGACTGTATTTCTCCTACTTTGTCTAAAGGAGATCTACCCCCTGCATACCCTGAGTAAAGGAGACCTGCTTCCTGCTTGTGATCCGAAACTCCTGGCCTTCTGTAAAGGAGAGCTGCCTCCAAGAGGTAGAAACAGATTTTCATTTAAATAGGCCAAGGGGTAGATTAGATAATGGGATAAATTTATTATAAACTATGGTGCTTATTTTAGGAGCTCTCTTTGTGTTTTAAACATTCATAAACTGGCACTTAGACATCCATGCAGCATGGATGTCTAAATCCAGACTTTCAAAAGCCAGGATTGGCACATCCAAAACTGAACAACATACTGCTGCCAAGGAGGCATGTTACAGGTGTGCTGAAAACAGCCGTTGAAGGGAGGAATGTCCATGTCCAAAAGGAGAGAAGTCAAGAGTTAGACTTTCTACCCCAGGGGGTCTTTAAGAGAAACAGCAGTGTTTGCCCTTACCCTGTGTTACAGCAAAACATAAAAAAGGTAGGTTACAAAGCCCTGTATCTACCAGACATAGCAAGTACAGCACCCACTCCACACAAAATAAGCTAGTGGAAGCTCACCCCTAAACGACAGCCCCCTGCTGTTCCAAGACTCCCTGCCTAACCCCCTCCCCTCCTTCTGACCCCTTCAGCAAGAGACCTGATTACTCCTCCTCATCATATGCAGCTCTCCTCCTGACCTTCCTGTTTTCATCCATTCCAATCCCCACCCCCAATCAATGTATTGAAATCCCCCTCAAACAGAAAAGCAGCCATGCCCCCATGTAGGAGTCACACCCTGCCCCACCCTTCTGAGACCTGCCTGGGATGTGAACATCTCCTTGCAATGTTCCTGAGCAGCAATAGATCCCCTCTGCTGCAGCCTGGGAGGGCACCGGTATCCAAAATGATGCCTCTGCATATGCAGTTGGAGGCAGAGGCACCATTTTAGATACTGGCAGCCTTGGGCAGCAACAGAGGGGCTCCACTGCTGCTTGGGAACACTGTAAGGAGACCTACACATCACAGAGAGGTCTCAGTGGAAGAAAGGCTGGGGGTAGGGAGGGTCTGCAGCTGTTTTGGGTCCAGAGCAGCCTGTTTGGTGGGATTGCAACACATCGGGGGGGGGGGGGGCAGGGGTGGATCTGATGTCTTAGTGAGGGGGGGGGGGGGGTTACGGTGACATTGCACATAGAAGTTCATCTGCTCTGAAAGGAACATTTATATGCCTGCTGTTTTTCATCCATCTTTTGGACTTTCTCGCTGCACATAGTAACATGACTGAAAACAACTCAAGATGCTACATAGGTGGTGTTATAGAACAGAACGTCTAGCTAAAATATCTCTAGTGAGCCAGAGGGACTGCTGGAGAAAATGTGGACAGCAGGGAAAGCAAAGTTGCTTACCTGTAACAGGGGTTCTCCATAGACAGCAGAGAAATGCAGTCCCACTTTCTGGTGATGTCATCCAATGAGGCCTGCTCAGAGTCCTCCTCCAGCTTGTACTTTTTCATTAGTGAGTTTGTGTGGGGATTCCCATGTTCCACCCAAAAGCTTATGAGTATTCAGTTACTCCATAGCTTATGGCATGAGAGTCTCATTGTGGCTATGCGAAAAAGGAGATACTACTTAACCATTTTGAAGTTTCCTTCATTCTTACATTCTTCCTCTTTTCTTTTTAAGGGGGTGAGGCAGAAGGGGAAGTGTGGCTGCATTTCCCTGCTGTCTACAGAGAACTCCTTATACAGGTAAGCAACGTCTCTTTCTCTGTAGACAAGCAGGGTAAATGCAGGCACACTTTCTGGTGGTCTGAGAATCAATGGCTATGGTGGCATCAAGGTAAACATTACTGTGCAAACAAGCTACATTAAGACTGCTTCTCAAAAGTTGTGCCTGGGCTACAGAGTGAAGTAATCCAAACAGTAGTGGTTGGAAAAATGTGTGCAGAGGCCCAGGTGACTGTTTTGCAGATATCCTGACTAGAAGTTGCTCTATAATCATCAACAGAAGCTGTTTTGGCCCAGAGTTGATGAGCACTGATGTGCCCTAGCAGTTGCAGGACAGACTGCACATAGCCAAAAGAAATGCAGTCTGATACCCAAGAGGAGAGAGTCCTCTTTGAGGGCAGTCTGCTCAGATCATTGTTCAAACAATAATCCATAAGTTGAATGTTTCAGTTAATTATAGGCCATTTTATGTCGAAAGTTATACTCCTTAACACGTATTTCCCTCAATTGAGTAGGTCATCTTCCTTTGTTAACCACTTCGAATCCTTTGGGAAAGTAGGTATACACAAAACCCTAATAGAATAGAATCATTGGGACTGTAGGTGACAAACAACTGTAGCTTTTCCTTAAGTCTTCTGTAGCCTATAAGAAATACAAATAGTCTGCAATTTAATGAATGGATTGGTCAGATTGGTTACAGTGTAGAACTAGAAAAACGTCAGCAGGACTAATGACTGGTTGAACTAGAACTCAAAGATGACCTTAGTTAGGAACTTAAGATGAGTATGGAGCAATACTTTGTTGTGGAAAAATTGGGCTTCTAGCTCACCAATTCTTTTGGCTGTGGTTATAGCCACTAGAAAAAAAAAAGAAACAGTTTTCCATATATGGTGTTTAAGTGTAGCATGACCTAATGGTCCAAAGGGCGAGTCCATTACACAAAGAGGCCAGACCCACACCTGCCACTCTATAACCTGCACATTTATGCTTAAACCCTGGCTGGCAATTTGCCATCATGCCAACCACATATAGGCAGTTAAATATGATGAAGTCTTGGAACAATATACAGGGTCAGGCAATAAAAAAAGGTAGCTCCCTAGAGCTTTTTTGCTGTTTTCTCAGCAACCGCTTGGAATTCCAAGTGATATTTTACAGCTTTATTTGTCATTACTATCTACATTTAAGTGCTGAGTGGAATGAGATTATCTTTAAAAGCAGTGAAGTTGCAAACATTTTAGCATGACCACCTAGTGATGTTCACACGTTCAAAAATGCCAGTGGGTGGCGCTGAACCAAATCAAGCCTTTAGAAAGACTGATTGGTAGATATACAGGATACATTGGTAGAAAGCACAAGCAAAAATGTCAGGCTTGATTTGGTTCAGCGCCACCCACTGGCGTTTACCATATATAGACTCCTGAGCTCAAAACATCTTAGGTTTAGTTCTGCATGGTTTTGTTTTGTTCCATTATGACTGAAAAACATCTATGTCTTAGGAATGGCCAAATCCTGCCCTTAACACAGCCCCTTGAGATTTGGATGCACTGCAGAGGAACAGCATAGAAAAACATCTAAATAGGTTTTGAAAATACTGTTTTGGATGTTTTTGCGAGATAAACATCCAAATGCTGCTTTATGCCATTTGTTAGACATTTTTCTCTTTCGAAAATGAGCCCCATGGTGCATTTCCATCCTCTTTCTATTTAGGCATCCCCTTCTTTATCCCAAGCAGGCAAAAGATGGCTTTTCGGGAAAGGGAGCAGGTTGAAGAGATCCCTCATGAATCTTGAAACACTAGGCTGCATCAAGAGTGGTTTTCCTTCGACAGGAAGAGATGTGGTTCTCCTCCAAGTTGATGCCATTGATCATCGTTTGCAGTTAGATAGACTCAGCGAAATGGGGACTGGAGGTTCTGTACTTAATTGGTTTTCTGCTTTCTTGAAGAATGGACATTATACTGTTATGAAAAATGGAATTAAATTGACAAGTTGGCATTCTATATGTGGCGTCCCTCAGGGATCCCCTTCATCCCCACAGCTATTCAAGGCATATATGAGCCCTGAAAGATAGAAATATAGACTCATTATCATATGTAGATGATATGTTCAATTGAAGAAACACTTATTGCTGTGAAATGTCATATTACTATTGTTGAAAACTGGGCTACATCCAATTTCCTTAAATTGAATGTTCAGAAGACAAAATTGCTATGGTTTGGAAATCAACAACAGGTTTCTGCAAAGACCACTGATTTGACTTCAGGAATTTCCCTATAATCTGAAAGCAAATTTAGGGCTTCTTTTACAAAGCCGTGCTAGCGATTCCTGCACAGCAAATGAGAGGAAGCCCATAGGAATTGAATGGGCTTTCTCTCATTTGCCGTACCAAAATTCGGTAGCACAGCTTTGTAAAAGATGCCCTTAGGGTACTGGGTATCATTTTAGATTCAAGACCAACATTTGAAAGTCAGGTAATTTAAGAAGATTAAGAGCTGTATGCTCCATGTTAAGTCCATCAAGTTTTAGAACAGCTCAAGCAATATTGTTACCATACTTGGACTATTATAACTCTTTATATTTAATTAATGTACAGTTAAGAAAGCAGCTTCAATTATTGCATAATACATCAGCAAAATTAATATCTTTAACCTAAGAAATTTTCATGAAGCCACTCTTGTCCTGAATAGATTACACTGGTTTAAATTAGACTCTAGAATCCACTTTAAGATCACCTGCTTAGTATATAAAAGTTTTTATGGCTTAAATTCAGAAGCAGTGAGAGGGGTTCCTTCAATGCACAAATAGAAGCCATCATTTGACAAGTAGGATTAAATTGTCTTTGGATATTCCTTCAGTAAAGGATATGAATTCAAAAAGCAGCTAGGATTTGGAATAACATTCCTGTTGAAATACAAACAATTACACCCTATTTCTCTTTCTGCAAAGTTCTTAAGACACATCTTTTCTAAAATCAATAACTTAGAATTAACAGAAATTAGGATCTTGTTATTTTTATTATGGTTTGGAGTTCTTTTTGAGACTATTCTTGTAAATTCCTTCTAATTGGAAGTCTCTTAAATTGTAATCCGCTTTGCACCATTTGGTTTAAAAGTGGAATTAAATAGAATAGAATAGTAAGGCTCCAGTGACATTATCCCCCAGCCACCTCTGAGTTTTGCTGTTTGTTCTCTGTGGATCGTTTTTTGTTCTTCTCCTGTTTTTCTTCTGAACAAATTTTACTGGCAGCACTGCCATCACAACAGGTCAGTGAGAGTGCAAAAATGAAAGGAAGGAAAATTAAATATCAGCACTATGACCCCGGTGTAATGTTAAAGCGTCATTAACCAAAAGCAAAATCATTGACAAGTCTGCTCTATGAGGGAAGGAAGGAGGGTTGTGTCCAATCTGGCCAGTGGGTACAGTAGATTGAACAGGCTGTTTAGAACATGAGAATCCCCACACAATAACGAAAAAAAGAAAAGAGCTTAAGCTGGAGGAAGGCTGCAGACACCCTGGCTTTATATGCTAATCGTCCCCAGATCAATTAAAACAAAATTAAAACTTAAAATTAAAATAACAAAAGAACTCCATTAGTACAGGAAAGACCTACCACATTTACATAATAGCATTACTATTTCCTTTTCAATTTCTCTAAGTTTCTGATTTTGATTGTAAACCACCTTGATGTGTTATTCAGAAGGTGGTTTATCAAGCCAAATAAACCATAAACCATGATGCAAAGTCACCACAAAGTGTGCCTGCATTTGCTCTGCTTGTCTACAGAGATCGTTTGTACATTTATGGTGGGAATGCATCAAGATTCAGAGGAGGTTTTAAGGGGAGGGTCTTTCAATTCTTTGGTACAATAATAAATAATAAAGTTAAAGGACAAATTGAGGTGGCCTTGCTAAATGGGACTCTCTTCCCCCCCCTCCCCCCCATGAACAGAGAGGACACAAATTTGACAATGAAGGGGGTTATCTCTGCAAGATTAGTGATGGCAAAAGCCTGAGAGACATTGGAATCTCCCTCACTTCAAGGGGCCCAG